>NC_080571.1:296720547-297465547 GCF_030247185.1 Malaya genurostris | reverse complement strand
AATTGGAACCGGTGATTAAAAATTGCATAAGGATCTCGCTTTCCTTCAAGACGGCCAAATCGATTTTCACAAATTCTTACAGTTTCATACGGAATTCCTAAATTTCTTGTGGATACTACTCCAGTTCCGGAACTACAGGGTAAACAGAATATGTAGATTTTGTTAGATTAAATCCGAAAAAACTTTCCTATGTCTATTCAATGAACAGTTGTTTCTGTGGATTCCACAGTAATATTTATGATGTTATGAGTACTATGTGAAAGGCAACATTACACCACTAGGTGGATTAAAACAGGTTTTTATCTATACGTGTGACAATCGATTAAGCATTCCATGAGATGTAGAAGTGAGCTCATCTTTAAAGTTTTTGTCTTAACGAAACTGTATTCAGAGACCAGCATATCCCAAAATAGTTCGTATGTCCATGAATTAGTATGACGAATAAATTGAAGCAGTTTAGAGCCCAACTTTGATGATTTTTTGGTACCGCTATTTTCTATAAGATTTTGAAATTTAAAAACTGATCACCCTGTAATTTCAAAGAGAAATCGTAGTGCGTTTCAAATAAATTTTTTTATATTTATAAAAAAAAGTAAAAAGTGATTTATCCACCTAGCAGTGAGATGATACCTTTTTTATCGATCCACATGTTTTCTGCTTCAAGATTCGAGTGTCCCTCAAAAATTGTGACTAAAAAGAATGGTCATCGTTTGCTTCATTAAAAAAATAGGACAAAATATTTTTAAAAACAAAACAGAACAATTTTAATAAATATACATATTTTCTTGAATATATTTGAGTGATATAAAGATTCCATTTTTTCGGTGGTTGTAGTTAAAAACAGTTACAATCTATTTAGTTATAATAATGTATGGGTTATCACTTCTAATTCGAAGATAATGAGGAATTCCCCATATAAGGTTTAATACGTCATAGTCGAAAAATTATGTTGAGAAAAAGGAACCGTGCTATTATTTATTAATCACTGAAAAACGATTGTATTGAAAATTGTGTCTAATTTTGATTCCAAGCGTCATTTCATCGTGCTTCGTTCAAAATCCCAACTTTTGGGATATGGTGAAAAAATCGAGTAGACAAAGGTATCGATATCTTCGTGAGTACTATCTATGTCGTGTTTGATTAACCATGCTTAAATTTCAAAATCAGTTGTAACAAATAATGTCGAAAAACTGTTAGTTGTAACAAATATTTTGACAGAAAAGTTTGTATAACTTGGAAAGTAAACATAAGATCCAAAAACCTGTTTTAATTCACCTAGTGGTGTAATGATATTTTTCTCGTTTCAATCACACTATCATATGTGATACTGTGGCATTCTTCAAAATAATTTTCTTCGTTTCTTAAAAGAATAACCAAAATCGGTTTGTTTGACCGTCTACTGATAAAAACTATCAAATGGAGAAGATTTCAGTGATATTGTAAAATTTCTAACACACTTTACCCGATATTTCCGGATCCGGATGAAATTCAGGAATTACGTATAGGACCACACGTTAGAACACATATTTTTATTTTTTTGCACATTTTACCCCATAATTCCGGAACCGGAAATCGGATCCAAATTACATTCAGGAATTTTGTATGGAACCACAAGACCAATCATTTGAATTTAAGTGTGTGAAAATCGACTCGGCCATCTCCGAGAAAAGTTAGTGCAAAAAAACGTTTCAAACACACACTCACACACACACACACACACACACACACACACACACACACACACACACACACACACACACACACACACACACACACACACACACACACACACACACACACACACACACACACACACACACACACAAACACACACACAGCAGAGAGAGAGAGAGAGAGAGAGAGAGAGAGAGAGAGAGAGAGAGAGAGAGAGAGAGAGAGAGAGAGAGAGAGAGAGATAGACAGATAGATAGATAGATAGATAGATAGATAGATAGATAGATAGATAGATAGAGAGAGATAGATAGAGATAGATAGAGAGAGAGAGAGAGAGAGAGAGAGAGAGAGAGAGAGAGAGAGAGAGAGAGAAGAGAGAGAGAGACTCACTGAGTCCTCCGGGCCTCGGTACAAAAGTTGGTTTTCACAGCGATTGCATAACCTTTCTCCGCGCGTGCGGGTCGTAATTGAAAAGTTCACTGCTCCGAAAGAATTGATCTTTCCACTCTGAAACTTTGCCAAGATTGAGTTAAACCCCTAAGGCTTCTTTTTTCAACAAAAAAAATAGGCCCAAGTTTGATTTTTTCTTATTTGTTTATTAATTATTAACTTTTTTCATAATATTAACTTTAAAGGTTGTTTTATGGAATCACTTATTTGAAAGCTAAGGAAAATACCCACATTTCAAGTCTTGGACGAATTGTTGTATCTTTATTAGATTTTACAGTAAAGATTCTTGAAAAAAGGCTTTTTTTTTGAAAACGCGAAATATCATAAAATCATATCTCGAAAATTCCACTTACCATATTGAAATAAAAAAATACGTGTTGAATATTTTTGAGTTCTTTGCCAAAAAAAATAGACGAAAGAAAAATTTTTTGGGTGGCTGATTTTGCGTGGAATGCCCCATATATTTTTAATATTTATAAAAAAGTTTGAAGAAAACTGTTTTAATCCATCTAGTGATGATGATGATAATGATGACTTTGTTTATGCGACTATAAGCCCTTTCATTTGAGCCCAAGTTTGTGAAAATCTGTTTAATCATCTCTGAGAAAATCAAGTGAGTTTTGTTTCGAAATTTTTGACCACTATTTCCGGTACTTCCGGAACCGGGAACTGGGAACCGGTATATTCGATGTGAGTTTGTTTGGTCTTCAACTTACTTCTATGAAGGAAATTTTTTGAATATACAGTAAAAAGTTCGGAAACCATCTAAAATAACGAAAATAAATATTTAGGGGTTTTGATGGTTTGTGCAAAAAGCACATATTTTGTTTCTATTTCTTTGCGTTTCGCCTTCGGCTCGTCAGTGCTTAAAGCAGTTCAAATTGAACTGCCATCTCGTGCCTAGCAGTTCAACTTAAACCGCTAAGTAGACTCAAAGTTTGCACTACTTATGCCTGAGACGTCAGAAATAATATAGCACTTGTGCAATATTGTTTGAGGGTTGCATAAGTAGTGCAAACTTTGCGTTTGCTTAGCGGTTTAAGTTGAACTGCTAGGCACGAGATGGCAGTTCAATTTGAACTGCTTTGAGCACTGACGAGCCGAAGGCGAAACGCAAATGAAAATAAATAGTTTCACCCTTCCTTTCTAGCAATTGAAGTATCGGCCTGTTTGTTGGCAATGAACACGGAAGGCGAAACTTGCGAAAGCCAAGTTGAATGAAAGTTTCACCCTTCAGAGTTCTTTGTATTACTAAGATTGAGATTTTTCTAGAATCCTAATTTTTAGGTATAATTGTAGGATTTTGGAGCATTTATTCGCAGAAGAGTGGAACTTCATTTGTTAATTTTTGTAAGATTCGTCCTTCTTAGAGAAACAGCTGAAGTGCAGAATTTGTTATCATTTCATATATTTTGAACATATTTTCAAAACAAATTAAACCATGATGAGAACTAATCTCATTAAAAATTTGGCGTGTTTTTTTTTAGTTGGGCGTGTTTTTTATAGTTTCTAATTTGTACTGTCTTTTTTATTTTAAATGATTCCTTAGAAAAAAAAATTAGAGGGTTGTATTCAAGACACGACCGAGCACAATAACATTAAAAATGAAACGTTTCTAGGGTCTTCATAATAAATACAAAAATAAAGATGATAATGATGATGATACAATAAACTTCACTACACTTCAAAGTTACTTGGAAGCTCAATTTAAGATACAAACAACCTAAAGATTTAAACCTGAACAAATGAAACTATTTTATTTTATGACTAGCTGAATTACCCGGCGTTGCTCGGAAAGGTTTCGTGAAGGGAAGATAGAAAAAAAATTCTCGAAGTTGTCCTGATTAGTGAAATACTCTTGTAGTGAAACATAACTTAGACGGAAACCCGATCGAACAATACTCCGTTCATGTTCAGATTGCGAATGATTAGTGTCCCATCTCAGATCTTACAATAATCATAATTTTCATGGTATTCTCGACAAACCTCACTTAGTTGCTAGAAATATAAGTACCAATTTTTCGTAAAACCCGATCAATTTTCCCTTTCACTTTCCATGTTCGGGGCACTTATTCCACTCTCTCACCCTCTAAATAACCTTATAATCTATTTTGATTTAACTTCCTTTTTGTCAGTGAACTTACTACAGATCTCCTTCATGATTACCCTCTGTGAGTATCTGTGCTTTTCAAAAAATATCGATTCCCACCTTTGGTACATGTGCCAAACTTGATGGCGACTCGTTTAGTTGTTTTGTAGTTATGCTGAGACTTGAATACACTCACGTTCATAGACAGACTAAGATTATTGTCCCTTAGTTCTTTGAATTCCCCGGCAAAATGAAACCAGATCTTTTGAAATTATTTAAAGAAAAATACGACTTGAAATTCTTGCCACTCTCTTGTTTTATAAAAAATGGGAGTTTGAATTTTTTTTTCAAAAACCCCTGCTTCTAGTCTAAATGTCGATTCTTTTCAAATTTCGCCATCGACCCTCTCCCCCCATGTTAAAAATACTTCCTACACACTTTCCCCCCTGAAAATGTCATAATGATCCTTTCTGAAGAGCAAGAAGTATATGTGCCAAATTTCATAGCAATTCGTGCAATAGTTCCTGAGTTATGCCGTTACAAACATTACACTCCTTTTTTAGAGGCACTTAATACACCCTCTTCTCACAGAATATTCTTATAATTATATCTCAGTTGTGCAAAAAGTGTACTCAAAAAGTACCGATTCTAGTCAAATTAGATAATATTTTTAATGACCACATATGTTAATGGCACTTGCTACATTTCCTCCCTCCATGGAAATATTCTTATAACCATCTCTGAAGAGCAAGAAGTACATGTGCCAAGTTTGATAGCAATCCGTTCAGTAATTCCGAAGTTATGCCAATAGGAATATTACACCCCCCTTTTGAAGGCACTTGCTACATCCACCCCCCATATAATCATGTATAATATATGCAAAATGTTTCTATGGTCTCTAAAAAGTATCGATTCTCGTCAAATTAAACAAATTTTTTCATGACCTCCCCCTGTTAAGAACACTTGCTACGCTCTCGCCCCCATTAAAATTTCCTTATGATCATCTCTGAAGAGCAAGAAGTATCTATGCCAAGTTTAGTGGCAATCCGTTCAGTAGTTTCGGAATTATGCCGTTTTAAACATTACACCCCCCTATTTAAAGGCAATTGCTACATCCACCCCCCATATAGTCATAACTAATGTATGCAAAATGGTTCTACGGTCTTCAAAACGTATCGATTCTTGTCAAGTTATATGAATTTTTCTATGACCCCCCCTTGGTTATGACACTTGCTACGCTCCCTCCCATATAAATATGCTCCCTAAACCATCTCTGAAATCCAAGAAGTACCTGTGCCAAGTTTGGTGGCAATCCGTTCAGTAGTTCCGAAGTTATCGCGTTACAAACATACAAACTTACATTGATTTTTATATATATATAGATGATAATTTTCGAAAAACGTACAAACTTATTAATTTGATTTGATTTATATCGTTTATTTACCCCCAGTTTTAAACTAATAATGGTCGTTCACTGGGTGGACTTATTAATTTTATAAACAGTGCATCGATTTCAGAGAAAATGGTGTACCAGTAATCTCAGTAATGGTGTAATTTTATTAATCCTTCAAAATCGTCGATTATCTTCGGAAAGTGTCGGTAAATAATATTACAACAATACGAGGAAGAAAACATGTGAAACAGTCCGCATAAAATATTTTTTTTTCATAAATACGTTTATTTCTTAAGGCAGTTTACATAAGTTTTTCTTCGCCGTAGCATCACTTTTACATAATATTCTTATCCTAATTTAATTCTAACATAGTCACAACGGCATTCAGTAATAGCCGTTCAACCGAGAAGGTTGTGTATAGAAGCGTACAGTTTAATAACGCTGGTTAGTTTACACGCGTTAAATACGACAACGGTTGAACTACAGGTAGAGACCTGTTGGCAGCAGCCGTTAAAACGTAAAATCGTGCTGCATAAGAGAGCCCTAGTGCTGGGCCAAGCTGGTGAAGGAAACAACAAAGGGCGTTTCCCAAGCTCTACACAGGCCACAATATACAGCCACAAGTGCTGAGCAGGAGAGTGCAAAGGCACATTGAAGAAGAAGAGTGCAAAGGCACACAGAAGCAGGAGAGTGCAAAGGCACACCGGTGCGAAGGCACTTCGGTGCAGAAGCATATCGGTGCGGAGCACAAGGAAGAAGGAGACAAGACAACTCGGTCTTTCCACTGCCATACAACACGCAGGTATACACCGGTGACCTGCGCTGGTTGCAGCTGGCGAAGACAAAAGTATATCGGAAATCGAGTGGTGCTGGATGTCAGGTAGCAGTAGCATCACATCCAACAATCAGCATCCAACAAGAACATCTAGAGCAACGAGGATCTACACGGCAGTGCAACGGAGATAGACAACAATTTCAAGGTAGAAGTTTTTTCTTTTCCTTTTGATTGAGTACTGTATAGTGTTGGTTTCATTTTTTATTTTAAAGTTTGATTAAAAATTTTAATGTGATGGATGAATCCATGGACGTAAATCCTAGCATGAATCCGATACCCCCACGAACGAAAAAATATCAGGAGAGCTCTTCTGGGCCTTGGATAGTCTTTTTTAGACGTATATCAAAGCCATTAAACATTTACCAAATTTCTAAAGGTTTGACATCACGATTCTCTTCAATCAAAGAGATCATAAAAGTAAATAACGATAAAATTCGTGTTGTGGTAAATAGTTTGAAACACGCGAATGATATTGTCTCTTCGGAACATTTCAATAAAGAGTATAAAGTTTACATACCCTCCAAAGATGTCGAAATTGACGGTGTTGTTACCGAAGCGAGTCTTTCGGTAGATGATTTACTCAAGCATGGTGTTGGTCGTTTCAAGAACTCTATGCTTGAGGGTGTGAAAATACTGGAGTGCAAACAACTGTACTCAGTAGTTTATGAAGAGGGAAAAAAAGTTTATCGCCCATCAGACTCGTTTCGAGTGACATTTGCCGGATCTGCGTTGCCGTCCTATGTCTATGTCGATAAAATTCGCCTCCCTGTTCGGCTTTTTGTTCCAAATGTAATGAATTGTACGAACTGCAAAAAATTCGGACACACAGCTACTTACTGTAGCAATAAACCAAAATGTATTAAGTGTGAAGGACCTCATAAAGATAATGATTGCAACAAGGAAATTGAAAAATGTATTTATTGTGGGGAAAGTCCTCATGAGGATATTTCAGTATGCACTGCATTTAAAGTGCACAAAGACAAAATTAAGCTTTCTTTAAAAGCACGGTCTAAGCGCACATATGCAGAAATGCTTAAAACGGTCATTGATGTCCCCGCTTTGGAAACCGAAAACGGGTTTTCAAATCTAGAGGAACCAGAGGACTCTGACTCTGACGAAAATAGTGAAGGTAATTCGTTTATCACTACCCAAGGGTCAGTTGAGAGAAAGAAGTCTTCTTCCAAATTACCAAAAAAGACACCTAAAGTTTCATCTTCAAAAAAAGATCCCCGTGTTAAACAAAAAAAGTCAAAACCAAAGACTGTGCCTCCTGGTTTGTCAAATTCACAAACCAATCCAGGATCTAGCACAGAAAAAGGTAATAATCCTGTGGGCTCCATTTCACAGCCACCAACAGGATTACTGAAGTTTTCGGAAATTGTTGAATGGATTTTCTCAGCATTCAATATATCTGAACCCTTAAAGACCCTCATAATGGCATTTCTTCCAATAGCTAGAAATTTTTTGAAGCAGTTATCAGCTCAATGGCCAATTGTCTCAGGTTTTGTATCTTTTGATGGATAATTTATCACCCGCCGCAAATGATACAATCACTGTCCTGCAGTGGAATTGTCGAAGCATCATGCCAAAACTTGATTCATTTAAAATTTTATTGCATAGTCAAAAATGTGATGTATTTGCTTTATGCGAAACATGGCTTACTTCAAACATAGCTTTAAATTTTAATGATTTTAACATTATACGTCTCGATAGAGACTCTCCGTATGGTGGAGTGCTTTTGGGAATTAAGAAATGCTGTTCCTTTTATAGATTAAACATCCCTTCAACTTCTAGTATAGAAGTTGTTGCTTGCCAAATAAACATTAAAGGCAAAGATATTTGCATAGCTTCGGTTTATATTCCTCCAAAAGCACAAGTTGGACAGCGACAGCTTAATAAAATGGTTGAAGCCCTTCCTGCTCCACGATTGATTCTGGGGGATTTAAATTCGCACGGAATGATGTGGGGTTCCGTTTACAATGATAGCAGATCATCTTTAATACAAAACATTTGTGACAATTTTAGCATGACGGTATTAAATATGGGTAGCATGACACGGATCCCAAGACCTCCTGCACGCCCAAGTGCATTAGATCTATCTCTTTGCTCAACATCAATTCGACTAGATTGCACCTGGAAAATATTGCCTGATTTACACGGTAGCGATCATTTACCAATCATCATCTCAATTAGCTGTAGCAAATGTATTGCTAATTCAGCTAGTATTCCATATGATTTGACAAAAAATATCGACTGGATTAAATACCAAAGTAGAATCTCTAGTATTTTGAATTCAATGGAAGAGCTCCCTCCACTTGAAGAATATGACTTCCTCGTTTGTTCGATTCTGGAGGCCGCAGAACAATCCCAAACTAAACGCTTTCCTGGGCCAACGACTAACAGAAGGCCTCCCAACCCCTGGTGGGACAAAGAGTGCTCAGAGGCTAAACTCGCAAAACAAAATGCTTGCAAGACGTTTCTAAAACGGGGAGGAGGAACTCCTCAGAATTTTGAAAAACTTATGGTTTTAGAAACCAAGTACAAGAGCATACTTCGAGCCAAAAAATGTAGCTATTGGAGACATTTTGTCGAAGGTTTGTCAAGAGAAACCTCAATGAGCACTCTTTGGAATACGGCCAGACGAATGAGGAATCGTATCGTGGGCAATGAGAGTGATGAATACTCGAACCGATGGATATTTGACTTTGCTAGGAAAGTTTGCCCAGATTCTGTTCCTACGCAGAGCATTATACGGGAATCTCCTCCAAATAATGGTTTTATTAATAACCCATTTTCAATGATGGAATTTTCTATAGCACTTTTGTCTTGTAACAATAACGCCCCTGGGTTGGACAGAATTAAATTCAACTTGGTGAAGAATCTGCCCGACCTCGCAAAAAGACGTTTGTTGGAATTGTTCAACAAGTTTCTTGAGCAAAATATTGTTCCACCTGACTGGAGACAAGTGAAAGTTATCGCCATTCAAAAGCCGGGGAAACCAGCTTCCAATCACAACTCATATAGACCCATTGCGATGTTGTCCTGCATCAGAAAATTGTTCGAAAAAATTATTCTACGACGTCTCGACACTTGGGTCGAGACGAACGGTTTGTTGTCAGATACTCAGTTTGGCTTCCGTAGAAATAAAGGGACGAATGATTGCCTTGCATTACTTTCGTCTGACATCCAAATTGCCTTCGCTCAAAAGCAACAAATGGCATCTGTATTTTTAGACATTAAAGGAGCATTTGATTCAGTTTCCATTGATGTTCTTTCAGACAAGCTCCACCAACATGGACTTCCAGCGGTTATAAATAATTATTTGCACAACCTTTTGTCAGAGAAGTGCATGTATTTTTCACATGGCGATTTGGCAACATTCAGAATTAGCTACATGGGTCTCCCGCAAGGCTCATGCCTCAGTCCGCTCCTCTATAATTTTTACGTGAATGACATTGACAGCTGTCTAGTAACCCCATGTACACTAAGACAATTGGCAGATGATGGCGTGGTTTCAGTTACTGGGCCCAAAGCTATTGATCTGCATAAACCATTGCAAGATACCTTAGATAACTTGTCCGTTTGGGCTGTTCATCTTGGTATCGAATTCTCTGCGGAGAAAACAGAGTTAGTCGTCTTTTCAAGAAAGCATGATCCCGCGCAGCTTCAGCTCCATATGATGGGAAGAATGATCCAACAGGTTTTAACTTTTAAATACCTCGGGGTATGGTTCGATTCCAAATGCACGTGGGGAGGACACATTAGGTATCTGATAACGAAATGCCAACAAAGAGTAAATTTTTTTCGAACAATAACAGGATCTTGGTGGGGTTCTCATCCGCAAGATCTAATAAAATTGTATCAAACAACGATACTTTCAGTGATGGAATATGGATGCGTTTGTTTTCGTTCCGCTGCAAACTCTCATATTATCAAACTTGAGCGAATTCAGTACCGTTGTTTGCGAATTGCCTTAGGCTGCATGCATTCGACACATACAATGAGTCTTGAAGTTCTGGCGGGAGTTCTTCCATTAAAAGATCGATTTTGGGAGCTTTCATCACGCCTGCTAATAAGATGTGAGGTGCTGAATCCCATGGTAATTAATAATTTCGAACGACTAGTCGAGCTTCGATCTCAAACAAAATTTATGACAGTATATTTTAACCATATGTCACAGGAAATCAACCCTTCAAGATATCTTCCTATCCGTGTCAGCATCCTAAGTGCCCCTGACTCAACTTTATTTTTCGATACATCCATGCAGCGTGAAGTGCGTGGAATCCCGGATCATCTACGCTCGACGGAAATCCCAAAAATATTTTCAAGTAAGTTCAGGCATATTGACTCTGAGAAAATGTTTTATACGGACGGATCGCGAATTGAAGAAGCGACAGGGTTTGGTATGTTCAACAATAATGTTTCGGCCTCATTTAGGCTTCAAGAACCTGCATCTGTTTATATAGCAGAGCTAGCAGCAGTTCATTATAGTTTGAGTGTAATCGTCACATTATCTCCAAACCATTATTTCCTCTTCACAGATAGTCTGAGTGCAATTGAAGCCATTCGCTCAAACGCTGCTGGCAAAAATGAACCGTTTTTCCTGGGCAAAATAAAACAGTGCCTGAACGACATATTGAACAATAATTATCTAATCACTATAGTCTGGGTCCCGGCTCATTGCTCCATTCCTGGCAATGAAAGAGCCGATATTTTAGCCAAACGTGGTGCTATTGAGGGTGAAATTTATGAGAGACCAATTGCTTTCAACGAATTCTATAGCTCGTCTCGCCAAAGAACACTTGCCAGCTGGCAAGCTTCTTGGGATAAAGATGATCTGGGTCGGTGGATGCACTCAATTATTCCGAAAATATCGACAAAGGCATGGTTCAGGGGACTGGATGTGAGTAGAGATTTCATTCGTGTGATGTCTAGACTCATGTCCAATCACTACACGTTAGATGCACATCTCCTTCGAATTGGGCTCTCCGAGACTAATCATTGTGCTTGTGGCGAAGGTTATCGAGATATTGATCATGTCGTTTGGACATGCGTGGAGTATCGTGATGTCAGATCTCAACTAATAAATTCTTTGCGTACCCAAGGTAGACTATCCAATATCCCAGTTCGAGACATTCTTGCTTGTCGTGACCTTTCATACATGAAACTTATTTATCATTTCATAAAGAAAACTGGAGTTTCAATTTAATAAAGGCCCCTTTCAAGACTTAGTTCTGATCCCAGCTGCGTCCATGAGTTCAACCAATAGCTAAATTAGAATAAAAATTATGTAATGATACAAACAAACTCGAAACAGTTTATGAAATTATCAACAAAATGTCTGAAAATAACAGCTTATTTTATAATTTATAGAAGTTAATCGTTTGGTTCAAATAATATTTCCGAGTAGATTTCATAGTTAATGACGAGTTACCTAAGATGATATTTAAGCTATAAGAGAATATGTTTTAATAAATGCAAAACGTTGTGACTATGTTAGAATTAAATTAGGATAAGAATATTATGTAAAAGTGATGCTACGGCGAAGAAAAACTTATGTAACTGCCTTAAGAAATAAACGTATTTATGGAAAAAAAAAATAGTCACAACGTTTTGCATTTATTAAAACATATTCTCTTATAGCTTAAATATCATCTTAGGTAACTCGTCATTAACTATGAAATCTACTCGGAAATATTATTTGAACCAAACGATTAACTTCTATAAATTATAAAATAAGCTGTTATTTTCAGACATTTTGTTGATAATTTCATAAACTGTTTCGAGTTTGTTTGTATCATTACATTATTTTTATTCTAATTTAGCTATTGGTTGAACTCATGGACGCAGCTGGGATCAGAACTAAGTCTTGAAAGGGGCCTTTATTAAATTGAAACTCCAGTTTTCTTTATGAAATGATAAATAAGTTTCATGTATGAAAGGTCACGACAAGCAAGAATGTCTCGAACTGGGATATTGGATAGTCTACCTTGGGTACGCAAAGAATTTATTAGTTGAGATCTGACATCACGATACTCCACGCATGTCCAAACGACATGATCAATATCTCGATAACCTTCGCCACAAGCACAATGATTAGTCTCGGAGAGCCCAATTCGAAGGAGATGTGCATCTAACGTGTAGTGATTGGACATGAGTCTAGACATCACACGAATGAAATCTCTACTCACATCCAGTCCCCTGAACCATGCCTTTGTCGATATTTTCGGAATAATTGAGTGCATCCACCGACCCAGATCATCTTTATCCCAAGAAGCTTGCCAGCTGGCAAGTGTTCTTTGGCGAGACGAGCTATAGAATTCGTTGAAAGCAATTGGTCTCTCATAAATTTCACCCTCAATAGCACCACGTTTGGCTAAAATATCGGCTCTTTCATTGCCAGGAATGGAGCAATGAGCCGGGACCCAGACTATAGTCATTAGATAATTATTGTTCAATATGTCGTTCAGGCACTGTTTTATTTTGCCCAGGAAAAACGGTTCAGTCTTGCCAGTCATGTTTGAGCGAATGGCTTCAATTGCACTCAGACTATCTGTGAAGAGGAAATAATGGTTTGGAATTAATGTGACGATTACACTCAAACTATATTGAACTGCTGCTAGCTCTGCTATATAAACAGATGCAGGTTCTTGAAGCCTAAATGAGGACGAAACATTATTGTTGAACATACCAAACCCTGTCGCTTCTTCAATTCGCGATCCGTCCGTATAAAACATTTTCTCAGAGTCAATATGCCTGAACTTACTTGAAAATATTTTTGGGATTTCCGTCGAGCGTAGATGATCCGGGATTCCACGCACTTCGCGCTGCATGGATGTATCGAAAAATAAAGTTGAGTCAGGGACATTTAGGAGGCTGACACGGATAGGAATATATCTTGAAGGGTTGATTTCCTGTGACATATGGTTAAAATATACTGTCATAAATTTTGTTTGAGATCGAAGCTCGACTAGTCGTTCGAAATTATTAATTACCATGGGATTCAGCACCTCACATCTTATTAGCAGGCGTGATGAAAGCTCCCAAAATCGATCTTTTAATGGAAGAACTCCCGCCAGAACTTCAAGACTCATTGTATGTGTCGAATGCATGCACCCTAAAGCAATTCGCAAACAACGATACTGAATTCGCTCCAGTTTGATAATATGAGAGTTTGCAGCGGAACGAAAGCAAACGCATCCATATTCCATCACTGAAAGTATCGTTGTCTGATACAATTTTATTAGATCTTCCGGATGAGCACCCCACCAAGATCCTGTTATTGTTCGAAGAAAATTTACTCTTTGTTGGCATTTTGTTATCAGAAACCTAATGTGTCCTCCCCACGTGCATTTGGAATCGAACCACACCCCGAGGTATTTAAAAGTTAAAACCTGTTGGATCATTCTTCCCATCATATGGAGCTGAAGCTGCGCGGGATCATGCTTTCTTGAAAAGACGACTAACTCTGTTTTCTCCGCAGAGAATTCGATACCAAGATGAACAGCCCAATCGGACAAGTTATCTAAGGTATCTTGCAATGGTTTATGCAGATCAATAGCTTTGGGTCCAGTAACTGAAACCACGCCATCATCTGCCAATTGTCTTAGTGTACATGGGGTTACTAGACAGCTGTCAATGTCATTTACGTAAAAATTATAGAGGAGCGGACTGAGGCATGAGCCTTGCGGGAGACCCATGTAACTATTTCTGAGTGTTGCCAAATCGCCATGTGAAAAATGCATGTGTTTCTCTGACAAAAGGTTGTGCAAATAAATATTTATAACCGCTGGGAGTCCATTTTGGTGAAGCTTGTCTGAAAGAACATCAATGGAAACTGAATCAAATGCTCCTTTAATGTCTAAAAATACAGATGCCATTTGTTGCTTTTGAGCGAAGGCAATTTGGATGTCAGACGAAAGTAATGCAAGGCAATCATTCGTCCCTTTATTTCTACGGAAGCCAAACTGAGTATCTGACAACAAACCGTTCGTCTCGACCCAAGTGTCGAGACGTCGTAGAATAATTTTTTCGAACAATTTTCTGATGCAGGACAACATCGCAATGGGTCTATATGAGTTGTGATTGGAAGCTGGTTTCCCCGGTTTTTGAATGGCGATAACTTTCACTTGTCTCCAGTCAGGTGGAACAATATTTTGCTCAAGAAACTTGTTGAACAATTCCAACAAACGTCTTTTTGCGAGGTTGGGCAGATTCTTCACCAAGTTGAATTTAATTCTGTCCAACCCTGGAGCGTTATTGTTACAAGACAAGAGTGCTATAGAAAATTCCATCATTGAAAATGGGTTATTAATAAAACCATTATTTGGAGGAGATTCCCGTATAATGCTCTGCGTAGGAACAGAATCTGGGCAAACTTTCCTAGCAAAGTCAAATATCCATCGGTTCGAGTATTCATCACTCTCATTGCCCACGTTACGATTCCTCATTCGTCTGGCCGTGTTCCAAAGAGTGCTCATTGAGGTATCTCTTGACAAACCTTCGACAAAATGTCTCCAATAGCTACATTTTTTGGCTCGAAGTATGCTCTTGTACTTGGTTTCTAAAACCATAAGTTTTTCAAAATTCTGAGGAGTTCCTCCTCTCCGTTTTAGAAACGTCTTGCAAGCATTTTGTTTGGCGAGTTTAGCCTCTGAGCACTCTTTGTCCCACCAGGGGTTGGGAGGCCTTCTGTTAGTCGTTGGCCCAGGAAAGCGTTTAGTTTGGGATTGTTCTGCTGCCTCCAGAATCGAACAAATGAGGAAGTCATATTCTTCAAGTGGAGGGAGCTCTTCCATTGAATTCAAAATACTAGAGATACTACTTTGGTATTTAATCCAGTCGATATTTTTTGTCAAATCATATGGAATACTAGCGGAAGTAGCAATGCAATTGCTACTGCTAATTGAGATGATGATTGGTAAATGATCGCTACCGTGTAAATCAGGCAGTATTTTCCAGGTGCAATCTAGTCGAATTGATGTTGAGCAAAGAGATAGATCTAATGCACTTGGGCGTGCCGGAGGTCTTGGGATCCGTGTCATGCTACCCATATTTAATACCGTCATGCTAAAATTGTCACAAATGTTTTGTATTAAAGATGATCTGCTATCATTGTAAACGGAACCCCACATAATACCGTGCGAATTTAAACCCCCCAGAATCAATCGTGGTGCAGGAAGGGCTTCAACCATTTCATTAAGCTGTTGCTGTCCAACTTGTGCTTTTGGAGGAATATAAACCGAAGCTATGCAAATATCTTTGCCTTTAATGTTTATTTGGCAAGCAACAACTTCTATACTAGAAGTTGAAGGGATGTTTAATCTATAAAAGGAATAGCATTTCTTAATTCCCAAAAGCACTCCACCATACGGAGAGTCTCTATCGAGACGTATAATGTTAAAATCATTAAAATTTAAAGCTATGTTTGAAGTAAGCCATGTTTCGCATAAAGCAAATACATCACATTTTTGACTATGCAATAATATTTTAAATGAATCAAGTTTTGGCATGATGCTTCGACAATTCCACTGCAGGACAGTGATTGTATCATTTGCGACGGGTGATAAATTATCCATCAAAAGATACAAAACCTGAGACAATTGGCCATTGAGCTGATAACTGCTTCAAAAAGGTTCTAGCTATTGGAAGGAATGCCATTATGAGGGTCTTTAAGGGTTCAGATATATTGAATGCTGAGAAAATCCATTCAACAATTTCCGAAAACTTCAGTAATCCTGTTGGTGGCTGTGAAATGGAGCCCACTGGATTATTATCTTTTTCTGTACTAGATCCTGGATTGGTTTATGAATTTGACAAACCAGGAGGCACAGTCTTTGGTTTTGACTTTTTTTGTTTAACACGGGGATCTTTTTTTGAAGATGAAATTTTAGGTGTCTTTTTTGGTAATTTGGAGGAAGACTTCTTTCTCTTAACTGACCCTTGGGTAGTGATAAACGAATTACCTTCACTATTTTCGTCAGAGTCAGAGTCCTCTGGTTCCTCTAGATTTGAAAACCCGTTTTCGGTTTCCAAAGGGGGGACATCAATGACCGTTTTAAGCATTTCTGCATATGTGCGCTTAGACCGTGCTTTTAAAGAAAGCTTAATTTTGTCTTTGTGCACTTTAAATGCAGTGCATACTGAAATATCATCATGAGGACTATTCCCACAATAAATACATTTTTCAATTTCCTTGTTGCAATCATTATCTTTATGAGGCCCTTCACACTTAATACATTTTGGTTTATTACTACAGTAAGTAGCTGTGTGGCCGAATTTTTTGCAGTTCGTACAATTCATTACATTTGGAACAAAAAGCCGAACAAGGAGGCGAATTTTATCGACATAGACATGGGACGGCAACGCAGACCCGGCAAATGTCACTCGAAACGAGTCTGATGGGCGATAAACTTTTTTTTCCTCTTCATGAACTACTGAGTACAGTTGTTTGCACTCCAGTATTTTCACACCCTCAAGCATAGAGTTCTTGAAACGACCAACACCATGCTTGAGTAAATCATCTACCGAAAGACTCGCTTCGGTAACAACACCGTCAATTTCGACATCTTTGGAGGGTATGTAAACTTTATACTCTTTATTGAAATGTTCCGAAGAGACAATATCATTCGCGTGTTTCAAATTATTTACCACAACACGAATTTTATCGTTATTTACTTTTATGATCTCTTTGATTGAAGAGTATCGTGATGTCAAACCTTTATTAATTTGAAAAATGTTTAATGGCTTTGATATACGTCTAAAAAAGACTATCCAAGGCCCAGAAGAGCTCTCCTGATATTTTTTCGTTCGTGGGGGTATCGGATTCATGCTAGGATTTACGTCCATGGATTCATCCATTACATTAAAATTTTTAACTAAACTTTAAAATAAAATTTGAAACCAACACTACACAGTACTCAATCAAAAGGAAAAGAAAAAACTTCTACCTTGAAATTGTTGTCTATCTCCGTTGCACTGCCGTGTAGATCCTCGTTGCTCTAGATGTTCTTGTTGGATGTATCTGGACGTTGATACAATGCACGACTATACGTTTTAACGGCTGCTGCCAACAGGTTTCTACCTGTAGTTCAACCGTTGTCGTATTTAACGCGTGTAAACCAACCAGCGTTATTAAACTGTACGCTTCTATACACAACCTTCTCGGTTGAACGGCTATTACTGAATGCATAAAATATTTAGTTACTTACATTTATTTTCGCTTTGGCATATTAGGAATATACGGAATGGATACGCAACAAAATTCCGAAATTTTGTTCATATTGTAACTTAATGTTATTAACACATGAATGAACATTGTCATAGTTACAACGCGTGTAGCCATCAGACACTTATTGTTTTGAAGCAAATAATAATAAAACTGAAACTGGCGGTTAACCAAATTCTACGAGGGTTCTTATTCAAACGATACATGTAAAATCGCAGGTGAACTTATCTTGAGTTTATCTTTGATACTATATAATATTGCATCTAATTGTACTGTATATGTGAGTTTCAGAATTTAATTTTGAATCTTTTGAAGCGTTTAACTGCTGGAGGGACAACAACTTTTTCAGTCACATTGTAACGTTTTGTTCGTATGGGAATGGAGATTCAAGTATGCAACCGATCCGTTGACAAACTAAACCATTTTTAAGCTTACAATATTGAAGCTTTGGAATCATTTAAATTAGGAAAATCTATTAACAAATCATCGAGGAACAAGCGTTCAAAATTATGACAGAAAAATGTTACGCGATTAGTTTTGCATGTTTTGAATTGACACCCAGCCTCGGGAAGCGAAGTGTAAGGCATTTTTAATGGTAAAATCGACCAAAAATTTGCTAAATACATGGGATATTTCAAACGAAACGGTAACCACGCTGATTCGGTTTTTTAATAGCTAGATGATATATAAGATACTCAAGCGTACACGGTGTTGCACAGACAACAGGAAATTTCACCAACACATAATTCAAAAGCGACAATCCAGCAAGTGAACGCATATACAATCCAGTCATCAGCTCACTGGACAAGCTACTTGTTTCATTCACAGTCAAACATCAACTAGGCAAAGAAATATGGTGCAGCCATTATTTATAGATTTCTCTTCATACTACGCATAACGATACGGTGTTTTTTATGCATGACGCAAAGCCTCCTATGCCGAACAAGAAGTTGACGTCATTTTGTAAAACAGGGATTGGTGGATGAAAACATAGGTCGATTCCAACCATTTTTTCAATAGTATGCTATTGAAATACTGAAAAGACGTCGTCATACATGTTTAAGTTAAAAGTTTCCGAATTGATTGGTTGGTAAATTATAACAATCCATCAACAAATGTCCGAGTTATTAACGTTCAAAATTATGACACAAGAAGGTTACGCGACTATTTTTGAAACTTTTAGTTGACACCCGGCCCCATATAGTGAAGAGTAAGGCATTTTTAATGCCAAAAATCATAAAACTGTCTTCGTTCGTAAGTCCTAAGCTTATGAAACTCCTAAATGCTTTTTGTTCAGTGTGTCTAAAAGATTCCCGAAAACTCCAAATCAAACGAAGAAATGAATTTTATGGAACCTTTTCAATTCATGTCCTTTTTTATTCGGTATCGTACCAGCAATATGCCGAGTGAACATAGAATAAACTAATGGTGCCATCCGTGAACGAAAAATATCTAAATCGTTCTTATTCCACTATCGACATCGTCAGGAATAATTGAGTAATTGTTCTTTAGGGAATTAATCAAATTTAATTGTTTTTATAGTTTCAACAATATTCTTGTTACTGTAAGTTTTAAACTGCCATTCTTTTTGTCGGTACGAATCAAAATGCGCCAGACCAATATTGTTCTCTCAGGTAATAAAATATGGCAATAAAAAAGGTAAACATTACTCTTGAGATTTCATTCGATATTCAAATTCGATATTCGAAACCGTATATATTCGAATCGATATACCTTTATTCAGTTTTTTAGGTTTTTGTATAAACTCCTGCACTGACGAGTTTGACGATAAGGTGAAAACCTCTTCGTGGATATCTGGTATCGAAGTTGATTCCCGCCAACTTTGTTTGTTACAAAAATTGTTTAAATAGTTTGAATTAATGACGAACTCTTCTCACATGATAACGATTCCAACTGTCATAGAAATCTATTAAAAGTAAAGGCTTGGATCTTCCAAACCATGAGAGAAACAAGAATGTTCCTAGAAACAACATTGAATTCCTTACTAATAACAGCCACAGAATTGTAGGTGCGCACCGGCTTAGTTATTTGTTTCTTTTCAAACATTCGTAGCATTCAAACAAACTATGAAACCATAGATATGGATTTGCTGCCGTCGTATCGTCTCCATTTTTAGAATAGAAGACGCTGGCGAAAGCGTTCTATCCGTAGCTAACATATTTTGGTCCGAAATGACTCCACGGGAAAAGTATTTCATCAGTCGAAGAAACCGGCTGTAGCAGTCAGCAGAAGGGTAATGAATGGATGAAAGAGGCAAAAAAATCACTTCGTCTAGCCATGGTGCCACAGAGTTGTGGGATAAAAAATGCATTTTTAATAGTAGTACTGAACGACGGAGTAGATTTTTCCTTTCGGTGCAATATAGAATGAGATGTTAGCGGTAGAGTAAGTAGAGCATAGAAAAATTATCTTGCTTTTAAAAATTCGTGTGATGAGTCCCTCTAGACGGAACTTCACAGTTAATCAGGTTCATTTCTATCGAACTCTCAGAAAACCTGTTCTTTTGAATTTGCGCACAGCTCGAGCTAAAATAAGAGTACGAATTTATGCAAATTCAAAGAACATACCGCACATTGATGAAATCTATTGGAAGCTTTTTTACAATCTCTGTCAGATTTCCTATTCATTAGAAACAAACAAATTTCTGTATTGCTATTGAGTTCCATCATATCATTTGAAGAACACCGTAGAATTTTTCTGAACATAGAAACAGCTTCCTAACAACAATCTCATAAATAGTTCAATACTTGAAATACACATACACTCTCTGAATGGTCGTCACGTTATCACCACGATACCTCAACAGTTTCGCTCTATGGCACAATCCGTTTGATTTAGTTTTCTGTGATAGTCGGGAATTAGTCCAGCTGATGCTGGATACAAAATAGTTACAGTCCACCACGCTCCCACCGTTAAATTCTCCAGCCTAACTCTCGTAGGTATGGCAGATAGACAAAAAAAATATTATTATCGCATACATACGATTACTGCGATTTGATCTCTGCTATTCCTTTGTATTTGTATTTCACGCTGATGATGGTGACGACGACGGCCGCTGTCAGTTGCGATGATGGTTCTCGGGATACTCGACAGGGCAAACGGTAAAATTAATTTAAGAAAAATATGTAAACCGCTACCGTGCCCGAACGCCCCCTCTTGCACTTGTGATGAACACACGCACAACGTACGAACGAAGTGTGACTGGCTGGCGTTGGCATTCGACTCTGTTTCCAGAGCGACAATGAAAAATTCACTATACTTTCACGCCACTTTTCAATGATTTCATTAATCCATAATGGATGGGTTTCGTCATGTAAACCATCGACGGACCATTGCTTACCGATTGGTGGAAATAAGAAGCAGTGACACACTGGATACAATTTTCGTTGTTTTCTATCACTTTCTGATGGTAAATTCCTCCGAGAAGTACCGCAACTTTCCAAAAGTGGCACGCGATCACACACAAAAAACACGCGAAAACAGAACCGGGATTTGCGATAACTTTTCTTTTTCTGATTTCCCCCACTCTATCCGGACCGGAATTTGTACGCAGGACTTGGTCAAATATCTATGTTGTAGCAATAATCAGAAAATTATTCACACTTTGTGTACAACTGCATGACAGACACTACACTCTGGAATGATGGTGGCCAGCGAATAAAAAAAATCCAGATTCGCAGACAACAGTCTCAGCAAAATGATGATTGCAATAATTTGTATTCGGGAGGAAAAACACACCGCGAACGAAACGACACTCGATCGAATCGGCAGACAACACAAAACTGACACAACAGCACAAACCGCGGCGATGTCAACTCCCCAGCGCCAACCCAACCCAATCAATGTACATACGAACAATAAGTGGCAAGTACTGCTCCATACCCCATCTTGACGAAAGAGAAAACTCGTGCGGAAAGCTCCCCGCAAAGCACCCAATCGACCCATGCGTATTCCCACTTGGCCCATAACCGCTGACAACCGACCGATGTTATGTGATGTTCATGACTGTCAATAAAAGGAAGAACAAGTCAGTGACGTCTAAATGGTGTTTCGAAAATAGAGCTGCCGAAATGGTCCACGACTGACACAAAAGGTGGAAATTTTGTATGAAAACGTAGAAATTAAGAAGTTAATAGCAATGAACGTGAATAAAGTGAGCTCTAATTGGTTTATGTTTATGTTAGAGATGGGCAATTCGCTCCTGAGCTGTTCCAGTGAATCGAATCATTGAAGTGAGCTGACAGCTCACAGCTCTTTTTAAAAGAACCGCAGCTCACCAGCTCACTCATTTGCTACCCAGTTCACTGCATTATGACGCAGGGAACACGCTACGAGCTGATCGGATCTTCGGCTCTTTAAGAGATTCAATTTAGTCGACATCAATTAAAGATAAATTATTTCGCATGGCATTCATTGCATCATTGCAAATCAATGATTCAATTTCGATCATGCATTTGAAAAAAAAACCGGTGCATAAGAAAAACGGCGCACAAAATGAACCTTAAGTTCAAAATAAAAGAGCTGATGAGCTGATACATCGAATCGGTTCACTTTGGTGAGCTGATCGGTTCGGAGCTGTTCACCAAAATGAGCTGTTTTGCACACCTCTAGTTTATGTAACTCCGATATGTGATGTGATTTGTTTTCAGTATGAATTGGTTTATACTGAAAATATATCTTCAAAATGCAAAGAACACCCGTTTCTCACTAGAAGCGCTTTCAGCACAGACTAACAGATATGACACTATGGGTAAATTCTTATAAAAATAAATTTTCTCAGGCTTTGTAAAGTGAATCGTCGCAATAAATTATGGGATAACGTTGAAAATATATTTAACTTATTTAGCGATGTTGGAAGGTAATCATTTTTTTTTCTAGATTATTTTTGATTGTGCTGGTAATTTTATACCCGAAATTAAGTGGAGGCCAACCAGAAGCAAGTAAATATCGTAACAAAACATTTCGATTTTGTATTGCGTTGGAGTATGAGAAGTAGGCACTGCTCATCCATACAATTGACATGATATGTTGAATGTGATGCCGTGCGATAACGTTGTTGAACTGAAGATTGATTTCACTAAAAGCTGACAGGGTCTGCCATTTCATGAGATTTATATGAATAAGATACCTCTGCCATATACATCTTATCTATCACTATTATAGTTTTCATACGAACAACTTCTGAACAGTGATGGCATTTCACCAGAGTGAAACATGTGGGTGTAAGATTCTTGTCTACACTGGGGATTCAAGAAGGGAAACATCACACAAAAAGGAAAGCTAACTTCTTCACAGTGTCGAATAGACAGAATTTTAGTGTGAGCTTGTGGTTAAAGCAGTTGGCGCGAGTGAAACACATTCTCTTCGCACTAATCGCTCTCACGCGCTCTCACCTAAATACATCCAAATGACCACTGGTACGTCCTAGTGAGCTTAACTTATGTGATTTAATTTTTAAATTTATAGAAGGTAACGGTGGCCTTGCTATGACAATCTTTTTCGCATCAAGGAAAAACTAAATTTTAACGATAAATTGCACTTTTGCTGAATATGCGTACCCCACGCTTCTCTTATGTGAACCGTACACCGACGTCCACACTTCGGAGAAAATCATCATCATTTTTGCGATTTTTTTCCAGAACTATCGGTCAACAAAATAAATTCAAATGTTTTGCATGATAAAAAGCATCATTCGAACAACATTTTGTAACTTTTTCGTGGAAAAATATTGAGAAATAAGTCGGTGAAGAGGTATTATCCAGAACGCTTCTCAAAAATCATGATTTGCGGTGTCCACTGTATCTCAGTGCAGACTAATCAGAAGTGAACAAACGAACGCAGCATAGTTAGAGTAGAATTTTTTCTAGACCCCAAGGTTTCTGTTTGATTTTTTTTAAATTTTTTCAATTTTTGGTGGTTGTTCAAAGTGAAAACTACGATCCGCCATTTTGTAGCTAGTAACCTCCCCAAAGTAACAAACAACGAAAAGGAAAACGTTGGGATCTGGTTTTTTATATGTAGAAAGTGTGTGAAAAATTTGAAAAAAAATTGGTGTAATAGTTATTCAATGACGATGGACACGGACTTTCAAAACCAGCTTTCGAGGAAAACGCGGTTTTTGTCTATAAAATCAATGGAAACAATTAATTCCTCCAAGGAGCCCGTAAGGTCTAACATTTCAAAAAAAATCATACTTTTTCTTATATAATTTATTATAACGAAACATTTCGAGAATGTTTTGTCAAGTTTTGAAGTCAATCGAAGTAAAAATCTTAGGCCTGTGCGCCGAGCTCTCGCTTCTTCGTACAATGAGATAGCCATAGATAAAGGTCCATAACATCCAGAGTTTCGTTCCAATTTCAAGCCTATTGGAACGAAACTCTGGAATTTCACAGAAAATTCTTCAAATGTTTTACTATTAGAAAATATAAAGAAAATAATAAATGATTTTTCAAAAGTGTTAGAGCCTACCCGCCCCTCAACAATACAACAATGTTTTTTTCAAATGCTTTATGAGAATCAATATTCAACCACAGACTAACAGACATGACAGCATGAGTAAATTCTTATAAAAATAATTTTTCGTGATGCACTAGTTCCACCTATATTGTACTGCGCGAACTATTTACTATCGGTACACCCCTTGTGTTACGTAAAAGTTTTTTTACTAGTTGGTTTCCCCTCGTTTGTCAGCACCGATCAGCTGCTTGCAGGGATGCCTGATTTCATCAAAATTTTTGAAAATGAATCGTCACAATAAATTATTGGATTACGTTGATAATATATTTAACTTTTTCGCGATGTTGGAAGGTAACCATTTATTTGACTCAACGTTGTTCATCTAGACTATTTTTTATTGTGTTGGTAGTTTTCACCCGAAATTAAGTGGCGGCAGACCAGAAGCAAGTGAATATGTATTAAATCTGTATCCTGCATGAAATTCGCATGGACGTATACAAATCAATACATTACAGGTAATTCTGCATGAATGGCAACTCTGTTGGTAAATGAAAAAAATAAACACAGTCTAGATGACAGACAGGATGTTTTTGATAGGTTAACGTGGCGCCATCATGACACATGTGAGTACTGTCCCAAATAAAGGAATATTCGAAATGACCGTTAAAATGATTGAAGAATCTAATTTGAGTGTCCTGTCTGTTAGTCTGTGATTCAACTCCCAATGAACAAAAATTTCAAATGAGGTATGTTAAATTTTGTGAGATAAAATGAATATATGCATAAAACTGATAGAATGGAAATCATTAGTTTGAACATGAAATTTCATAAATATGGCGCTCTGAATATCGAATTATATATTAGAAAAAGTAGTAGAATTCTTAAAAGAAATCAATGAAGAGCTTACTGATTCATACTGACTAACAAAATATAATGCAAAATAATGACAATCGTTTTTTTTAGAGTATATGGTATTTTCACAGACTAACAGACATGAGTAAATTCTTATGAAAATATTTTTTCGTGATGCACTAGTTCCACCTATATTGAACTGCGCGAACTATTTACTATCTGTATACCCCTTGTGTTATGTAAAAGTTTTTTTACTAGTTGGTTTCCCCTCGTTTGTCAACACCGATCAGCTGCTTGCAGGGATGCCTGATTTCATCAAAATATTTGAAATTGAATCGTCACAATAAATTATTGGATTACGTTGATAATATATTTAACTTTTTCGCGATGTTGAAAGGTAACCGTTTATTTGACTCAACGTTGTTCATCTAGACTATTTTTTATTGTGGTGGTAGTTTTCACTCGAAATTAAGTGGTGGCAGACCAGAAGCAAGTAAATATTGTAACAAAACGGGTTCGATTTTGTATTGCGTTGGAGGATGAGAAGTAGGCACAATTATGTATATACAGGGTGATTTTTTAAGAGCTTGAGAACTTTTTTAAACAATAAAACGCATAAAACTTGCAAAATCTCATCGGTTCTTTATTTTAAACGTTAGATTGGTACATGACATTTACTTTTTGAAGATAATTTCATTTAAATGTTGACCGCGGCTGCGTCTTAGGTGGTCCATTCGGAAAGTCCAATTTTGGGCAACTTTTTCGAGCATTTCGGCCGGAATAGCCCGAATTTCTTCGGAAATGTTGTCTTCCAAAGCTGGAATAGTTACTGGCTTATTTCTGTAGACTTTAGACTTGACGTAGCCCCACAAAAAATAGTCTAAAGGCGTCAAATCGCATGATCTTGGTGGCCAACTTACCGGTCCATTTTTTGAGATGAATTGTTCTCCGAAGTTTTCCCTCAAAATGGCCATAGAATCGCGAGCTGTGTGGCATGTAGCGCCATCTTGTTGAAACCACATGTCAACCAAGTTCAGTTCTTCCATTTTTGGCAACAAAAAGTTTGTTAGCATCGAACGATAGCGATCGCCATTCACTGTAACGTTGCGTCCAACAGCATCTTTGAAAAAATACGGTCCAATGATTCCACCAGCGTACAAACCACACCAAACAGTGCATTTTTCGGGATGCATGGGCAGTTCTTGAACGGCTTCTGGTTGCTCTTCACTCCAAATGCGGCAATTTTGCTTATTTACGTAGCCATTCAACCAGAAATGAGCCTCATCGCTGAACAAAATTTGTCGATAAAAAAGCGGATTTTCTGCCAACTTTTCTAGGGCCCATTCACTGATTTGCAAGCGTTGCTCGTTAGTAAGTCTATTCATGATGAAATGTCAGAGCATACTGAGCAAATAATAATGCATGAAAATCATAACCTCAAAAAATCTGAGCAAATACTAATGCATGAAAATCCTAACCTCAAAAAAATCACCTTTTAGTTTTGGCAATATGTGTTAAATCTGAATCCTGCATGAAATTCGCATGGACGTATACAAATCAATACATTACAGGTAATTCTGTATGAACGGCAACTCTGTTGGTAAATGAAAAAATGAAACACAGTCTAGATGACAGACATGATGTTTTTGATAGGGTAACGTGGCGCCATCATGACACATGTGAGTACTGTTCGAAATAAAGGAATATTTGAAATGACCGTTAAGATGATTGAAGAATCTAATTTGAGTGTCCTGTCTGTTAGTCTGTGGTATTTTCACAGATTTGCATAAATTCATGTAAGAATCGCACACAAATTTTTGACAAATCCCTGGCATCCCTGATTATTACATCAATGATAACAAACAAAATTAAAGAAATATGATAAAAAAAAAATTTTTTTTTTGTATGCTGTGTCCTTTAAAATAGAACAAAAACATTTGAATTTCAATGAAAAATTTAATAATGCAGAACATGAGTTTCCTAAAATCAGCAGTTATTCGGGGATTCTCCAAAACTGCCGTAAGTATGTTCTAGGTTTTTGGGTAACCTATACGGAACACTACAAATCGAGCTGCTTTTAGATTCATCGTTTCCCAAAACCAAATCCACGCCAGGCCGAATTGATGGCACGTAGCTTGCCAAAGCGAGTTCCTCTGACAGGGGTTCGAGATATTGTGGTTGTTTCATCCGGTAAGGGAGGTGTAGGAAAAACTACGACTGCTGTCAATTTAGCTGTTACGCTAGCAAATATGGGAAAAAACGTTGGGATATTGGATGGGGACATATTTGGTCCTTCAGTTCCATTGATGATGAATGTTACAGAGATTCCATTGGTGGATGACAACAATTTGATGCTACCTCCGGTAAACTATGGTGTTAAATGGTATCGAAATATTGAATAATCCAAACGATTTCGTGTCAAAATGTCTGATCTAGTTTCTATATTTCAGTTTATCCATGGGATTGCTGGTAGAAACTGGACCAGTAGTGTGGCGTGGCCCTTTGGTTATGTCTGCCATTCAAAGATTGCTTAAAGGAGCGGTTTGGGGACCTTTGGACATTCTAGTGGTTGATACACCCCCTGGAACCGGAGACGTTCATTTGTCCCTGAGTCAACATGTACCGATCTCCGGTGTTTTGCTAGTTAGTACTCCTCAAATTGCCGCTTTGGATGTTACAAAAAAAGGAGCGGAAATGTATCGAACATTAAAGGTTCCGTTGATCGGATTAGTAGAAAATATGAGCCATGTCGTGTGCAATAAGTGCGAAAATCGAATCGAACTGTCTTCCAATTCTACTCAAGACTATGCTCGAAAACTTCATGTGGAAGTGCTTGGAAGCATCCCAATTGAAAAGGATGTTATGCACTGTGGAGATTCAGGAACACCACTTTGTTTGAAATATCCAGAGTCGAAATTTGCCCACGTGTATCGTAGCATAGGACAAAGAGTGATAGATTTTTTAGAAAGTAAACAACCAGCTTAAGCATCACTTCTTTTTTTTCTTCAACTTTTTCATTTTAATTGCAGCTTTGTGATAAGCCTTCTTTTTGCGTTTTTCAAGCGCTTCGGCATATTTCTTCTTGTTATACTTTTGGAACTCGGCATCCTCCAGGAGCTCGTCAACGAGAGTTTTAGCTTTGGTTTTCTTCGTTCCACGTTCGTTGTAGTAGTCCAGGGGCGAAGCAATTACTTTGCCAATCTGTGAAAAGGAATGCGGTAAATAAAAATTCCAAAGCACACAGAGCGTACGAAAATACCTGAAAATATTTCGGTAAAGTTTTCATCTCGCTTCGTTTGTAGAAATGCTTAGGATCCAGAACAGACCGCATTCGAATGAGCTCTAATTCATTTTTGACTTCTTCGGTAATCTCTGGAGCGGGTAGATTGAACCAATTTGCACCTTTTGTTTTGGCCCGTTCTTTCTGGAAAATGAAATATTTTGGTTTTCAGTAGAATAGAACACCATGAATTAACAAATTTTAGGGAGTTCGACGAAGATCAGATTACTAAAGAGACATCACGTGTCCGGAGCCTCCGACTTGCTCTGCACCCATATCCAAAATCCCATTGTGAAAACATGTGAGGAAAGAGCATTGGCAGAGATCGATGCTTCAAAATTTCAACCTTAAGCCTTTCATCAGTACATCTTCTCATCGTTGAGGATGCCAGAGCAGTTTCAAGAAACAGTTTTCCGAAGACAACCGAATCTTCGTACGACAGAGGTTGTTCTCTTCTATGGTTTGATGTATTTCATTATCCCGTAGGCCTTACAATGGAATCCAAGGGCTTGAGGGAAAAAATCCATTAAGATTACTACGAGTGGGAGGATTCGGGTGGAGTCGTACGAACAAGTCGAAAAAGGCAAGGGACTACTTCAGTTGTCGAATATATCATCATCGAAGGGAAAAAGTTTGAGTATTCAGTTCTATCAAAACTTACTCTGTTCTGTTCCTTGATCTGACGCTCAGTCATCGAGAGTGTGGTCAGATTCTGTTGCTTTTCTGTCGCCGGTGTGATAACAGCTGCCTTCATATGTTGTTCCACATTGGTGGCGGCTAATTCCTTTACTGCTGCAGTACCCGAGAGACGGTTGTTTCTTAAGAAGTTGAGAGACAACTGATCACTGCGCTTTTGTTTACCGACGGTGTTGCTTGACCCTGCATCTTGCAGAATCTCAAAAATATCTTGTTCCGGAGGTGGAAGTCCTATAAATTTTAATGAATTTGGGTTATACAGCAAACCATTTAGATAATAAATTTCATTTTACCTCCATAGTCACCACCTTCATCATCACTTTCCTCGGGTAGATTCAAGGCAACTCTTTGCTTGGAAACTGCTTTTTCCGATAAACTCGAACAATTCAAAATTTTTTGGTATGAAGGAAGTAATGTTTTGCGAATTGAATGATGAGTATCCGCACTGGTTCCAGCGGTATCTATCGTAAAAAGTTCCATAACGGATTCCTCACACGGAATTTAAACAATTTAACAGGTAAGAACCGTATGAACGCATCCATGCGTTTTTGTTTACCTCAAGATGACAACTGTTTCCTACCAGGCAGAGATGCCAGGTATGAATTTCAAATATTTTCAGGCAGGGTTGCAAAAGTCTGTATATCCGAAAAAAAAAATTGACGAAAGTCTGCGAAAAAACCCGATTTTCAAAAGTCTGCAGAAGTCTGCACAACAAAAAAATTTCTGCAACCCTATGCAGGGTTGCCACATTAATATCTGCATTTTCCAGCCCGGTGGCAAGGATAGGGCGCTGCAGCAAGTACTATCGTAGCCAACATATGGGGCATTTGGTGGGCAATCAGAGCGCTCAGAGTATGGTAAACAAACATTTGAGCATTTCAAATCCAGTAAAATCTTAATTTCCTTATCGTAGTGATGCTATTCTGATCGATAATTTGCGGGGAAGTGCGGTAAAGGTTACAGAATAAACAAGTAGTTTGTAATATCCAATTTTTTGTTAGTCATTCTTCTTCATTGTTTTGATTTTTGCAGAATGATGCTGGCCACAGTTTCATGACGTCATAGCAGGAGGCTGGCATTTTCAGAAGAAAAATCTGTACATCTGTATCAGGAAATCAAAAACCTGTAGTAAAAATCTGTATGTGGAATGTGGTGAGAAATCGAAGCAGAACGGAATGAAAGAGTCTTTCTTGGTTTGAATTTTATGATGTTGTAGTTTGAAAATAGCTGGAAGTTATTTTTGAGTTTGAGCCTTTCGAAATGATGAAGTGAGCATAGAAAAATCCTTATTAGCAGATAGGACATCTGTGTTTACTGTTCTTGGTGTTCTTATCTATGTAAGTTTTACCCTCTTTTAAGAATTAACACAAAATCAAGATAATGGTTTTACTTCGAGAAACAACAGTACCATGATTCAATATGTTTTAACTCGATCATTATTCAATTTTTAATCCACACTCTCAAAAATCTGTAGAAATCTGTATTTCTTGCCAAAAATCTGTAATCTGTATATACAGAATCTTGGTCACAAATTTATCTGAAAAATCTGTAAAATACATATTAATCTGTATATGTGGCAACCCTGGCTCTTTGCACAAAATCTGCAGATCTGGCATCTCTGCTATCAGGGATGCCAGGTCGTATTTTCACAAATGTTCAAACAATTCGTACACAGTAAATGCGAACATCGGACGGATCGAGAACCCTACTTCTATCAGATCCTGTCAGCTTGGAGTGAAAGCAATCTTCAGTTCATCAAGGCCATAGCACGGCATCACATTTAACATAGCATGTCAATTGAATGGGTGCGTAGTGCTGATATTTTGGTTCGCACGAATTTAATATTTCTCTCCCCTACTTGCGGACTCTCCTGAGGGTATCATCAGCCCTCTGCTATGACGTCATGAAATTGTGGCCAGCATCATTCTGCAAAAACCAAAACCATGAAGAAGAATGGCTAACAAAAAATTGGATATTACAAACTACTTGTGTATTCAGTACCCTTTACCGCACTTCCCCGCAAATTATCGATCAGAATATCATCACTACGATAAGAGAATTAATTTTTAAAATTATATAATACAAATAGATATCAGTAATAAAAATAAACTCGGAGGGCAAGAAAATCGATTTGAAAGTGATTACTACTTCTTTTTCTAGTGTGAACACTGTCTCTTCCGGTTTTTTTTATACACGACTAATTTACACGGATTCTGGAATTTACACGGCTTTCGCAATTAACACGGTTTCTGATGAGAGTTTATAAACCACTTCCACTAAATTTTAACTTTCATTAAAAAATCAAAAAATTTAGAAAAAAATGGAACTGGTTGTCTTCAAGAAAACGATTATGAGATCTAATATAATAAAATGTTTGCAAGTTGACAAAAAACCATTTATTCAACAATTTATGGTAGAATTGACTGCCGTTTCATAAAATTATGATTCAGTCTTCAGATCTTCAATCACTGTCGTAAATTACATGACAACGTTAGAGGCACAAATCTCCAAATATCAAGGGGAACGTGCCATTTGAGCCAATTTGTTCTGATTCCTGATTCATCAAAATTTTAGTCAACATCATCAAAAATTTAATAGAGTTGAAGAACTAATTTCTGGAATCGTCGAATTTATTCATCTCTTTAATTCTTCATCATATTATTTTATACCACTTTGAATGATATATCTCAAGCAGTATTATGATATACGTTGATGAAATGAGTGACTGCAGTATGACACATAGCAATGCAAGTTTTCCAATATGATCCGTATTCATCTTTATAAATTCTTCTTTTTCAAATCTGTCTCTAACGATGGTGCATAGATCTTCATCCAAAGCAAACTAATCTTCATTCAAAATAAACAAGTAATCAAATCTACGGCTTTTGGAATTATTACGTTCAATTTTCCACACATTTTTTTGTACGGTTTCCGCAATTAACACAGTTTTTTTTTTTTTCATAAATACGTTTATTTCTTAAGGCAGTTTACATAAGTTTTTCTTCGCCGTAGCATCACTTTTACATAATATTCTTATCCTAATTTAATTCTAACATAGTCACAACGTTTTGCATTTATTAAAACATATTCTCTTATTACTTAAATATCATCTTAGGTAACTCGTCATTAATTATGAAATCTACTCGGAAATATTATTTGAACCAAACGATTAACTTCTATAAATTATAAAATAAGCTGTTATTTTCAGACATTTTGTTAATAATTTCATAAACTGTTTCGAGTTTGTTTGTATCATTACATTATTTTTATTCTAATTTAGCTATTGGTTGAACTCATGGACGCAGCTGGGATCAGAACTAAGTCTTGAAAGGGGCCTTTATTAAATTGAAACTCCAGTTTTCTTTATGAAATGATAAATAAGTTTCATGTATGAAAGGTCACGACAAGCAAGAATGTCTCGAACTGGGATATTGGATAGTCTACCTTGGGTACGCAAAGAATTTATTAGTTGAGATCTGACATCACGATACTCCACGCATGTCCAAACGACATGATCAATATCTCGATAACCTTCGCCACAAGCACAATGATTAGTCTCGGAGAGCCCAATTCGAAGGAGATGTGCATCTAACGTGTAGTGATTGGACATGAGTCTGGACATCACACGAATGAAATCTCTACTCACATCCAGTCCCCTGAACCATGCCTTTGTCGATATTTTCGGAATAATTGAGTGCATCCACCGACCCAGATCATCTTTATCCCAAGAAGCTTGCCAGCTGGCAAGTGTTCTTTGGCGAGACGAGCTATAGAATTCGTTGAAAGCAATTGGTCTCTCATAAATTTCACCCTCAATAGCACCACGTTTGGCTAAAATATCGGCTCTTTCATTTCCAGGAATGGAGCAATGAGCCGGGACCCAGACTATAGTGATTAGATAATTATTGTTCAATATGTCGTTCAGGCACTGTTTTATTTTGCCCAGGAAAAACGGTTCAGTCTTGCCAGTCATGTTTGAGCGAATGGCTTCAATTGCACTCAGACTATCTGTGAAGAGGAAATAATGGTTTGGAATTAATGTGACGATTACACTCAAACTATAATGAACTGCTGCTAGCTCTGCTATATAAACAGATGCAGGTTCTTGAAGCCTAAATGAGGCCGAAACATTATTGTTGAACATACCAAACCCTGTCGCTTCTTCAATTCGCGATCCGTCCGTGTAAAACATTTTCTCAGAGTCAATATGCCTGAACTTACTTGAAAATATTTTTGGGATTTCCGTCGAACGTAGATGATCCGGGATTCCACGCACTTCGCGCTGCATGGATGTATCGAAAAATAAAGTTGAGTCAGGGACATTTAGGAGGCTGACACGGATAGGAATATATCTTGAAGGGTTGATTTCCTGTGACATATGGTTAAAATATACTGTCATGAATTTTGTTTGAGATCGAAGCTCGACTAGTCGTTCGAAATTATTAATTACCATGGGATTCAGCACCTCACATCTTATTAGCAGGCGTGATGAAAGCTCCCAAAATCGATCTTTTAATGGAAGAACTCCCGCCAGAACTTCAAGACTCATTGTATGTGTCGAATGCATGCACCCTAAAGCAATTCGCAAACAACGATACTGAATTCGCTCCAGTTTGATAATATGAGAGTTTGCAGCGGAACGAAAGCAAACGCATCCATATTCCATCACTGAAAGTATCGTTGTCTGATACAATTTTATTAGATCTTCCGGATGAGCACCCCACCAAGATCCTGTTATTGTTCGAAGAAAATTTACTCTTTGTTGGCATTTTGTTATCAGAAACCTAATGTGTCCTCCCCACGTGCATTTGGAATCGAACCACACCCCGAGGTATTTAAAAGTTAAAACCTGTTGGATCATTCTTCCCATCATATGGAGCTGAAGCTGCGCGGGATCATGTTTTCTTGAAAAGACGACTAACTCTGTTTTCTCCGCAGAGAATTCGATACCAAGATGAACAGCCCAATCGGACAAGTTATCTAAGGTATCTTGCAATGGTTTATGCAGATCAATAGCTTTGGGTCCAGTAACTGAAACCACGCCATCATCTGCCAATTGTCTTAGTGTACATGGGGTTACTAGACAGCTGTCAATGTCATTTACGTAAAAATTATAGAGGAGCGGACTGAGGCATGAGCCTTGCGGGAGACCCATGTAACTATTTCTGAGTGTTGCCAAATCGCCATGTGAAAAATGCATGTGTTTCTCTGACAAAAGGTTGTGCAAATAATTATTTATAACCGCTGAGAGTCCATTTTGGTGAAGCTTGTCTGAAAGAACATCAATGGAAACTGAATCAAATGCTCCTTTAATGTCTAAAAATACAGATGCCATTTGTTGCTTTTGAGCGAAGGCAATTTGGATGTCAGACGAAAGTAATGCAAGGCAATCATTCGTCCCTTTATTTCTACGGAAGCCAAACTGAGTATCTGACAACAAACCGTTCGTCTCGACCCAAGTGTCGAGACGTCGTAGAATAATTTTTTCGAACAATTTTCTGATGCAGGACAACATCGCAATGGGTCTATATGAGTTGTGATTGGAAGCTGGTTTCCCCGGTTTTTGAATGGCGATAACTTTCACTTGTCTCCAGTCAGGTGGAACAATATTTTGCTCAAGAAACTTGTTGAACAATTCCAACAAACGTCTTTTTGCGAGGTTGGGCAGATTCTTCACCAAGTTGAATTTAATTCTGTCCAACCCTGGAGCGTTATTGTTACAAGACAAGAGTGCTATAGAAAATTCCATCATTGAAAATGGGTTATTAATAAAACCATTATTTGGAGGAGATTCCCGTATAATGCTCTGCGTAGGAACAGAATCTGGGCAAACTTTCCTAGCAAAGTCAAATATCCATCGGTTCGAGTATTCATCACTCTCATTGCCCACGTTACGATTCCTCATTCGTCTGGCCGTGTTCCAAAGAGTGCTCATTGAGGTATCTCTTGACAAACCTTCGACAAAATGTCTCCAATAGCTACATTTTTTGGCTCGAAGTATGCTCTTGTACTTGGTTTCTAAAACCATAAGTTTTTCAAAATTCTGAGGAGTTCCTCCTCCCCGTTTTAGAAACGTCTTGCAAGCATTTTGTTTTGCGAGTTTAGCCTCTGAGCACTCTTTGTCCCACCAGGGGTTGGGAGGCCTTCTGTTAGTCGTTGGCCCAGGAAAGCGTTTAGTTTGGGATTGTTCTGCTGCCTCCAGAATCGAACAAATGAGGAAGTCATATTCTTCAAGTGGAGGGAGCTCTTCCATTGAATTCAAAATACTAGAGTTACTACTTTGGTATTTAATCCAGTCGATATTTTTTGTCAAATCATATGGAATACTAGCGGAAGTAGCAATGCAATTGCTACTGCTAATTGAGATGATGATTGGTAAATGATCGCTACCGTGTAAATCAGGCAGTATTTTCCAGGTGCAATCTAGTCGAATTGATGTTGAGCAAAGAGATAGATCTAATGCACTTGGGCGTGCCGGAGGTCTTGGGATCCGTGTCATGCTACCCATATTTAATACCGTCATGCTAAAATTGTCACAAATGTTTTGTATTAAAGATGATCTGCTATCATTGTAAACGGAACCCCACATAATACCGTGCGAATTTAAATCCCCCAGAATCAATCGTGGTGCAGGAAGGGCTTCAACCATTTCATTAAGCTGTTGCTGTCCAACTTGTGCTTTTGGAGGAATATAAACCGAAGCTATGCAAATATCTTTGCCTTTAATGTTTATTTGGCAAGCAACAACTTCTATATTAGAAGTTGAAGGGATGTTTAATCTATAAAAGGAATAGCATTTCTTAATTCCCAAAAGCACTCCACCATACGGAGAGTCTCTATCGAGACGTATAATGTTAAAATCATTAAAATTTAAAGCTATGTTTGAAGTAAGCCATGTTTCGCATAAAGCAAATACATCACATTTTTGACTATGCAATAATATTTTAAATGAATCAAGTTTTGGCATGATGCTTCGACAATTCCACTGCAGGACAGTGATTGTATCATTTGCGACGGGTGATAAATTATCCATCAAAAGATACAAAACCTGAGACAATTGGCCATTGAGCTGATAACTGCTTCAAAAAGGTTCTAGCTATTGGAAGGAATGCCATTATGAGGGTTTTTAAGGGTTCAGATATATTGAATGCTGAGAAAATCCATTCAACAATTTCCGAAAACTTCAGTAATCCTGTTGGTGGCTGTGAAATGGAGCCCACTGGATTATTATCTTTTTCTGTACTAGATCCTGGATTGGTTTGTGAATTTGACAAACCAGGAGGCACAGTCTTTGGTTTTGACTTTTTTTGTTTAACACGGGGATCTGTTTTTGAAGATGAAATTTTAGGTGTCTTTTTTGGTAATTTGGAGGAAGACTTCTTTCTCTTAACTGACCCTTGGGTAGTGATAAACGAATTACCTTCACTATTTTCGTCAGAGTCAGAGTCCTCTGGTTCCTCTAGATTTGAAAACCCGTTTTCGGTTTCCAAAGGGGGGACATCAATGACCGTTTTAAGCATTTCTGCATATGTGCGCTTAGACCGTGCTTTTAAAGAAAGCTTAATTTTGTCTTTGTGCACTTTAAATGCAGTGCATACTGAAATGTCATCATGAGGACTATTCCCACAATAAATACATTTTTCAATTTCCTTGTTGCAATCATTATCTTTATGAGGCCCTTCACACTTAATACATTTTGGTTTATTACTACAGTAAGTAGCTGTGTGGCCGAATTTTTTGCAGTTCGTACAATTCATTACATTTGGAACAAAAAGCCGAACAGGGAGGCGAATTTTATCGACATAGACATGGGACGGCAACGCAGACCCGGCAAATGTCACTCGAAACGAGTCTGATGGGCGATAAACTTTTTTTTCCTCTTCATGAACTACTGAGTACAGTTGTTTGCACTCCAGTATTTTCACACCCTCAAGCATAGAGTTCTTGAAACGACCAACACCATGCTTGAGTAAATCTTCTACCGAAAGACTCGCTTCGGTAACAACACCGTCAATTTCGACATCTTTGGAGGGTATGTAAACTTTATACTCTTTATTGAAATGTTCCGAAGAGACAATATCATTCGCGTGTTTCTAATTATTTACCACAACACGAATTTTATCGTTATTTACTTTTATGATCTCTTTGATTGAAGAGTATCGTGATGTCAAACCTTTATTAATTTGAAAAATGTTTAATGGCTTTGATATACGTCTAAAAAAGACTATCCAAGGCCCAGAAGAGCTCTCCTGATATTTTTTCGTTCGTGGGGGTATCGGATTCATGCTAGGATTTACGTCCATGGATTCATCCATTACATTAAAATTTTTAACTAAACTTTAAAACAAAATTTGAAACCAACACTACACAGTACTCAATCAAAAGGAAAAGAAAAAACTTCTACCTTGAAATTGTTGTCTATCTCCGTTGCACTGCCGTGTAGATCCTCGTTGCTCTAGATGTTCTTGTTGGATGTATCTGGACGTTGATACAATGCTAAAGCTCACTGTAGCGATAGAATATGATGTGATGCTACTGCTACCTGACATCCAGCACCACTCGAATTCCGATTTGCTTTCGTCTTCGCCAGCTGTAACCAGCGCAGGTCACCGGTGTATACCTGCGTGTTGTATGGCAGTGGAAAGACCGAGTTGTCTTGTCTCCTTCTTCCTAGTGCTCCGCACCGATATGCTTCTGCACCGAAGTGCCTTCGCACCGGTGTGCCTTTGCACTCTCCTGCTTCTATGTGCCTTTGCACTCTTCCTCTTCGATGTGCCTTTGCACTCTCCTGCTCAGCACTTGTGGCTGTATATTGCGGCCTGGGTAGAGTTTGGGAAACGCCCTTTGTTGTTTCTTTCACCAGCTTGGCCCAGCACTAGGGCTCTCTTATGCAGCACGACTATACGTTTTAACGGCTGCTGCCAACAGGTCTCTACCTGTAGTTCAACCGTTGTCGTATCTAACGCGTGTAAACCAACCAGCGTTATTAAACTGTACGCCTCCATACACAACCTTCTCGGTTGAACGGCTATTACTGAATGATGATTAACACAGTTTTGTTTCTCACGAATTTTTTTAACACGGTACGTACAAAAAAACCTTAGTGTATTTACGTCTTCTGAGACAAGACATATACAAGCGTCATGAATGACTCATTTTTAGAGTCACATCTAACAAAAATTTGGTATTATTGATATATTTTTAAGTAGTGAAACATGTAAATGTACACGTCTGCTTGAAAGGTGAGGTATGTTTGACATATATTAAAACCATTTATGTAACATTCATTTGTTTTACGAATAACGTTCTTATGAATTGCATATGTTGATTTGCGTCCCCTTGTAAATTTAATATTATTCTGCTGTGTACGGTTAAACATGAAAAATCATCCAAAATGATCAAAATTGGGAAAGATTAGTTTTTTATGGACGAGTATAGTTTACATCTCCAGTGCAATACAATGTTCAGTGATCAAGTACCATTTATTTTGGACACTTTACTTGTTAGTCCCAGGCATTCGAACAATTGTATTGAACCAAGTTTAATGCTCCATTCTAGATGAACTTTAGTTATCGCACAAAGAATTAGCGTTTAGAAAAGACAGCATATGAAGTTCATTATGAACTAAGACAAGACCCGACAACTAGCTTTTTATTCTTCCTTCATTGTTATACTTTTCAACATCTTAGCCATGCTGAAAATAATTCAACTTCTGGGCTATCCCGCATAGCGTTTTGACTACCTGGGCAGCCATGGCCACCAGACGGCTACCAAAATTGATTCAGTGACGGTTGTCAAATCCAATTTGACAAAAAAAGTCGCCTGTATCTAAGTTAGCCGAGCGTTTTCATCTTCTCACTTTCGCTGAAAAAGTCAAAGATTTCAATGTGGAAAAATCCTAGTGGATACGGTTGTATCGTTTGAGTTGTATATCTGGGAGCGGTGAGGCAGTCGGTCACCAGAAAGTCTGCCAGTCATATTTTTCCAGCTGGCAGCGTTTAGTCAGCCATGTGTAAGCGGGATGTGTTGATTACAGTAATATCAGATTTATTGATGTTGATATGCTTTTCTTTGAGTCAAGAAAATCCAGCACTACTACAGTTGTTATAATAGCGGACCCGATCATTAAAAGTGTCATTACTAAAAAAATAATGTCATTTTAATGAACGTGTAAGGTGCATTAATGACGAGTTCTCAATGCAAATTTGGAACATAATTACTTAGTTATTATAAAAATGACATAAATAATTTTTAAAGGGCCGCTAATGAATTCTGTTCTAAGGTAGCTAATCGAATAATAATGGCTGATAAGTCGATCCATGATAAATAAGTAATCTTTACAATGAAAATCGTTGACTTAACCTTTTGTTTCAATTAACGTCACATGATATACTTGTTGTACAAAACATCGTCGTCACTCTGGTTATAGGCACTCTATCAATACAATTATAAATCCAACTCTTACAATTAAAATATATGAAATCTTGGTTTCTAAATTCAATTGTAAGCATTACGAATAATATTATTATAAAAGTATCTGCCAAAATGGCATCTCTGGTTTTGACTTTTATACTGGGTGTCGATACAGTAGACCCTAGTTTGCAAGAACGTGAGAGAAAGCGAAATGAACTGGTTTACGTTCGCTCTCAGTCTCAATTCACAACGCCTGATATTATTTTTCACAATCTATCCAACGTAACTATCAAGACGAAGCAGTGTGAGTAATCCAAACGGTTTCGCCACAAAAATGAAAGCGAGAAATAGAGAGTGAGAGAGCGAGCGCTTGCTGTTTTATACAGCAGTGTAGCAGTGTGCGTGATATATTTTCTGGCCTGCCTACTCTCGCGTTAGCACAATATTGGCCATCGCATCGTTTGCCAGGTCAAAAAGTAAAAAGCGAGCAAGTTAGGTGGCCAAAGATTTTTTTCTTCCATCTCATCTAGTGAGTGACCGCCATTAAAGCGAGACAAAAGATTGCAAAGTGCTATTTCTACGTGCGTGGTGCAAAAGTGAATCGTAAATAAGTGGATTTTAGCGGGACTGCCAACGTTCCGAATCGGGCACCGTTTGCTGCAGCTTCCATAAGGAACCGTTTACGGCCAGATTGGGCCAGTTCCGTGCTGGTTTACCAGGTGAAATATCCATCCTTCTGGACGATGGCTGACGCGTTTCGAGCCACTTTGAATGGGGGTGTTTTCTAATCATTTGCTAGATGGACACGGTAGTGTTCATCTGGGGAAAATCGAATTCGGCGAAATGGATAATTTCGAAATCGTTTTCTTTCGGGGACTGAAGGAAACGAGGAATAGTTTTAATTTGAAATTTTGTGATTTTAGGTTCTGGGGATAGTGAAAAATTGAAAAAATCGACAAACTGCTACTGCATTCATGTGTATGTGCGTCTTAATTCACTTCATCTGTAAAGGGCCTAACTCCAATATGCTCGAGTAGAAAATTTTGTAGTACGGAGGGTTGATGATCGGCTAGTAATCTTTTAAGTGTTCATATTGTCTCACTTCATATTTGATAGCTTTAACGTCATGTTTCTGAAAAAGGTCATCGCAATACCGCAATTAAAGTCAATACTAGAAACATTCATTGGCCCTTTTCAAAATAACTCATAAACACAAGCAAATCTCTCACCTGGAAATTGAAAATGCATATGGATTGGTGTTATCCCTTTCTTTGGCTCATTTTCCGTTACCCTCTCGTCCGTACGTTGGTATGCTGCTTGCTGTGTGCATTTTACACAGCCATCATATTTTTAGAAAAGAGAGCGTAGCCTTCGGTTGTTCTCATCTTTTCTCTCATTTTTTTTTTCGTCCCATCGCACCTCTTCCATTTCCGTCGTTATGTTCTCCAGCCACATGAAGAAAGAAGATTACGAACAAGAGGAAATCAGATTACAGTAGTTGAAATGAAAAATGTCCTGTGGTTTCACGTCTGTATTCTTTCTCTGTCTGTTTGATGGATGCTGACTTTCGTATGAGATGGAATGTTGAGTGGTGGAGTTGAAGGAAGATTTGACTCGCGAAGAGTTTTCTTCCTTTTTTATTTTCGAATGCCGATTCATTCATAATTCTAGTAGTAGCACTGTAAAAAAAAGTAATTCAAAATTATGCTCCGATATATCAAGACCTTATTTTTGTTAACAGAATTAATTTGTTTATCGAAATGAAAGTGATTTAAGCAAATGAATCTGTAAGTAACATTTGATGTGCAGTTCGTTGCAAACCAGTACCCAAGAGGTATCTGGTTTTGTGTAAAAGATATCTGAAAACAAATAAACGATTTAGCGTTGGGTTCAATTGGTGTCTTGTTTTGTATGTTTTCAGAAATTATCACACTAAAATATTTTTTTCTGGTAGATTTTTTCTTCGGCTGACCAGTTACAACAAAAGGCTTCAAAATTGAGGCCACGGGAGCATTTACCGGACCTATCATGTTCACTACTAACAACATCCAGGCCGGTACACCGGTCGGGATACAGTACCAGACGACTACGGCGGATGTAAGCAAACAGGTCAAAATTGACGGACAGAAAGCGACCCAGCAGACACCGGAGTTTTCTACGTTCTATGCTAACGTCAATATGATACAGAAGTTGACACCGACGTCGCAGGCTCTTAGCACAGTGAATCTGGCCCAGCTAGCAGACGACACGAAGACCGTACAGTATTTGCAGCCGTTCAGTTATGCGAACTGTGCCCTTGTCAATCAGATGCAGATTCCGAATGGTGTTACTGGAATAACCGTGGACGGCCGACAATTGGTGGTTAATAAACCGATCGCCGTAAGTTTTACTTGATGTGAATCCAATATATTCTATCTTCATTGTGAAATTCGTTTCAGAATACTATCTCCAACATAAGCTTCAAGTGCGATGTGTGCGGATTGATGTTTAACCATTTAACTTTGCTGAACCATCATAAGCGAACTCACAATCAGGATGGGGAATCAACCTCGGATGCCATTACTGTTGTAACACAACCGCAGAATCTTGTACAGGCACAGAACATCATTTCAGAAACGGGCCAAAATCTTGGTCAGATACAGATTGTTGCCACAGAAGCATTGGACCCAGCCCCGCAATCAGTTCAGCAACAATTGGAACAACAACATCAACAACAACAGCAGCAGCAGCAGCAACAACAACAACAACAACAACAGCAACAACAACAACACCAACAGCAACAGCATCAACAAGTGGTCCACGTGACTCATGTTAAACAGGAAAAGATACAGAAATGTATCACCTGTGGAGGGCCCATCCAGAACAACCCCAAACGCAAGGGCCCGAAGTTAATTCGTTGCGAAACTTGCATCAGCAACGATAACGCCCACAATGTGGCCAGACGTATGTCCTCCGAAATTCACTAGACTTTGTTTTTCAAATCTACCAAATTACTAACATCCCGTTTCCCGTTTCTAGCAACGCAAATCTTCGTCGCCCCAGATGGTGACATCAAGTTCGAGATCGGTGAAATTCCCAACGCCTCGAGCAGTAACTCGTCGATGGAATCGTTGATGCCGACGCAGATTACCACCATCAAAACCGAACATAACCCAGCCCCGGCCGCGATGGCGGCACATCCGGTCAAAAAGCGAAATCTGGCCACCGTCACCAAATGCAACAAGTGCAACGGATCCGGTGTGATAATCGTCGGCGGTCAGAAGAAGCATTTACACCAGAACGCAAATGCCGTTCATCAGCATCAGGCGTAAGTTCGGCGCTGTCGGATTGTTTGAATGAGTCAGGATCCGTATTTTTTTTTGTTTGTTTACAGACAAGAAAAGCCATTCACGTGCAATACCTGCGGAGGACGCTTCTCGCGCTATTCCAGTCTGTGGTCGCACAAGAAACTGCACTCCGGTGAAAAGAACTATAAATGCGGAATTTGCGGGATTGCGTTCGCTAAGGCGGTCTACTTGAAGAATCATACTCGGATACATACCGGAGAAAAGCCGTACAAGTGAGTTTGCTTTCCAAAAATATATTTGCATATAATCATGATTTTTGTTTGACGTAGGACTATATCTTTATTTTCAATTTCAAAATCCGTAAATTAAAAACGGTACAAGCAGGGGTCAAATTTTGAACATCTAAAGCTTGACCGATTTCAAATAGGTTTTGTAAAGCTTGACCGATTTCAAATAGGTCTACTGGCGTGGAGAAAAATTTTACGCATCTATTCGAGTACATAAAACTGTATAATTTAAATAGTTAAAGTCGAATCTTCAAGTTATAACAAACTTCAGAGTTTCACTGTTTCTCAACCCTTTATAATGGCTTCCCTAACAGAGTCGACAATTTTGACTAAATAAGCTCACTTCGCATTTCGTTATTATTTAAATTAATTTTAGTATCGAAAAGATTTGTATTTTGTGCGATTTGTCATCGTCATGGAGAAGGTTATGGCTTTATTGTTGCCTCACACGAGAGGCAATAATTTTCATCAGAATTTTGTTTATTTGTTTCGAATATATAGGAAATAGATTTGAGAGATGGCTTTTTTTCAAAAGCGAAAATTTGACTTGTTAGCGCCCACCTTGGACTTCAAATAACCCCAGAAAAAAGTCTGGTGACGTCAAAATCACCGTTTTTCGATATGACTCGTCCGGGGAACAATGGTCGTAACAAATCGATTGTTAAGCGAGCTGTATGGCATGTGGCACCGTTCTGTTGAAACAGTAGCCAATGTCTCGTCTGATATGATGATTTTTTTTCCAAAAGTTGGCCTTATTTTGAATGTAAAGCTGAACAATTTCAGCGCGTTTTTTGGTGTGTACTGTTCCATACTAAAATTGTCTTCAAAATGACGCTTCCAGCGCGGTATGTCATTTGTCGATCTGACAATTCTGTCAAAAGTTATTGGGTTACCCGATGCTTCAACTTTAATAGGCCCATCCTGTAGAAGATCTGTTTAAAGTTTGTTGAGCTAAGGATGTTCAAAATGATTCAATGAGGATTGTATAATGATTCATTGACTTTAGCGATCAGGAAAGTCTTTTTCTGAAGGAAGAATTGCATAGCTAAAAACGGCAACTTTCAACTTGTTCATTGAATATCTCGCCTTCAAAGGCATGCATCAAAAATCTATCCTGACAATGTCTAGGTAATTTAATTTAGATGCGATGAGTGCATAAAAACATAGGTGTTGTCGCGATAAAAATGAAGTGAATGGTATTTTTGGGAAGGTAAGTCGATTTCTATGCCCGCGCCATTTTTTCTGCTCCAGTTTCTTGGTAACGTAACGAAAAATGAGAGAGAAATAAAATCGGCTTAGAAAGGCTGCCAAACAAGCGGTAGCTTTATTGGATTTTATGTGATGTAGTCAAACTTGTAACCGAAAATATCAAAACCCATCGAGAGTCATTTTGCACATATGCAAGAGAGCATGGAGAGAAATGTAATACGCAGAGCGAGGCAAGTGGTTATATGCGACCTAATGACTTCACCCCTTAAGCTGCAAAAACCATTCTACAAACTCGAATTCTCTGTGTAGCGCAACTAATATATAAAAAAACACCTGATCTGCCCAGATAAGCAAAAGTATCACGAATAAAGTTATTTTATGGGGTGAGTTCGAGTGAAGCTTGTCTGGTTGAGAAACAGTAGCAATTTCGTACAGTGTATTGTCAAATATCCGGTTGAAGTGAAAGTTTGAAGGTTCTTTTCAGAGCGGCCGTAAGAATACTTGCAACATAAAAACGAAGCCCTTTGAAGTCGATTGGAAAAAGGTTTGTACCTGATAACAGCAACTTGGTCCATTGAAAAGGCTATGATCCAAATGTTGCGTCTGAATAGAGGAAAATGGAATTGAGATGAAATAAAAAAAGAACGGGTGTGTAATGTCAGAGACATAACTGGATGTCGTGAAAACGAATAAAACTGACACTCTTTCTTTATACTTTCGAATATCAATTAGTTGATCGATTGTGTGAATTGTGCAAGCTTTCCTCTTTTTCACTACTAGAATTTGAAACGATACTCCTAAACTAAAGTACAGATTATTTACGTTAAACATTCTGACACACAATTAAATATTACGAAATAAACAGTTCTACTACAAAATACAAGTGGTTGAAAAATGGGCCATATATAGTGAAGTAAAATTTCGCATATTTTTTTGAGTATACAATTTTTGTTCTAAATAGCAATATACAGAATTTTGATGTCAATTATTTCATTTCGGATTTAAATATTTCAGTGAAAAAAGTTATCAAATAAATTTCTGGCATTCAGAAGGGCCAAATTGTGTAATTCTCTAAGATATTAAACACTGTTGCGAATTTTGCACTGCGAAAGTTGCACAAAGCTTATCAAATTACCGTCGTCCGGATGCGAAAAAGGCAAGGAAGCGTGATGAATTTTCCTCATTTTTAGGGTTTTTTTTTCACGCTGTTGAAAATTTAATCACAAATTCCTGATCATATTTCCGATAGCTTATAGAAAAAAATATGTTGTTGGGTTAAGTACATCAAAAGATATTCGTGGTGAAGTTCTGCCCATTCTTGTACAGGGTAAATTTTGGAAAGCCGCCCCATAGTAAAGTAAGTCGTATTCAGGACAAAAGAACCGATTTGAAAAATTCTGGAATTAGGAACTGGACCTGAGCTCAAGAACTAGATTCAGAACTTAGAACAGACTCAGAATTCAGTTGAGTTTTAGTAGACTACAATTGCGAAACTGAAATCAGTTCAGGAATCTTTTTCCAAAATCCAGTTCAGCACGCAGGCTCTGAATTCTAAACCCATATTCCGGAACTAAGCTCTAAAACTTGATAACGATTTCTCGCCACGACTACCAAAATGGGTTGCATAGAGTACAGTAAAATATCGCATAATTCTTTGGGAGTATTATTATGGTTCTAAAAAGAACCGAATAGAAGAATTCTGGAATAAGGAACTGGACCTGAGTTCAAGAACTAAATTTAGAACTAAGCGCAGACTCAGAGTTCAGCTGCAGTTCTAGAACTATAATTTCGAAACTGAAATCAGTTCCGGAATATAGTTCCAGAATCCAGTTTCAGAATGCGAATGAGAACTGCGACCTGAGCGTTTGAGGTTTTTAACCACGCAGAAGGTGCACTCTCCGAAGCTGCTGGTTGATTAAATCATTTTCACGACGTTCGCTTCCATCCAACACACAAGAAGAAATGATAGATTTTCGACCACGGTTCCCCTTTTATACGCATTCAGATGAAGATATGTGCCTGACTACCTCAAAATCGTCGTTTTTGCGCGAAAAAGCCAAGCAAAAGTAAAGAGTTTTCCGCGTTGTTTTCAAAGTTTTAGAAAACTTAATTTTTGAGTTGTTATCTCACACCGTTCAAAATATTATCCTAGATTCCTGATCATATTTTTGATGAAATAGTGAAAGAATTATGTTGCTGTCATTAATACAAGTCGAGATATTCACGATTAAGTTCTGCCCATTCTTCCATATGGCTAATTTTGAAAAGGCACCCCATTGTAAAGTAAGTCGTATTCACCACAAAAATGGAAATCCTTGGACATTCACCCAATATCCCGCACCTTATTGACGCAAACCCCATTGACAACGTAAAAGCAAAGCCTTGGGCATTACATTCCTTTTGTGGAATTTGAACATTCTGTTTTAACAGACTTCGCAGCCGATTCTTAGCGTTTAGAATCATGGCATGGTTGGTGCTATGATCCTATTGACACTAAAAATCCTTCTAGGTCTGGGCTCGAACATAGAAAAACTGGCTTGTAAGACCAATGCTCTACGCATTAAACCACCAAACCGGGACAGTGGCAATGTCCAGGCCATAAATAAGATCAAACTTGCAGGAAAGCCTGTTCACATTTTCAAGCAGTAATCGCAGGAAATTCGGAAGAATGAATTTGGTTATTGGATTCTCTTGAAATTTTCAGGAAATGAAAAACTAGCAATAAGCTACGATTTACAAATTTTGTTCTGTCCAATTTCGACCTCCCTCCCATCTCATCCAATTTTGTTCTGTTCAATTTCGACTCCCATCCTGAAAACCCGTTTCGAACGAATGACACGATGCTAAATCAGACCAAAACACAGTTTATCCCTTGTGCATTGTTATGAATGTCAAGCGACGCTCCGTAAGGGACTATTCCATGTAAATCAAGCAACCTTGATTGTTCCAAATGTGATGATGCGAGCGCCTATTTATCCACAAATCGCCTGCCAGATCAGGAACGTGTTTACAAGATTTGATAATTATCTCTTCCGGATATATTCAGGAACATCTAATTTGGATTTAGCAACGATAAATGCTTGCCAGAAAGTTGACGGAAGTCGGTCTTGTCGATGCAAAACGATTTGATGAGCAAATTTGTGTAATTTTTCCTGACGTGGATGTTTGCTTTTCATTCCGATTTGAGGCTGTACAAAACCGACTGACCCTAGGACGTTTTAGTGACATCTGGAATTAATATGTCTGAACGGTTCTCGAACTATGGCATCACTTTCCTGGTTATTTTGAATCCTGTCGACTTTAAATATCTGACATCAATAATAATAGCAGTGCACTGAAGTCTTTTTTATGCGAATTTACGTACCGCATAAAATCAACCGCATGAAAAAAACCGCATAACTCTGAAACTTCACATAAAAAAAACCACATAACTCTGAAAATTCGCATAAAAAAGTCACGTGAAAAAACCGCATAAAAAAAACCTCAGTGTAACTATAAAATTACACATCATTCAACAAAATCGGTTGTTCATTCTAGATTAATAGATTTCAGAATAATATTTACAGAAACAGTGGATCTTTCTGTGAAATTTCGGCTCCGTAGGCCCGCTGTGACCATTATCCATCTTCCCTCATCGGTACCATTTGTTTTTTTTTCTTAATTTCGAGTTTCTGCTCAATTTGAATCCGGTACCTTTCTATTGAGCGCAGATCTGGATAGTTTGTTGGATTGGTTGTATTTGGCACGTATTTGACCTCTTTTAACTATTATCATTTCAGGACAGAAAAAATGGAGAAGCTAAATCAGACCAAAACAGACTTGGAGAGTCGTGGCCTCTGATAAATGGTATATACCGCTTTCGCAGACATTTTTTCGCGTACAAATCCTCATGGATAGTGCCGGTAGAAACGAAACTTTTAGATTCCCAACCACAACTGCGTATGGCCTGCCAAATCAAACACTTCTTCCGGGATTTGGACGTATTCTTTGTCCGGCAATGCTCGCCAACGGTGTTCGTTCGCATTGCGGTATGAAAATCCAAGCCCGGAAGCTGTTTAAAGTAGTCTTCGAGCACGTATGTTTCGGCGACTATTATTGGGCGAGAATTTTTTCTTGCAAAAAATGGTGTGGAACTACTTAGCACGACCTTTTGCAGTGAAATTTTGTTTGTCGTCACTGCACTATGGTCCGAAATGGGAAATTAGCGTGACAAAAATATTTTCACTATTAAATATTAGTAGGTGTCTTCACAAAAGTTGTTTGTAATCAAATGGCGCTTCTTTTGATGAAAAAATTTACTAGGGTGGTCCTTATTTAGATTGAAATCTGAAATCTAACTTTCCTAATTGTACTCAAAAATGATTTTGTTGTATAATAAAGTTGTAGGAAATTTTATTGCAAGCAACTTTGCTGAAAAAAGCACCTCTCTAGCTCTTTATTTGATCGAGTTACATCAATTTTCCCGTGTGAAAGTAGGGTGGCTCCTAAAAAATTACTTTTTTCGTTCTAACTTTTTTGTGTAACGTTCCACCGAAAAGTTGTCTTTAGAAGAGTTGTTGAACTAATAATTGCGCACAATTTTGTCCAACCAAGCTTTTTCATATGAGCTACCAGTAAAAAGTTATGATTGTTTTTTCATCCAAAACTAGTCTTGCTTAAAATATCAATATTCATTAGATGCCAGATCGATAAAAATGTATCCTATGCGGTTCCTGAGAGGTCATAATATAAGTAAAAATTTAAGAGAAAATTGAAAGGGTGTTATTTTCTAGAATTATTTAAATTAGTTTTAAAAATACCTTCAAAAAACTCAAAAACATTGCATAACTATTAAACGCCTTAATGTATCAACATACTTTCTTCAGCAAAATAATAGTATCAAATTAGTTCTACAAATCTTCCATACATTGTCCTTTCGAGAAATGAGACAAGTTGCAGTTGTTGCAAAGTTGCTCGCAATAAAATTTCCTACAACTTCATTGTACAACAAAATCATTTTTGAGTTAAATTAAAAAAGTTAGATTTCAGATTTCAATCTAAATAAGGACCCACCCTAGTAACTTTTATCATCAAAAGGAGCGTCATTTGATTACAAACAACTTTTGTGAAGACACCAACTACAAAAAACTAATATTTAATAGTAAAAATATTTTTGTTGCGCTAATTTTCCGTTTCGGACCAGTGTGCACTGTTAGGCACCTTTTTCACTTTGTACGGCTTTAGTTTTTGCCTCCGCTTCACGTTTTGTACGTTTGATTTTGACTTACAAAATCCGAAAAGTTTCCGAAATTTCATGTGCACAAACTTTCCTGTCCATTGGACCACTTTTACGACTATTCTCTACTTTTCTTCGGACACTTAGACGCCCCTTGAAAGTTTAATCACATGTGACACAGTTGTATTTGCAAGCTTTCAAGTGATCAATCGGTGGAATGAGTCTTAATTTTGATCGTAAGTGCACAATTGTTTTCCAGGGACAAATTCTTGATTTAATGATATAACCGTAACTACTGTATTGACAACTATGGATAAGATTCACACAATTTTTTACGTTTTGTGCTAATTCGGTTCATAAGTTACAGAAGATCTTCGGTGTGCCATTTTTATCAAGTACACCCTTTAAGAGTAATTTTGACAATAGTTGTGTAGTCCTACGTCAACAGCTTGAACAACCCTATTGGCCTGTCCCTTGTAGGGGTGTACGTTATTTGGCCGAATTTTATTTGGCATAAATTTGTTTGGCATAAATTTGACTGGCATAACTTTTGATTGGCATAAATTTGTTTGGCATAATGTCTTTTGACATAAAATAAAAAGACATACTGTTTCATTTGGCATAACTGTTGTTTGGCATAATTTTCATCTGGCATAATTTCAATTGTGCACATTTTCTTTAGGCGGCCCCCGCACACAAACCTGTAATTCACTCGTTTGCCCGGTCTATTCAAAGCTAGGAGCTATCCCTTGGCCTCGCATTAAAAAACCGCAAGGCTCCTTTAGAATTTATTTTCTAGTTTTAGACCACAACGAGGACAAGGAAAACTCGGCGGCGCCAAGCCGCCGAGGTAACGCAGTCCGAGTCGTCCAATCACTAATCGGAACACTAATTGGAAAACCTATAATCCAAGTGATTCAGGCCGTTATGTATTTCAACCTTTTAAATTACTCCCAGAATAAAACGAATCAAAAGAAAATATGCACAATTGAAATTATGCCAAATGAAAATTATGCCAAATGAAAATTATGCCAAACAACAATTATGCCAAATGAAACAGTATATATTTTTTTCTTTTATGCCAAACGACATTATGCCAAATAGATTTATGCCAAACAAAAGTTATGCCAAACAAATTTATGCCAAACAAATTTATGCCAAACAATGTTATGCCAAACAAAATTCGGCCAAATAACGTACACCCCCCTTGTAGTTATTTTCCCGATCGGTATCTAAGTTCATTGAGCTCATCAACTAGCAAATTTTTTTTAATAATTGAAAAAAACATTTGTTTACCCTCGTTCCAGATGCGGAACTTGTGGAATGCAGTTCTCGCAGTCTCCCCATTTGAAAAATCACGAAAGAACGCACAGCGGTGAAAAGCCATACGTTTGTGAGGTAAGATCAAAGTCGCCGGGCCTGATCATCTAATAATGAATGAATCATTAATTTGTTCAATTCGTTCCAACAGGTATGCGACAAAGGTTTCGCCCGTCATGCCACGCTCTGGAACCATCGTCGTATCCACACCGGTGAGAAACCCTACAAGTGTAATCGGTGTCAATCAGCATTCAGTCAAGCTGCTCATTTGAAGAATCACGAAAAGGTTTGTGCCAACATTTCGAGCCCAACCTATTTCCTGTTGTAAATCATCTGTTTATTTTTTTTTTGAAGGTTCATTCTGGATTGAAACCGTTCAAATGTGACATTTGTTCAGCGGCATTCGCTGATCGATTCGCTCTGAAGCGGCATCGGGGAATTCATGAGAAATACGGTAAGTAGCGTAGAATGGCGTTTAGTGTTTCTGTACCGTGCAATTCATTGAACTCAATTTTCGTTTCCTTTGTCTGGCGTAGGTCAAACCGCCCCGTTGCATCAAAATCAGATCGTTCACAAGGAGGAAATAATCGAAATGGACGAGAGATCCGGTGAAGTGGTGATAAATACTATGTAAGCACGCAAATTTCGAGCATGGATTGATCGATGATTGAATTCGGGCGTCAGCCATATCCATCGGAATTGTCGGACTACTATCGCCGGACGCGTTTGCTAAACAGTGATTCTTTATTTTTGTTTGTTTTGGTACTAAACATTGAACAGAGTTAGTCAGATTGTAGGGTAATTTTTTAATGTTCACCTTCATAGAAATCGGTGAACTCAATTGTGAAGTTCACGTTCGAGCAACAACATTATTTCGAAGCCATATTTAAAACATTTGCGTAATTGTTTATTTTAATTTCTAACTTCGATAATAGTGATAAATGATTTTTAATCGAATATGAATAAAAGAAACTTGATGAAAAGTTTTAAGGAGATATCAATAGTTTTATTGCAGATTTTTCAGATGTAAAGTATTTCACATTTGGTGCGTGTTATGTGTATCAGAACTAACTTACTGCTGAACACTTCTGTAAGATAATGATGAAACTGGAACCACACAGCAAACATAGATTTATAGATATAGATCTAATTTAATCTTCGATAAGCGATCGTTGTATATAGGATCAATATGAATGATGAATCGCGAAGTGCAGTTTCCAGATTTGTTTTCGTTCATAGTCTAAGTTCTTATATTCGATATAATATCCTTTAGTACAGTTTACCACATAAGCTATTCTTGAATTCGTTGGCTGACAGCGACGAAATTAGCAGCAGTCGTACAAATTAGCTTTGGAATATAGACTATAGCCTTATTATTTCCATTTTTGTACATACAACTAATACTGTTCATTCTGTTTTCAAGTTAATGTATAAATGGCAATACATTTTCAAAATAAAGTTAATTATTACAGTAAAGAATTACGTATTTTTTGTTTCGTTACTAAGCGAAGCTCTCTGTCATACGATTTAGCCTTTGTGAACGACCATACCTCCACCGTTTAACTATTTTGTAATGCGAAATCCCATTCAAATCGTTTTCCCTCTGTTATTTTACATCGCAGTATTGGTGGTTTGACTGGACCGCTGAGCAGTGCTAATAGAAGTCATTTTCGTTGACTTAAAATATATGAAAATGGTGAAAAATAATTGTCACTCACAGCTCCGTTTGCAAACTTGGAGAACGAGATCCACGTTCAGTTAACAACAGAAGCGGAATAGTAGTTTCAAAATTGTGTTCTTTCTTTCATTTACCTTGAGTCAAGTCATTGAGTCATTTCCCGTATTCAGTGAAATTTGTACACTGTGAGGTTTCGATATTCAACCGAAGTTTTGAGAATCGATAACGACAAAAAACGAAACACAATGACTTTTACATGTTTTATTTTTCTATTGTAGTTTTGGTTTGGTGTAATAACTTTGTTTTATCATACTTTAGACTCTCTTTATAACGAAACTTAACAGATTTCCAATATATATTTTATAATATCATTTACATGAAATTTTAGTCGAATTTCAATTCTCATTCTTCTCCAATCACCCCGATTCTGTATTTCGATCGAATCGGATTACCTCGATGTGAAAATTTGCATTCTGTAATTCGATCGAGTGATGCTTTTGTATGTAAAACTCGAACTCGATCGGGTTACAGAATGCAAATTTTCACATTCGTTCGAAATAATGAGAATGAGAATTGAAATTCGACTAAAATTTCCTGTAAATGATATTTTGGTTTCGCCGTGTCGTAGGGAAACGAGTGACGTTGACATTGATACTCTCTTTTGTTGAAGTGAGAGACAAAGGGGGCTTCCTCGCTCTTCGTTTGTTTTGAATGCTACTATTTACGTAAACGAAGATGAGGCTGTTGGATTGTATTCGTTCATAGAAAATACGTGACAATTTCAAGTTGTGCTATTGTCTGGCAATAGAACGCCACAATACTCGGTTTGTGGCTGCCTCCCTACATCCTCGATCACGCCCAATACTCGCCAGATCACGTTCTACATGGTCCACCCATCTTGCCCGCTGCGCTCCCCGCCTTCTTGTTCCAAACGGATTTGTGACAAGCACCAGTTTAGCAGGGTTGTTGTCTGGCATTCTTGCAACATGCCCTGCCCATCGCATTCTTCCGGCTTTGGCCACCTTCTGGATGCTGGGTTCGCCGTAGAGTGAAGCGAGCTCGTGGCTCATTCTTCGCCGCCACACGCCGTGCTTGCAAACTCCATGTCCATGTCATCCGCAAAGCACACAAATTGACTGGATTTCGTGAAAATCGTACCCCGGCTGTTAAGCCCGGCTCGTCGCATTACTCCTTCCAAGGCGATGTTGAATAGTAGACATGAGAGTACGTCACCTTGTCGCAGTCCTCGGCAAGATCCGAATGAACTGGATAGTTCACTCGAGATCCTTACGCAGTTTTGCACACCATCTATCGTCGCTTTGATCATTCTAGTCAGCTTCCCAGGAAAGCTGTTCTCGTCCATAATTTTCCATAGCTCTATGCGGTCGATACTATCGTATGCTGCCTTGAAGTCGATGAACAGGTGATGCGTTGGGACCTGGTATTCACGGCATTTTTGGAGGACGTAGTCGTTTCTTCCGTCATCTTGAACCTCATGCTTACGTTCTCCGCGCCGTTCAGGTGCTCATCGAAGTGCTGCTTCCACCTTTTAATCACCTCACGTCCATCCGTTAAGAGGCTCCCGTCCGTATCCCTGCACATTTTGGCTCGCGGCACAGGGCCGTTGCGGGATTTGTGGAATTTCTTGTAGAATTTCCGTGTTTCTTGAGAGCGGTCAAAGACATCATATTAACAAGATATTCAGCTCTCACATTTTCCGAACAAATCATTGGCAACATCCTGATTTTCGAAACAAAACTAATTTGCTTTGAATCAAACAATCCCAGGTGGAAATTAAATATATTTGAATTCAAAGCACAATATATTTGAATTTAATGCTCATTTTATTTATTTTATGTACGCGTAGGAATACAAATTAAATATCAAATTTATTTGAATCAAAGGGAAATGAAAATAAGCGCTGATTCAAAATAAAATATCTTATTCAAAGTGTAACATATTAAAATTTGAAATGAATTTTCCTGCGTGTAGGAGATGCAGTCAATATTTTATACGATTTAACACAAAATATGTAGGATTGTTGTACCAATAGTCTTTTTACCAATAGCAATACCGAAGAAAAAATATTTCTGTTATACACCGATAAAAATCGACACGTTGGACCGAAGTGTTTTACCGACGACACGACCAGGCACTTCGAAGAAAAATCGGAATGAAAAGTGTTCGTGAGCGATTTACCGCCAGTTACCACAAATATAGCAACCCCTTGATGACTATCAAAATAATCTTATTGAGCAATACTGTTTAAGTTGCTACGAACTAGTTACCAAGGAGCCCTATAATAAATAAACAAACCAGTCGAGAATGTTTTGAAATAGTTTTTTAATTTAAATTTTGTGCCATCAGCGTAAAATTAAAAGAACTCAGAAACCAAGATTGTGAAAGTTGCACGAGACACCGTGAGCTATCGGCCGGGGACTGGTACCCCTGAAAAATTTAATTCTTGAATACGACAAAGTTAGACGATTTCACAATACGCTAGGTACGAGAAATAAATTAATAATAATTAAAAATAATTAATATATAATTTATCATGAATTACCAGAGCCCACGTTCAATAGTTGATAATGAACGAATTTTAATATTAAAAGATACATTCATCTATCAAGTTAATGTTACAACGTTCTTTTTGTATTCGCGCCGACCGGAACAATATCCAAATCTTACTCTAAATGTAGTGCTACGATAGACAGGCTTCATTCTATATAATCATCAAGTTACGGCCTATGTTCTGCTTGAGAACCAATTATAAAATTATTCAAAGTAAATTAGTTTTTACAGGTCATAATTCTGATCAGATCACATATCCTAAAAAATTGGTTTCCCGTGCTTTTCAAGAGTTCATCAGATTTTACACCCGCTTTGCGATGTAAAGGAGTTTCTCGAATGTCCAAAATATGACGGAGTATTGTTTTACATATACGCTGATTAGAAACTTGGGATGAATGATTTGGAAAAATTTCAGAAATGACGAATATACATAAAAATGATGAATACTTTAGAAATTCATTATAAAAGAACAAACAGGAATTCTATTTATAAGTGTATTCGCATCTGCATATGAAGTGCGATTGCATCTCGTAGAACAGTAATGATATACTGGATTGACTCAGCTTTGTCATTCATATTTCGGTACTAAATCATCAGATTGATGATAAGATTTATTATGACGGATTCAATGACTCTTGCAGTTTGCTAACACTTTAAAACTTACGTCATAGATCTGATCTGAAGCCTGATTACGTTGAATTATTTAACAAGTATCAACGGATATTGAAATGTTATGTGAAACCGACAACTTTGCCGCGAAATAAGGATCTTCCACCCGTGGCAGCTTATGTTTACATTCCTCAAGTCTTCAATATGCAGTAACCATGGTTTTGGTAACTATTATTCAAAATCAACACAATACTACAATCAATACTGTTTTTTGAAGACATGAAGAATGTAAACAAAACATACTCCGAATCATTTGCAGATCGGGAATTATATCACGGAAATTGAAAATTCCTTGACATTCTCGAAAATAAGATCGGCTTATCGAGGGTTTCAAGTGGTTCAGAATTGTACAAATAAAAAATAATCTATTGTAAAATATCGTAGATTTAATACGCGCTATACATTTAGTTATAGCGGTATTCTATAGCACGGAACAAATAAAAGCTTAACTGAGACGGGGCATGCCATTGATACTTTCACATAAAACGGAGATCCTAAATGCAACTGGCCCGCTGGAAGGTTTCGATGTATTTTTTTTACTTTTACGCAGTCACGGAAAGGAAGGTACTAATATTAAATAGAATAGAAAGGACCGTCCAGGTGTGGAGTATTGTTAAATGCTGAAGATGGCTGAATTAAAAAAAAAATCGATGATAAAACCTCAGGAACTTGTAATTAAATTATCACCGGCATGTACATTCTGAACTCAGAAGTGGTATTGATAGAACTGCATAGCATCCGGTAAGCGTGTAGTTCATCAAATGTATTAGAACAATTCTTGAGCTGTTTTTTTGAGTGGCACCGAGGACACGAAATGTAAATGGAACAGCTCCGTCACGTTCTTTGGTGTGCTGAAGTCGACGAAGTAAAGGCGAGTTTTGTGAAACCTGAGCTTGTGTACGACAAAGGAAATTTCAAAAAAAAGTTCTAGAATACGAAATGACCACTTAATACATTTTCTTCATAAAAACTGACGCATTAGAAAACGCACGATTGATGTATTGTTGGACACGTGATGGGTATCTTGTTAAATAATACAAATACATTTCGAAATTTTTTTTTCGTATTTTTTTAATTTCTTATGGTCAAAATTTAAAACCATTAGCAATTCCCGTCTTGGAGGCTCCACTATTGCCTTTAACTACATGTCGACTGGGTTGCGTTTCAAACGCGTGCAATGAAAAGTCAACGGGCTTTTCTTGTTCAAATAATTATGCCTGAAACGCTAAAATATTGATTATTGCTCTACTTATAAACTAAAGTGATTTACAACTGTTCTGTTAAATTTGCTTCCATGTTTCTTTGGTATTGTTTGTTTATTTATTTATCCTGCGGCTCCTTGGTAACTTTTTCATAGCAACTTAAACAGTGTTGCTGAAGAAATTTTTTTTATCATTACCAAGGGGTCGCTATATTTTTGGTGAACCGCTAGCAGACAATTTTAATATTGATTTTTCCTCGGAGTTTCTGCTCGTGTCGTCGGTTTTACCCTTAATTTCGCCGCATTTGTCTCAACATTTATATTGCAAGTGTAAGTCTCTTCAAATCTTACTCAAATGAAATCATGTGTAATTATTTGGTAACACACTCACCAAACAGCAGATCAACTCCAAATGTATGACTTTAAGTATTCAATTCGCTTGACACTTACAATCGAATTTTCATACAAGTGCATATGAACTGATGAAAAAGCTTATATTTTAACAGATTTACATCTAATTCTCATAAAGAATGCGTTTTCGTAAGAGGTGCATAGGTGTTTGAAATTGAAATGCCATCATTTAAACATAAGATTCTTAAAAATGTGCTAAATATAGTTTATTCAAGTTTATTTATTCAAATGTGTTACATAATGTTTAATTTTCTTTTTCACCAATTTACACAACCTTGAAATAATAGAACGATTTTGATTCCATTAGCTGAAAGCACCAATATTTTATGAGTCATGAAATAAGAAAAAAACAATTTCTGATGAACTTTTGAAAGGCGCATCAGCAAATGATAATTTCTCTTTGTTTACTTTCTTCTGCAAGTTCAAGTACCAACTGATAGTGTATGTTTTCGTGTTGAGTTTCATGCATTGTAAAAGAGGTAAAAATAAACAAAAAGAATATATCACTTGCTGGTACGTTGTTTCGAAAAGTCACCGATAATTTAATGAATATACTTACTGTGTAGACTTTCTAAGGTATACGAGGTAGAAAACCTGATTCACGAAGATTCTTGTAGCCATTTTGTTCAAAACTTTTTAAATATATGATTGACACTTATTATTACCGCAATTATCAGAAAATATAAGGATTATTGACTGACATGTTATGGCATTGATCTATGTCATAAATTTACTTTAGTCTTATGTTTGGAACATTCGATATCAACATGTCTGCACTTAAGATTAAAATGTGATGATATTTGATTGAGCCATACGACGACACACTTTATTTTAATGCGTTAAAAATTTGAAGCACAAATGTAGCATACTTGAAATGTTAGTTAGCCTAGAACTTGAAATGTATTTAGATAAACACATTTTAAAAAGTATCAATTTTTAGCGGTGTAGCGACTGAAACATTTTCACTGAGAAAAAATAAGAACAAAACTGATTTTTTTTAAATTTTCGACCTTTTGGTAGTAGTACGGACCATAGAGAGACATTTAAAGAGTAAAATTCAGTTTGGCTCATGTTGATAAGTGTAATAGTTTTGGAATACGAGTGACACCCAGTCAGAGAATATTTTTTTTTGACCCGGGATGCAAACGACCACAAGGTGAAAACCTGCAAGAAATGATGTGTAGTAATTTCGATATGTATTTCGTTCGAATCGGATGATTTCGATCGAATACGAAACTTTTCATTCCATATAACAACATCATTAGAATTACAGATTACAGAGAATAGGGAAAATTGCATGTAAACTTTTTGTCGTTGATACGAAAATTGTGTCAATGACTATCGGATTTGCACTAAATATGTTATAAAACAAATTTCTTAGGAAAAAAATATTATGCCTGATGTTCAATACGTTCGTTTTTCTTTCACATCAAAGATATTACAACTTTTTTGCATTTCTCATATAGGAAGGCTATACAAGCGCTGTGAAAACCCACTTTTGAAACAAAGCCTGCAGGGCCGAATGTCATATACCATTCGACTCAGCTCCGCGAACTGAGCAAATGTCTGTGTGTGTATGTAGGCATGTATGTGTGTATGTAACAAATAATGTCACTCGATTTTCTCAGAGATGGCTGAACCGATTCCGACTTTCGGTTCCGGAATTACAATGCAATATGTGCAAAACTGTGAGAAAATGCGCATTCAATTTTCTCGGAAATTTCTTATCCGATTTTTACAAACTAAGATCTTGAAATTGTTTGAAAAGTCCCCAAAGAAAATGATCCAGTTCCGATTTCCGGTTCCGGAATTATAGTGCGATTAGTAGAAATATTCAATTCCATGTGCATTTTTTTCACAAGCGATAGCGAGACGAGGTGCACATTTTTATAAAATTTACTGGTAAATTCATCTAGTTGGCAAACCTTGTTAGTTGGTGGATATATAAATCTACTTTGGGACTACTAGTGCCCGGTTTCTTCTTCCAAACGCACCGGCAATAGTGAAGAAAAGCTTCAAAACCGGAACTCACTTCGCTTTCTCAGGAACGGACACTGTGCAATTCCATCCAGATCCGATTTCCGGTTCCGAAATTATAGGGCAAAAAGTATCAAAACATTCAAACTGTCATACAAAATTATGCAAAATCGGTACGCATCGGTACGTGCTGGTACGGAAGAAGAAAAAAACGCACCCGCCTAGAAAACAGTGTGCTTTGTTCAATTTTGTATAGCGTGCAGGGTTGCCACATTTAAATCTATATTAACTTGCCATAGCTGTTTACAAATCGAAAAGGTGATGGTAGTTTTTACCAAAGAAAGTTTCTGATTTTATTCAAGTTAAAAAAAAATCTTGTCAGGACATAAGTAATATGAGAAAGGCATCATTACGCCACTAGGTGAATTAAAAAAGGTTTTCTGTTGTGTACGCATAGTTAGTGGAAATAAATTACAACAAACAAATTCAAACTGATTTTCCAATTTGATTTTATTCCGCTTGATCTTCAAAGTACCCTCCTAAAACGCATTACACTTGCCTACAGAAACTTTCATGTAAGTTTAGAACTTGCAAGCAACATACGGGCAACCACTCAACTACACAGCTGAGGTTACTTGGATCAGGCCGTAAGCTCGTTCGCGCAAGTTCTCGTGTACCTAAAGCTTTCGCGGGATTGCTGGTTCGGTGCATGGCAGTGCCTATGTTACGGTATAGGGCTTCTCAGGTGAGCGTGTCGGACAGCTCGATTTGGCTGTACATATGGTTGGCACCTACATCAACTCAACACCTGAGTAAAGTTGCCGATCGATTGTACGAACACTAGCGAGCGCCCGTTGGAAGGAGCTAAACAGAAAGCGCCTTTGCTTTGGAATGCAGGCCAGAGAAAAGAAGAAACTAAATTTACGATTTCATTCGAACTTTTGTACGGAACCGCGTAAGAGGTGTCTCCGCGTCGGCTTCTGAGGCTACCTCTGTCGGACCAGGAGAATCCATATTGTCGTGGTCGTTCGTTATTGCTTGTTAATTACAACGCTAATGCAATTTGTGCACTGCTGTTTCGTGAAGAACTGAACTAGCTGGCTGCCACAGTTGGCGGATTTCTTTCTGCCCAAAGGTACAAACGAGAACCATTCACTCGATCAAAGAACAGTTTGCTTTTACGTTGTGTGAAAGTGGTAGATTCAGGTTTTACTCGGTGTCTATTGGAAAAAGTGAAACGTTACGAAGTTGTGTTTTGAAGCAGTGAGTAAACTTTTAGGACGTTCAAACAAGTAACCGATCGTTTCCAGCCCTGTTTGTCATGTGATATAAATATTGAGGATAAAATTCAAGAAAGGAATGAAAATAAGTGTGAAATAGAAAAAAAATTGTCTCTAGTCGGATAAAAGTAAGAAATTAAATGAAACAATTTTTTGAAGCTATATTTTAACTGTGGTTGATGTGATAAAGCAGTGTCTCGTGCGTACGGAGTTTTGCTTTATGCAATCTCTGGACGTTCGTTTCGAATGGTGCGTGGCTGCTGGCGAAGAATCGGAAATGAGAATGCAATCTGTAGTGCAGTGATCTTGGCTCGTATCCACACATTTCAACGCTGGTCAGTTAGTGGTCTGGGTTGGATGACTCGTGCAGCGGGCAGTTAAGTGGGCACTTGGTACGGGGTACGAGGATACACAACGGGCTGATGTGGACCTCTACACAGAACAACTTGTGTCGTGGGCACCAACCGTGATCGTAGTTCGTTTTTCTTTAACATCAACAACAGCAGCGGCTCGGAGTAGGAAAATAAAACGTACGAAGAGCCCGACTGAGTTCTTCTGGATGTGTGACCACGGTGCTGAAGCGAAAAACATTGAAATGGTAAGCGATGCTGTGATCGGTAATTAAACGAAGGGGAGTCCTACTCAAGCGATGGAGTTCAGTTGGTTTTACATGATTTTGTTGATATAATGAAATTTTGGATTGTCGATTCATTTTTGCTTTCAGCTGTCAAAACACTGAACCGTAACCATTAAATTAACATGAACATTTACTAATGAAATGGAAACGAACGAGGGCATTCTATTTTTTATAATTATTTTTGACATTTAGTACAAGGTCATGCAGTAAATATTTCTATATTATTTTTAAATACTTTATGCCGAAGCCCGACTGTAGTTAGAATAGAACCGAACCAAAAAAAAATATTTGAAACGTGTGAAACGTGTGGGAAGTAATACCAAAAAAAAAAGTTTCCATATTGAAATGTACTTAGACATTTCCTGGATTTCGTATTTAAAATGTGTTCGATAGACAAATTTAGTATATGAATTTTTGAATTATCAATTTTGTTTTTAAACGCCAATTTTGTTGTTGATAATCATATACATGTTAGAAACAAATAAACAAATATCAACTAACAGAATCTGATTATCGTGAAATTTTAAACAGAGCTACCAAAGCTTAATTGTAACTTAATTTGGCTTTGTCATCTTAAATACCAGAATTTCGGGATGAGCAGTAATCCCTAAAAGCCTAAGAGATCTTTCAGATAACTTCGGAAAATTGCAGAATGACGACAAAATTTGGATCAACTTTCTCCAATTAGCACACATCTTGAGTAAGCAAAGCAAAGCCTTGGTATTACATTCCTGTAGTGGAATTTGACCTTTTGTTTCAACAGACTTCGCAGCCGATTCAGAGTGTACAGAACCAGTGCATGGCTGGTGCTACGATTCTACTGACACTACGAACTTCCAGGTCGGGGCTCGAACATACGACAACTGGTTTGTAAGACCAGCGCCCTATGCATTGAACCGCCAACCTGGGACAATTTTGAGTAAGGTAAACCTTATTTTGTACATGGATGGAGAGCCCAATTCGAGTCAACTCCAGTTTTCGCATGTACTTTCTACAAATCGTTGTAACTAAAGACTGTCCCAGAAAGTATGGACGTAACCAACAACCGCTGCCATTTCGTAATGGCAATGGCAATGAATCTGTCAATTTTTATGGCTGCGTCCTGTTGTTTACACTCTTCTCTAACCACTTGTGCAGTTGTTTATTCGTTTTCATTAGTTTGTTTCGAAATGCGTGGACTTTCAGCAGAGCAACGTCGAAAAATTGTGTACAAATGGTGCACAGAACGCGGACTGTGACTGAGAAAGATAGCAAAAATGGAAGGAGTAAGTGAAAAAGCCGTGCGAAATTCAATCAGGAAGTTCGGTGAGGATAACACCTTTGAGGATAAACCGAAAACGGGTCGAAAAAAAGGTCCTGCTAACCCTCAATTGGATAAACGTATACTGAAGGCGTTCGAGCAAAAGAAGGAGGTTTCAGTTCGGGATGTGGCCAAAAAAGTGGGCACTTCGAAGTCAAATGTTCTTCGGGCTAAAGAACGTTTGAATTTTCGAACCTATAAGAAGCAGAAACAACCAAAACGTAGTCCGAAACAAGAAGCATCGATCAGGCAGAGGGTTCGAAAGCTGTACAATACGATTCTTGCTGGAAATTTGAACTGCATAATCATGGACGACGAAACCTACGTGAAACTCGATTACAAATCCTTTCCGATACCACAATATTATACGGTGCGAGAAGGGCAAGTGTTAAACCAGTCCTAGACATCGATTGAAGTCGAAAAATTTGGTAAGAAAGCTATGTTCTGGCAAGCAATTTGTAGCTGTGGTAAGATTTCGAAACCCTTCATCACCACTGCTTCAATGAACAGCAAAATATACATCAAGGAATGTTTACAAAAACGACTTCTACCCATGATTCGAAGCCAATTCCTGTTGTCTTCTGGCCAGATCTTGCTTCTTGCCACTACTCGAAATCAACGGTAGAACGGTATACTACCAAAAATGTCACTTTCGTCCCAAAAGACATGAATCCACCAAATTTCCCACAACTTCGAACAATTGAGGAATTTTGGGCATTAACGAAGGCACATCTTAGGAAACATGTCTCGGCAGCCGAAACCATTCAACAGTTCGAAAAAGATTGGAAAAAAGTGTCAAAACTTGTCGCCAAGAAGTCTGTACGGAATTTAATTAGGGACGTTCGCAAGAAGGTGCGCCAGCTAGTCTACAATGGCTAAGTAGCAAATGTTGAGAATAATATTCTGTTGTTGTAGTCTAATATTATCAGTATATCGAATAAAATTTGAATATCTAACACTTGTGAATTATTTACAGCGAAATCAAAGTGCGTCCATACTTTCTGGGACAGTCTTTAAGAAACTTCAAATTGTTTAAAAATATTGCTCAAAAAGAATTGTTATCTAATAAATTTGCAACGCAAGTAGAGTTTGAGCTTTACGTTTGCTTTGCGATTTATGTTTAACTGCTAGGTGGCATAACAGCTCAACAGAAACTGTTATTCACTGACGAGTCTAAGACGAAACGCAAAGAATAACGCCCTAAGCACAAAATAGTCTAACCCCTAAATGATTTGAAAAGATGCTACAGAAAATCGATTGGATACTGAAAAAACTTATTTAATCCACCTAGTGGTGTACTAATGCCTTTCTCATATCTCACATATTCTCATACGTAATAATTTTCTTTGATTCTTGAAAACGAAAAGGATTATTCATGAACTAGTAGAACCTACAGAGTGCAATAGTACTCAGGTCGGTTAGGCCATCCCTGAGAAAATGAAGTGAGTTCTACTATTGCAGGTACTTACGAAACCGGTATAATCGAAGTTGGTTCGAGAAAAGTGACTGGGATCCATTTGTGAGTCTACAGGGCTACAATCTTTGGTTAATTCGGTTCGGTTAATCGAAAACCGGGAACCAGAAAGGCCGAAATTTATTTTAACAATATTCACCATGTAATTCCGGAAGTTGGATCCGGACGAAATTCAGAAATTTAACATGGGACTGTTAGATCATTCATTTTGAGTTTGTGCAAATCGGTCAAGCCATCGCTGAGAAAAGTGAGTGAGACCATTTCCGTGAAAAGTCCATCTAGCTCCAACATTTTGATGGCCTTTGAAAAAGAAAAGATTTGTTAAAGCCGTTTCTGCCTTATGACCTCAGCATTCGACGAAAATTTCTTTCCCTGGAGAAACCTTTTCAGGTTTGGAAATAGATAACAGTCGCTGGGGGGCAGGTCTGGAGAGTACGGGGGATGGTGGACTAATCCGTACCGCAATTCATACAATTTCACCGTTACTTTAATGCATGAATGCGCTGGTGCGTCTTTTCCCATAGTTTGATAAAAACTAGAACTCGTCTGACACGTTCAGCTGTTATTCAAACATTAGTGGATAGATTGTCATTAAATTTGGTTCTCAACAAAAATATACACGGCTCGAAACTATTCACGTTTTTCTGTGAGCGGCCCGGGACTCTTCTTTCCATGTATTAATAGTCAATTGTAGTATAGAATCGAAACTTTTTTGATTTCTTTGTTCAATTATTAATGGCGCCCAAGAATTCCGCAAACGTTAAAAGAAAACAAAATACCTTCAATTTGGGGTTCAAAAAACTTCAAAAATTCACTGTTTGCTTCGCAGTTTCTAGATGGTTACATTTCTTCAGTTCGAGAGCCTTTATCTTGATGGAACCCATCAGCGCCCACACAACGAAATTCCGGGCAATTCAGAGGATTCAACTTAGAGTGGTGGCAGTTGGCTAATCCAAACCTAAAAGAAAGACTTTACCCCTATGTTTGCAGCTGAATGGCAACTGCGTGATGTATTCATCAAGGATGTGACGAATAGTTTCGTTTTTCTGCCACAACTGCGAATCGCTTACCAATTCATGGTCTTTTTCGCAAACTCGTCGACAAACACGAGCTTAAATCTTCCCCTCGAACAGTCTCGGCTCCAAACTTTTAACCGGAAAGCTCAAAATGCAGCTCTTGTGTTTCGTCTACACACGGTCATACTGGAGCCTTGGACGCTTTTTTAGGTCAAAGAAGGTGCTTCATGTACCTTACCATTTTTGTAATCAGATGTGAAGCTTGAAGAATAAGGAAAGAGTTTTTGTTTGACCGAGCTCGAAAAAGTTCTACACTGAGGTCTGTTTTACGCGGTTTTTTATGCGTTTTCTTCTTACGAGGCTTTTTTATGCGGATTTCTGAAGCTACGCACGGAACGACCGAAATCAGCATTTTCGCGAAAAATTTAGTTGATTTGCTGATTTTAGTTAGTTATTTTTTGAGACAACTAAAAAAATCTTACTTTTGCTGATTTAGATTTTTTATTCTCATTCCCTTAATAAAAATAAAATATTTGTTGAAATGACTATTTTTTTTAGTTGAATTCACAAATTAAACGTACTGTCATTTCTTAGCTAAGGCACACTTCATATCCAGTCAACTAATTTTTTAGTTGAATTAAAGAAATATAATGTTGTTTTCAACCAATATGAATGATTGAATTGGCTTCTGCAATCTGCAGCTATATGGCGCCCTGTCACCGAAACGGTAACACCTTAATGACTACTAGCCACTAGATGGCACACTACTGCCGAAAAAAAAAATTCAGACGCGGTTGTCTTTTCTATATTGACAGGTATAAATACGATGTTGTGTTGGAGAAAAAGACATAAACGAAACGTAAACATCTTTTTGAATTTTTTTTGTTCTAAATCACTGTTTTCTTCATTCTAACTGAAAACTTTGAGCACTCGGAAAACAAAAACCGAATACAAATAGTACACCGGACGGCGCAGCTCGCAAGGTTTGAAGATACAAAAAAACTTCATCACAATTAGAGTGAAACATTCGAAATTCACTTCACTGTTCCGCGTAAAAACATTATTACGCACAATCGCTTCAAGTGCGCACAAATTCTGAATAAATACGATTTCCACTAACAGTTTACGACATTTTTACATATCGGTTTAGAAATTTAAATAAAAATATATCGAACACATGCGAAAAACATCAAAACAATGTTCAGGCAGTTTCAATAAGACTGTCCTTTTTAGCTTTTTAATGGATTGTTTTGCTTTGACACTTCTCATGAGTTTTTGGCTAATAAACTTGTTAATAATACCCATTTCAGTTTTGGTTTTTTTGTGCTGTCCTTCAGTAATGATGGTGATAGATAAATAGAAACAAATTTTCTGATCTTAATAACAAAATCAGTTGTCAATGAGAATTTCGTGTTGGATTGAAATATTGCTGGTTTGAGTCCAGGATATTCACCAACTAAACACATTCTCTAAAACTAAGAGTTTTTTCAGCAAAGTAAATTCTCAATTTTAACTAATTTTATAGTTATTTTGGAAATTTTGTTGTTAAAATCAACTAATTCAAAACCAGTAATACGAATTAGGCGCAGAGCTAATTTCGGTCGTTCCGTGCGCGTTTTTTTTCGCGGATTTCCCAAGCTAGGCGGCGATTAAGTTCCCTACCAACCGTTCATACAATGCAAGATAGGCACTGTAGAGGAAAATGAGTTTTTCTAACAAAATCTTTTTTTATCGATCGATTGTTTTCAATGACCCAAGAACCTATTGAAATTTAATTTGTGAAGAGATGTTACAGAATACTCTATCGCTAGTTGCTGGAAATCAAAAAAAATTATCAGCAATGGAGAGAGAAAATTTTTTTAGCTAAAATGACCTATGAACCAACTTTAACCGACGTTTAGAGGAATTTTATTGTTTTTCTGCTGCGTCACTGAAAATGATGGCTTGAAACTCCACCCTGTAGTTCCGGTCACATCTGGTCAAAATTTGATTGCAGCCTAATAGTTCATACGACCTTTCATATGAATTAAAGTGACTGAAAATCGGTTCAGCCGTCTCTAAATAACTATTTCCGGTACTCTCGGAACCGGAAGCTGGGTACCGGTATAACTGAAGTAAGATTATTTGGTCATTCGTTAACAAGATCTAACAAGATCTATAATCTTAAGTAATTTATGACCGCTTTTCAAGGAAATTGCACGGTAATTTATGAAAAACACTCTTTTTCTTTTCTTTACGTTTCGTCTTAGACTCGTCAGTGCAGAGCAGTTCAAATTGAACTGCTTATTGCAAACTTAAACAGTTCAACTTGAACCGCTAAGCAGACGTAAAGTTAATGCTATTTGCAAAACACTTATATATTTGGTACCGAAGTACCACGTCTTTCCTGACGTGCCGAACGAAAACGTTGTTTTCGGCTTATTCTGGCCGATGCAGGTATGGTCATTTAGGGGTTAGCCTATGTTTGTGCTTAGGGCACATAACCGTTTTTACTTTTCTTTACGTTTCGTCTTAGACTCGTCAGTGCAGAGCAGTTCAAATTGAACTGCTTATTGCAAACTTAAACAGTTCAACTTGAACCGCTAAGCAGACGTAAAGTTAATGCTATTTGCAAAACACTTATATATTTGGTACCGAAGTACCACGTCTTTCCTGACGTGCCGAACGAAAACGTTGTTTTCGGCTTATTCTGGCCGATGCAGGTATGGTCATTTAGGGGTTAGCCTATGTTTGTGCTTAGGGCACATAACCGTTTTTACTTTTCTTTACGTTTCGTCTTAGACTCGTCAGTGCAGAGCAGTTCAAATTGAACTGCTTATTGCAAACTTAAACAGTTCAACTTGAACCGCTAAGCAGACGTAAAGTTAATGCTATTTGCAAAACACTTATATATTTGGTACCGAAGTACCACGTCTTTCCTGACGTGCCGAACGAAAACGTTGTTTTCGGCTTATTCTGGCCGATGCAGGTATGGTCATTTAGGGGTTAGCCTATGTTTGTGCTTAGGGCACATAACCGTTTTTACTTTTCTTTACGTTTCGTCTTAGACTCGTCAGTGCAGAGCAGTTCAAATTGAACTGCTTATTGCAAACTTAAACAGTTCAACTTGAACCGCTAAGCAGACGTAAAGTTAATGCTATTTGCAAAACACTTATATATTTGGTACCGAAGTACCACGTCTTTCCTGACGTGCCGAACGAAAACGTTGTTTTCGGCTTATTCTGGCCGATGCAGGTATGGTCATTTAGGGGTTAGCCTATGTTTGTGCTTAGGGCACATAACCGTTTTTACTTTTCTTTACGTTTCGTCTTAGACTCGTCAGTGCAGAGCAGTTCAAATTGAACTGCTTATTGCAAACTTAAACAGTTCAACTTGAACCGCTAAGCAGACGTAAAGTTAATGCTATTTGCAAAACACTTATATATTTGGTACCGAAGTACCACGTCTTTCCTGACGTGCCGAACGAAAACGTTGTTTTCGGCTTATTCTGGCCGATGCAGGTATGGTCATTTAGGGGTTAGCCTATGTTTGTGCTTAGGGCACATAACCGTTTTTACTTTTCTTTACGTTTCGTCTTAGACTCGTCAGTGCAGAGCAGTTCAAATTGAACTGCTTATTGCAAACTTAAACAGTTCAACTTGAACCGCTAAGCAGACGTAAAGTTAATGCTATTTGCAAAACACTTATATATTTGGTACCGAAGTACCACGTCTTTCCTGACGTGCCGAACGAAAACGTTGTTTTCGGCTTATTCTGGCCGATGCAGGTATGGTCATTTAGGGGTTAGCCTATGTTTGTGCTTAGGGCACATAACCGTTTTTACTTTTCTTTACGTTTCGTCTTAGACTCGTCAGTGCAGAGCAGTTCAAATTGAACTGCTTATTGCAAACTTAAACAGTTCAACTTGAACCGCTAAGCAGACGTAAAGTTAATGCTATTTGCAAAACACTTATATATTTGGTACCGAAGTACCACGTCTTTCCTGACGTGCCGAACGAAAACGTTGTTTTCGGCTTATTCTGGCCGATGCAGGTATGGTCATTTAGGGGTTAGCCTATGTTTGTGCTTAGGGCACATAACCGTTTTTACTTTTCTTTACGTTTCGTCTTAGACTCGTCAGTGCAGAGCAGTTCAAATTGAACTGCTTATTGCAAACTTAAACAGTTCAACTTGAACCGCTAAGCAGACGTAAAGTTAATGCTAAAAGTTAAAGGTTCAAGTTGAACTGTTTAAGTTTGCAATAAGCAGTTCAATTTGAACTGCTCTGCACTGACGAGTCTAAGACGAAACGTAAAGAAAAGTAAAAACGGTTATGTGCCCTAAGCACAAACATAGGCTAACCCCTAAATGACCATACCTGCATCGGCCAGAATAAGCCGAAAACAACGTTTTCGTTCGGCACGTCAGGAAAGACGTGGTACTTCGGTACCAAATATATAAGTGTTTTGCAAATAGCATTAACTTTACGTCTGCTTAGCGGTTCAAGTTGAACTGTTTAAGTTTGCAATAAGCAGTTCAATTTGAACTGCTCTGCACTGACGAGTCTAAGACGAAACGTAAAGAAAAGTAAAAACGGTTATGTGCCCTAAGCACAAACATAGGCTAACCCCTAAATGACCATACCTGCATCGGCCAGAATAAGCCGAAAACAACGTTTTCGTTCGGCACGTCAGGAAAGACGTGGTACTTCGGTACCAAATATATAAGTGTTTTGCAAATAGCATTAACTTTACGTCTGCTTAGCGGTTCAAGTTGAACTGTTTAAGTTTGCAATAAGCAGTTCAATTTGAACTGCTCTGCACTGACGAGTCTAAGACGAAACGTAAAGAAAAGTAAAAACGGTTATGTGCCCTAAGCACAAACATAGGCTAACCCCTAAATGACCATACCTGCATCGGCCAGAATAAGCCGAAAACAACGTTTTCGTTCGGCACGTCAGGAAAGACGTGGTACTTCGGTACCAAATATATAAGTGTTTTGCAAATAGCATTAACTTTACGTCTGCTTAGCGGTTCAAGTTGAACTGTTTAAGTTTGCAATAAGCAGTTCAATTTGAACTGCTCTGCACTGACGAGTCTAAGACGAAACGTAAAGAAAAGTAAAAACGGTTATGTGCCCTAAGCACAAACATAGGCTAACCCCTAAATGACCATACCTGCATCGGCCAGAATAAGCCGAAAACAACGTTTTCGTTCGGCACGTCAGGAAAGACGTGGTACTTCGGTACCAAATATATAAGTGTTTTGCAAATAGCATTAACTTTACGTCTGCTTAGCGGTTCAAGTTGAACTGTTTAAGTTTGCAATAAGCAGTTCAATTTGAACTGCTCTGCACTGACGAGTCTAAGACGAAACGTAAAGAAAAGTAAAAACGGTTATGTGCCCTAAGCACAAACATAGGCTAACCCCTAAATGACCATACCTGCATCGGCCAGAATAAGCCGAAAACAACGTTTTCGTTCGGCACGTCAGGAAAGACGTGGTACTTCGGTACCAAATATATAAGTGTTTTGCAAATAGCATTAACTTTACGTCTGCTTAGCGGTTCAAGTTGAACTGTTTAAGTTTGCAATAAGCAGTTCAATTTGAACTGCTCTGCACTGACGAGTCTAAGACGAAACGTAAAGAAAAGTAAAAACGGTTATGTGCCCTAAGCACAAACATAGGCTAACCCCTAAATGACCATACCTGCATCGGCCAGAATAAGCCGAAAACAACGTTTTCGTTCGGCACGTCAGGAAAGACGTGGTACTTCGGTACCAAATATATAAGTGTTTTGCAAATAGCATTAACTTTACGTCTGCTTAGCGGTTCAAGTTGAACTGTTTAAGTTTGCAATAAGCAGTTCAATTTGAACTGCTCTGCACTGACGAGTCTAAGACGAAACGTAAAGAAAAGTAAAAACGGTTATGTGCCCTAAGCACAAACATAGGCTAACCCCTAAATGACTCTTTTTCTACTAAACATCTCTGAGAGAAGTGAGAGCACATATTTTCATATTTTTTTACATATCGCCCTGTAATATTCAAATAATATTCAAATAAAATTCAGAAAATTGGTGTGGTACTACAAGACCTTCCATTTGAATCTAAGTTCATGAAAATCGATTCAACCATGTATGAGAAAAGTGAGTGCAAACAATGCTACAAAACCAGTGTGATGACATCTCATCCGTAATGTGAGCAGTTTCGTCTGTATTTGACAGGTCGTTTGTTCGTTTTCAACCAATCTGTCATTCTAAACAAACCGTATGTCGTCACTCGTCACTGGTTTTAGGCATTCTAGCAAAACGATTCCTGATTTTAAATTTCGTTTCTGTGTTGTTAAAGGAATATCTGCGACAACATTGGTTTTGAGAATTACTGTTATTGTTTTCGATTCGATAAAGACTGTCCCAGAAAGTATGGACGCACTTTGATCTCGCTGCAAATAATTCACAAGTATTAGATATTCAAATTTTATTCGATATACTGATAATATTAGACTACAACAACAGAATATTATTCTCAACATTTGCTACTTAGCCATTGTAGACTAGCTGGCACACCTTCTTGCGAACGTTCCTCATTAAATTCCGTACAGACTTCTTGGTGACAAGTTTTGACACTTTTTTTCCAATCTTTTTCGAACTATTGAATGGTTTCGGCTGCCGAGACATGTTTCCTAAGATGTGCCTTCGTTAATGCCCAAAATTCCTCAATTGTTCGAAGTTGTGGGCAATTTGGTGGATTCAAAGACATGACATGGGACGAAAGTGACATTTTTGGTAGTATACCATTCTACCGTTGATTTCGAGTAGTGGCAAGAAACAAGATCTGGCCAGAAGACAACAGGATCCTTGTGGTTTCGAATAATGAGTAGAAGTCGTTTTTGTAAACATTCCTTGATGTATATTTCGCTGTTCATTGAAGCAGTGGTGATGAAGGGTTTCGAAATCTTACCGCAGCTACAAATTGCAAGAATCGTATTGTACAGCTTACGAACCCTCGGCCTGATCGATGCTTCTTGTTTCGGACTACGTTTTGGTTGTTTCTGCTTCTTATAGGTTCGAAGATTCAAACGTTCTTTAGCACGAAGAACATTTGACTTTGAAGTGTCCACTTTTTTGACCACATCCCGAACTGAAACCTCCATCTTTTGCTCGAACGCTTTCAGTATACGTTTATCCAACTGAGTATAAGCCATTTTTTTCGACCCATTTTCGGTTTATCCTCAAAGGTGTTAACCTCACCGAACTTCCTGATTGCATTTCGCACGGCGTTTTCACTTACTCCTTCCATTGTTGCTATCTTTCTCAGTGACAGTCCGCGTTCTGTGCACCATTTGTACACAACTTTTCGACGTTGTTCTGCCGAAAGTCCACGCATTTCGAAACAAACTAATGAAAACGAATAAACAACTGCACAAGTGGTTAGAGAAGAGTGTAAACAACAGAACGCAGCCATAAAAATTGACAGATTCTGAAACATTGCGAAATAGCAGCGGTTTTTGGTTGCGTCCATACTTTCTGGGACAGTCTTTATTTCTTTTTAGCGCTTCAAACGTTTTCGTAGCAAATTGTACTGAACTAAACTATACTGAATGGTATTTCGAAACAAATAAATGTTGAGTTTCAAAGTTTTCGAAACAATTGCACTGAAAATAATTTGCACGCTAGCATCATGTGCAAAGCATTTGAACTATCATTACTTGTAGAACACATGACATTCATGAAAATATACACTTAACTCATAAAATGAGTGTCAAAACTGTTGACATTTAGTGGATGTCATGCTACATTTATCTGAAATGCACATCAAAACGATAAGATATATCGTTACCTCTAGAATGTGACATTCTATATGAATTTCATATGAATGACACATTGTTTTCCATATTGAAGAATCCAACCAACTCTTTTGCGATCGCTGCGCTGTCCGAGTGGCGAGCTTTGAACTAAGCGATGGTGATAATTTTCAGATTTTGCTTGAAGATTCGAACAAAATGCAGGGTTTTAATTTTTTTTCTTATGAATCGAATACTAACATACAAAAACATGTGAAAATTTGGTAAAAAATCGATCATTAATGATTCAGTAACTTTCCATGGTATGTTTGATTGATATTTATGGAGAAATCGTAACATGAAATATCAAATTCGAAGAAGTGAGGTTGAGTATTGTTTTCATATCTGGGATATTCTTTGTTTTTTTGGTTGAATTTTGAGATTAATTGATAAAATATGATCAAAAGTTTCATGACTAGTCTATTTACTAATGTTTAAACATCTAAATCAAATCTGTATGTGAACTGAAAATTTCAAATTTCATCCGAGATTGTCAAGAGTATAGAACAATTTGAAATCATATGTTTGATGACAACACGTGAATTGCCATCTGCATTCTTTCAAACTCAAGTAAATTGAAAAATTCGTCAAAAATAGCGTTATGGTGATTGTTTTGACATATCCCATGTATTTAGAAAAATTTTTGACGAATTTTTCAATTTATTTGAGTTTGAAAGAATGCAGATGGCAAAACCTTACAATTATGGGTAAGAAAAACGATTATTCACGTGTTGTCATCAAACATATGATTTCAAATTGTCCTATACTCTTGACAATCTCGGATGAAATTTGAAATTTTCAGTTCACATACAGACTTGATTTAGATGATAAAACATGAGTAAATAGTCATAAAACTTTTGATCATAATTTATCAATTAATCTCAAAATCCAACCCAAAAAACAAAGAATATCCCAGGTATGAAAACAGTACCCAACCTCACTTCTTCGAATTTGATATTTCATGTTACGATTTCTCCATAAATATCAATTAACATACCATGGAAAGTTACTGAATCATTAATGATCGATTTTTTTACCAAATTTTCACACGTTTTTGTATGTTAGTATTCGATTCATAAGAAAAAAATTAAAACCCTGCATTTTGTTCGAATCTTCAAGCAAAATCTGAAAATTATCACCATCGCTTAGTTCAAAGCTCGCCACTCGGGCAGCGCAGCGATCGCAAAAGAGTTGGTTGGATTCTTCAATAGATTTCAATTGTAACACGTTTGGCCGAATCAAGTGTTTTGCACATACATTTGAATTCAATAGCAAAACACGTAACGCATCTAAGTGAATTTGCACATGAAATCTTAAAACAAATTGCTTTGGTTACGTATTGAAATGAAAAAGTATATTAAATTGAAGTGCTTTTTGCATATGAATCGATCGTGCAAATTTTTATCAGTGTAGTGTAAAAGACCCTGAGACTCATAAACTACTAGATCAGATAATTGACTATTTCGCCAAAATTATCATTCGGCGACAAAGCCATTTTTAACGAAACGGCATTCGACAAAATATCAGTCGGCTTAATGACCTGTTTTTTCTTCAATCGCTGTTTTCTTCTAAAACCGATTAGAATGTGCAACCAGCAACTAACAATGCAGGATGGCGAATGGTGGAGCGGTTGGTTGAGTCACCGTTTGTTATTATGCATGCTGTAACCAGAGCAACGCAGCGCACAACATAAAGCGTGTTCAATGTCCATAGAATACAAGCTGCTGCTAGATGGTAGGTATGTTTCCCTCGACGAGAAACTAGTTTTGCTCTTTTAACTGGATTTCGTTGTCACTATAGGTACGCTTGCTTTGTTCGATCGATCCAACGACTCTGTGTAGGGTTGGCAAAAGGAAACCCTGTTAGCAGAGAGTTCCGAAATTCATTCACTGGCTAAATTGGGACCGGCTAAAGGTAACTTCTTTAGTTACTTTAGTTAAATAATTATGAAATTCTAGAACGTTATTTAAAAATCAATTCAAGCACGTTCGAAACACGTGGAGATAGCATTTCACAACCAGCATTGGAATGTGGTAATGATGATAAAATCATCATCAGTGTTAGAAGCTTCCACGTGATAAACTCTTTCTCAGACTACAAAACGAGACAATTTAAATGGCTTTTAAAGCTCAAGTCCACAACGCCAGACAAAAAGACACACTGTATTTCATTCGTAGCTGCAGGTATCAAGCTAGTTTGTTTTTTTTTTTTTTTTTTTGTTTCAATTATAGAGGCTTTAACATTAATGTCATTCACCTCTTCGGACCAGAAAAACTTTCTGACCCTATGTGCGGGGTTAGGAATCGAACCCAGGCGGACTGCGTGAAAGGCATCGACTTACCCATCACGCTATACCCGTCCCCTTAGTTTGTTTTGATGCTTTATTCTGTCACACGATGTAGTAAACCAGTTCCTAAAATCCCCCTCGAAACAGCCTGCAGCCTCATGAAGTCAGTGGGGTGAGTCCTAGGGTGACCTGAAACATAGTGCTGATAGTGCTTCGGCAGTGACTTAATTTTTCACTCGTTCTCAAAGGAATCACGTGGCATTTTATGGATGAGTGTGCCGCGTGTAGTCGCACACACACATCGCGGAATGTGCACCTTTCTCGATATTTTCCTCTCTAACAATGCTATTTATTTCGTTCCCCGGGAGGGCTTCCTGTTTGCGGTAGCTGGTTCACTGTTGGATGTGGCACCAAGTGCTACTTTGCGGGCCCCCGGGGGCATTGGACGGGCCAAAATTTTACAGCGCTGGCAGTGGCACATTTTGCTGTTTCGGGATCCTGTATTCCTGTAGGTGGCCAACGTTGCCTGTGTAGTTTTGCTCACACATTTATGTGCCAAATGGAAATAGAAAAATAGTAGTGGTAAGAACAAGATCTAATAGAACTTCTAAAACAATATATGGAGCTCATAAGTCCTAGTTACGGTGCTGGTTTTTCTGCAAACGAAATGTGTTGTAACAGGGAACTATTGGAAATATTTAGAGAAGAATTGTACTAATGTAAGTGCTCTCGGATTAGACTGAATAAGTAGCACGGATACTGGAAGACTGAATAAGATACGGACACGGACACGGACACGGACACGGACACGGACACGGACACGGACACGGACACGGACACGGACACGGACACGGACACGGACACGGACACGGACACGGACATGGATACGGATTTTTTTGCATGGATACAATTAAATGTTTGGTTATGGGGCCTGGGAAGTGGATAGATTGTTTGAGATCTTCGTGTGGAATGATTAATAACGGGAAAAACCATCACTTCAACAAAAATCAATGAAAATCGACATTTTTGCTATACTATCTGATGTGCCGCAAGGAAGCATTCTTGATCCTTTGCTGTTTGGATTTTCGCAAACGACAGTTTTCTTCCGATGTCTATGGATTGAATATGTGCAAATCTATGAAAAAATGCGCATTCAATTTTCTTGGAAATTTCTCAACCGATTATTACAAACTAAGATGCAAATGAGATTCTTCAAAAAGTCATCGAAAAATTGATCCAAATCCGACTTTCGGTTCCGGTATTAAAGTGATATTAGTAAAAATTTTCAATTTCATGAGGATTTTTTCACAAGCGATGGCTAAGCTAGGTGCACTTTTTTAAAAAAAAATTAGTGGTAAATTTATCTAGGTAGTTGGCAGACCCTGTTAGTTGGTGGATATATGAATCTGCTTTGAGACTATTAGCGCTCGGTTTCCGCTTCCGAACGCACAGGTAATAGTGAAGGAAAGCTTCAAAAATGGACCTCACTTCGACTTCTCAGCAACGGTTAAACCGATCATGATTCAAATTAAAGCTCTCATTGTCTTAAAAGATACTGTGCAATTTCATTCAGATCCTACTTCCGGTTCCGAAATTATAGGGCAATGAGTATCAAAACTTTCAAACTGTCATACAAAATGATGCAAAATCGATACGCATCGGTACGTGCTGGTACGGAAGAAGAAGAAAACGCATCCGTCTAGCACACAGCATGCTTTGTTCAATTTTTTGTAGCGTGCAGGGTTGCCACATTTATATATATATACTGTTTACAAATTGAAAAAGTGATGGTAGTTTATAGCGCAGAAAGTTTTTGATTTTATTCAAGCTTCAAAAAATAAACTAGACAGAATCTTCTAGTGATGTTTTTGAAAATATAAGTAATACGAGAAAGGCATCATTACACCATTAGGTGCATTAAAAAAGGTTTTTTATGTGCAACGGTTCTTTGTTCTTGACACCGAGATAATCAGCGGACCGTGTCAGATGAATGTTTTTTTGAGACAAATAATTAAATCAACAGTATTCAGAAGCATTTTTGCAAATCTCCTATGAAGCATTTGAATATAGGTAAATAAACAGTTAGCTCGTACATCACAACACTCACAATATGTGCGATAATTCTTCACCAAAAAGTCACCATAACTCCAACCCTTAAAATATTTGCATCGCACGAAAAATAGCACGTAGCATTCTTCAAAGTAAAAAAAGTTCAAATTCCGTTGATTCAACTGCAAGTACTCTCCGGTCTGCACTGCCAAGTGTCGAGCAAGCCTTCACTGGAACCACAAAACAGCTGACTCGTTTTCAAGTACCAAATAAAAAAAACAGAAAACAACAATCGCTGCTCATGCTTCGGATTCAGCTGAACAGGTTGGTAGGTGCCCTCTGAAGTGACTAGAAACAAAAAATTCTGCAAACAAAAACATTCCTCGTTCGCTCCAAACCGCATTCCTTACACATATAAAACTAACACGACTCCCATCGCCACTCGTGGACTGACAGACGCGCTCATGATGAGGCTGTTTGCAATATGCCACCTTCACATTTCTTTCGAATTTCAGAGCTTGAGACTCGCGGGTGCGAAGACCCGTCAAAATCACACCGAGTCCGGTCACTTGAGGAAGCGCGATCTGTGGGATCCCCTTGCACTTGGCCAGAGGGTGCCGATTTCTTAAGACTCCACATTTGAATTCATAATAAATGGAAGGAAAAAAAATTTTGTTGAAATACCACACACACACAGTGTATCCAACAGGCAATAAACCGAAAATATTTGCTCTCAAAGAGGGAGAATGGGCGGTAGATCGAGTTTGTAGCCCCGTTGCCGGTTGCCCTCGGGTGGGAATCTCCTTCCGTCATGTCGCATGATCACCGATAAACTTTCCCCTGCATTGCGCTTTTTCGGTCATCCGGTTTGACCGCGGCCGTCGATGGGAAATGGTGGGGTTGCGGAATTCGATTTAAATGTGCGTGTCCGTGTTCACCGATATCACAACAGATACTTTAGAAAACAGCTATACAAGCTGTTTTGAGCTGAATGTAAATTATCTCAATGATTGGTAATAGAGTTACTTAAGAGCCATACTCGCGTGAACATTGATTATAAAATTAGCCAGTCAAATTTTGACCAGCAGATCCTAGGTTTAGTTGAATTGAAGGTGACAAATGCACTGAAAATAACTTTTTTAAACAACACGGAACTTGATGTCACGCAACGTTACAACCACTACGATTTCTAGGTTTCTGGGGTTCTGATCACATTGACGTGTTATAACCGGAATCTCGTAGGTTAGTATGGTAGGATCAGGAATCAGGAACGAATACAGTTAAAACCGGAGTAAAATAGTACTATTATATAGCAGAAAGTATGGTTCGATGATTACCATTTTCGAATCTTACATAAGCCCTAAAAGTTTAATATTTCATCCAAAAAGCTTAACATTTCAACCATTGTACACTGTGTTTCAAGACTTTTATATTGAGTGATTTAAATTATTTGTTTAGAAATTACTTATCCGATTTTTACAAAAATATTATCAAAATAATAATAAATTTCACCTTTTCCCACTTCCTCTCATCCAGTTCAATTCAAAGTTCTTGAATGTCGATGTGACGAATTGAATCATTGAATATCTATCAACAACTTTGCATTAGCAAATTTGTGTTATGCTCGTATTTTTCTAGAGGAAAATAATGACAAATCTGAGACAAATAAGCTGTATTTGCAGTTTGTTTCTATTTTTCGTTTATTTCTGGAAATTTATGAGTAGGAACATATTTATGATTTTGACGTTCAAAACAAGGAGTGTTTCAGAAAGCCGAAATTTTCTGAAGTCGGTTTTGCTACGTGAAGATCGATATCAGACGTACTTACTGTATCATTCCCTAGTAATAATTCAAATGCTTTTAGGTTTGAATTATAATTGATAAGAATTTTGTCACTGTTTCAGTAATGGCTACTTGTTTTATGACAGCTATGATAAATGCCTCTTTTGACGAGTGATGAAATAGACTTTAAATTGTTCATAAATCTTTTATAAAACCTTCGCGTTTTGCCTTCGGTTCATCAGTGCTTAAAGCAGTTCAAATTGGACTGACATCTCCTCCAAGCAGTTCAATTTGAACCGCTAAGCAGAAGCAAAGTTCATACAATTTATGTTACCCTTTGATGATATTCCACTAGGTGCCATATCCTATCTGACGTCTTGGGCGTAAACGAGCTTCGACCTAAGACAAGACCTGACGACTGGGGGGGCTGCTTTTGTTCCAAAATTGACCAGTTTCTGATTTGTTGATTTTGATGTTGCTATCCGCACATTGTGAAAAGAAAAAACTTTTGCAGGGTACGCTAGCAATGATGCCAACTATAAAGAAAATCAGAAAACAAGTTGATTGAAATGTATAATTTTAGCTCACCAATGAAAATGAACATTTTTAGAGAATGTTTCACTTTTTACCTTTCTCATATAGAAAGGTTATGCAATCACTGTAAAATGTGGTAAAATGTGGAAAAAATTGTGAAAATAAGTGCACTAACTTTTCTCAGAGATGGCTGAACCGATTTTCACAAACTTAGATTCAAATGAAAGGTCTCGAGGTCCCATACAAAATTCCTGAATCTTATTTGGATCCAACTTCCAGTTCGGGAGTTATAGGGTAAAATGTGCAAAAAAGGAAACATAGTTTCTAACTTTTCTCATAGATGGCGCGACCGATTTTCACAAACTTAGGTTCAAATGAAAGGTCCTGTGGTCCCATACGTAATTCCTGAATTTCATGCGGATCCGGAAATATAGGGTAAAGTGGGTTAAAAATTGTATACCATCACTGAAAATGGGGAAAAACCTTAAAAATTTATCTAAATCGACCTCAAATGTTTTCCAATTGATAGTTTTACCAGTAGACGGTCAAACAAACCGATTTCGGTTATTCTTTTAAGAATCGAAGAAAATTATTTTGAAGAATACCTCAGTATTATATATGATAGTATGATTGATATGAGAAAGGTATCATTACACCACTAGGTGGATTAAAACAGGTTTTTCAATCTCATTTATAATAAATGGTTATAGTGGCAGCACTGTGTAATTAAAATCAGCATCAAGCCGTTTTTTCTTTTTAGTGAATTAAAGTGTACCCAAAAATGATTTGTTAAATTAGTGTAAACTCGGAAGTGTGTTTAGTTTTACGAGAAGAATGAACTGTTGTGTTCCACACTGTGGTCGAACTAAGCATTTCTATCCAAACTTGACTTTTTCCGGTTTCCAAAAGATCTGGTAATACATCAACAATGGAATCGATTTTGAGTTCAACATGAGATATTTCGTGTTTTGTCATCAAAGCTCAATTAATTGTTTTTAAGCATTAATATATAATAAAAAATGCATTCACCAAAACATTTTTCATGTTTATTGCAAATCAAAAACCGAGTCTAAAAATTTAAATTAAATAAATATTTTTTTCTTAGCATAAAATTATTAAAAAATCTGTAAATATGGCTACACTGTAGCCGATACGTGGGTATTTATTCCACAAAGCGAAAATGACGAGAAGGATGATTCGAAAGGAAGAATAATAAGCCAGTTGTCAGGTATTGTCTTAGGCTTCGACCGCCTACCGACAACCGCAGAATTTGAGCATTTTAGGTTTTTTTCGTTTGTACCTTATGATAAAAAAAGAACCGGAATTTTCATTTTAAAATTCCCGCGCTTGTCCAATCGGTAAACTTTTATTCTCTCAACGTTGGCAACACTTTCATACACATTCTGTCAAATTTTGACGCATATCGTACGATTAGCTTTTGTTTGGCGTCTATACAAAGAAGTTGAAAAATTTTCGTGTGGCGATTTTTATAATGGATGAAAATTTAGAACAACATGCGTGCATCAAATTTTGTGTTGCAAATGGATTTAAGTGTTCCGAAACGTTGAAAATATTAGAAAAGGCCTTTGGTGAATCGTGTCTAGGAAAAACACAGGCAAAACACGAGTGGTATGAACGCTTCAAAGGTGGTCGTACAAGCTTGGATCATGATGAGATCCCTGGCCGCCCAACAACATCTGTTACTGAAGAAAACGTTGAATCGGCGAAGTAAATCGTGTTGCAAAATCGTTCTGTACCGATGTACTGAGAATAAAAGTTTACCGATTGGACAAGCGCGGGAGTTTTAAAATGAAAATTGCGGTTCTTTTTTGATCATAAGGTACAATGAATACATATTTCGGTCGTTTACGTCCAATATATCAGAAATGAGGATATTTCTGATATCTTGGACGTAAACGACCGAAATATGTATTTATTGTACCTTTATTGGGTCACATAAATTGTGTGAACTTTCCGTCTGCTTAGTAGTTCAAATTGAACTGCTAGATGGCAGTTTAATTTGAACTGATTTAAGCACTAACGAGCCGGCGGCAAAACGCGAAGAAATAGAAACGAAATACATTCTTATTGTACAAACGAAAAAATCCCAAATCTTTTATAAAACTCTTTGCACGGACTAAAAACTATACAACTTTGCACGGACTAAAAACTATACTATAGCCTCATCATTGGTTATTTAATTGCATTGCGACTCTCCAAAAAAAGTGCTAGAATAAAACAATACATTCTCTTCAAAACATTGTTGTCAATTCAGTTTCGTTGCAAATCTAGTTTTGTGTATGTGTGTGTGTTCATTGTAAATTTCATGGCCACCATTTTGATGTTCTACCGAAGTAATCATTGACATCAAATAAATGTCAAAATACAAAAATAATTAAATATGATTTACTTTTAAGTTTCATTTTCAGAGCCACTGTACAATTTTTGATGCCACGAAATTGGGTTATGAAAAAATGACAATGAAACAAAACATATTTTTTTTTATAATCCATGCAAACTTCTGCAAAAACCGTATTTATTTCAAGGCTATTAGATCTAACTTATTTTTATCTATTCATTCACGATACAAATAAAAGAACATACATTTTTTTTACATCCAGAGAAAGCCATAAATAACACATGGGCTGAAAAGTCCCGGGCTTAACAAAGAGAACACGATTTTGTTGGTTCAAAATTAACTTTATTCATCTTAATCATTAATCTCCATCAAGAGCAACGCAATCATTCTAGCGCCGCTCTAACATTTCAATACCACTTTTGTAGAACGATTTATCGTTTGCCTCAAAATAAGCGTCAGTTTCAGTCTGCGGATATCCAGTAGTCGCTGGGAGCCAAATTTGGCGAATCCGGTGAATGTGGGAACAATTCGAAGTTCAATCCATGTAGTTTTGGCATTGTTTTTATAGACTTATGACACAGTTCGTTGTCTTAATGAAACAATTTTTTTTCTCTGCTATATGCAGTCGTTTCTTTACAATTTCAGTCTTCAAACACTATAAAATATTCACTGTTAATGGTATTTCCTTTCTCAAGATAGTCGATAAATATTACACCACGCACATCCCAAAATACCGAAGCCATAACTTTTCCAGTCGGTTGTTGTGCTTTCGGGTATTTTGGAAGAGGTTCACCAGTTGCTGTCCACGACGATCGTTTTGATTCCGGAGTGAAGTGATGAATCCATGTTTCATCCATTGTCACATATCGACGCAAAAAATCCGGTTTGTTACGTTTAAACATGGAATTATCAACACGTTCTCGGTTTTGGTCAACAGTTAGCAAACGGGCCCACTTTGAACAGAGCTTTTTCATAATCAAATGCTCATACAATATGAAGCCAACACCTTCTTTTGATATCTTCACGATGTCAGTTAACTCTCGCAACTTCACTTTTCGAGCATCCAAAACGATTTTGTGGATTTTTTATGTTTTCTGGTGTTAGCGCCTTATTTGGACGTTCACTGCGTTCTGCATCATCGGTGTCTCTACGACCACATTTGAAGTCAGCAAACCTCCATAGAACTTTTCAAGCCATTGCTTCTCTTGAACGGTATTTTTTCCCATCGAGAAGTAGCGTAAAATTAAAACACGAAATTGTTTTTTATCCATTGTTCTGAAAATAACAAAAGTGGCGTCACTCTTAGCACAAAAACTCACAGACTAATGAATAGGATATCATGAAATTTAAACAGCTGTCTTTTGAAGGTTAGTATTAACTGAAAAAAAAAGGTGACTGCAATAAAACTAGTGCCATCTATATGTTGGGCCTGGGACTTTTCAGCCCATGTGTTAAAATCTAAGCAACTCGTAAAAAAATCTATGAAACTCTTACTATGGAATCATCTTTCAAAAACGACATGACAAACACATCTTCAAGAAAAATATTATCTCAAAATGACAGTTTATTCCTCACGGAATTTATTTCATTCAAATAAATTTAATGTTGATCGTAAAGCTGATATTGAACTTTCTTGAATTTTGAACAATTTTTAAATAGATTCAATGGTGGTTTATGTTGATTCCTTATTTTGTAAACCTTATGAAGTCCACTTGGCTGGAATAAGATCTTTTAGTAGTTGTCAGAAACCTTTTGTGAAGTTTAAAGTTTTAGTAGGGGAAGATGTTCGGTTGCCGGCACCCCACCGTAACTTTTGACAGAAAGCAGATAGCGTCTTTCCGACAAATGTCATGTGTGTGTGTAATAGCAGCACGTTATTTTTATGCCGAATACCAAAGTAAACAGACGCTTGTACTTTTTGCTGCGCTTAAAACAAATTTTAATTGCGTGAAAATCAACACAAAAGTTTTTTATGATTTTTTGTATAGTATAATAAATTGAAAAGCATCCATCGAAAAGGTGAGTGGATTAAATATTTATGAGTTTAATACCGGATGCTTTCAAAATTTTCGTTACCAAAGTTTTTGTTCTTCATTTTCAAAATGTCTACCGATTTCGGTTACCGGCACCCCAAGGTGTTCGGTTACCGGCACCCCATTTTTATCGACAAATGGCGAAATATTGTCAGTGATTTGCAGAGATGTCAAGTCTGCAAATTTGTCTGTAAATTATCAAATTTCTTGGTTAACATGTAAACCTTTTTTTGTCTAAATACTTTTTACAGACTTTTGTAACTTCGATTGTTTGCAGACATTCGTCAGAAATTACAGACTATTGAAAATTGACGCGATCGTTTCGTTTTTGCAAGCTAAAATTATTGTATTACCTGGCATCTCGGGTGATATGCAACACGTGGACAACTTGACGGCTTCAATACATCCGTCAGATAAATAAAAACTTTGGTTCTCTAGTTCTGTCAGCCATTGCGACTTCACACAAATCGTCAAAGTCAAGGAAAATGAACTTCAATACGCTGAATAATGCCATTAAACGTTGCTTAGTGGATAAGAAGTCAATAAATTCGGCTGTAGCAACGTATTCAATTCCGCGCAACTGGTGGAAGACCGACCTAATCAACTCCAAAGGCGCCACCACCCAAATCATTGGCCAAGTGAGCCAAGCCGAAGTCACCATCAGACAATGAAGACTTCTGTCCAAAACACCTCCGAAAATTTGATTTTTACGTTTCGCATTCAGCTCATCAGTGCGTCAGCAGTTTATGTTGAACTCCTAACGCCACCTAACGGTTCAACATAAACCGCTGAGCAGACGTAAAGTATTTGCTATTTACAAAACACTTGAATTGCACCGGAATGCCATGTCTAGCCTGACGTGCCGAAAGAGTAAAACAAATTGACGGCATACTGGCCACCAACAGATTGTAGTCATTCAGGGGTTTGGTAGCTCATGTGTACCGAAAAGAATTAATTCCGTTTTTTCGTTAAATAATTGCAGTTTTTACTTATATTTTTCATTTTTAGATAAATTTCTTGGAGTGCCGGTAGCTGAACACCTTTTTTAAAATGACCAAAATTTATCACTTTACTAAATTGATAATAAAGTTTTTTCAGTCGGTGGAATCAACTTAGTTTCTTATGTCAAAAGTTATAAGCTTAAAAGATGGGATGCCGGTAACCGAACACTGTCCCTTACTAGTTTTATAATGTAACACTGTACAAGTATTATCAAAGCTAAAATTGTTACTTGGGAATATGCGTGACATAACAAAACAGTCTGTTGTGACAAAAAATATTTAAATTCATTCAAAAGGTTGAAAATTGGATGCCACACGAGTTGAAATCCTGAAATATGAAAGAACAATGTTTCATGACCGAAATGCTATTGGAGCATTAAAAAAAAGAGTAATAACGATGAAAAGTACTTTTCATAGTTCTCAATTCTTGTAGCTCACACTTGGCACCATTATACTACCACATAATAGACGAAATTTTTCAATTGATCCGGAATTTTTACACTTTTCGAAAGAAGAGATAAGTTGTACTTTCCAGTGGACAGAAAACTTGGAATATAAAGTATGTCATATCATAGCCTTTAGTTTTGAAAAAAAATACACATTTCCAAACGCTGGAAACTTACTTCTAGACTCAATAAGAAATTTATCATTCCACAATTAGTGCACTTACACTTTTCCGTCTTATTTCTCAAATACTAGAATAACTCAAAACTGAATACTACATCCGGGCACATTTTGTTCGAAGAAAAAATCGGATGAAAGCTTCTAGTGCAAAACTCTTACTATACGATTCATAAGTGTAAGAGCGTTTAAAATTTCTGTTGTGACGCTATAGAATTCAAAATACAAGAACTGTTTGATCTTGAATTATTTCTGATTTGAAGCTGGGTGGAGTGAATAATAACCATTTTTGGAGCAAAAGATAGGTTTTGCAAATTTATGTAATGTAATGTCCCTTTTATATCGATACACTTAGTTCAGCGATAGTCCATCTTTTTGTTTACATTAAAAAGTAGTTTTTCGGGAAGTCTGCCAAAAACATCTCCGCGGTGCCACACGTGGGAAACGATCTTTGTTGTAGACGTTTTCAGGTATTTTGCTTTCGGATCTTTAACCCCTATTTCTAGCCCACTGAGACACAGTTAGTATAGACTGACGCTTTCTCATAACAATGTTGATTTTGTCCACGTGTGCTGTACCGGTTGTTCCGACATCCTGACTCAAGATGTGGAATGAAAATACACCTTATCTTTGGTCTTCTAGCTTCTACCGCACTTCACAGTTGCGCGCAGTGTCGGTTGGCTGGAATCTGGATTCTGTTCGACGCTATTCCCAGGTAACCAGTAAGCACTAATAATAGCAGTAAAATAGCCTTTTATGAGCACCAAATTCCTTCAGCTCTATATCTGTAATCTGTACGCTCATCTGTTATAAATCAATCAGAGTTCAGATTTCAGAATGCTTACCTGTCATAAATATGCATCATCTACGAATAGCAGTATATTTTGCCAAAATCGGCCCTAATTCAGCCTCAAAAGCGATTGAAGTGCCAATTAACGATCATTTGCTGTCATACTGCGGCATTAGTATGTGCCGCAGAGGGGATATGTTAATGCATTGCATTTGAAAGTGGTACTGTTGCTTGGGTGCAAAAAAATGGTAAAGGATTTGTAGATCCATTGCCTTGACTAATTACTTATGATTTGTTTCAAGAGCCAACAGTGACAATAGAAACGTAACAATATCTGGCCAGCGGGAGCATGAAGGAAGATTCGATTGATAAACTGAAAAGATATTGAAATTTGAACAATACTGGCCGTGAAAATTCTTATAGTATATGGAATTCTGTTCAATTGGGTTGTCTTTTATGTTGTGTTTCATCACATCCAATGTAGTTAAATTGGCTGAAAAGTTTCTTCGGGTTGGAGATGGTTGCTAATTCGAGTCTCGTATCTGGAGTTTTTATAGTAAGTTCTTATCATTTCGTCAGTTATTTTTCAGCCTGCTTTCTTGTTGGGTGCTGATAAAAAAACTACATTATATTCGATTACATTGGGTACGCCGTGAGAACAGTGCTTCCAGCATTCATCAACTGAATTGCTTTATTTGTGATGGCAATCGAAAGAGACTGGTTCACATATTTGTACGGAAACCGTTGGATTGTTGTGATTGATACTTAACGTACAAACGTGTGAAGATTCCGGAGATCGGTCAACCAAAAGGTTTGTTACTAATATTTTTATGAGCGATTGTTTTTAGTGATGAAGCTTGTTGTCAATCGCTATCAATTGTCAAAAGACAGGTCAAGTAATAATTTTCATATTGATTTACGGTATAGAACAATACTACGAAATCGACGCAGTTCAAGTTCAAGACATTCTCCTTAGATATATTTTTTAAATTGTTTCACGTTTCGTCTTAAACTCATCAGTGCATTAGCAGTTCAAATTAAACTCCCATCGTCAGCTAGCTTGTCGAAAAGTTGCAAAACAATAAAATATGGAAGGGATGTTTAGTTGAATTGAAGCATAATTATTTTCCCAACTGAAACAGGAGCTTATAGAAACTTTTGGAAATATTAAAACCAATTATAGACAGTCCAGCCACCTTCAGCAATTTGTAATGTACACGAAGTAGAAACAAAACGACTTAAAACACCGCTTTTATAATGGACCATAATATCTCACCACTATTGTTGAGTAAATTCACGCCGTCCAAACGGTTTTGTTTCTATTGCATTTGTCAATTAGTTCAAGGTATTGTTCTGCTTAAGTGTAGATACCGTGCTTGAATAAATCAACCGGAGAAAACTATTGTAACCAAAGTTTACACCGGTCGATTCTCATCGGGCACAACCAGCCCGTGTCGATCGGAGTTGCAAAGCAGACAGTGCTCGAGCACCGGAGCATTTGGAAACTATGAGGTCTCGCGGATTCGACCCAACTGAGAAAGTCCTTGAATGGCGACGGCGCGAACAGTTCCACTTCAAAGTACGCTGGAAAAATAGCTCGTTCCAGTTAATCGCTGACTGCTGTGAACCTTCTAGATGCATGACTCACGCGAAGCAACATTATGAGATTTTTGTTGCATAGTCCAGCATTGCGTGGTGGAAGTTGAATTTGTGGCCATCGCTGGCACTGCTCCGGTTGCCAAAGTGTTAAATCAAGCGATTAAATATCCGTAATAAAATTAAATGAGTTTTCCATATTGTGTTGGGGTGCAGATCCGTTTACCGGCGGACCGCTCCCGGGGCGCAAAAGTAATGGCTTCAATTAATCGAATGACTCCACGTGAACGCCCACACAAGGCAAAGGCAGCGGGCGCCGCTATTCGGGGTTAAATATTGTTATCACTTCGCACGGTTGGCCCGTTGGTGGCACAATTTCAAATCGGCACCGTCTGGTCCCGGGCGAAGACTCAGTACCGAGTGGACCTGTCTGTGCTCCAACGAAGGTGAGAATGCGCTAGATCCGGTTTCGCCTTGGTTTGCGCCACAGGGTAAAAATAAAGCGGTGAGTTGATCGTTGCGTGTACGCGCTCTGAAAATTCCGCCGCCTGGTTGGGATTTAAATTATGTGCGGAAAATTGAAAACTTTAAACGGCCTCGACGGTACTAACGCGTTCGCTTAGTCCGGACGGAAGGGAACAGCCATACGGGCTGATTGTCCGTGGATGTGGCGGATGGATCCGTAAGACTTGTGTTGCAGTTCGCATGAAAGGAGAAAATGATTTTCTGCAAAGAAAGTAAAGTGCAATTAGCGAAACTGCATCGGGTAAGTCCTGACGGATTTTAGCGTTCGCCATCGGTTAATCAGTACTATGAGTAACCAGTTTGTAGTCAGAGGTAGTTATGTGAAAGGACTCATTCGCCAAAAGCTCTATTATTGGCCGAATTGCATTATCATATTCGTGCGGTTAAGCTTGCTGGTTTTAAAGAATCGAGATCCAGTATAAATCGTTCATTTATTTTACTCCATTCAACGTGTTCATAAAATCTGCAATTGAATGTCGAACTTAGAAGATTCGTTAGAAAAACCGTTTGACGTTGACCGTGACGTCAGTTTGGAAAAACCTTTTTTTAATCTACCTAGTGGTGTAATGATGCCTTTCTCATATTACTTATGTTATGACAAGATTTGTTTTCAAACTTGAATAAAATAAAAAAATTTTCTTTGGTTAAAACTACCATCACCTTTTCAATTTGTTAACAGCTATGTCAAGTTAATATAAATTTAAACGTGGCAACCCTGCACGCTATACAAAATTGAACAAAGTAAGCTGGGTGCTAGGCGGTGATGTTTCCTTCTTCTTCCGTACCAGCACGTACCGATGCGTACCGATTTTGCATCATTTTTTATGACAGTTTGAAAGTTTTGATACTCATTGCACCTAAATTTCGGAACCGGAAGTCGGATCTGAATGAAATTGCACAATATCTTTTAAGAAACTGAGAACTTTAATTTGAATCATGATTTGTGAAAATCGGTTAAACCATTGCTGAGAAATCGAAGTGAGTTCCGGTTTTGAAGCTTTTCTTCACTATTATCGGTGCTTCCGGAAGCGGAAACCGAGGGCTAGTAGTCCCAAAGTTGATTTACATATCCACTAAATAACAAATCTGCTAACTAGATAGATTTAGTAGTAAGTTTTATAAAAATGTGCACCTCGTTTCGCCATCGCTTGTGAAAAAAGACTCATGAAATTGAAAATTTTCACTAATCGCTCTGTAATACCGGAACCAGAAGTAGGATCTGGATCAACTTTTCGGAAACTTTTTAAGGAATTTCAAGACCTTTTATTTGCATCTTAGTTTGTAGAAATCGGATAAGAAATTTCCGAGAAAATTGAATGCGGATTTTTTCATAGATTTGCGCATATTGCCTTGTAATTCCGGGACCAGAAGTTGGATAAAGATAAAATTCAATAGCAATCTATGGGACAATATATACATATATACACACAGACATTTGCTCAGTTCGTCGAGCTGAGTCGAATGGTATATGACATTCGGTTCTCCGGGCCACGGTTCAAAAGTCGGTTTTCACAGTGATTGTATAGCCTTTCTATATGAGAAAGGCAAAAAAAATGGTTACGTAATCAGAGTGAAATTTTACGGTTGTTTAGATGTCCCTGTTAAATCTGCTATGCTGTACCAGCTAATTCGCTGACCTATAACGAGAGATGTCAGGTCTCCCGATTTGTGTAGGTGCTGTGGATATTTTTTTCAGATTTTTGGTGGGGAGGGTCAGAAAGTCTTATACCATTCGATTCAGCTCGACAAACTGAGTAAATGTCTGTGGGTGTGTGTAACAAATTATTCACTCACTTCTCTCGGAGCTGACTTAACCGATTTTCACAAACTTATATTCAAATGAAAGGTCTTATGATCCCATGGCCTGATTCTGAATTCGACTTCCGGTTCCGAAAATGCAGAGTGATAACTTAGATTTAAATGTTCCGACTTTCGGTTCCAGAGTTACATGGTGATATGTGCAAATTAAAGGAAAAATGTACACTCAATTTTCTCGGAAATGTTTTAATCGATTACAATACAAGATCTTAAAATATCTTGAATTTTATCCCGATCTGATTCCCGGTTCCGGAAATACAGTGCAAAAAGTAGAAAACGAGGAATTTTTTCACAAGTGATGGTGAAAAGTACATGAGAGGTTAAAAACCTAGTTGGAATTGAAAAAAAGTCTTTTTACCTGTAATAAATATTCGAATGGAATATATTTTTTACTGAATTTATTATATGTCAGTGTGGAAAAAAAAGGAAAATTTCTTTGAAACTAGTCAGTGAATCCTTCTAGCATGTAGCCCTTATTGGTTTATAACCAAACTATATTATATCTCATTGATTGCGGTTGAATTTTATCCAGATCTGACTTCCGGTTCCGAAAGTACAGGAGGATGTAGGCTGAGAATGTTTAACCATCATATGATTGAGCTTGAGCGACCACCTCTGGTTGCCACTCCGTTACTGATCGGGATTAGCTGAAATTGTACAGGGAATTTCTAGATGATCCGACCTAGGACTGGTAAATCATCCTTCAATGTACATCTTCTGGTAAGCCCAGAATTCATTGATCAGTATCGGCGCCGGCCAGGCCCGAACGTAGATCGTATAAGGAATGGGAAGGGATGTTAGTCCAACACTTGTGGTTACTAGAGGCCGTATATACTACTGCGCACTCCACAAGTGTCACGGGAGAAGGATATTTGTTAGTATAAATTTCGGTAATGGTAGTATTAGCGTGCGACCTAGTATTTTCCGGTTTCAAGATGCTCGGATGCACCACTAAACTCACCAACTTTCCGAGTGAACGTTTTAACAATATCCGATACTGAAGTCTCGGAAAATCTTGAGTCACAGTTCTTATTCGCGAAGAAAAATTTGAAATAATATTGCGTAACGAATATAAACTTCCCTATTTTTTTAAATGGAATTACCTGCTACAAAATAAACGAGTGAATAAGATTTGGACAAAATAGTTGATTCATTGTAGTGACATTGAAATTTTTATAAAATCATTTTAATCAATTAATTAAAATTTTTATAACATCATTTTAAATCACCAAACAAAAGTCAACAGATCTCACACGCGACTTGATTGTTTATTATTTCTGCTTTATTATTTTAATTATTTATCAAAATTATTAACTGATTATATTGGTTGATCTGAGCAGCCGCCTACCGAGAAAAAATGATTAATTTATCAAACCAACAAGTGTTTTTTAGTATTTATTTAATATAAATATATGTTATCTCTATTATTAACTTTGTAACTAATGTTTTGCACATTAGTTGATTTACCAAATAAATTAAGATAAGTTGAATGAAGAGATAATCTAGTAAAATAGAGAAATCAGAAGTGAAACGTTGGACATATCTGAGAACTAAAAGGAAAAAGTAACTCCTGCAATTGTCGCCTTTTACGTCATGGAAGCAGGAACCCAGTGGATCTATTCTTGGCTCTTTTTTTCCGCCGGATTCCACACGGCCTTTAGGCTGGTACTATCCGGAGAAAAATAATAGGTACTATCAATCTCCTAGTGGACCTCAGCACCTAATGTTTAACCGTCATATGATTGAGGACCAAAATGACAACGAAATTTTAAAACAGATTTTAGACCTATTTGAACTGCTAGGTCTTTCTAAAGACCAAAAAAACTTACTGCGACTATGACTCTAATAGTTATGAAACTTATACCGATTGCTCATTAAAGGTTAATATTAAAGGATTGGAACTTATTTATATTTCTAAGAGATCTGATGGTCTTATGATTAAATATGATGTTATCGAATTTCATGGAGATCCAGCTTCTGGTTTCGGAAAAACAGCGCGATGACTGTTGAAAATCTTAAACCGTCATTTAAATTGACTTAGAAAAATTCATAATGATTCTGTTAAAATTGGCTCTATACTATTCCAAATTGCATGTATTGCTAGTTAATGCTCATCAGATTACATTTTTCTACAATATTTTCCAATATGGCATCGATGGTGACAGTGAGTTGAATAGGAAATGGTTCACGCAACGTAATGATCTATATTATTTAAATAACGGGAAACATTAACATGTGAATATTTTAGGGAGAAATATTACACGTTTTCTTTATATTTCAAACAAACTAGTTGAATTTAATAACAATACAGTTTAGTGATTCATCTTAACGGGTCCGATATTTGTGATACGCACTGTAGGTATTATTTTGGCAAGCTGATGTACTGGAGTTTCAAGTTTTGTGCTTATTTAAAACAGATAAATCTTGCACAACTTTTTTGTAAGTTTTGGGCTCGATATAATTGTTTTTCTAAAAATAAAGAAAACTACTCACACTGACCTAAAATTTAATGAGGCATTTAAAACTATGCAGACTCAACAGAAACATGTTTTTCACAGTAAGGTTACAATTCGGCTTATTAATTTTTATCTTGCGGAGAGCATCATTTCGTTCATTTTTCTTCCACAGGAGATTATTAACCATTTAAACATATATACATTGTTCGATATATTTATGACAGCCATTTGAGAAATTTTTGGTAAGTTGCACAAATGTTATAGTTGCTTCCGTTTTACATGATGATGTGAAAATTCTATCAGAACTTCTACAACTGCTAGTGCAAGTTTTTTATTTGCTGCACAATTGTTTTAGACGTGCTCAAGAAGAATAGAACAAAGCGATTTTTTTGTAGCATTGTGAAACTTTACAGTGATAAGTTGAACAGCCGATTTTAATATGTTTAAAAATCTTTCTGAAAATATATAACATAAATAATAATTCCAAAACAATTGTAGAACATCTTGAAGTTTCGATAAGTTACATTTGCTACTTGGGAACTGCCACACATTCTCAATGTCTCATTCGTAAATGACCGCATCCAAAACAAACGAAGAGAGACGAAGCATTTTCGTCTCTCGTTGAAACAAAAGAGAGTATAACTGCCAATGTCGCTCGTTCCTCTATGACAAGACGTAACCAAAATAACGTCTGCAGGGAGAATCAGTAGAATTTCAGATCTCATTCTTTCATCGAGATGTATTGAAAATCTGTAACGAATATATGATAAATCGAAATAATTACACCCCAGAACCTCTTGGGAAACCAAAACTACTACAGGTTTGAGCACCAACATGTAAAAATCATTGTGAATCGATTTCAGTCATTATCGATTTTCAGCCGGAGACTGGTTCGTCTCTGACAATATCGGCAGTTCAAATTATGCTATGAAAACTGAAAATGAAAGAAAGAACACAATTTTGAAACTGCTGTCCCGCTTATTTTGTTGACTGAGAGTGATATGTGAGTCAATGAAAATGACTATTAGCTCTGATGCTCATACAAAAAATTTTAGTTTTTTTTTTCATTCGGCTTGTATCCGTACGTATTGAAAAATAACAGTATTGTACTGTATTTTCGACTCAAATACTGTTCTATTTTTGCCTCTAACATATACTGTATCTACCGCTTCGAAAAATACATACAAATTTTCAAGTCTTAGATGCATCGATTACAAATCGTCAGAGAGAACAGTGACGGCATGTAGTGGATTTAAAGGGCGAGTTGTTCAACACTACAGAACGAATGCAAATGTCAAATAGAAATGCAAATGTAAATTGTTTCTTTTTATATCTATTTTTGTTGTTCACTCTTGTTCTGAGCACATCACAACATTCCATTGGTGGTAATTTTGAATGATGATTGTTAACTCTTGTATTTTCTTTAGTTTTCATTGGACTGAAAAATAGCTTTTTCATTGGGAAATAAAAAAAAATATTGAGGTGGTCAAAGATGGCTTTTATCGTATCAAAGAACGCTCTCTACCAACTTTTCACACGATTCAATCATTGAAGATGTTGTGTACAATATAGAGAAATATCGAGCAGCTTCTGTCAAATTATCGACAATCACCAATGCTGAAGGTGATGCAAAATATCATCTTATATTTATTTTCTTTTGTTTTCGTTTACTAAATTAAATTAAAATGGTACTGAATTGATTTTTCAGCACGCGTTTCGTTTTGCGTTTGCAATGTCGACGTTTTCTTGATTTTTCGGCAAAATGTACTGTTTTTCGTCGAAAAAAATTGCCGGTTTCGTAAGCACCGGTAATAGCTGTCAAAAGCTGCTAAACGGAGCTTACCTCAATTCCTCAGTTATCACTAGAGCGATTTCCCAAACCTAAACTCAAATGAAAGGGATTAGGATGATATTAATTTCATCCGAATCCGGTTTCTGGTTTCGGAAGCGACAGGGTGATGAGGGTTGAATTTTTTTAAAACTGTCATTTGTCATTTGTCAGCTTTCTGAATTTGGCTCAACATTATTCTAATTTGTAGGTCTTCAACTGGCCATATAAACTTAATTCAGCAAAACAGAGTAGTAGAGCTCAAGAGCTGGTCGGACCGATTTTCACAAACTAAGATCACAGATCACGAATGAAGTCAGGGATGGCAAGGTACACGATTTTTGTGCCGTGTATGTATTCTACGTAGAAAACCTCAAGCATGTAGAGAGCTCACAAAAAAGTTATTCCATTTTTCGTACTCGTACTTAAACTTACTTATGGAAACAAGGTTTCTTCAATAACAGCACAGTTTAAATGGAAAAATCTCGCAATAAGTTACTTTTTCTAATGATCGAGAACTTTTTGATATATTCCGTAATGCTTTTATACTTGTTCCTAATTGCTGGAACTAGCTATTGGAGAGAACAAAAGTTTTTACGGTAGTCGCCGTGTGCTTGTTTGATGACGTTCAGCCGTTCTGCCGTAAACGCTGCCGTCGGATTTGCTTTTTAATGTAACACAATTATAAAGTTTATGCACCGCTATTCTGCCAGCTTTATCGGTACGGAACAAATAGGTTTTTGCTCATTTGAATGCTCCCATTTGTGCACCGTTTTCTCTATCGACCATGTGCAGCAGGAGGATATGCAGTCAGTCGAGAACTGGAACAATCGCGTACCTACCTCGATCGCCTCGCCTGCAGCAAACCGTGAAAGATGTGCAAAATGGAATATCGGATCAAAGACGACCAAAGGTAAATATTCTGTTTGTGCGGTTACTGCATATTCAAACAAAAAAAAGCACAATGCAAGCCTTCGTTTGTTCAATGCCTATAAACCATTCATTGGACTGGCCGTAACAAACCGTGCGCTACTTCCTTCATAACTAGCGCTGTTGAAGACACGTTTATTTACAAAACAGTGCATGAATGTTGCGCTTCAATATAAACACATCAAAATGCGGAATGTAAATAGATGATCAAGCTCATGTTCGGGTCTAGGTGTCTGTGTGTTCGATTGGACCATCTTCATACTGATGAAATTCTCAGCCTATAATAGTAATAATAAGGAAGATATAGGTTACAAATAACAAAATCGTGGTCCGTAGAATTTGTGATCCAAGAGGTTCGATAGAAGAATTCTCTGACTGCCGAAGGATGGCGCCGTTCCGTGTCGATGCGAGTGTTCGACAAGCCCTGCAGTAGATCGACTGCAACGGTTGCGAAAGGCACGAACTGTGGGTACAAGGTTAGACAAAATGTTACCATATATCGCCAGATGGTTTCTCGACGGTTGGATTGGATCGTTTGACGGGGGTGAAAAGTATTTGGGGAGCGTTGCCTTTTAAAAAAGCCCGAATGGAAGGAATGGTAACATTTGCGAGACTACTCAAGGCAGCTACGAGTGGAATTACTTGTGGAGAAGATTGTTGATGCTTCTTGAAGGTTTGTTATGTTTGAAAACCTTTTTACAATCGATCCAATCAACCTATTCAGTGAAGGTAAAACGGAACACGAATCACGTTGATTTTTATGTTTGCCGAAACTGAGGTTAGGTTGGAATGGCTATAAAGCGACTGTTTTAAGAAGAATGCAAACAATTTAATTGGTTTTATGTGTTAATTTGGACAGCCTGATAAATCGGGTTTTATTTCTAGTGAAAGATAGAATGTTCTATCGTGCACAACAAAAAACTTGAATCTTTCAAAAAACCATTCCTCAGTTGTAGTGCTCGAGGTCACAACGTTTTCCAAATCCGTGAAACTGTACCGAGTGACAAGAGATAAAATGAAAATAAACTCATTCATCAGACCACACATACCCTGATTTGAATGAAAGTTTGCACACGTTTGCAGCTTGGCAAACTTTTGTTTTTGCGCAGAGAGCGAGAGAGAGAGAGAAACGAATTTCAGTTATGAATGATTTTTTAAAGGACAGATATATTTGTTTGTTTTGATTGTAGAGTTTTGATTCTTTTCAGGTCAGAAAAACTTTCTGACCCTATGTGCGGGGTTGAGAATCGAACCCAGGAGGCTTCGAAAAAGGTGTTTACTTTTTCATCACGCTATACCCGTCCCAGATACATTTTTGTATTCACAAAAAAAACGGAGCTCTTTCAATTCAATTTTGATGTGGGACACATTTTTGTTTTCTATATAGGGGTGCAAATTAGAAACTCAAGGAAATATACCCGTAGAAATGTGGTCAGATTTTGAAGACTTACAGCTCAATAAATTTTGTATCAATTATTAATATTATTTCACCATTTGGTTGGAAATATTTCTAAGTTTCGATTTGAATGTATCAAGCCACGTATTTTCAATTATATATGGTTGAAATTTTGATTAATAGCAGCCCCGTGCGAAGGGGTTTGGGGGCATTTCACTAGAGTGATACACCATTGTATAAGTGTCATTCCTACACTGTGTTTCCAGCCAACGGAAGCCGCATAAAAAGGTAAGCGCACTTCTTCTCAGTGTCCAATAGACAGACTTTGAGTGTGTGCTTGTTGTTAAAGAAGCTGGTGCGAGTGAATCATATTCTCTTTGCATGGATCGCTCTCACGCGCTCTCGCCTAAATACATCCAAGTGACCACTGGCGCGTGCTGGTGAGCGAACACTTCTGTGATTTAATTTTCAAATGTTCAGAAGGTGGCGTTGGCCTTTCTATGAAAATCTTTTTCGCAGCAAGGGAATTCTAAATTTCAACGATAAATTACGTTTTTGCTGAATATGCGTTCCCTACGCTTCTCTTATGCTCTCGTTGATGTTGTCAGTGAGAGGGGAGAAATTATGCTTGCTCTTTGTCACACAGAGGAGAGGGACAACTCTGTTTGCGAGTATCCCAGGGTAAATTTTAAGTGCTTAAAATTAATTTCTAATTTAAATAAGATGAACTCGATTAATTATCGAAATCGCAGAATGGTAATAATGGTAGAGAACTTAAGGGCTGAGGCCAGTGTGTTTTAGGATGTTTTAGAGGGCTATTTTCACGCTTTTAATCTGATTTTCTCAGAAACGGTGACGAATATTAAAAAACCCAACTGACAATTTCTTGGAAAATTAGTTTTGATTATTCTGTGAAAATTTCAGAATGATTCATTGACTTTAGCTGTCGGGAAAGTCTATTTTCTGAAGGAAGCATTGCATAGCTAAAAACGCCGTCTTTCAACTTGTTCATTGAAAATCTCGCCTTCAAAAGCATGGATCAAAAATCTATCTTGGCAACGACGAAAGTGACATTTCTGGTAGTATACCATTCTACCGTTGATTTCGAGTAGTGGCAAGAAGCAAGATCTGGCCAGAAGACAACCAAATTTTACGACTTCAATCGATGTCTCGGACTGGTTTAACACTTGCCCTTCTCGCACTGTATAATATTGTGGTCCCGGCAAGGATTTGTAATCGAGTTTCACGTAGGTTTCGTCGTCCATGATAATGCAGTTCAAATAGTATTGTACAGCTTTCGAACCCTCGGCCTGATCGATGTTTCTTGTTTCGGACTACGGTTTGGTTGTTTCTGCTTTTTTATAGGTTCGAAGATTCAAACGTTCTTTAGCACGAAGAACATTTGACTTCGAAGTGCCCACTTTTTTGGCCACATCCCGAACTGAAACCTCCTTCTTTTGCTTGAACGCCTTCAGTATACGTTTATCCAACTGAGGGTTAGCAGGACCTTTTATTCGACCCGTTTTCGGTTTATCCTCAAAGGTGTTATCCTCACCGAGCTTCCTGATTGCATTTCGCACGGCTTTTTCACTTACTCCTTCCATTTTTGCTATCTTTCTCAGTGACAGTCCGCGTTCTGTGCACCATTTGTACACAATTTTTCGACGTTGTTCTGCTGAAAGTCCACGCATTTCGAAACAAACTAATGAAAACGAATAAACAACTGCACAAGTGGTTAGAGAAGAGTGTAAACAACAGGACGCAAACATAAAAATTGACAGATTCCGAACCATTGCGAAATGGCAGCGGTTTTTGGTTGCGTCCATACTTTCTGGGACAGTCTTTAAAAAAATTTCTTCATTATTTTATGTCTTAGTGTAATTCAACATTGATTAGAAAAATTTAGAGACAACAATAAATGACTTACAAGCACATCGTCCATGTTTCTTCTTAAAGTCTTTGCTCCGTCCTATAGGGAGAAACGAGATGTTATTGACGTTTTCGTCTAAAGCATATAATATTGACAAATTATCGATATTTTCCCCCATTATATTCCTTAATCTCGATTTATCGATCCAACAGGCGGGTGGGTAATGTCAGAGACATAACTAGATGTCGTGAATACGAAAACAACTGACATGTTTCTTAACACTTCCGAATATCAATAAGTTGATCAATTGTATGAATTATGCAAGCATTCCCTTTTTTCAAATTTTTCGCAAAAACAAAGAAGGCTTCAATCTCGATTACTGTGAATTTTATACAGCGAAAAGTGCACAAATCTGATCCAACAGTTCTAGATTTGCACTAAACTGAGGATTTTTACCTTCGATTTGCGAAGAAGAAATCCTAATAGTTCTTTAGAAAACTTTTAGAGCCATTAGAACGGCTGATTTTGTGTGATGCTCCCCACCGTTGTCTTATTTTCGTTGTTTTTTCACCAATGCAAACGACTGGCAGCTATGACGTAATCGCTCTTGTCGGAAGCGAAACTAGCTTTGCCAACGACACACAATATATCTGCGCGATAGAATCCAAAATAATCCAATTTTTGTTAAGAGGTTTCTTTTCACGTGATTTCGTTTGTAGCTTTTTCACTAATGGGCGGTCCTAACGGCTATAAAAATAGCCGCATACAGAATTTTAATTTGATTATTTCGTTTCGGATTTCCATTTGCCTTTCAGAAGGACCAAATTGTGAAACTCACTACGATATTAAGCACTGTTCAGAACATTTTTCTCGAACGATTTTTTGTACAGCAGAAGATATTTTGTTCTCTTCCTCAGAGCGTGTTCTGATTGGCTGGTGTTGACATGGGTCATATAAGACAGGTTTTTCAATAGTGTACTATTGAAATACTTCAATGCTGTTGCTATACACGTTTAAGTTGAAAAATTTCGATTCTGTTGGTAGTTAGATTATATAAATCCTTTCACAGATCACTGAACTATGAGCTTTAAAAATACGAGAAAGGCAAACGCGCCTTATCAATTATCCTCTTTGATACTCGTTTATACCAAACATTTCAGAAAAGTTTAATTTTGAATTATTTGAGATTATGTCACACAACTGAAAATTTTATCATAAAATTGTGAACATATTTCCGATAGCATGTAGCAAAAATTATGTTGATTCGTTAGATACAACAAGAGATATTCACGATCAAAAACTTATCACTCTCTCAGAGGGTAAATTTTGAAAAGGCTCCCTACAGTAAAGTAACAGATCGGCTGAAAAGTTCGTATCGTTTCTATGAGAGGGCGCCACTAGAATTAAATCCATACCATTTTCAGTTAGTACCAACCTTCAAAAGATACATGTATAAATTTGACAGCTGTCTGATTATTAGTTTGTGAAATATTGCATTTTGAGTGTAGCTACTTTTGTTATTGTGAAAAAAATGGAAAAAAAGGAATTTCGTGTGTTGATGAAACACTACTTTTTGATGAAAAAAGTGCCGCTGATACCAAAAAATGGCTTGATGAGTGTTATCCAGACTCTGCACCGGGCGAAGCAACAATTCGTAAGTGGTTTGCAAAATTTCGTACTGGTCATATGAGCACCGAAGACGATGAACGCAGTGGACGTCCAAAAGAGGCTGTTACCGATGAAAACGTGAAAAAAATCCACAAAATGATTTTCAATGACCGTAAAGTGAAGTTGATCGAGATAGCTCACACCCTAAAGATATCAAAGGAACGTGTTGGACATATTATTCACGAATATTTGGATATGAGAAAGCTTTGTGCAAAATGGGTGCCGCGTGAGCTCACAATCGATCAAAAACAACAACGAATTGATGATTCTGAGCAGTGTTTGGAGCTGTTATATCGAAATAAAACCGATTTTTTTCGTCGATATATAACAATGGACGAAACATGGCTCCATCACTTCACTCCGAAGTCCAATCGACAGTCAGCTGAGTGGACTGCACGCGATGAACCGAACCCAAAGCGTGGAAAGACTCAACAATCGGCCGGTAAGGTTATGGCGTCTGTATTTTGGGATTCGCATGGTATAATTTTCATCGACTACCTTGAAAAGGGAAAAACCATCAACAGTGACTATTATATTGCGTTATTAGAGCGTTTGAAGGACGAAATTTAAAAAAAACGGCCTCATTTGAAGAAGAAAACAGTTTTGTTTCATCAAGACAATGCACCGTGTCACAAGTCGATGAAAACCATGCTGAAATTGAACGAATTGGGCTTCGAATTGCTCCCTCATCCACCGTATTCTCCAGATTTGCCCCCAGTGACTTTTTCCTGTTCTCAGACCTCAAGAGAATGCTCGCTGGTAAAAAATTTAGAAGCAATGAAGAGGTAATCGCTGAAACTGAGACCTATTTTGAGGCAAAGGACAAATCGTACTACAAAAATGGTATCGAAAAGTTGGAAGATCGCTATAATCGCTGTATCGCCCCTGATGGCAATTATGTTGAATAATAAAAACGAATTTTGGCAAAAAAATGTGTGTTTCTATTAAACGATACGAACTTTTCAGCCGAACTGTTAAGTCGTATTCACGACAAAAAAGCTCCATTTTTTCTATCAATAAGTTTTAAATTCGGGTCCCAAATTTTCTCCGCATTCACCTACCTGTTAGACAAACTTTTGATCGTAACTTCCTTTGAACACACTGAATAAGTTTCGGTTTCTTACAAGACTGCAATCCATGTAAATATTTCTTCGAGACTTAGACTTCATTCAGAGATTTTTGGGTATTCAATTTGTGCATAGCGAGAGACCTTGTGGGTATTCAATTTGTGCATAGTGTACGTGACCACGTTCCACATTTTTACGTTTCGTCTTCGACTCATCAGTCTATTCGCAGTTTATGTGCCACCTCGCGGTTCAACGTAATCGACTAAGTAGACGCAGAGTTATTACTACTTACAAGCGATAGTCGTTTAAGGGAAGCATCATAATTTGTTTGAGCTAACACCTTACCATAGTTCTCAAAAATATTGTTGGCATAGATAATCAAAATTCAAGGGAACATCTTATTCTTTACAACTCTCCAATATATCAAATTTCTCACTTTTTTCAAAATTATGCTCCGCTACAGCAGCAGTACAGTAAACATACAGGTAAAATGCGCTGTTCCAGTAACATGCTGCACTCAATGAGTTGCATAATTAGCTAGTAAAATATAGCACAGCAGCGGGGAATTCGTTCTGTCAGTGACGGTAATTCAAATTTCTTCTTATCATCCTTCAATTAATAACTGCAAAAATGCTGAAAAATAAGGTTCCTTTCCTGTATGAGCTGTGAAAATGTTTAATTGATTGATTTGGATTTGCTAATGCTTTCGGCCGTTTCAATCCGTAGTGTACATACGAGGGGGGGGGGGGGGAGGGGGGGCCCAGGTGGCCGGGTGAGAAAGCGCGAAACAGGGCGGCGTACAGTTTTGGCAATGAGAATCCATTACGGGTGTGACCCACACACAGCCGTGCACACTGTTTTGACGGGCTGGCAAGCACAAGGTGGCAAGGTGAGGGAATCTAATGGATAGAAAGCAAGCGATGAATATTGATTGATGACACAGGGGGAAAATCGCAGCGAAAGATGGCCGGTCTGAAAGATGGCGAGAGAAAATAAAACAAAACAAAACAAACTAAGCGGCAAAGCCACCGTGCCACAGGTGACTTTGACTGCTGCTTACTGAGAGGTGTTTTTTTTTTCTGGTGTGAGTCCGTGTGTGTTTGGGGTCCACATTCCACAGTCGCAGCAGGCATAACCGGAAATCGAGTGGAGTGCATCGGGTCTGCGAAAGTGGGGTTTCTGAAAGCAGATAGAAACAAAAAAAAAAAAGTTTTTGATTGGCACATGGAGGCTGGAGCTTTATGTGTATGTGTATGTAATTGGATTAGGATAGATTTTTTTTCGATTCAAAATTTGAGAGCACCAGTTCAGGCGGAATGAAGTCAATTAGCTTCAAAGAAGGCGGGTTCTTTGAGTTTCATTTCCTTAAACTGAGGCACATACAGGAAGCGAAAATGACTCTGCCTTCAAATAGGGAATGGATGGTTACTGATTTATGACCATTTCTTTTTTGTTTTCTTTCTCTTTTTCAGGTTAAGCTTGAATAGATCGAGCGAACGTGAGCAGCAGAACGATTTATCATTACCGGGTGTCCACAGTTCGAGGCTGAACTTGTGAATGGAATTAGAATGCACGTTGTTATGCGGTATTGTCAGTTCAACGGAATTGTGCTACGTGTGCCGCAACAGTTGGCCAGCAAGGTCCAAGGCGACGAAAGCAAAAGTGTGTGAATCGATGTGATATGAATGTGGAGTGCGTTTAAGTCGAACATAACGAAATGCGGTTACGTGTGCCTAGTCCTTTGCGAAACAACGAACAATCATGTTTGGTGCGTCCAGTGTACAGACTCAGCATTTCGTTAGCTATTCGAGTGGTATCGGCAACAGCACTGCGGAAGAACGCCGTCCAGCTTTGAAGCCGGACGGTTCATTTCGAAAGCAACGAAGCGGTACTGAAATCGGAAGCAGCATGAAATGGAACAGTTCCAATTCCAGTCTGAGCAGTGCTAACGAAAGAAAAAGCACGATTGCGACTGAGGTTGAAGCGAAGGTAAGAAAATATGTAGAATGTTTTATTTACTGGTATTTGATTGACATATTCTAGCGATATATTTTGTTCGGAACAGTGATTCCACTTGTTGGCTCTTATCTCATAAAAAGTCTGTTGTACAGATACTGTGTCAATGTCTGCCGCCATTACCTTCAGTTCCACGTTGACGTTGAGTAGGTAATCAAGAGCTCTGTTTGACAGTTTTTTTTCTCCTGCAGAAATAAATCCTATAAAAATATCCGGAACTAGCTTCTAGTTTCTGCTTTCAAGTACCATACCACTCCTAATGAATCACTTCTGGAAGCTAACTCAAGTCACTTCTCAAAGCCCGTTGACTTAATCTCACAGCTGCGTTGTTAGCGTGAATAACTGACACTAGGCCATTAAGAACAGACTGATTTCCGTCAGTAATTAGTTTGTGCCTAGCAGTCGTGATACCTGCTACATCGGTGGCTGTGGCTACTTTTGGTTCGTCGAAGGTTAGCTCTCTACAAAAACAAGAAAAAAAACCTTCGTACGAGAAGCTTGTGGCGGATGGACCTTCAGCTGTCATGTTCCCTTGCAATATTCGTCTTGATGACGGACGTGTGTCTTACCATCTCTACGGCTGGCGTTGACGATCTCTAGGTCATCGACACTAACCGACCGTGGCGTGGTCTAACGAATTTCTAATTTCACGCAGACTTGATCGGTGACTGTTGATTAGATGCGCTTTTTATGCGCGCGAGACGGTTCCTCTCCTCGAAGACCTGCGGATGATTTCACGAGCAGATCTTAGCCGTGCGAAATCATCGGAGCGGAAAACTGGTCGTCCGGATGATGTGCTGTGTCCCGTAACGATTTCTTTTGGCTTGAGGTGAGTCGAGCTTACTGTGTTACCGTTGCGGTATTGAATTAGCTATCAGCTGATCGTTTTACCAGATGGCGATTTGCCGTGGTGTGCGTTAGCTGAGACCGATAGGAGTTATGAGAAGATGTTTTAATTTATTTTTTAGAAGGTTGAATAAATTTTCTTCACATTTGAAAGTGATTCGAATTTATTTGAAATATTTTCATAGAGCTAACAGTCTAACGTCTAGCAGATTCAGTAAAAAACGCTAAGTGAATCTATTAGGGGAAAATGGGGAAAAATGCATCCCCTAAGGAAATGGTTCTATATCTTAACCAGAGCTTAAAATTGTCACGCATTCTCAATGAAAGAAACCATTCCAACAACCACATTTTCAATATTTTACTGTCTCATTCGTAAATGACCGACGCCAGAACAAACGAAGAGAGACGAAGCATTTCGTTTCTCATTGAAAAAATGAGAGAGTATATTGCAACGTCACTCTTTCCTCTATGACAATACGAAACCAGAAGAATTTCAATTCTCATTCTTTCTCCGATGTATTGAAAATCTGTGACGCTTGGCTATAAATATGACAAATCGAAGTAATTACATAACAGAATCTCTTTGGAAACCGATATACCAGAGACTCGAGTGATTTGCATTGATGAGATGCTTAAGTTCAACTCCTCTTGCGAAAGTTAAGTTAGTAAAAGATTTCAGCTTGCTAAAATCAACCTTGTCACATCTCGCCTTTCCATTCTTTATCTTCACATAAATGAAATCACTCAAAATCTTTTGATGTAGGATTGCGTCTTTTTTTCTATACCCGATCAGATGGTAATAACATTAAACGCATTTGAGAAAATTACTCACAGAAAACCAAATTCAGTGTCGAATCGACTTGCACTCTGTGCGGTTCGATACTGCCGTAGAGAAGGTTGCTTCCACATCGTCCAAAAGGTTCAGGAACTAACTAGGAAAACAAAATTTCTTGAGCAAAATTTCTTTATTTATTATCTAAATCTTTTATATCGTACTTATAGAATGATTTGCCCATGGCCTTAAAATAGGCTTCAGTTGCGGTGATGACTCTTTCAGATCATCAAATGACAAGTAGTCGCTGGGGGCTAGGTTATTGAGAATATGGTGGGTGAAGAATCAGATCGGTTAAAGATGATTTTTTCTGCTTCATATGTGGCCGGTTTTTACGATTCCCTACTTCAAACGCATTAATAACTAAAAACTTTTGTTGGTACTTCCTTTTCAAGATAGTCGACGTTAATTATACCTCGAGCATCTAAAAACTGATGCCATACTTGTCGCAGCTACCTGTTGCGTTTTACCCGTCTAATTGTTGAAACAACTCCGGAGAAAAAAAGATAGATCCATGTTTCATCCACTGTTTCATACCAACGCAAGAAATCCTTTTTATTGCGACTAAACAGTGCCGACTAGCTCTCTGGATTGTTGATGCGTTTTTGCTTTTGATAGATTGTGAGCGAACGAGGCACCTATTTGGAAAAGATTTTTTTCATGCCCAGATTTTCGGATAAAAGCACTTCCAGTTCAGTCGGACTTTGATTTTGTGTTCATCCGTAACGATTATCATAGCTTGCTCACATTTTTTCCGGATGATTGCTTAATTTGGTCACGTTAAAATCAGAATATCACAAATCTTTGTTTTTAATCTGAGTGTGGGTAACACTTTATAAACCATTGCTGGACTTGCCCGGTTTTTCCTTACAGGAAGCAATGTTTTATCATTAAACGGAATTCGTTATTTTGAAGTTTTTTTAAATCAAAAAGCAACGTCACCTATATGTCGGTAAGTTTGGTATTTGTGGTGCGATTGACGTGAAAATTTGACACTTGTCTTCTGAACGATGATGATAGTTTGACATTACAAACGTCATCTCAGTCGGTCCCGCGACTTTTTTCTAACAATGTGCTATGCACATCAGCGGCTGGATTCGTTTTGTGCACCGTTCGATTCGCCCGGGTTTGCGGTTCAATGCATACGGCACTGGTCTTATGAGCCAGTTGTCATATGTTCGAGCCCCGACGTGGAATGATTCATAGTGTCAGTAGCAGAGCTAATAAAAGTCATTTTCATTGACTGAAAAATAAACGAAAATGACAAGAAATTATTGTCACTCTCAGTTTCGCTTGCAAACTATGAGAACGAAATCCATGTCCAGTCAATGACATAAACGGGAAAGTAGTTTCAAAATTGTGTTTTTTCTTTCATTTGCCCTTTCAGTCATTTGCAGTTTTCAGTGAAAATCCTATAGTATTCAGTGTCGATATTCAACCAAAGCTGTGAGAATTGAAAACGACAGAAAAAGGTTTCACAATAAGTTTTAACTGTTGGTGCTCGAATTTGTAGTAGTTTTGGTTTCCAAAGAAGTTCTGGGATGTAATTACTTCGATTTGCCATATTTTAGTCACTTTTTATAGCCAAGCGTCACATATTTTCAATACACCGATGCAAGAATGAAAATTTCAATTCTGCTGTTGCTACCTGAAGACGTTAGTTTGGTTTCGTCTTGTCATAGAGGAAAGAGTGACGTTGGCAATTATGCTCTCTCATTTTTTCGATGAGAAACTAAAATGCTTCGTCTCTCTTCGTTTGTTCTGGTGTCGGTCATTTGCGAATGAGACAGTAAAACATTGAAAATGAGACTGCTGAAATGGTTTCTTTCATTGAGAATGTGTGACAATTTTAAGCTCTGGTCAGTAGGATTGTAGTACTAGCCATAAAATGATTCTGAAAGCTAAGAATCGGCTGCGAAGTCTGTTGAAACAGAAAGGCCAAATTCCACAGAAGGAATGTAATGCCAAGACATTGCTTTCGATTCATGCGAGACATCTTTCACCATCAACCCCAACCAACTGAACGATCAGGGTAACCAAAATTCTCAAAGAAATAATTTCGAAAATTTGCAAACACAAATAAGTTTATACGGAACCTAAAAGACTGCTGACTTAATATTCCAAACAAATATTGGCAGAAATTTTGTAGTTTGATATTGTATTTAACCCTTAAATGCGCAATTTTGTTTTACAGCAAAATATCGAAAACGCTTCAAGCTTCGAATTTACGCGTCTCATGCAAAGTTATATCAAAACAAATATTATTTAAAAATCGACTAAATAATACTTCAAAATAGTGGGTCGTTCTCCCTGGCACGAAGAATTATCCACCTGGGCTTAATATGTTTCACCAGCTCTGGCTATTATTTCTCAAAATCACGAACAAATACTCGTTGAATGGATTGAAAAATACATGAAATATCTTATTTTTCAAAACCCTTAAAAATTGCCCATTGAAATATATGCGGGGCAAGACGTAACACGAAAAATATACATTTAAAATTACACGAAGTCACGGTTATTTGAACATAGAGATAGGATGATCTCAAATAACGAGTGAAAATCTATCAAAACAACGGAGCAAAACTAATGCCAACATCGGGGCAAAAGGCACCCTCATGAAGCTTCTACTTCTTATTTTAGTCTTTCCGTGGACGAAATATTTGCCAGATGGAAGATTGTTTGCTATTATTCATTAAATTGATAATCTATCCACAAGTTTTGTAAGTGAATTTTTAAGCATTTTGTCCCACACAATTTCGTCACTTTGACCTTAAAAACATGGGACGATAACTTTTACGATTTGGTCATACAGTTGCAAATACATCGTCTGTAGAAGAACTAATTTTATTAAAACGAAGCATTGTCAAAGATGTTCACTGGTTACTTAATTAAAATCGTCTTCCTCAGTCTAGAAAAATACTACGGAACGAACATCAAAAATTACATAAGGAGTGTATCGATAAGTAGTTAGCAACATTCAAACAGTTATTACTCTGAAATGGCTTAATTTTTTGCAGCGTGTTTTGCGGTGATAGGTTTGTTCACATGTCAATAACAGCTGCGCAATCGATAAGTTTCGGTACGGTTTATCGTTTCAATGATGAGTCGAATTGATGCGGAAACGCGAAAGAAAATTCTGCACACTTGGTGCTCAGAAAGTGGTGTCACGTACAACGAAATTGCAAAACGGGTAAAAGTGCGCCACACCAGTGTCAAAAATATTATCGAGAAGTTCGGTAAGACCCTTTCCATGAAGGATTTGCCCCGATCCGGTAGGAAAACGGGTCCCAGCCAGACTTAAAAGTGGTTGAGTACATCAGGAAAAACCCATCGGCGTCGACGCGGGATTTGGCCAAGCAGTTCAACTCCAGCATCGGGATGATTCAATGGATCAAAGTTCGGAACTCCCTGAAATCGTACAAGAAACAGAAGGTGCCAAAAAAGTCCCTGATACACCAAGTTCAGGCCAAAACAAGAGCGCGAAAACTGTATAACCGGATTCTACAGAATAAAGACGGATGCACTCTGATCGACGGCGAAACCTACGCCAAGGAAGACTCTCGAGCACTGCCGGACCGCAATATTATACGACGCTGACACCACGGTGGCGATGGAAAAGTTTGGGCAGAAGGTGTTGGTCTGGCAAGCAATTTGTACCTGTGGTTTGCGGTCGTCGATTTTCTTCACGAAGGGCACAACTAAAGGCCAAGGTGTACGAGGAAGAATGTTTGAAGAAGAGAATGCTGCCACTGTAAAGAAAGCATAAAGCTCTTCCTCTCTTATGGCAGGATTTGGCTTCAGCCCACTACGCCAACTTCGTTCTACAGTGGTTGTCAAAAAATAATGTACAATTCGTGGAAAAGGACATCAACCCTCCGAACTGCCCGGATCTTCGGCCAATTGAAAGGTATTGGGCAATTGTCAAGCGGCACTTTCGGAAGGAAGGTACAGTGTCCCAAAACATGCAGGAGTTAAAAAAAACTGGACAGCTGCCACCAGAAAAGCCACAAAAGTAACTGTGCAGAATTTAATGAAGAATGTCAAGTCCAAAGTGCGAGCGTTTCACAGAAACTACACTCTTAAAAAAATTTACATCTTGATAGATGCACATAAAAGGAGCGTCGCGATTCACTTATATTCACAATACAAAGCATGTAAACAAAAGTCATATCATTAACTTCACAGTTAATTTAGCTGAAGCTTACATCGATACAGACGCTAAATTTATTTTTACATGTTAGTAGATGTAGTATTGTGTCATCACCAAAGAAATTACGGCATACTTGAATTTACGTCAAGTGTAAATTTCATTTTTTCTAAGAGTGTAGGATTTTCCTCAATATAATCAGTGAAATGCATAAAAATGTATTTTTTCTACAATATATCGAAAACTGATGTCAAAATATGTTTTTTTTTCGTTTTTGCCTTTCTCATATAGAAAGGTTATGCAATCACTGTGAAAACCGACTTTTGAACCGAGGCCCGGAGGGCCGAGTGTCATATACCATTCGACTCAGTTCGTCGACTACGCAAAATGTCTGTGTGTGTGTATGTGTGTGTGTGTATGTGTGTGTGTGTATGTGCGTATGTGTGTATGTAACGTTTTTTTGCACTAACTTTTCTCGGAGATGGCTGAACCGATTTTCACAAACTTAGATTCAAATGAAAGTTCTTGTGGTCCCATACAAAATTCCTGAATATTATTTGGATCCGACTTCCGGTTCCGGAATTATGGGGTAAAATGTGCAAAAAATTGTGAAAATGAGTGCACTAACTTTTCTCAGAGATGGCTGAACCGATTTTCACAAACTTAGATTCAAATGAAAGGTCTTGAGGTCCCATACAAAATTCCTGAATATTATTTGGATCCGACTTCCGGTTCGAGAGTTATGGGGTAAAATGTGCAAAAAAAATAAAATATGTGTTTTAACTTTTCTCATAGATGGCGTGACCGATTTTCACAAACTTAGATTCAAATGAAAGGTCCTGTGGTCCCATACGTAATTCCTGAATTTCATGCGGATCCGACTTCCGGATCCGGAAATATAGGGTAAAGTGTGTTAAAAATTGTACACCATCACTGAAAATGGGGAAAAACCTTAAAAATTTTTTTAAATCGACCTCAAATCTTTTCCAATTTGATGGTTTTTATCAGTAGACGGTCAAACAAACCGATTTCGGTTATTCTTTTAAGAATCGAAGAAAAAATTTTTTTTCGCCTTTTTGCCTTTCTCATATAGAAAGGTTATGCAATCACTGTGAAAACCGACTTTTGAACCGAGGCCCGGAGGGCCGAGTGTCATATATCATTCGACTCAGTTCGTCGAGTACGCAAAATGTCTGTGTGTGTATGTGTGTGTGTGTGTATGTGTGTGTGTGTGTGTGTGTGTGTGTATGTGTGTGTGTATGTGCGTATGTGTGTATGTAACGTTTTTTTGCACTAACTTTTCTCGGAGATGGCTGAACCGATTTTCACAAACTTAGATTCAAATGAAAGGTCTTGTGGTCCCATACAAAATTCCTGAATATTATTTGGATCCGACTTCCGGTTCCGGAATTATGTGGTAAAATGTGCAAAAAATAGTGAAAATAGGTGCACTAACTTTTCTCAGAGATGGCTGAACCGATTTTCACAAACTTAGATTCAAATGAAAGGTCTTGGGGTCCCATATAAAATTCCTGAATATTATGTCGATCCGACTTCCGGTTCGAGAGTTATGGGGTAAAATGTGCAAAAAAAAAGAAAAGATGTGTTTTAACTTTTCTCATAGATGGCGCGACCGATTTTCACAAACTTAGGTTCAAATGAAAGGTCCTGTGGTCCCATGCGTTATTCCTGAATTTCATGCGGATCCGACTTCCGGATCCGGAAATATAGGGTAAAGTGTGTTAAAAATTGTACACCATCACTGAAAATGAGGAAAAACCTTAAAAAAATTTCTAAATCGATCTCAAATCTTCTCCAATTTGATGGTTTTTATCAGTAGACGGTCAAACAAACCGATTTCGGCTATTCTTTTAAGAATTGAAGAAAATTTTTTTTTGCCTTTCTCATATAGAAAGGTTATGCAATCACTGTGAAAACCGACGTTTGAACCGAGGCCCGGAGGGCCGAGTGTCATATACCATTCGACTCAGTTCGTCGAGTACGCAAAATGTCTGTGTGTGTGTTTGTGTGTGTGTATGTGTGTATGTAACGTTTTTTGCCCTAACTTTATGGGGTAAAATGTGCAAAAAAATGAAAATATGTGTTCTAACTTTTCTCATAGATGGCGCGACCGATTTTCACAAACTTAGGTTCAAATGAAAGGTCCTGTGGTCCCATACGTAATTCCTGAATTTCATCAGGATCCGACTTCCGGATCCGGAAATATAGGGTAAAGTGTATTAAAAATTTTATACCATCACTGAAAAGAGCGAAAAACCGTAAAAAGTTTTCTAAATGGACCTCAAATCTTTTCCAATTGATAGTTTTTATCAGTAGACGGTCAAACAAATCTATTTCGATTATTCTTTTAAGAATCGAAGAAAAATAATTTTGAAGAATACCACAGTATTATATATGATATTTTGATTGATATGAGAAAGGCATCATTACACCACTAGGTGGATTAAAACAGGTTTTTGGTTATGCAATCTCTGTGAAAACCGACGTTTGAACCGAGGCCCGAAGGGCCGAGTGTCATATACCATTCGACTCACTTCGTCGAGTCGTGTGTGTATGTGTGTGTGTGTGTGTGTGTGTGTGTGTGTGTGTGTGTGTGTGTGTGTGTGTGTGTGTGTGTGTGTGTGTGTGTGTGTGTGTGTGTGTGTGTGTGTGTGTGTGTGTGTGTGTGTGTGTGTGTGTGTGTGTGTGTGTGTGTGTGTGTGTGTGTGTGTGTGTGTGTGTGTGTGTGTGTGTGTGTGTGTGTGTGTGTGTGTGTGTGTGTGTGTGTGTGTGTGTGTGTGTGTGTGTGTGTGTGTGTGTGTGTGTGTGTGTGTGTGTGTGTGTGTGTGTGTGTGTGTGTGTGTGTGTATGTGCGTGTGTGTGTATGTAACGTTTTTTGCACTAACTTTATGGGGTAAAATGTGCAAAAAAATGAATATATGTGTTCTAACTTTTTTCATAGATGGCGCGACCGATTTTCACAAACTTAGGTTCAAATGAAAGTTCCTGTGGTCCCATACGTAATTCCTGAATTTTATCCGGATCCGACTTCCGGATCCGGAAATATAGGGTAAAGTGTGTTAAAAATTTTATACCATCACTGAAAAGAGCGAAAAACCGTAAAAAGTTTTCTAAATCGACCTCAAATCTTTTCCAATTGATAGTTTTTATCAGTAGACGGTCAAACAAATCTATTTCGAATAATCTTTTAAGAATCGAAGAAAAATAATTTTGAAGAATACCACAGTTTTATATAGGTATGATAGTATGATTGATATGAGAAAGGCCTCATTACACCACTAGGTGGATTAAAACAGGTTTTTTATTCAATAATCAATGTTGCTAACTACTTTTCGATACACTCCTTATTACAGAGATATAATTTTTGGTTATTTTTTCAGTTGTGTTTGAACTACCAAAATTTTATAGTAATCTATTGTCATGACGGACTTTCAGACAGCTGTCATTATTTTCGAAACTTTTTATTTATGTGTTTGTCACTCAATACTGCCGCAATTGTCATAGAATATAAAGATTAATGAGAAAAATATAAACATCAACACGGTGAAACTTCAAATTGATTGACTTAAGTCTTACACACCCAAAAAATCTGAATTTTACAGGTGACTTAATCCTTCATACGATGTAATTCATAAAGACCTAATTTGTCAAACGGACGGAAAATTCCATTTTTAATGACTTAATGTTAGATTAGCTTGAATTTTACTGGTTTCGACTGTAACTTGAATTCTGTTAGCAGGTGCGCCTGCATGAATTTAAATGCACCTTTTACCAGCCAAGCAGTTGTGTGCTTTTGTGGCTCAGTCGATTAACAGACGTGCTTTGCGATCCAATGGTTTCCAAGTTCAAGTCGCGGCGCTCGCTATCTATCAGTATTCCTTTTTTTTTTTTATTTAAATGAATTTCATGTTATGGAATTTCGGACACAATATTAAATGTTCTTCCACGTAAATTTGGGTGAACTGCGACGCTCCATTTATGTGCATCTAATAAGATGTAAAATCACAGGATTGTTTCAAAGTGTATATGTTCAAAGCATTCGATATCAACATGTCCGCACACAAGATTCAAATGTGGTGACACTCGCACATATCATATGACAACACACTTTGTAAGCATGCGCTAAACTTTTGAAAAAGCAAATGAAGAGAACTTGATTTCTTAGTGCGCCTATAAACATGAAGTTATGAATATAAAAAAGATGAAATTAATTCAAATTGGATCCAAATTCCTTTCGAAAAAAAACGTTATTGTAAAATTCTAGAAGTTTTTGGATCCAAGAATAGATTCTTCCTAAATCGTGTATTGCATGATTGTGATGCACAGTGTTTTCGATGTAATTTTAGAGTTTCGGTTTATGCATAACAACATGACTGCATCATATTTGTTTGCTGTACGGTAATGATATGCATGTTGATTTTGTATTGATAACGATTTGTTCATAACATTTCAATATTCAAGGGGAATTCGTGATGTGCTTGCATGTTGTCTGTTGATGAAGAGAAATGATTTCTCAATTCGAGATAATCCGTTTCAATGTGAGTAGTTTCCATGTATTATGCTGAGTGCAGTTTGCACCGATTTATTCCCGCGATATGCGTTCAGAATAGCATCCTCGACATTCATAATGTAAATTGTGAACTATTGTTAACCTTTCAACTAAAACTAGCACTCTCGATTTTGCCAAGCAGACATGATCTTTCAATATCTGGCAAACGAATGATGATACCGAAGCTACTATTGTTCTATCGAAAGAAAAGATTTTAATCAACGGCCGTTTGCATCAGATCGAAAGCATGTTGGAACCGTGTACTCATGGATGGAGCATGGACGCCTGTAGCCTCGGCCCTACGGTCTCTCTCTGAAATGGACGAACGAACGAACGAAAACAATAGCCACCTATCGACAGAAGAATTATGAGTAATTAATCTGTATCTTGGAGCCTGATGCAATGGAATTGCCTATTGTTCCAAAGGTTAGCTATTATGCAGCGATGACGGCTAACGGCAGCCGGCGACGATTTAGAGGCCATTCAAAACCAAGTCAGGAGAAAAATCTGCCTCACCATTCGTTCATTGTTCGTTCGGTATCTAATCTATTCAGCATATGAATTCGCGACGGTACGGTTTTATGCAATCGCATATGCGTTATGTTTCTATCTAGTAGCGGCGATTGCGTTACGCCACTGTACCGAATCTATGTGCATAATGCGTGCAGTCGAAAGGAACGCAACTTGCACCGAATGTAGACACAAGACTACACGGCTGCGTTTTAGAGAATTGAAATTAACCACGGTACGGGTGCAACCTATCGTGGTTCCAATCTAGCCACCCAGGCCAGTTTACTAGTTTAGTTTAGTCAAGATATGTGGTAATTTTTTATTTCATTCCTAACGGTAGTCCATCACATCACCCATCAGCAACCAACCGACCGACCGACAGACCGACCGACGTAAATCTGTTCGTGTCGATGAGTACAAATTAGTTTCCATTATAAGCGAGATATCTCGTGTGACCAGAAAGTTCAAACGACTCCGAGGATGGTTCCATAAAGAAGACATAGAAAAACGAACAATTTGAAAATTTAAAATTTTGCGAAACCATTGACCGTTTGTCGTTTAGCTAATATGAACGCGCAGCCGCACCGCTTCGCCCATTTTCCGTTTTGGTGAGTGGCAATTTGTGATGGTCGTTATTTGGAAACGAGTTAAAACCGCGGATGTAATTGGATTGCAAATTGTTTATTTCAGTCAGGGCCATCTACCTGCGGCCTATAAGGAAAAGGCGTTTGATTGTTGCAATTATAGCGACGGGTATATTTTGCGTTCGATTAGATTGTTTAAAGTTCCTACGATATCGGCAACCTGGCAATTAAGGGTTGCAGTGTTTTCGAAATTGGACAAATTGGAATTTTATGCTTCTTTAATGGCAGCACTATCTCCAAACAATAGAGTCAATTGACATACATATACATAGAGACCTTTCAGCTTACTCCCAAAACGGTCATGTGAAAAAGCAACAGCGCAGAACTCCAAGTGACTTGCCAAAAACGGTAGAGAAAATTGCGATTTGGCTGAAATCCCACGCACCTGATCACGCTACTCAGATGGATAATTTTATTCTCACCGATTTATGAACACCGGTCAGGGGGTCCGGGGGAGGTGCTACTGTGCCAAGCAAAGAAAACGTTATTGGACCTTAAATTTGAAAGTCTGAAAAGTTAGTAGTACACGCACCCGAACGGTCTTGAATTAGATTACTTTGACCGTCGTGCGACGAAGACGAACACGCTCGTGACCGAGCTACTTATTTTGCTTCTCGTTTCTTTTGCACTTTTTTTTTCTTCTTTCAAACTTCATAAAAAGAAGCACGTTTTTCTCGAAGTGTTTCCGGTTTATATTTTTTTTCGGTGGTAATCTACAATGAGCACAGGTTGCGTCTGTCAGTCGTGCTGTGAGCCGCTACCAGCTTATTGTTTGGGTAGTTTTGGTATTTCTGTTGGCCGAAAGCTTGGATGCTCTTTGGTTTGCTGATGAACCGTCAATTTTAAAGCAGCCATTTCTACTACTTACGCTAACACCATAGTTTTTACCAGGGGGCAGTTGTTTGTTCAGGGCAAGAAACAAAACATGTTTTATTTTGCCTCTCTAATGAAGAAAGGCTAGACTATGCAATCAGTATAAAAAAGTATTTTGAACCGTGGTCCGGAGAAGTGTCATAAAAAGCTTGCTTCAGATAGAATTGGAACAAAGACAATTGTCTGTATTTCAGTTATCTATTATTGAATTCAAGATCTTTTTTTTATACAAATGTAGCGTTTTCTTCATGCTTTTAAGAAAAAAATACGGATAAAATTATTCGTCACGGTTTCGAAGGAATTCTCGAATTTTTCTTGTAACACGGCTCATTAGGCGGCGCACACCTTCTTCGTCCATCGTTTTAGCTATCTTGTTTCCACCAAGTCATCTGATTGATGTCTTTGACAACCTTTCCCTTTGCCTTGAGTCTCCTCTTCATGATTGCCCAGTATATCTCAATAGGGCGGAACTGAGGGCAGTTGGGTGGATTAAGATCTCGGAACAAACTGGACCCTTTTCTCTGCATACCATTCTTGAACGACTTTGCTGTAATGACAGCTTGCCAAATCTGGCCAAAACATTACAGGATGGACGTGGGATCGAATGAACGGCAAAATTCGTTTTTGCAGACACTCTTTTTGGTATAGTTCCGATCTCATTGTCTTATTTGTAACGAAAACTTTCGTTTTTTTGCCACAGCTGGAAATGCCCTGCCAAATCATAAATTTTCTTGCAAATTTGTCGGCAAAAACAAATTTAAATTTGGCTGGAACATCCCCCCGAGCCGTTGTCAAGTAAAATTTTTGATCTGGGATTTGTCCGAAGTTAGCCTTGACATAGGTTTCATCGTCCATCAGAAGACACCCGTCTAACTTGATCAGCACCTGGTCATATAGTTTCCGAGGACGAATTTTGACCACACTATTCTGTTTTATGGTCCGATTTGGCTGTTTGCTACCTCTACACGACTTGATTCTTTCCGTGAGTCGAGTTCTCCTCACGGTACTATGGGCAGCACCGAGTTTTCTGGCCAAATCACGGTCCGGCAGATTACGATTCCTTATAATCGTCTTCTACCACGCAGTTTTCGGTCGACTGTTCCACTCCGACGATTGGCTTGAGGCTTCCGAATCGTCGTCAATGTTTACTTATACCGTTTGATAACGCACCATACGGTATTTTTGGGCAATTTCAGCTATTAAGCTAGCCTAGATGCAGACCACAATGGATTTTCCAAATAACTGTGCACAATTTTTTCCCTTCTTTCGGCTTCCATGTTGATTGTTTACAAAGTACAGTCGATTTGCGGAATGTCAAAAATTATACGTGAAGCTGGCAAAATTCCCGACACGTGGGCGCCAAGAACTTCCAAATCCGTTCACCAGGAGCGCCACAATATGAGCAAAAGTTTGTTCCATTTCTAAATGAAGCAAGCTTTACCATGAGACTCAGTTCGTCAAGATCGCATAATACCTGTGTGTGTTTTTTTTACGGAGCTGGCTGAACCAATTTTTACTAACTAAGATTCAATCGAAAGGTCTTATGGTCTCATGTAAAGCTCTTGATATTTAATTTCTAATGTGATCTTCTTATTAAGCGGTTCCACCGGAAATCACGATTTTTTTCTTAAATTTCGTTTTGGTATTTTTTTTTTATTTTGCTGAAATTTCTAACAATGTATGTTATTTCTCACAATCTAACACTATTTGAAATTACTATATTACAGAATTACTACAAGCAATTAGTTGCAAGTAGAAAATAATTTTGTAGCAAGTAAAAAGGCGGGAGGGTAATGCCAGAGATATAACTGGATGACGTGAATACAAATAAAATTGACATACTTTTACTTGACATCCGAATATCGATAATCGCTCGTACAAGTTGATTGATTGCGTGAATTTCGCCATCTTTCAATGAGTCACTTTTATAATTGTTACGGAACAATTATGTGGTGGAACACATGAGAGAAAACATTACGGGGTTGTGTACGGGAAGAAGATTGATTAAATCAAAAATGCAATGTTAAATTTCATAAATCGTTTTTGGTTATATAGGATTTCTAAATTTATGTTGGAAATTAATATGGTATTCTCGAAAATACAAATTGTATAATGATTTGAAAGAATATCCTCAAGCCGAATTTAAGGATCCTATAATGTAAATTATTGATATCCACTCGCCAAGTGTGGACAAAAAGTATCTATAATTTCTTCAAAAGTCACTAGAAATGGTAAAATAAATGGTTGAAATCAGTTAGATGAAGTGTTTTCATCATGCTAAAGGTTTTGATCTGTAACAATGAACGATTTCGCAATAGGCGAGAACAATCAATCATAAGAGCATTTTTGGTTATAAATTGAACATAGTTAGTGTCTTTTTTACTGGCGAACAAAACATTTCGTAAGCCTACTGCACTCAACCACTGAAAATATTCTGCATTTCAATGTGTCGGTTTTGCACGGTACGCTTTGTGCGATGATTCGTTCAATTCATGCGAATGAAATTTTGTGCGCTTTACTTTGGTGTTGAATTTTACCTTAATACTTGTTCATACCAAACATTTCAGAGAACTTCAATTTTGAGTTATGTGTCATACTACTGAAAATTTTATCACAGGGAAAGATTTCAAAAGTGTTTTTCATAAGTGACCATGTGAAGAGAAGCGAATCTTTTGAAATTGGTTCATAAATTTCTCTAGCTTACAGTTACTGATAGCTAATGACCAAATAACTTCATTTCTGTTATGCCTGTAGCCGGTTTGCGGCTTCCAAAGCACCGGAAATAGAGTAATCAAAAATTCGAAAACCTGTTTTTTGATCCTCCTAGTGGTGTTGTAATGCCTTTCTCATATTACCCATGTTTTTATTAATATTACTAAGGAGTTCTTCAGAAAAATTTTCTTTGGATATTTAATAAGAGCAAAAAGAGGACACACTAGCGTAACCTTTTTAATTTTTGACTCAAGTTAAAAGGAATTCTAGTTTGCCCCAAATGACTGTTCAAAAATTTCAAACACATTTCATCCTGTTGTTCCAAAATCGGAAGTCAGATCCGAACAAAGGTTAAAAGCAGTCTATTTTTATAGACGTATTTCATCGCTCTATACCAGAGTTTGTAGTTTCATTCCCCTACCTTGTATTTCCGGAACCTGGAAAATTCCACATCTGGAAAATTCCACATCAGCTTATGGAACCATAATACGTTTTATTTAAGTCTGAGTTTGCGAAGAACAGTCAAGCTGCCTATGAGAAATTGGAATGATTTCTGGTTTGGAGCACACAAGAATTTTTCTGGTACGTCCCGAACCAGACGATGATCCGGTATGCCGAAAATCAACGTATTTCGTCATCAACTAACCATATCTACCTAATTCAAGAGTTTTATGGCTATTTGAATGTGTTTTGCTCGATTTTTCCGTGTCGTGCAATAATTTTTCGTTTCGTTTATAAAGCAGGAATCTGCATGAACCTGCGTTAAATCTAATCCGAAATGATTCAAAATTCAAGAAAGTTTTAAAACTTGTTTCACGATCCACACGTAATTTATTCGGAGGAATTTCCATAGTAGAATCTATTTACGACTTTGAGGCTTTCTCTGATGAATGCGCTTTCATTTTTATCGTGAATATATGGATTAAAAAAATATAACTATTTATCTTAAAATAAATGCGCTTTTTGCAAGAGCTTGCATGATTTACAAATATAATTTTTGTGATTCATCGTCATTTTGGTCTTCAAAACTTGTGTGCTCTGGAAATGAAACATGAAAGTCGATCATAATTCCTGCTATTTGTATTTTGAAGTTTATTTGATGTCAATAAATGCTATAGTAGAACATCAAAATGGCGGACATGAAATTTTGGGCTATGCCCGTCCCCTGATTCTAGTTATTCTATTTTTGTTGAGTTGCAATGCAATCAAATACCTATGTTTAGGAAAAAATCTTACTAAATTATAAGTCCGCGCAAAAGGTTTACGACCTAAAAACTTTTATATTTCTTGTCAAACGACGAATTGATTATAGCTTTCATGAAACCGATAATCATTGTTAAATTAATTGCATAGTTGGGTACATGTTATATGTGCATAGCATGAAACACTACAAGGGATAGTTCTTTGGGTTTGTTCGAACTGTTGACGTAGGACTACACAATTATTGTGTAGTCGCTATTAATTTCTGTTTTGAACATTCAGGAAGCAGTTATCTTTTGTGTTCCTCATATCCGTATGTGTACCACGGTTAAATATACTCTTTCAGATTTCCAATAACGTGCCGTTAGTTTGTTTATGTTGATTTTGAGAGGTGTGTAAGGTGAGCGGCGCATAAAAATCCACAGAAGGCCCATTTGCTAATGAGCACAGAATCCTTTACTACCCGGGTAGAAGTGATTTGCAAACCAATACCAAATTCTGTCATTAAAATCAAACATCTCAATGGTAGAAATTAACATTATTTAGTTTGAAATAAGAGTTAAAATATCAAAAATCATATCAAAGTTTGCATAAGAAAATAGCAACAAAATAAAAAATTCTGTCATTGTAATATCAAACCAAGAACAAAATATTTATAGAAGATGAATTTGTTAATTATTAAGCAATCTAGCATTTAGAATAGAGTAATATCTTAAGTATTTCTCTTATCTGATTCTTATGCAATATTATTCAATAGTATTTTATTAGAAGATAAAACTACTGGGTCAATTTACTTAATGAAATTGAAATAGCTCATCAATAACGAAATAAGATATTATAACTAGTTTTGATGTTGAACAGATATTATACAATGTCTTGATCCCTTGATGAAATATCACGAAAATATCAAGTATCGCTCTGACAACACAGAAACATCAAGCCAAGATATGATGGTAAAGTTTGTTATTATTTTGACCTTTGTTTGTTATTTACACCTACCCGGGTAAGGCGTTAACAAGCGAGCCGCACAGAGTGTAAGTCAATTTTTTACTTATCGTCATCACTGTTAAGGGAAGGTATGAGAACGCCTTGGTAAACACCGAATATTTCACATAGTTCGTTATTAATTGAAGTTTCCACCATCAATTATCTTGAATCTCCAAACGATGTAGCCTGATCTATTTTTGAATTGTGGTTTTAAATTGCGTGTTGTGAAAGCGCACCCCTATTTAGTAAACAAAGACAAAATCCTATGTCAAAATGTGCGATATAAGTGCAGTGAAAAATAGTACAGAAATCTACGCACATGTACATTTTATTGAATTTGGATCTCTCAATGAGCAAATCAATCTAAAAATGTCATAAGTTTTTGAATGACACACAAAATCAGGGGAATTTGATGTCGTGAATACAACTTACTTTACTATGAGGTGCTTTTTCAAAATTTACCTTCTTGGAGAGTGATAAATTTTTGATCGTGAGAATATCTTGTTGTATCTTACGTCTTCGGAGATATGATCAGTAATTAGTGGTAAAATTATCGCTAATAACTTGAAATTTAAATTTTAAAAGATGTTTCATATCTATGGAAAGTCAAAATTTTATTCTTTGTATTTTTTTCTAGCCGGAGTAATTGACACGTCCAGTTCAGACCAGAATCCCATGCTTGAGTACTGTTCTGAAATTCGGTTTCAGAATCCAAGATCAGATTTTTATCCATTTTTTGAATCCTGATTTCAATTTTAGTTCCTCGTCCTTAATCCATTGCCAGAATCTAGTCCCCGAATTCTGAAACTGAAACGGAATTTCAGCACTCCACTCTAAAACTGGATTTTGAAAACGAAATCTGAAATTGAGATCAGGATCTTGTTTCTGGACCTGGGCTTTGGAACTAAATTTTGGAAATGATCTTTGAAACTGAATTTTGAAACTGAAACTAAAATTCAATTACAAAATTCGGTCGAAAAATTAGTTTCAGAATTTTGGTTTAAAATTCTGAAACTGATTTCTGAACCTGAAGTTCTAGAACTTCAGGCCGAAATTTTGACCAGAATTCAGATCCAAAATTTAGTTGTATTTCCAAAATTCAGTTCTAAAATGCATTAAAAAATCCACGTTCAGAATTCAGTTACAGAAAGCAACTCTAATTTGGGTTCAAATGTCAGTTCCACAATTCTAGAAGTGTAACTGAATTCAGGAACTAGACTCTGGAAAATTTTGAACTAAAATTCGGATCTGAATTCTGGAACTAAATCTCGGAGTTGAATTCTGGATCCTAATTTGAAAACTGAATACTAGACCGGAACTCTATAATTAAAATTCAGAAGCAAACCAAAATCTGGGTTTCCCGGAAAAAATCGTAAAGAATTAATTTCTTGCTAAACTATTAATACAACTAATTTTTACCAATTCCATCATGTTTTGGCACCCCATGGATGTTGGCGCCCGAGGCGGTCGCCTCACCCTCACTACGGCACTGTGTAAGACCTAAGCTTGTGCAAATTGGATGAGCGGTCTTCGAAAAAATCTAGTGCACTTTTTTAGTTCATTTTGTATATTTTACCCCGCAACTCCGGAACCGGAATTCGGATCTATATGAAAATCAATAGAAGACTTTGGTATTATAAGGTCTTTAGTTTGAATCTAAGTTGAAGAAAATCGAATGCACTTTTTTCATATTTTTGTACATTTTACCCCGTTACTCTCGAACCGGGTAAAATTCAATAATAGGCTATGGGACCAAAAGACCTCTCATTTGAATACACACATAGACATTTTGTGTACTCAACGAACTAAAGCGAATGGTATATGACACTTGGCCCTCCAGGGCTTGGTTTTCATAGTGATTGCATACTCTTTCTATATGAGGAATTGCAAAAAGGGAATGTACTTCGATTTCTCAAAGATGGCTCAACCGATTTAGATTCAATCGAAAGGACTTACAATCATACAAGTGACTGTTAAATTTATCCGAATTCGACTTCCGGTTTCTGAATTACAGTGTGAGGAGTGTTGAAAATTTCGCATCGTCATTTAGTGCAACGACAACGATGAGGAAAATTCTCTCAAAATAGGTTCAAAATTATTTCAATGCATAGTTTTTTTTTCGTTGGCCATACGACTATTCCGGTTCTCGGACTCTGATTCCGGAATTACTGGAAATATGGGTTAAAAACTCCTAATGTAACTCACCTCGTGTTCCAAGAGATGACTCAAGCGATTTTCACAAATTCAAATGAAAGTAGAGGACTTAAGGTTTTATATAAATCCAGATTCGACTTCCGGTCCCAGAATTACAAAGTGAAGAGTTGGAAATCTTATACCATTATTGAAGTGACGATAAAAAAACCCTTACAAATCTTTTAAATAGAGCTCGAAATTTATTCTAATTTGTGGGTTATATTAACTAATGGTAAGTAAGTCCATTTGGGTATAACACAGTATAATCTTTTCATTGTGTAAACAATGCCTAATTTATAAGATAGTCACAGTCGCTCTTAAGCCGCAGTTTTAAAGTTTAAGCCCTCATCTATTGTGATTCCGGAACCAGAAGTCGGATCCGGATAAGATTCACGAGTTTTATATATCACTAGAATACCTTCCATTTGAATCCAGGTTTGTGAAAATCGGCTCAGCAATATTCGAGAAACTGAAGTGTGCTCCGTTTGAGAATGTTGGACCACTTTTTTCGTACTTCTCTGGAAACCGGTACAGTAAAAGTAGGTTCGATTGGCCCACATACTGAAAATGTTATTTGCACTGTCCCGAAGAGTTTTCATGTTATTTGCATCATCATTTCGAATGACGGTTTGAAATTGTTAACATTCATCATCTTATTATATTGACATCGGACGTCGAATCCGGATGAAGTTCAAACCTAATTAATTTAGTTTAATTGAATTAATCTGAGAAATAAATTTGAAAATTTGTGGGAGCCGTCTTCGCCAGCCTTGAGAATTTTTTTGTGAGCTCCCTATCAGAGTTCTTAATCATTATTTCCGATTTTTCATTTGAATTTAAGAATACACACACACACACACATACACATTTAGACTCATGCTAATCTCGACGAACTGATTCGAATGGTATATGTCATTCGGCATTCAGTTAAAAAATCAGGTTTCATAGTGATTGTGTAGCCTTCTTATATTAGGAAAGTAAAAACTTTTGACGATACCTCCAACAACAAAAACAACGAAAGCAGCAACAGCAACAACGAATCAATAGACGAAGGCGCGATAGGTTAACCAATAACCTGAGATGGTCCTCCAAGGAAAACGATATCGAAGATAGCCAGTGGAAAGAAATATTGCCCTGATTTTATTTATATTTAAATATGTTCGGAAAAACGGGTTTGTTTAGCTTTCAGAATCTTACGTCGTGTCAAATAAATAAATGAAAATGGTGTTTTGTGGCCCATACAAAACTACTTAATTTGTTTTTATACGACTTCTTGTTCTGAAATTTTTACGTAGTTTCAAACCACCATTTAGAGCAACGATACGATAGCTTAATTTTCAATTTATAATTCACACTAGTTGTTGGATTAACAAACCGAACTCCGGAAGTACCCTGACTGGCGCAACAATTTTCAAAAATGAATCACAATTTTTTTTTCATAAATCACGAAGCCGGTTTTCGCAAGCTTAGATTCAATTGAATGGCTGAATGTATAAACCGAATAAAAACATTGAATGCAAATACCGGATATGGATTTTGCAATGTAAAACTTATTTGAAACCATCTTTGCTGCAAGAACCAGACCAGAAACTTTGATGGCAAAAATCGGATAAAAACTCAGCCGGTTCTTCCGAAACAAAAGTATTTCTCCGGTACTTGCATCCAAAGTTTTGTTTTTGCCGACTTCCGCTGTGGACGAATTATGTTTTACTTGTTTGTCACGACCGGTCTGTTCTATGCTGCGTTCCGCAACGACAGCCGGTAGTCGGCAGAAACCTTGAATGCAAGAACCGTGCACAAACATTTATTTCGGAAGAACCGGCTGATATTTTATTTGAGTATTACATTAATAGGTTTTTGTCCGGTTTTTGCAAAAATGATGTTTTCCAATGATTTTAGAGTTGTAACATCTGTGTCCGGTTTTTGCACTCAATGTTTTGATCCGGATTTTACATTATAAAATACACTCAACGTGTTGCGCTTATTTCGATGAATCTTATAGTAATATGTATGATAATATGATTAGTTTGAGTATCATTCTACCAATAGGAACAGTTTTTTTTTGTATTTTAAAGTGAACTCAATTGAAGACGTTGGTGTTTCAAGTATCTCGCTAAACGCGTACAGGTCTAGCATTAGAAACAAACGAAACATCCGTGATCCGAATTTCAGGGTGGTATCAGCGAAAGTGACCCATTTGTATAGTAACTTTCTTATAGTTTACACTACACGTTCGGATATTGCGCTTTTCCCAATGGTTCGCTGTGCATAATCTATCTCGGCCTCGGGTTTAAGCGCTAGATTTTACACCACCCGCATGAGCCGACCCACATTCGAGCGCTTTCCTATGCGCCTTCAATCATTCACCGAGATGAGCCATTGTTCGCACTGGCAAAAAAAAGACGATTCGAAAGGGTATAATTACTGGTACCTTCTGCTTTATTTAAACTATCACAGTGCCCTGGTTTTATTATTCGACGTTATGCCTATTTCGTTAGACTAATTCACAAAGGATTGCCTTGTGCAGTACCTTCGGTTCTGGTTCAGGAACACGGCCCGTCATCGCATATCTGTCCCATATAAGTTCTCTTAATATTTCTTTATGTTGTAATAGTGTAGTGAGTTCAGTTAGAGAAATGAAAAAACCTAATACTTGTCCCAATTATGTTTCCTTAGAAACGGAATGTTCTGATTGCAATTTTTTTCTCACTATGTCAATATTTGATATGAGACTTATATGCGAGTGAGGTCAGAGAGAAAAAGTGAATCCAACAGTTGAGCGAAAATCAACCATCTGTTGCATGAGTTTAATTCTGTAGTTTATTCCTTCCAAGCCATTTCTCATACATACTGAAAAGTCCTTCTAGGGTGTTTGGTCGACCGATCATTTGCATGATTCTGCTTCACTGTTGGTTTCAATGGTTTTTGAACGTGACACGAGCGATGAAAACAGACTTAGAGAATAAGCGCTGGTATTCCGGAGACCATCTGTTTCAAACGGCTGTCGTGCAACTGAAGGTTAATGGTTCTATCGATTAAATTAGTTTTGCGAACATACCACGGTCATCATCCTATACTGATCCAAACTGGGAGGGTTGTTTATTCCCACAAGTCTGTATAGGTTTGGTTTAATTGTACGTTAACTATGCTGAGAACTAAAATTCCGTTCAACTCTAAATCTAGTAAAGTTTATATGCATAGATCGCAAAAAATATATTTGAGTAGGTTTATGTGATTTGTCCGGTTGATCGAAAACTCGGCAAACTCGAATGACCGACTGTCATAGTCACTATATTAAAACTTCAAATTTTTTTTCAACTTTTTTGGTGGAATTTTCCGATTGACAGTATACAGTATAAACACACCGAATGAAAGTGACAATCAATTGTTAATTTGCAGCCTTCGGTAGTTTGTGAAATGTGATCAATTTAATTTACTAATTTACCTGTTTCTTTACTAAAAGGCAAATATTGTCTAATCCAGTATTCGTACTATATGCTCAGTCTTTTTTAAATCTATGTGTTCCATCAGCTTCCGATGTTGTCGTATTAAATATGTTACCGAGTAGTAGTAGTTTTTCAAATGTTTTGGGCATGAAACGAGTGGCAGCAAAATTAGTTCCAAAACTGCTGAATTTTGATCAAAAAAACAAACGCATTACCATCGCTCAGGAGCTGTTAAACGACGTCAACGACGATCCAAATTTACTTGAAAGGGTCATAACTGGTGATGAAACATGGGTGTACGGTTATGATGTCGAAACAAAAGCACAATCGTCCACGTGGAAGCACCCAACGTCACCAAGACAAAAATTGCCGAGCTAAAAAAAAAACACGTCTACACCAGCCGCTACAAGACAGAATGTAAACAATGAATACAGCTGAAAATTTCACCATACATTAGGGACATATGTACCAACACAATAAAAAAAAATTGACCACCGGACACTCCAGACGCGCGCAATTAAAAAATTCCGGGAACTTTTTGAACAGACCTCGTGTAGTGTTGTGAGATACATACTGAATTTGTATAGTGACGTGATATACTTATAACAGAATTAAATGGTAATATTAAAAAATTTATCCTTATAAAATATTTGTTAAAACGGCTTTTTACCTTTTTTTTATAAATATAAAAAATAGGTATAGAATTCGCTCAAACTTTAGAAAAAATTTCCGAGGCCCGGAGGGCCGAATATCATATACCAATCGATTCAGCTCGACGAACTGAGAAAATGTCCGTGTGTGTGTCTGTATGTGTGTTGTCAACTAAGAGGTCGAGATCTCAGAGATGGCTGAACCGAGTTTGATCAAACTGGTCGCAAATGAAAGGTCTCCCCGTCACCCTGAATGCTATTGAATGGTTTTGAGATCGGATGTTTACTTTTTGAGTTTTTTGACCTTGAAAACAGAATATATTTTCGGACTTAGATTCCGCACGATAAGACCTATCCAACAAGCCATAGATTGTTAAAATCCGTTCATTTTTAACGGAGATGTCGAAATTTTTGTGTAAACGACTTTTTTCCCTATTCCAGCAGTAGGAGTTTTGAGCGCAGTATGACAAAGCAATGCTTGGGAGCAACGTGAAACACGATTTTTTATACTGTTACGAACAATTGTTTCTAAGTACCAAAAAGACTGTTCACAGCATCCTTTTTCATGACAATTTGCCTCGGACCGATTTAGCACGGTTCGGTTTTGGCAACATAAGCGTTCGAATATGACATATGTAAACCAGATGATGGCAGAATTTTCGAGTTGAAAGCAATTCCATAATTATGTTGATTTAAACTACTTACAACAATAAATGCTGGAAGATCATAACAGCCATATACCATTCGAATCAGTTGGTCGAGATCAGGAAATGCGTGTGTGACAAATAATTTTTTTCGGAGATGACTCAACCGTTTTCTACAAACTCAGATTCATATGAAAAGTCGTATACTCCCAAACAAGGTTCCTGAATTATGTTTGGTTCCGACCTACAGGATGATACGTGAAACGAAATTAAAACTGTGTAACTCAACAAATGTAAACTATACAGCTACTCAGGTGAATTTGTCTGGTTTCGGCTACACCGAAATTCGAATTCCGGTTCCAGTATCGAATCGTTTCTCAAAGCTCAATCGTTTTCTCAAAAAAAGCCAAATCGAATTTCAGAAACAAAAGTTCAAATTAAAATAAATCCAATTTTATCCAATTCTGACTTCCGATTCTGGAATTGTAGGATGACAATCTCGAAAAGCTTTAAAGTTGGACTCAAAAATATTGCAATTTATTCGTCATATGGCCATACGAATCGGTTTAGGTTATGCTGGTTCCTGAATACCGGCTATGGAAGTACCTTAAATTAACTTAAACTCTAAAGTGGAAATTACTTCGATATATCATGGAATGTTTAATCGATTGTTACACTTTTAGATTAAAATTCGATCCGATATGCAGTTTCGACATTACAGAGTAATGAGTGATTAAATCTCAAATTGCCACTTAAAACGACGAACATTAGAATAATGTCATGAAAACTGAAACACCGAAGAATATTCATGCAAAAAACACATGCGGATTGATAAAAAATGTATCATCTCACTGCTAAAGACTGTCCCAGAAAGTATGGACGCAACCAAAAACCGTTGCGTTTCGCAATGGTTCAGAATCTGTCAATTATTATGGCTGCGTCCAGTTGTTTACGCTCTTCTCTAACCACTTGTGCAGTTATTTATTCGTTTTCATTAGTTTGTTTCGGAATGCGTGGGCTTTCAGCAGAGCAACGTCGAAAAATTGTGCACAGAACGCGGACTGTCACTGAGAAAGATAGCAAAAATGGAAGGAGTAAGTGAAAAAGCCGTGCGAAATGCAATCAGGAAGTTCGGTGAGGATAACACCTTTGAGGATAAACCGAAAACGGGTCGAAAAAAAGATCCTGCTAACCCTCAGTAGGATAAACGTATACTGAAGGCGTTTGAGCAAAAGAAGGAGGTTTCAGTTCGGGATGTGGCCAAAAATGTGGGCACTTCGAAGTCAAATGTTCTTCGTGCCAAAGAACGTTTGAATCTTCGAACCTATAAGAAGCAGAAACAACCAAAACGTAGTCCGAAACTAGAAGCATCGATCAGGCCGAGGGTTCGATAGCTGTACAATACGATTCTTGCTGAAAATATGAACTGCATAATCAACGACGAAACCTACGTGAAACTCGATTACAAATCCTTGCCGGGACCACAATATTATACGGTGCGAGAAGGGCAAGTGTTAAACCAGTCCGAGACATAGATTGACGTCGAAAAAGCTATGGTCTGGCAAGACAATTTGTAGCTGCGGTAAGATTTCGAAACCCTTCATCACCACTGCTTCAATGAACAGCGAAATATACATCAAGGAATGTTTACAAAAACGACTTCTACCCATGATTCGAAGCCACAAGGATCGTGTTGTCTTCTGGCCAGATCTTGCTTCTTGCCACTACTTGAAATCAACGGTAGAATGGTATACTACCAAAAATGTTACTTCCGTCCCAAAAGACATAAATCCACCAAAACTTCGACCAATTGAGGAATTTTGGGCATTAACGAAGGCACATCTTAGGAAACATATCTCGGCAGCCGAAACCATTCAACCGTTGGAAAAAAAATTGAAAAAAATGTCAAAACTTGTCGCCAAGAAGTCTGTACGGAATTTAATGACGAACGTTCGCAAGAAGGTGCGACAGCTAGTCTACAATGGCTAAGTAGAAAATGTTGAGAAAAATATTCTGTTGTTGTAGTCTAATATTATCAGTATATTGAATAAAATTTGAATATCTAACAATTGTGAATTATTCACAGCGAAATCAAAGTGCGTCCATACTTTCTGGGACAGTCTTTAGGTGGATTAAGCCCGTTTTTTGGAACGGATTTGATGAGTGCATGTTGGAAAACTATGTTTGAGGTGGTTCTGAATTCCAAGATGGCAACTTCCGGTTTATTGGTATTTCTAGAATACCTTTACAATATGGGTATTTTCGGAACCACCTCGAACATCGTTTTCTTACAAGTACTCATCAAACCCGTTCTAAAAATACCCATATTGTAAAGGTTATCAAGGAATATTGATGAACCGGAAGTAGCCATCTTGGAATTAAGAACCACCTTAGATTATTTTTACGTTGAAAGTTCTAAATAACGTAATCTTTTTTTACGTCATAATTCGATTTACGAAGTTCCATGGATTCCCGATTCTCAACTTTTCTTCCGATGGCGCGATGCGACAGATCCTTATTATCAATATCAATTAGTTTTACGCAACGGATCAAAAGTTTAAGCAATTTGAGTGTTTGTGTGTTAATTTTGTCTGATTCAGCCTTGACTCTTCACTTACTTCACCAATGAGAGCTTTATTGTCCAAACTTGCATATCTTTACCATATTAGTTAGAGTTAGTTTGACGAAATAAGTCTTTCAATACTTTCCGAAAGTTAGAAAGTACCCCGTTTTAAACATATTACTCTTCTTTGTTTTCTTCTTATGCAGTTATTTTCAATTACCGAAATATCAGGCGAGATGTAGCTCCCTGAAGAAAATGTACGCTTGTTTGCCGAGCAATCTAAGCTGCTGGTATATTTTCTATTCTGTGGGTGTATTTTTCCAGTCCTGCCAAGCCAACAAACTCACAAAAGTGTGACCGGCTCCCCGGTTGATAACAGCCCAGTGTCGAGCTGCCTATGGTTCTATCGTACCCGCAGCTGGAGATTCTGCCACATATGCCATGCTCGTCGTGTGAGTAGGTGAACCATTTACCGTTGTTTCGGGCAAACATTAGCGCTAGGGTACTAACGATGAAATGTGGATTCTTCCAGCTGACTGCCTAAAAGTGCACGGATCCGAAACCATAGCAGTCTGGTGCCGACTGGTGGATAGTAGTTTGGCTTGGGTTTACCAGTCTAATAGAGGTCCGAGTTTGCTGTTCACTCGCGCGCTCCGGGTCGGGTACTGTGCGCTAATTGCTTTATTATGTTAATTATTTTAATTTGTCGAAACAAATGCACGATGGAACTTACCGGGGCGCATGGAAACGCGGGTGGCGATACGTTTACGCGGATGTGCCGACGTGGGGGTAACAAAATTAAACCAACAAGAATGAAATGGGTATACACTGTCATCAAAGCAATCATGCAATCACAGCAAACCAAGCAAGGTGACACGATCGTTGCACAGTGGTTCAAAAGCGCAATTTCACGCTCTTAATTAATAACTCATAGGAACGTGGTTTTTTAGGTACAGTATCTTCAGCAAAGTTGTTCAGAATGATAGACGCCATCTTTTGGTATGTTTTATTTATGTGATTAATCCCCCTAAAAGTGAGATAAAAATATTATTTTAGTTCAGAGAAAACATAGGAGCTTACTTCGACAAAGTTGTTCAGAAGGTTATTTCAAACAAATTTGCTGAAGATACTATTCCCGTAACTTGAGTGTAATTCATGATATAATGTATTTTCTGAAAAGGGTGCCCTAAAACCAGTTTTTGTATGAAAACACATATATTATCAATTTATATGAGTTTTTCATGTTCTACAAAGTTTTTCATCATTAAAAACTACACAACTTTCTCAAACATACTATGCTGCTATCATTTCAGTTTAATGAAATAGAGCCATTTTTCATGGTTTTTATTACAAAATTTCAACTTGTCTATCATCAGAAGGCGCAGAAAGGTGCAGATGAGACTAGTTACAAATTAAACTACTTGTCAAGAGCTTTCATACCGTGGTTGAATTACTCGTCTGCGATCGTCTGCAGGCGAGATATGTTCTTTTCAAATATCCTTGTCCTTGACACTTGCAATGATAAGGTGCACTTCATGTCATATCAGACTTCAGTATATATTCATTACTATGGTACTTGCAACAAAATATGATTTTTTTTGCACATCGAAGTCTATAAATAGAATAGTTTGGTAACTGTTTTGTCACGGTTAAAAAAAAAGCAATCAATAAATCGAATTAAGTTATGTCATTTTCTGGTAGAGAAAAGTATGATCAAAACTAATTTTTAATTATTTGTATTTATTTTAAGATCGCTGACAATGTTCTTAACCAGCTAAAAGACTCTTAGCATCATCCGACAGATTCTTCTTGGACTGTTTTGGCCATTCACGAATATTTGTAACCAATGGATCTGATGAAACTAATAACCAATTCATGGGATCCCGATTCGAAAGTGAAATGTATTGCTTGCGTGTATAATATTCTCGAAATCTGTATGAAAGAAACTTCTTAATTATTGTGAACAGTACAATATAGCACGCGTTTATCGATCTTCACTTCAATTGATGAATGGAGGACATTTGTCCGCAGAAATTTTCTATAGAAAAACTTACCAAAAAATGACATAACGTAATTCGAAATGATAGTTGCCTTTTTTCAAAGCCGTGGCTTCTTATCTCACTTTCAGAAAACGTCTGGTATGATTACTAAACTTTTCTATTTGTAGACTTCGATGTCCATAAAAATCATTTATTGTGAGAGTTACCATGGTAACGAATATATACTGAAGTCTGATCTGATATGCAATGAACCTTATCATTGCAAATGTCAAGGACAAGGATATTTGAAAAGAACATATCTCGCCTGCAGACGATCGCAGACGAGTAATTCAACCACGGTATGAAAGCTCTTGACAAGTAGTTTAATATGTAACTAGTCTCATCTGCACCTTTCTGCGCCTTTTGATGATAGAAAAGTTGAAATTTTGTAATAAAAACCATGAAAAATGGCTCTATTTCATTAAACTGAAATGATAGCAGCATAGTATGTTTGAGAAAGTTGTGTAGTTTTTAATGATGAAAAACTTTGTAGAACATGAAAAACTCATATAAATTGATAATATATGTGTTTTCATACAAAAACTGGTTTTAGGGCACCCTTTTCAGAAAATACATTATATCATGAATTACACTCAAGTTACGGGAATAGTATCTTCAGCAAATTTGTTTGAAATAACCTTCTGAACAACTTTGTCGAAGTAACTTAGCTCCTATGTTTTCTCTGAACTAAAATAATATTTTTATCTCACTTTTAGGGGGATTAATCACATAAATAAAACTTACCAAAAGATGGCGTCTATCATTCTGAACAACTTTGCTGAAGATACTGTACCTAAAAAACCACGTTCCTATGAGTTATTAATTAAGAGCGTGAAATTGCGCTTTTGAACCACTGTGCGTTGGTTGGTTTCTGAGCTGTTCGGTGCGGTGCGGTTTCGGTTTCAGTTGTGTCATTAGATTATGAGCTGTCTGTGGTTGGAAGTCAGTGTGGGACCCACCTGGTTTGACCTTTCAGGTGGAACTGGTTGAAAGACAGACCGGGCATTGTTTTTGGCTACATTCTTTAATGTCGTTTTTTTTTCGTCGCGCAACCTTTTCGATTGATGTACCAAAACAAGAATTCGAGTACAAGCTCAATTTATACAATGGAAATGGGCTACGTCCTTTGGCATTTTCGATTGCCAACCAACCGAGCAAGGAATAGAATCCACGATGGTTCGTCACTTGCATTGAATTATTAAGCAGCCGTAATGATTTTGAATTTATTGAAGCATCGCAGAGCACGTGAACCCAGTCGGTTGCTATTTTGCCATGAATTGTATAGGCATTTGACCTAGAATTGCCATTCTGTCAATCACAAATGCGTTCACGAAGTGCTGAGAATAGCTTTTCGACAGTATCATAACTAAAAATTGTTTGTTTTGACAGTTGCGGAAAAGATATTTGTGCTATTTGGCATTTTAATCGTATCGTATAATCTATAGATTTGAGAATGGAATAATGTGTTTTCGAATTCATTCGTTTTTTTTCTTTCCAAATTAGTATTGATTGTAAATTGTTCTGATCTAGTATGCCACTTATTACAGAACTTGAAATACCTTACTGCGTCAGATCAATTTGATCATTGAAAGTGATTGTTACCGCAAGATGTAACATCGAATGTTGCCAATGTGATTCCTTAATTGGAGTCAATTAACTCATAAAATTAAAATGCAAATCAGATTTCCTGAATTAACTATCTTATTTGTAATGCTATCTGTAGATATAAATTGTATGCATAATACAATTGGTTACATAATTGCAAGCAAATCGATTCACTGCTTCAACATGCATACTTGTACCTTAGCACATGAATGCTGACATATAATTCCAAAAAAAAAACATACTCAAACAATGGAAAACACGCGTGCACCCGACAAGAAAGAGATAACAATTTTTGTTGCGGAACACGAGTTTCATAATAAAATCATCCCAAACGATCCGGTTTCTTCAGTAGTCAAAGTACGAAAAAAAAACCCTAGCACCATGGTTAAAAGGCAAGCTAATTTTTATGCCATTTCGCTACGATCCTCCAATCGGGACGCTCAGTATAGCCTGCACCGGTGTACGAAGATTTATTTCCGCTTTGTTTCGGCTGCTTTTGGCGTTCGTCCACATCGTCAGGCTAGACTAGGTTTGGGTTTTTTTTTCTTCATTAGCTTCCCATGTCTCACCTATTAGCTTCTATTGCGCGAATGAGAAAAAAATGGTCGGTTTCTGTTCGTGCCGCTGACCGTTGCCGGTGGCTACGCCAACTCTATCTACTGGGAAGGATAAGCCATTGAATTGTTTCTTTATTTGTTCGTACACAGCACAGTACTGCTGCCACCGTCATCTTCTTCATGCGTGGAACCGTGGAAAATTGGTTTAATCGGTAAGTAAGTGAGTGGAACATGGAGTGCATGTTTTTTTTTCTTTCACTTCAAAGCAAATCTTACGGAATGGTGGTAAAAGTAACCGAAATTCAAGAGAGAAAAAAACGAAAAAAGAGTGTTATCGAAATAATTGTTTTCTCATGTGCATATTTCATAACGTGTTGAAAATACAATACAGGCAATCATTAAAAGATCACCTCAATCGGAAAGAGATGAAAATTGGTTTTGCAGCAAATATTTTGGTTTTGATCAATTTAGCTACAGTACTTGCTTTAGGTTTCATAAAACACTTATCAGTTTCACATCGTGTCGCGTGAGGCCTCCAGACTACCGGTCTCCTGAATAACTCAATTTTACGACTTTATGAAAATGTAATTTCCTCTATACAGCATTCGAACAAAGTTTTCTAAGTATTTACTTATTAATGAGTGTCATTGCGAAGAGCACTTGCCGCAAGTTTGCGAGCGATAATTTCTATAGATAAGTATAAGTTCATGCTTATCCATTTATTATTGCTAGTGCAATTGTTGGCAGCCATGTCAGATCTCAACATGTCTAGACGATTCTGCGAGTCTGAAGTTGCACATCGATTTTTCAGAGATGGCTAAACCGATTTTTACAAACTTGAATTCAAATGAAGTGTTTTATAATCCTATATGAATCCTAATTTCATCGAGATCCATTTTCCGTGTCTGAAAATACAAGGTTATTAGAATTGAATTACCATTGCCATTGTTATTTGCAAACTTTACAACAACCATAAATAACACAAGAAGATAATTATTTTTCTTTTTTATATTTTCAGGTAAACACGTGGTTCCAATTTAATCTGTACATAAAGGTATATACAACTTTTAAAACAATCTATATATATGGGACATTCCACGCAAAATCAGCCACCCAAAAAATTTTTTTCATCTATTTTTTTTCGGTAAAAATTCGATACGTATTTTTTTATTTCAATATGGTACGTGAAATTTTCGAGATATGATTTTTCGAAATTTCACGTTTTCGAAAAAGAGCCTTTTTTCAACAGTCTATACTGTAAAATCTAATAATTTGTTGTTCAGTATTTGAAGTTTTTGACCACTATTTTCGGTACTTTCGGAAACGGGAGCTGATATGGCCGAAGCAGATTCGTTTGCCCAGTAACTATAACAAACTACAATTTGAAACAGTTTAGTTTCGCTTATCAAGATAAAATTCAATTGTGTTCTATGCAACACACAGAACCAGTCACACAGGCATTTTGCGATCTCGCACCGATTAGAATAGTAAATCAAACTCTAATCGTCGGGGTTCGGTTCAAAAGTCGCTTTTAACTGTGATGGCATATTTTTTCGAAAGGGTGATTTTCTCATACGTATAGGATTTGATTTTCAAAAAAATCACAAAAAAATTGAGACAATTGATGCAATCTTTATTGGAATCGATAGAACGATTAATGTAATTGAATTTTTGAAAATAATTTCAAGCAAATGTTGGCCGCGGTTCCGCTTTAGATGACCCATGCGCAAGGTCCAATTTTGGCACACTCCCTCCAACATATCGGCCGGTATTTCACGAATAATGCCACCGGCGCATAATCCACACCAAACTGGTTTTTTTTGGGATACATTGGTAGCTTTTACAAGGCTTCTGGCTGGTCTTCACTCCAGATGCGGTAATTTTGCTTGTTGACGTATCCATTCAACCAGAAATGAGCTTCGTTGCGGAACACAATTTTTCGATAAAAAAGCCACAAGCCATTCACGGGTGATCTGTCGAAAACAGTGTTGCCAAAAAAATCTATTGAAATCAGTATATAAATTCCGTAACATTCACCTTTTTCGCCCGAAATGGTTCCTTTCAACTATTATCTGTTCCCAAACCTCAAAAGATTGCTCATCAATAGAAAAATCAGCACACGTGGAAAGACTTTCCAGAATCAAAAAGACAAGTGGCACGTTCCCCTAGTTAATTGGAGATGTGTGCCTTGCCGTGGCTTCTTATCATTTTGTTGATGGGAAGGCAAGAACAAAAAGAACTTAGAAGGGAAATGTGAAGTGAGCGAGGTGAGAAAACAGCACAAAAAAAAAACAAATCGTTCTGTATTCACGAAAGGATGCTGAACGATTTGTAGGTGCCAAAATGCACATATAATAAAACCTCAAACCACCGAGATGATGTAGAGATTTTACAAAAGCGACACCATTCTGCTTCCCTGGAAGAAGAATTCGCAATATGTTTGAACAGAAGTAAAATCGGCACCCCTTAAGGCATGCCAAACAATCAGCTGAAACCTTTTGAGGGAGAAACAGAAGGGATTCATTCACTCCAACCCTTCTGACTATTGCTCCTCACCATGTTGGGTGAAAAACGATAAAATATCCTTTTATTTTAGCTCTCCATAGTCCATACACAGATTCAAACATTTATGGACAACCAAAAACCCGGATACGTAGTTGCGTGAATACGAGACAGTATCTAAGTATCTGCTAGTCATGCAATTGTTTTGTGCCCTGATGGCTGCGATGTTTATTGGATTAGTTCCGCATTATCTTGTAGAACTCTGATTTTGCTTCAATTAGTTATTTGGAATTCACTATCAAGACAAGAATCTTCATTGGCTAGAGGATTCATATGGCAACCAGAGGAAAACAATTGCTAATCTGCTTACTAAGCAAAATACAACTTCCAATTTCAATCCACAACCTAATGAAGATGAATGGGACCATTTTATTAAACTAGATCCTGGATGTGCAATGTAGTGTTATAGAAGCGGAAATTTTCCACTAGCTTATTGCTACATTCAACGTACAGAAAAGCTTATTCTTTCACCGTTGAAGTGTCAATTTTAGGCGTTATCTCGTTACCCGCAAATTTGTTACGAAATGGACAATTTCATCGAGTAGGTATGTGCTTTCATACTGGCTGCTGAGTACGGGTTGTTGAGGATGGTTAAAAAAACAACAACAACAACAACAACAGTAGGTGATGAAGTTGTGGAACAGTCGACCGAATGTAAATTATGTAAACAGCTTTGATGCTGGTTTCAGGTTGATAGTTGGCAACGTGTAGAATGGTGACGTTGCTTGCAAAGCATGTTTGTGCAAATAATCCAGCATGCTGGGCGCAGTTTGACAGGGCGATAGTTTTCTTCCTGATTAATGGGGCGATGCTTATGTTATTTACTTAGCTCCCGACAGGTTGATGAATGCTCTGGGACAATAAGGTTCCCTTTTGTTGTACTTTATTGGAGATTAATTTTGAATTGATTTCCAGTAGTCGAAACCATTTCCAATTGATCATATTCCGTTTGCCGATGATATCCAAGGATATTACAAAACTGTTCGATATATTAGTTTAACATGCAGACGACAAGCGTGTGCTACTTTACAGTGACAATCCACATAAATTTTATATCCCTACAATTTGCGAACAGTTGTTGAATTGTTAATCCGCCCATATAGCCATCCAACAAGCGCTGGCCGGTGTTGATGATGCAGTTGCGAGTCCTCTGGTGAAGACTGTGGTGCAATGAGTTTGCAATATTTATGACGATGCTTGCAGCAACGTCGCTGGCTTCAAATTGCACAGGAAAACACAGAACTCACCGTTTTATGGACGTTTTTATTGTACGGTAAAATTGTGCCACATTGCGGTCCGGCCCCCGTCAGCAGCGAAATGCGAGCGATGATTTAAGTCTCGTAAAACAAATTTATTGACACTTTGGTTTAAACTCTGCACAGATTTGGATGGAAAAGGATCAGTGTACACTGCTGCGCTGTAATGTCGATTTGTCGTGACGGGAAAATCTATTGTGCAGCCACCCACCCATTAATGGTTGAATAATTGATCGGACTTGTACTGAAGTGATGAATTTCTAAGTGATAAAACAGCAACTTCGGTGCTTTGAGTTAACTGCCACTATAAACGTTACCGCAGATTGACATCATTGTAACAATTATTACGTTCAGATTGACTATCGCACGTACATAGAATAGCTACGGGTAAAATTCGTACACCAGAACCAGAAAAGTATCATTATGAAAGCAAAAGGCTATCAAATACCATAATATCCTAACATGAATCAAAAAGAGAAGCAGTTATGGTAGAGTTCTATCATGATCTATTGATCGTGTGGTTTAGTGATGCTTTGTTTTCTGGCATGTTACTGTTGTCAATAGGATCCATTGTTCTGAAAATTACAAAAGTAGAGTCACACTTAGCACAACTTGTTCATTTGGATCACTTCAATGGCGTTCCAGTGACCTTTGTCTAAAGCTTGCTTCATTTAGAATTGGAACAAAGACAATTGCCTGTATTTCAGTTATTTATTATTGTATTTAAGATCTTTTTTATACAAATGTAGCGTTTTCTTCATACTTTTAAGAAAAAATACGGATAAAATTATTCGTCACGGTTTTGAAGGAATTCTCGAATTTTTCCTGTAACACGGCTCAGTAGGCGGCGCACACCTTCTTCGTCCATCGTTTTAGCTATCTTATTCCACCAGGTCGTCATCTGATTGATGTCTTTGACAACGTTTCCCTTTGCCTTGAGTCTCCTCTTCATGATTGCCCAGTATTTCTCAATAGGGCGGAACTGGGGGCAGTTGAGTGGGTTAAGGTTTTTCGGAACAAACTGGACCACTTTCTCTGCATACCATTCTTAAACGGCTTTGCTGTAATGACAGCTTGCCAAATCTGGCCAAAACATTACAGGATGGTCGTGGGATCGAATGAACGGCAAAATTCGTTTTTGGAGACACTCTTTTTGGTATAGTTCCGATGTCATTGTCTTATTTGTAACGAAAACTTTCGTTTTTTTGCCGCAGCTGCAAATGCCCGGCCAAATCATAAATTTTCTTGCAAATTTGTCGGCAAAAACAAATTTAAATTTGGCTGGAACATCCCCCCGAGCCGTTGCCAAGCAAAATTTTTGACCTGGGATTTGACCGAAGTCAGCCTTGACACAGGTTTCATCGTCCATCAGAAGACACCCGTTGAACTTGGTCAGCACCTGGTCATATAGTTTCCGAGCACGAATTTTGACCACACTATTCTGTTTCATGGTCCGATTTGGCTGTTTGCTAGCTCGATACGACTTGATTCCTTCCCGGAGTCGAGTTCTCTTCACGATACTATGGGCAGCACCGAATTTTATGGCCAAATCACGGTCCGACAGATTAGGATTCCTCTTAATCGTCTTCAAAATCTTACCACGCAATTTCCGGTCGTCAGTTCGACTCCGACGATCGGCTTGAGGCTTCCGAATCGTCGTCAATGTTTTCTTATACCGTTTGATAACGCGCCATACGGTATTTCTGGGCAATTTCAGCTGTTTAGCTAGCCTAGATGCAGACCACAATGGATTTTCCAAATAACTGTGCACAATTTTTTTTCCTTCTTTCGGCTTCCATGTTGATTGTTTACAAAGTACAGTCGATTTTCGGAATGTCAAAAATCATACGTGAAGCTGACAAAATTCCCGACACGTGGGCGCCAAGAGCTTCCAAATCCGTCCACCAGGAGCGCCACAATATGAGCAAAAGTTTGTTCCAATTCTAAATGAAGCAAGCTTTATGACACTTACAATGTCTATTTATGGTGCGTTGTTATTAATAGGAATGTTGCAACGATCATTCACAAATAGCACCAACAGACGGCATCCTTTAGGAACGAAAAAAATCAAATCCAACATAATACAACTGTTCAATCTGGGATTTAAGAAAATAAAATCCATCGTTGTCAATTTTAAAGTCTACAACAGGACTAGTAGTAGTCCATGAATGTAACTTTACTAGGGAATAAAGAATATCCGAAGCATACGCGGTCGGTTCCGGTGATGGTTTGAAAGAAGATGATCGTTTAGTTTCGATTCATATTGATTTCATATGAATAAATTAAAAAAATTATGAATAAAATAAAATAAATAAAACCGTTGGGGACTAAAAAAATATTTACTATAACTATACTGGCACTGGCCCCTCCCGAAATCAGAAACAGAGACTTAAAAATTGTCGGGTCTAAACGATGAAAAAATTAATCATTTTTTCGATTTTTTTCCAGAACTATTGATCAACAAAATAAATTCAAATGTTTTGCATGATAAAAAGCATCATTCGAACAATATTTTGTAATTTTTTCATGGAAAAATATTGAGAAATAATTGAAGAGATATTTTTGAGGACGCTTCTTAAAAATCATGATTTGCGGTGTTCACTGTATCCCAGCGCAGACTGATCAGAAGTGAACAAATGTACGCAGCATAGTTTGAGAAGAAGTTTTTCTAGACCCCAACGTTTTTATTCGATTTTTTTTTAATTTTTTAATTTCAAAGTGAAAACTACGATATTTCACGAAAAAATTCGCCATTTTGTAGCTGTTAAAACTCCCCAAACTAACAAACAACGAAAAGGAAAACGTTGGGGTCTGGTTTTTTATATGTAGAAAATGTGTGCAAAAATTGAAAAAAATTGGTGCTGTAGTTTTTGAATGACGATGGACACGGACTTTCAAAACCTGCTTTCGAGAAAAATGTGTTTAAAGTTTTTTGTCTATAAATTTAATGGTAACAATTAATTACACCAGTGAGCCCATAGGGTCTAAAATTTTCAAAAAAATATGTTTTTTCTTATTTATTACTAGCTGACCCGTCGAACTTCGTCTGGTCTGAAATAATTTTTTTTAATTTATGTTTTCGGACAGTAAAATTGTCTAACGTTAATGTTTTATTCTATTTTTTAAACGATTACTTGGCCTACAATAAACTAATTGCGACAAATTCATCTCATCTTTCGAGCCAGTGCATTGAACAGAGATTGTAGATCTCTCTCAAACTAATGGATGGAGTTGAACCCCATTTTCAAACTTGAAGGGTGGAGTAGAGATGACCAAATGAATACTTCATATTGATTCCGCAAATTTTCAAAAGCTGCCCTCGCAACTTGTTATTTGTAATTGCATATTAAAGCTTAATTGTTGACTGAAGACGTTTAAAAATTTAAAGCAAATCCCTGGGATTATCGGAGGGAACCAAAATGTTTTGAGCAGTTTTCCATAAATTGGCTCACCGCTGGTCTGGTGATAATACTTAGTTGTGCTTTATAAATGCTCGTAGAATGGCAATCTCAGGATCAATTTTCGATTCACAATTTAGCAATAAAATGAGACATTCATCTTGGACATTCGAAAGTTCAAATTTCCATTTTATTAAATATAGTGTCCATTAACTTTTACAGGAACGCTGAATTCGTTTAATAATTGTATCAATAGCCGTCTCACCACCACATAATTTTCCTTAGTATTCGATCTAAAATTAACGAATGGCGTTGAGTTCGGTCTTGAGATCAATATCAGAATGAATTATTTTGAAAAATGGGCAATTCTTCTGTTCTAGCGGAGTGAACATGATGAGTGATTCTACCATTATTCTTGGTATGATTTGGCTGAAGCAGCTTACAAATGTCATGAATAGCATTCCAAAACAGTTTTTTTAGTAATCCATCCTTGAAACTTTACCCGAAATGGCTAAACGAACTTCAGCATGCTAAATGCAAGGAAAATCTCTTTTTTTGTTTCGATTATAGAGGTTTCAAACTTAAGATCATTCGTTTCTTCGAGCCAGGAAAATTCTATGACCCTATGTTCGGGGTTGGGAAACGAACCCAGATGGATTGTGTGAAAGGTATCGACTTACCCATCACGCTATACCCGTCTCTGTATCTGACCTCATTATTTCAACAGCAGAATTCATTTATTGATTTATACAACTCACGCCCATCATGGCTAACATTATTCATCTAACTGATTACATTGCACACAATGCATCTATTGGTAAACGATATCAGAACTTTTGATCCTGCTTACGGTATAGCTAGAAAAACCATATGCGTTCCACTATGTCATTTGGCATAAGCTATGAAGCACGTGTTTCAAAATGACGAATATTAAGGATCAAGCATGCATGTACAGTTTCCACCCAAAACTACTCGTTGCGCGCCAAACGATTTTCCAACGATCTAGTATTCTTTTCTTCAACGGCGAAATACTGAGCATCTCGTTGCGCGCCAAACATCCGTCGTAGATCTAGTAATCATTGACGACTTTTTCAACGGAAAATTCCATTGTCCATACAAAACAACAATCTGGATTTTTCCCACATTTCCGGCAAGTTTTCTTAATTTTTTTGATGTGCGAACCCGGTGGGGATGAAAACTGATCAAACAAAAAAATAATCATGTAAATCCGTCCATCCGTTCTTACGTGATGCGATTACAAAGAATGATCTCTGCATTTTTATATATACAGACTAGCTGACCCATCGAACGTCGTCTCGCCGAATTTTTTTTTTGAATTTATGTTTTCGGATTGTAGGACTGTCAAACGTATGCAAGCGTATGAGTAATGTCAACAATGTGTGCGTAAAAACAAATTCCGGCGCTTCTTTTCCTGATTTTAATCAATAAATCTTCCATACGCTTGGAAAATAAACCAATCAATTCATTCTGCTTAAAATTGCAATTCAAGAAAAGCGAAAATCTAAGTCTAAAACTCTTCCGTTTTCTTTAAAACTACTCGAGTAAAATTATTTCAGTTTCAGCTTACACTTCCACTGACACATTTGATTAGCAACAAACACATTCCTACATGGATTCTATAAGTAAACCCGCAGAATAGGAACCTTTAATTGAACACGCTAAAGGCAATGGATATGGAATGTTGTCGTAAAACTATTTATTTTTTTTATTGCTTTTGTTACAGAAAATATTTAGTTTTGTTTACTTTGTATAGCGCAATCTAATACAAATGCATTGAAGCAGTGTTGCTAACTGTTTTGTTAGGGGATTAAAATCTACATTCATAAAATAAAAGTAATTTTCCATCAAACGTTGGTGAAACATTGATCAAAGCTGATATTTCATCCAAAAAGACAGGCTTAACATTCATTTGAGAATAAATTATCGTTAAACAGATTGTTTGAAACTCAATCGTGTAAGCCACTTTGATAAACTGGTTGCTCTGCATATATGAATACATAGATCTATGACATACGTACCCAATAAAATGTACGTAATATATAAATCACCAACAAAAGTTAACCTGGTTTACTCTTGACCCTTAATGTATCTTTCCATTATTTTACTGATTACTTGGCGGCGATGAATTCATCAAAAAAATTGTGAATATGTTAAAAGCTTTTGTTACGCAAAAATTAAGCGAATGCACCGATCTAGATATCATCTTTTGAGTCAGTGCATCGAACAGCGATTGTAGATCAGTCTCAAACTATAGTATATAAAAAGTGAACTACATATAGGAATAAAAAGTGAAGCAAAAATAACTAACATGACTACTCTAAATTGATTCCGCAAATTTACAAAAGCTGCCCTCGCGACTTGTAGTTCGTCACTTCTCGCTAGTCTGGTGATATTATTTAATCGTGTTTGATGAATATTCGTAGTGTGACAATTTCGATTAACAATTTAGCGATGAAACTTTTTTTTTACTTTTAATTTAAAACTTCTGGTCAGTCAGTAATTATTTAGTAAATTTTTGACATATCAGAGACTCGGATGTTTCGCATCGCTAAGTTCGACTCCTCTGGTAGAAGGTAAAAGTTTAGGTGCGAGAAACCTTCTTCTTACTTAAATGAACCTTGTTACGTCGAATTTTTCCGAACTTTTCTTCAAATCCTTACTCTACCTTGAGTACTATGGCTCTACATTGTTCATATTCTTTCTCCTCTCACAATCTCTAGTTAATTTGATATTGTTAATAAACCGAAAGATAAAATGAGTAATTCATGGACATTCGAAAGTTCAAGTTACCATTTTTTTATTTTAAATATTGTGTCCATTAACTTTTAACACTGCATTCGTTTAATAGTTGTATCAATACTCGTCTTATTATTCGACACCACATCATTTTTTTAGTACCCGAACGGTGGAGTGCGGAACTGAGAATCTGTATTAGAAAGTTTTGTATGAAAATAATGTGCAATTCTTCTGTTATAGCGGAGTGAACTTGAGGAGTGATTGTACCAATATTCAGCTTATCGTTCCTGACAATGTATAAAATCTCACAACTAATGGTTTTCAAATCTACCAGAATTACCCCACGCGAACGAACTTCAGCATGTTAAATGCAAGGCAAACCTCTTTGTTTGATCTCATTATTTAAACAGTAGAATACTATCATAGATTCGTACAAAAATCGTTCTATAATGTGATTTGTTCAACTCACGCCTACGATGGCCAACATTAATCATCTAACTGATTACATTGCACACAATGCATCTTCTGGTAAACAATATCAGAACTTTTGATCCTGTTTACGGTATAGCTAGAAATCTCATACGCGTTCCACCATTAAATCATTTGGCAAGCAATAATGTTGATACCCATTTAAGCACGTGGCTCGGAATGACAAATCACATGAATCAAATATGCATGTGAAAACATCACACAAAACAACTCGTTGCGCGCCAAAAGATTCTTTCAACGATCTAGTATTCCTTTCTTCGACGACCAAACACTTATGCAACTTGTTGCGCGCCATCAATCGTAAATCTAGCAATCATTGGCGACTTTTTCAGTGGAAAATTCCATTGTCCGTACAAAATAACTTCATTGGTTTTTCCCACTTTTCCGGTAAGTTTTCCTAATTTTTTTGATGTACGAACCCGGTGAGGGTAAACACTGATCAAACAAAAAAAAAATCATCTCAATCCGTCCATCCGTTCTTACGTGATGCGATTACAAAGAATGATCTCTGCATTTTTATATATATACTAGCTGACCCGTCGAACTTCGTCTCGCCCAAAAATTAATTGTTCGAATTTATGGTTATGGATAGCAGAATTGTCAACCTATGACTATGTGGGTAACGTTATTCTCCGTTATCTTTCTAACTACTTAATCTACTATCAACGAAATTCGGCACACATTCGCTTTAGCCTAAAACAGGAAATATCACAAAAAATTAGTATGAAATTCTTCTGTAAAGCAAAAATTGAACAAATTCACAGATTTCTATTCTGAACAGTCCATTTTTTTAGGAACAGGTGCTCATACGTTAATGTTCGCCCGACAGAACAACAAACTTTGAAGCAGTTTCTTATACACAAAAAAAATATATTTTTGCGGCAACGGTCTGTAAAATATTATTTTTACTGAAAGATACTTAAAATTTATTCAACTTACGGTCATCTATCTACGGAACTACTGAATTTCGGAAAATCCTATGTAAAAGTTACGATACTTTTACTGACATGGTCTGTGAACTCTGAAAAGTCATTTCTCTTGACGAACTCAGTTGACAACGTTTTCCAATATTCGGAAAATTTATAAAAAATAATGAAGAATTCCAGTAATCATAACTAAAATATTCAGCAGAAATACAGATCTGTCAAATAACATCATTTTCGGACGTAAATATGGGAACATTTCTAGATTTGTAGAGCAAAAAATATGGTGCAAATTGATTGCTGTTCACAAAATAGATAAAACTGATTCCTGGCGGTAAGTTTTCATTGAGTGAATATATTCAAAAAGCCTTCTACAACTGTTTTAATTCCGCACTCTTAAAATATGAAGGGTGATCTTACTTTTACATGCATTGAGCATCCGAAAGATATTTGATTCGTTTTATTTGTATAAATAATTTCTGGAGAGCAAATGTAATTCAATTCATTCATCACACGCAAATAAATTAATTATACGGATGGAGATATATTTTGAAAACCAAATTGCTTCTTTCTTTCACAGATCTACAAAACTAAATTTACAAAAAACAGTAATACTTTGCGGGTCAAGACGTTTACATAGGAGTTGGGATTGTTTTGTAAATTTCGCCGAACGTCGGTATTGAATGATGAAGAAGTCAGTAGAATTATGACAGATCGAAGTTCAGTGGAACTCTACTCTCTCATTCAGCAAATCAAACTTTTACTGAATGGATTATCGAATGTGTTCAGCTGTTTGAAAGTCAGTAAAACTGCACCGTAAAAAAAATAATTCGGTGTGTACAGTTTTTAACAGCGAGAAAGTTTTCTCAGAATCTGTTCTTTACGTTCAAGTTATCAAAAAGCGTACCATGCGTACTTTAGAGCTCTAATATTTAGTGGATATTTTCAGGTACTGCGGAACTTTTGATTACTTGGAGACGACGCTTAAATTTTAATTTGATATTAATCTTACCAGTTCGATCATTCTTCACAGAATATGCAATATGAAATGACAGTCTCAATATTCTTTATGGTAATTATCTTGAACATTGATATCTAATAACCACTTACTGTGTGCGCTTAGTCTAATCTAAATAATTAGAAAGAAAAAAGGCAAGGAAAATCTCTTAGTTTGACCTTAGAGCTTCTACAGTACCAAACGATTTTTTCAATGATCTAGTATTCTTTTCATCAACGGCCAAACACATATGCAACTCGTTATGCATCAAACACCTATCGATGATCTAGCAATCATTGGCGACTTTTTCAGTGGAAAATTCCATTGTCCATACAAAATAACTTTATTGGTTTTTCCCACTTTTCCTGTAAGTTTTCCTAATTTTTTTGATGTACGAACCCGGTGGGGGTAAAAACTGATCAAACAAAAAAAAATCATCTCAATCCGTCCATCCGTTCTTACGTGATGCGATTACAAAGAATGATCTCTGCATTTTTATATATATAGATATAGATATATAGATATATAGATAGAAGATAGATATATAATAGATAATGAAACATTTCAAGAATGTTTTGACAAGTTTTGAAGTCAATCGAAGTAGAAATCTTGGGCCTGTGCGACGAGCTCTTGCTTCTTCGCAGAATGAGATAGCCATAGATAAAGGTCCATAACTTCCAGAGTTTCGTTCCAATAGGTTTGAAAATTTCACAAAATATTCTTGAAATGTTTTACTATAAGAAAATATAAAAAAATAATAAATGATTTTTCAAAAGTGCTAGACCCTACCCGCCCCTTAATTTAAAAGTGGAATTATTTGAAAGAGAGTTCAGAAGCTTTATTTAATGCTTGAAAAAGTGTACGATTTTTTAAGTGTACGTACTCAATGTGTATATGCTCAATTAATTTTTTGCAATAAGAAACTGTATATGCTCAATAAATTTTTCCCAATAAGAAACTCCGAGTTACAACGGTTTGTAGCTTGAAGATATATTGAAGACGGGTGCAAAGTTTAATTTTAATGGGAGTATGTGAGGTCAAACGTTTCTGGAATTGTTTCATGAGGAGTTAAGTGATTTCTTTTTATTTTTTTCTCTTGTAGACGTTGTAGCTTTGTAATTTTTCTGACTTTGAGGACAGAACAACAGAACTTTATAATTCTTTGTGTCTGATTGGAAAACGAACTCAGGCGGGTTGCGCGAAAACCAGCTAAACAATCTTATTTTTCTAATCTTACTATAGAACTTATATAGGCAGTCTATGAAAAAATATTTTAGATGTTATTGAAACTAAATATTCGGTCCAAAATTAATCTTTCAAACTTTTTCGACGCATAGATTTTGAACCTCTGATCTGGGAAAACTTAGCCAGATTTTGGACTATTGGACACCGAGCAAAATTATCACCGGTCCGTACATATCTGCGAACTTTCTCCTTTCCTTGACCGCTACCGAATCGTAATAATATGGCCGGTAGCTTTTCAGTGTAATTTGGAAGGCGATAATTACAAGGTACAGAGTTTTGCCGGTGCTGACAGGGTTGAAGGGATGTTCCAATCAATAGACGATAAGCCGACATTAAATTTCCGCGAATGAAAACAATGTGCGCTTTGATCTTGATTATGATTTTTCATATTAATCTGATGTAGATGAGTTTTCCCACGATTACTAGAGTTGCCTTGTGGGTGATTGCGAAAAGCAAGCACGAGGGAATATGTTTTGTGTATGTGTGCTGCTGGTGGTGGATGTGATGGGACGAATTTCGAGAGGCAATTATCTCATGACAACAGACCGAAGTAAGTGACGGGCGTTGTGTGTTGTATTGATCTAACCGTGCGAAAAACGAAAGCCCTGAGGGTCTAATTAGCGATTGAGAATGGCGTTCTACTTTGTGAAGACACGCGACGAGACGCCCGATTGTTGTTAAAAGTTGCTGAATTGACGTGGTGGATGTGAAATTTATTTCAGCTTGTTTTGATTGTTGTTTTCCTCGGTGCTTGGGTTGGAAACAGTGGAATATTTGGTTTACTGACGTCACACGCTATTTGTAATACGAACGGCTCATTGGCACGGAAGTATTATCTTTGATGGCAATCTTGAATCAAACTTCCACCGCCACAACCATCCAAAGGGTGGTAGAAAATTTTTGATGACCGCTTGTACTCGGCTACTCGGCTGTTAGACCGTTAGACCGATGACCTTTCCACGTACAGCTTCACAGCATTCCATGGCATTGCGTAAACTAAAACGTCCGTAGGTTTCAATTCGCGTCTGCTGTGTCCACTGTCTTCGCACCAGACGACGTGGTCGGATGCTACGAGGGTGCTTCTCCAATCATTCGGAATCACTAATCATGCGGGATATTTCTATTCTCTATTTTAGTCTCATGCTGTGGGCCGTGCCGGAGACTGCAGCAACTAGTTGTTATTACAACTGGGGAGAAAACCAACAATTGAGTGACGGGGGATATGCTGAGGCATGCACACTCACACAAAAGGTCCGCATTTCTTTGGATTTTACTAGTCTAAGGCGGTCACATGACGCTCCGCTCTCAGCCTAGTCTCGCTAGTCACAGTAATTTGAATAATGTTCCAAGTTAGACCGTTTTGCGGACGTCAACTCTCTCTTTCGTTGTACACGGCAGTAACTTTGAGACCCTGCGCCTCTGCGAATCGGTACGAAACTGGTGCGGGATCATCGACATCGGTCGGCATCACGATTATATTTTTTTTATCTCACTCCACGATGACGGAGATTCAGCTGAAAAATAAATAAATAAAACATTTATCAACAAATTAGAAACTCCAATAACTGCTACTGGGCGCTTGGTTTTATTGCGCTGGAGTTGGCCTTAGTGATCGACGAAGCACTCTTATTTACGAACCAACCGACGGCCGGGCAGAAAGGCGTGAAAGGTTGTCCGAGACAACGATTACGCGGATGCCACACGCCGCCCGCCACATAAAACTAATACCTGGCTTTGTGTACGGTGTATTTCGGATGTTCCGCTGGCTGCTTGACTGGTTGATGGCTGTCGACACCCATCTGGACTGCGAACATGCCACGAAATGGCTGGTGGGAGGAAAGGAATGTTTCAGATAAGCTTTCTGTCGTTGGCCCGTGGACCAGCGCGGGGTTACTACAGCTTTCGTGGAGCCACACCACAATGCCGCAGGACGGAACAAGTATTTCGTTTGGTTTTGTTCCATTGCAAAAGAGACAAATCGTCTGATTAACGTTTGATGATGATTAGCGGAATGTGACATTTTGTCGTGAATACGACTTACTTTACTATGGGTCGCCTTTTCAAAATTTACCCTCTGAGAGAGTGATAAGTTTTTGATCGTGAATATTTCTTGTTGTATCTAACAAATCAACATAATTTTTGCTACATGTCATCGGAAATATGATCACAATTTTATGATAAAATTTTCAGTTGTGTGACATAATCTCAATCAATTCAAAATAAAACTTTTCTGAAATGTTCGGTGTAAACGAGTATCAAAGAGGATAATTCATAAGGCGCGTTTGCCTTTCTCGTATTTGGAAAGCTCATAGCTCAGTGATCTGTGGAAGGATTTATATAATCTATCTACCAATAGAATCGAAATTTTTCAACTTAAGCGTGTAAAGAAAAAGCATTGAAGTATTTCAATAGTACACTATTGACAAACCTGTCTCATTTGACCCATGTCAACACCAGCTAATCAGAACGCTTTCTGAGGAAGAGAACAAAATATCTGCTGCTGTACAACAAATCGTTCGAGAAAAATCTTCCGAACAGTGCTTAATATAGTAGTGAGTTCCACAATTTCGTCCTTCTGAAAAGCAGGAATGAATCCCGTACAGCATCCTGATAGTTTCTTTCAATGAAATTCAAATCAAAAATGAAATAATCGACATTAAAAATCTACATGCTTTTTATAGCCGTTAGGGCCGCCCATTAGTGGAAAAACTACAAACGAAATCACGTAAAAAGAAACCTCTTAACAAAAATTGGATCGGTTTGATTCTTTCGCCACTGCGAGCAGATATATTGTGTGTCGTTTGCAAAGCTACACTCAAATAAAAATTCACGTTCGATTCACTTGAAAAATCACGTAAAATGGTTTCAAATGTCAAATAGAATATTTTACGCGACGAAAATGAATATTATACGAACATCCCCTAAAATGAATAGAGTCATCACATAAGGTTTACGTGAATTGACCAAACGTCAAATAATCTACGTGAATTTCCATTGTGAAAAACTCGATTTTCTGAAATAAATGTTTCACTTTTCATGGTATTTTTCATTTCATAGATTTATATAAAAATCTGAAATCTCGCCTTTTGACTTCAACCAATATGAAAAAATAGTGATTCTCTAATATCTAAATTTGATATGAACTGATAGATAAATGTGATATGGACAGTACATTACATTTTACCAATGAAACACGTAACTTTTACTGGATTATGCATTAAACAGCTTTTAAATGCCAGTTCATTAAAACTTACGTGAAAAGTAGGGTGGAAAATATTCACATAACTTTTCACGTAACTATAAAGTGATTATTATTTTGAGTGCACTTTCTCTTCCGACAAGAGCGATTACGTCACAGCTGCCAGTTGTTTGCATTGGTGAAAAAAACAACGAAAAGAGGACAACGGTGGAGAGCATCACACAAAATCAGTCGTTCTTATGGCTCTAAAAGTTTTCTAAAGAACTACTAGGATTTCTTGCCCGCAAATCGAAGATAAATATCCTCAGTTTAGTGCAAATCTAGAACAGTTTGATTAGATTTGTGCACTTTTCTCTGTGTAAAATTCACAGTAATCGAGATCAAGTGAAGCCTTCTTTGTTTTTGCGAAAAATGTGAAAAAAGGGAATGCTTGCATAATTCATACAATTAATCAACTAATTGATATTCGGAAGTGTTAAGGCACATGTCAGTTGTTTTCGTATCCACGACATCCAGTTATGTCTCTGACATTACCAACCCGCCTTTTATTCAATTGAATTTTATATCAAAACTTTTCAAGATTAAAGATTTCAAGATATGCAGAATAAATGTTAAGTCGATCTCAATAAGGATCATCAATTATTTCGTTTGCTTCCAGGTTAGTTAATGTTCTACTTAATTGGAATGAAATGAAAGTAAAAAGAGCGCTGAAACAAAGTGCCTTTTTTCCTGATGCGTCACTTATACCATTACTAGTTTGTCTCTCCCAAAATTCATATCTGGAATCAAATTACTCAAATTGATCCAATAGCCGATGGATTCGAAGCCAAAGGTTAATGTCCAATTCAGGCCCGTACCCAGGATTTCGTTTCGGGAGGGGCCCACAAATAAGAAATAATGCGTCTAAGTGATGATTCTTGTGCATTTAGTATTTTTTGTTTTATTTTATTTTTTGAAGAGTGAGTGCAAGTATGTAGCATTTTAAGTGAATATGTACTCACATATTTCGGATTGGACAATGAGAGATTTAAGCAAAAATTTCTATGTGTTAAAGGGAAGGGATCGATTTTTTCATTTCTTCGAGTCCTAGTCCCATAGTTCGTATTCGACTTCTAGTTCAGGAAAAGCTGAGTGATGAGTATTAAAAGCTTCAATTTCAATGGTGTGTTCGTATAAGCCACGATGTAAGAAGGAACAAATATTTCGAAACTATTCAGTAAGCTCTTCTAGTTTTGCAAAATTTGTTGGTTATTTGTCGAACAGATGGTCAAGCCGATTTTAACAAATTTATATTCAAATGAGGTGCCTTATTATCCCACGTGATACTGTTTAATTTCATAGAGTCAACTTCCGTGTCTGGATCAGAGATGCCTGCAGATTTGTTTGTAAATCAGCAGATTTATAAAATAAGCTGTAGACATGTTTCAGTTGCAGACTTTTTTGTAGACTTTTGAAAATCACATTTTTAGTAGACGTTTGTAAAAATTTACCGATTGTTTAAATTGCCGCGATCTTTTTTTTTTTGTTCGCTATACCAATTCCGTGCTTCATTATTTCAAGAAAATTTGGAGTTCGCGGACTTTTTTCCGAGTTTAAATTTTTCAATATATTTGAAATTTTCAGGGGAATATATGCATGAATATATTTGAAATTTTAAAGGGTGAGTATAAAATTTACATTCCTAATTGGGAGTGATGATGTAACAAAAGAAAAATTTTCTTAGTAGCATTCAAAAACTTCAAAACAGAACTCACATAAATTTCTCAGAGCTCACACCGATTTTCAATCGCTCCAATAATTCACACTTATACTTATATTACCGAAATCGGTAATATCCTGTTCTCTAGCGTATAATAATGGAGTAAGTCAACAGTAACCAAGCGACACCATCATCATCAGCATAGGCGAACATGCTTCTGAAGTGTGCTCGCGTTCATCTTTTTTATCCTGAGTATGCAAGTGCAACATCCAGCGGCAGGACATCTTTTTCATTCGCAGAATCTTGCTAAAACTATGATATGTTTGCTCAGTACTAATCATTATGGCACTTTCTGATCATCCAGTACAATTTCCTTTAAGTTTGACATTGATTGTAATCACTGAGCGACTTTTGAGCCTCGAAAATAAATTTGATTGCAAAAAGAAGCGGGCTATTTAAAACTGGTTGATAAAATCTTCTAATTAGCACATCTTGTTAGTTGATAATCAAAAAATTCATTTCTGTTCCTGATTCCGCAAATAAAAGTTAAAAATCCCAAAATGGAAATTACTTTACTTCGATTTCGGGAGGGGCCCGGGCCCCTTCGGCCCCCCCTCTGGGTACGTGCCTGGTCCAATTCATCAAATAGTATGCGGAAAAGTTGAAAAAATATCGGAATCTGGATAACGGTTAACGTTGTTTTGAAGTCTATATTTTTGTAGGACATGTTCAAATTCTATTGTTGTTTTTAAAGAAGAAAACACATTTTTTTCAGTTGAGTTAACGGTAAGAATAAGTTATCTTTTTAGTTCCAAACGACATTTACGCGCATTGCGGTAAATAAAATTACAAAATTTGTAACAATGTAATTCACAGTTCCGCAACTATATGTTCTTCTATTCCATATTGAGTTGTTGCTGAAAAAATAGTGAAACATGTACTCAAAGCAATTGATCAGCTTCAGCGCTTTTATCACGACTGTATGAACCATTGCTTATTTTTCTGATCGGTGCAACTTTGACTTTCGGATATCACGTAATATACCTTCTAAACATTGATAACAGATCAATGATGATTTGAGGTAATTTTAAATCAATCGTGATGGGTAATTAAAATTAAGAACCAATTTCAATTTCTTTGTCATTATTAAATTCTATTGTCCACTGTCACGTCACTACACTTTTACTAAGGTGTAATAATTACAGTGCAGATACCAAGTCCGAACTACTTTTTGTAGTCTTCATCGTTGTATTCAGTTCATAAGTTTGTTGGTATGAACTAATGAATACTGCAAACATAATTTAAAGTGCGTGGCCGTATTGCAGTACACCTTAGTGAAAGTGTAGTGGCGTGGTAGTGGATAGTAAAATTGAGTTGTAGTAAACAAAATGAAATTGAACTCTACTACTAGGCCAACGAAAGACGGTGATGTATTAAGTAATTTATCGATTCAACGTGAGTTTCTATTACGTTGAGAGGTAATCGGATGTGACGTTTGAAATTACGGTGATAATTTGATTATGCCTCTTTAATATATAGAATCACACTTCTTCTGAATAGCGAAGTATTCTATGCGAAGTATGACTATTAGTTTTAGATGTATTGTGATAATTATTATATGTTGTTTTTTTAAAAGATGGTGGTTTTTGCGCCCGTTTGAGAATGACATATTTTATGTTCAACTCAAATGGGTTTTTCTCCACCCATATCCATGTAGATTTCGTATCCGATGGATATTACAATAATAAATAAATAAATAAATAAATAAGTATTGATTTTTCGATCGTGTTTTATTTGTGTTCCCAAAAACGCTACAAAAATCAATGGTGGTTAGGAATCGATCGAACCGCATTCCACATTTCATTTTCCATACAGGACTTAAACATTAAACACAATTTATGAGCCGGAATATGACTAATGAAACATTGTGCTGTTCATTTGGTGCCCATCCTCAATTAGGCACGTGGTTCTAAATAGTAGAGCACATGGATCAAGTCGGCTCAGTAAAATTTCCACACAAAACAACTCGTGATCGATGGCTCAATAGTAGCTTTCAAGCGAGCCTAGGCTTGTGGAATTCTGTTCAGCGGTTCAGCGATCTCCGGGAAAATTGAGAGGTAAAAAATTCGCTTTGACTGGTATACACACATACATACACACACGTGCATTTTCCTATCTCGAGCTGATTCGAATGGTATAAAACACTATGGGTATCCGGAGCCCCGATCAAAAGTTTGTCTCTTTAACAATTTTTTTCTATAGAACAAGCTCAAAACTGTTACTGTTACTTTGTTACAAAATGAGTAGTTGTATTAGCTATAGTCGTTATAGTCAGGCATTGTTGTGATTTGGGAATCATTTGCCTATCTGTGCGTACAGTAAACAATGTCTGCGATTGTAGTTATTTTCGTTGACTGTAATGCAGCTACTCATAAGTCATAGAAATTTGTGACGAAGTTTACGAACCTACTACAATTAGCGAAGGAACAATTCGGTCGCGATTCTAAAAAGAACGAACAAATGCTTAAGAACAAGAGCGGAATGGTATGTACAGTGTGCAAACCGCTGAAATTAGAATGTAATCTAGACACGGAAGCAACAAATCACAGCCAAAACCTAAGATTTAACAGTACGCAAATTTGTCTCAATTTGTGAAGAAAGTGATTCGTGAATTGACTAAAAGTTGTTAACTAACAAGACATTGATAGTTCCATTATCACTACCCAAAAATGTTTCCTAGAAATACTGACAATTTTTCTACTGTTGCCACTAAATTGTCAGTATTTCTAGGCATCCTCCAGGATCTTCCAGGCGATGCGAAAAACTCCGGGAATCTGTTTGGCGTCCGTTTGAATGTAGGTCTTATCGTCCATTACTATGCAATTCGGCTGGACTTTCCATTCGTGGTACAGCTTTCTGGTTCGGGATTCGACCATCGCATTCTGTTTATTGTTAGGCGCCTTTCTTACTTTGAAGATATGAATTCCAGTAAAATTTGAGGAAAAACTAATTTAGAGCATAATTTTTACATGTGCAAGATTTTGTCCTAATTTCTGTCAAGTGGCTATCTGGAAATTCATGGAACTCTTGATGCTTAAAAATACAAATGCATAAAACCGTATACTGTGAACCATCGATCCGGATGAGGTCAATAGAACATACACGAAAACGACTTCAATCAAGTACTTTCTTATACTGTATTCTATTGCATTCTTCTTTGAGTGTTTAATTTCTGCTTTGCTCTCTTGTTCTGTTCCCTTCAGTTTGTTAAATAATACCTTCAGTTACGCAGCAAAAAAATGAAATCTACAGGTGACGCAAATCCACATATAACACAATTTAAATGAACGTATAAAATTTATTTGAACGTAATCGTAAAGTGTGTGTGAGTTGTCAACAAAGATGTCGAGATCTCAGAGATGATTTTGATCAAACTTGTCGCAAGTGAAAGGTCTCCCAGTCACCCTGAATACTATTGAATGGTTTTGAGATTGGATGTTTTCTTTCTGAATTATACGAAGTTTTACGTCAAAATTTTTAGTTTTTTCGACAATGTCTGTCACAATTGACCTTAAAAACAAAATAGGTTCTTAGACTAAGATTCCTCACGATGACAGCTATCCAACAAGCCATAGATTGTTAAAATCCGTTCTTTTTTAACGGAGATATCGATATTTTTGTGTAAGCGACTTCTCGTCTTATTCCAGTAGTAGGAGTTTTACGCGCTTAATGATAAAGCGATGTTTCGGAGCAAAGTGAAACACGATTTTCAATACTGTTTATGCAATTGTTTTTTGATACCTAAAAGACCTTTCTCATGACGTTCGTTTTTGGCAACACAATCGTTCGAACATGACATATGTATTAGAAAGATGGCAGTATTTTCAAATTCAAAACAATATTGAATATTTGAATTGATTGATACTGCTTGCAACAATAATTGCTGGATGAACACAACTTCTTACACCCTTATACCATTCGAAGAAGTTCGTCGAGATAAGCAAATTTGTGTATGAAAAATAATTTCATTAATTTCTACAAACTTAGACTCATGTGAACAATCCTATGCTCCCATAGAAGGTTTCTGAATTCCATTTGAATCCGACTTCTGGTTCCGGAACTATAGGATGATATATATAATGAAATTAAAATCATGTCACTAGTCACACTTTTTGCTAGTAGATGGCTGAACAGATTTCGTCCATTTAATACTCAAATGGTCGCATAAAAAACTGTTTGTTTTTTATACTTCCGAGTATACAGGGTGATGTGTAAAAATTTCACATAAATTTATCGGGTTTATCGAGCTCACAGACTTTGAGAATCTTATTTCAGTTTTACCGGTATTCGGTTTGTCGAGCTCGGAAGGTATCTAAACATTTTATTTGGAACACATTACGATTTCTCTAAGATGGCTGCACTGATTTTACAAAATTTCGAATCTTATAAAATGGTTTACAATCCATTAGGCGAATTTAACTGAATTCGGCAACACCGATTTCCGAATTCCGTTTCCGAAATCATTGGGAATAGAGAAGCTAAAAGAATGCCAACACCGAATTTAATAAACAAAACTTCAAATTAAAATAATCTTTTTAATGTCGCCTGTCCCATACAAAATTGGTGAATTCAGTCCGATTCCAACTTCCAATTTTTGAATTACAGGGTGATGAGTTTTTTAAATTCAAACCATCGTAGAAGATGACTATACCAAAAAATCTCCAAAGTTGGGCTCAAAACTATTTAAATTTATTCGTCATACTAATTCATGGACATACGAGCTATTTTTGGTTAAGCGGGTCTCTACCGTTTCTGGAAGTACCAAAAAATAATGACAAAAACGTTTGAAACAGGAACTCACTTCTACATCTCATGGAATGCTTAATCGATTGTCGCACGTTTAGATTGAAAGGAATAATTTTAAGGTTTCATACAATTTCTACATTCGATTCGTCTTGCAGTTCCTATATTTCAATTACAATTAATTTGAAACGACGGTCATTAGAATAATTCCATGAAAACTAAACACAACGAAGAAAAACACATGCTGATTGATAAAAAAGGTATCATCTAGCTGCTACGTGGATTAAGCACGTTTTTCTAAGCTGGATCTGATGATGTAGATTGCTTAGAATGTTTCTACTGTTATTTCTCTCTGTATTATTACCGAAAAAGTATGTTGGTGGATGGGAATGCAAGTCAATTTATGTAATACGGTGTCTGAATTTGGACAATATTCCAAAACCTTTACTACATATAAACAACAAAGACATTCAGTAATCCAAAGCTCATTAAAATGATTATCGATCCGATCTTTCCAGTGCAATGACCCCACTTTGTGAAAGAATTTTTTGTCAATATAGTATTTAGTGGCAAGATATTCTACCAAACTAATCAAAGATTGTGTACCTTCTTCCAGCAGCATCAATACGCAGGATCACAGATGCTAACATTCAATTACGACATAATGCTTCTTATTCAAAGTTGCTTTGGATCGCCACTAGGAATGTCAACGCAACAATGAACCGTCAACTCTGGGCATGATTTAATCCTTCTGCTGCATAATATCCCTTTCAAGCCATCCTACGATAACAGCGTAAACCGGTTGATCCGCATTCCCCGGTGGTGCATTTGCATCGCACGTTTAACGTTTCGCGCGGCCTGAGTTCCCTCGTCTGTGTCCAGTGGCAGCAGTTGGCTGTCTACTTACGGTAGATAGTGTACCAGTACCTACCTATATACTCCTCCCATTTCAGTCCTGGCTTGGTGTACCGACCCCTCTAGGGCTCCCCAAGCTACGGATAGATACTGGCGTGCGTTCAAGTTCAAAGTCAAACAATATAACCACAACCGTGTTTGATTAGTGCCTACACACTTTCTGGTCTCGTGGGTCCATGTCTGATGTGCCGGACAACGCTGCCGGAACGAAGAAATTTGCTACCTCACGGACACGTTACCGGGGAAAAGTGGAAGGGTGTTTTGTCTGTTCCCGCCTGTCCGATACACGGTTAAATATAGACACAAATAGTTAGTTATTAAACGCGCGACGAAGCCACATATTTTAGAGAGCGAAGAAACTGACCGTATAGTATCATGTAAATTTCCATTGCAGATTTCTTAGACACCGCTCAAGTGGTGGTCTCCTTTTCGGGGACCCATCACTCGTAGATTTGCAGATGTGCTGAAGTGCAATTTTCTCTTCCTATTTGGGTACCACAAAAGGCAGACGACTCTTGAATGATGCAAACAACATTTCCCAAGTGTAAGTGTGAGCTAATCTTACAACGGCGTGGATACGCGGCCCGACTTGTTTGGTGAAGTGAAATCTTGTAGACCACCGTCGATGAACTGACGGGTGTGTTGGCACGGAAACTTCACCGATGCTAACTAAGATGGGAAATTGAACGGTTTAAAGCAGAAGAATGTATGTTGAATTTGTTGAGTAGTTTTTTTTCTTTATAATACTAAATTTGACAGGTAAAAAGAGGAATAAACAAATACTACATTGTGAACAACAAAGTAAACTAACATACAAGATTAATATTTTTATTTATAGGATTTTGTCCTCTCGATTGGATCCAACCGTTCTGCTCCGGGAGCATTGAACCGAGCTGCACAGTGGTTATTTGCTCTGGTTTTCGGCCCGTTTTTCTTGAACTAATCAGATTACATAGTTTACCAATCCACATTGTCGCGGCTAATCAAATTAGAAGAACGTGCAAATGAAAAGTTTCCGGGAAACGAGGGCCGTCTTCGCTGCGGTTGGTGTTGTTGTTGCTCCAGTCTGTTTGGTATCGTGACGGGGATTTGGGTTGAGTGTTTCCCGAGGTGGTGTGAAATGAGCATTAAGAAAATACATCAATAAACAAAGAACTCGAATCCGATTAGGTTACCTTAGGAAGGTTAGATAATTTTAACAGTCTTGTTCTCTAATATTTGGGAAAAGGATTTTCAATCGAGTTTTGGTATTTTTTTTACAATTTACTCGCTGAATATTTTTTTGCTGAATATCAATGCAATGAAATGAAGATGTTGTTCTTCGCCAACTGATGAACAATAAATTCGAAAACACGTGCATTATCAATTCTGTCCTAGAAACTAAATGTCTTAGAAACTAAACGATCTGTTAAGTTATTATGTAAATAATAATAAAATAAATAGGAAACACTGAACACTGTGACTTTTTTGTCTTGAGTAAGAGGTGTTCTCTTTACTTTTTCTCCGGTCTGGAAGGATTCTTATGGCGTTTTTTTACTGGAAAAACACTAGTGGCGTGGATTGCTCTGGTTTTGCACTTTCGAGCAAAAACGGAAATGAAACATCGTCAGAATATGGCTTTTCCGCTCGGAAGTGTAAAACCAGAGCAATCCACGCCATCGGTGTTTTTCAATGAAAAACGGCATTACTTTCAGTAGGATCGTAGCACCATTCAATTGTTCTGTGCGCTATATAAATCGACTGCGAAGTCTGTTGAAACAGGTCAAATTCAACAAAAACAATGTTATACCAAGGCTTTGCCTTGTAATGTATCACTAATTGTAACTGGAACTGTTAATTGAATGTAAAATGAAAGTACTAATTGGAAATACCATTGAATTCCTTTAATATTACATACACGCTAAGGTTTGATTCCGTTTTTCGGTAATTTTTTGACGAAAACTTACGGTAATCATCAGAAATAACCGATGTGAATTTTATTTTACAAAAATTATGCAAATTTTTACCGTACAATCAGTTGTCACATGTTTTCATTACCGAATTCTGTGAATAAAATTACAATTCATACAGTAAATTAGAATATTAGCCGAGTACGGTGAAAATCATACTGTTCTTATTATAAAATTGTCTACCAATTACTGAAACTCTGTAAATACTGATTGTCGTGAAAACTAGCTGTCAAACAGTTATTGAAATTTTCAGTAGGTATATTTTTATTTCCCAAAAAAAAATTTTTGAGAGGTTCGTCGAATGGATAAAGGTACCATGTTTCCAAAACATTAGAACTCCTCAAAGCTATTTTTACTTATAGGCAAAAAGTAACTTCATACCACTATGTTCACTTGCTACTAACACATATCGTTCGAGGGTAACTTCTAGTGGACTCGACAGATTGTGCGGTATTCTAGAAGGCGCTCATAATTCCGGGTAATCGGGACATTAAGACGCAAGTTTTGCTCGATTTTCATCGGCTGCTACTGATAAACTTTTTGCCTTTCTTTATAGAAAGGTATTAGAATTGCTGAAAAAAACGATTTTCGAACGGATCCTCGGAGACCCATAGTGTTATATACCATTCGACTCAGTTCGACGAGATCGGAAAATGTCTGTGTGTGTATGTGTGTGCACTTTTCGAAATATTAAACCGATTTTAACAAACTTATGCTCGTTTAAAAGCTACTGTCGGGCCATTGATCAAGTTCAAAGATCAAATGGCTGTGACTTTTGGTTCCAGAGATATGCTGGTATAAGTGACGTAACCGACAAAACACGTTGATTTTTACCACACTTATATATATATATATATATATATATATATATATATATATATATATATATATATATATATATATATATATATATATATATATATATATATATGTATAAATATATATATATATATATATATATATATATATATATATATATATATATATATATATATATATATATATATATATATATATATATATATATATATATATATATATATATATATATATATATATATATATATATATAAGGGTGCCAATATTTTGGGATCACCTCTAATTTCGTGAAGCGCTAGTGCTCAAAAGTTTAAGCACCTCGAAAAATGTCCTCATGCAAAATTTGAACTAAATCGGACTCTCGAAAAATTTTTTTGATGCCGAAACTTTTGAAACTGCATGCAACATCGAGATTTAGTGTCATCTCAAAAAAATTTTTTTTGAAAAAATCAACTTTCTGGGGCTTGAAATCTTTGAGTTCCAAAAAATCGATTTTTTCAAATAAAAATTTTCGAGATGACACTAAATCTCGACGTTTCATGCAAAAGATTTTTGACATCAAAATTTTTTTTTCGATTTCGAAAATTTCATGGTGATTTTTCAAGATATATGAAAATTCCACTAAGTGGACTAAGAATCGTTTTTTAGATTAGCATCACTGTTTTCATACAAATATCCAACGCAAATGTCAAGCACTGGTTTGGAAAAATGATGCTGACTGTGTGACATAAACACTAAAGCATGCTTTTGAGAACTACTCAAATCAATCTGAATCAATTGGTGTCAAAATTAGTATCCGAAATTATTTAATAAAAGTATGAAATTTATTTTCATGAGACTGTTATGAAAGAAGAGGAAGGCATTATCACACCACTAGGTGGATTAAGAAGGGTTTTCTTCTTTTTCCGTGGATATATAGAGCCACCGTAAAAAACCGTAGCCACTGGTTCTAATTTGCTTCACTCGTTTGCTATAAAAAATATACAAATCCGTTAAAAAAAATCGCAAGTTGAAAATTTGTGTAGTTTATTTTAAATCCAAAGATCCATTTAAATTCAAAGTTTCATTAAAAAATAAAAACAAAAACAAAATAAATACCCAACCATTCGTTAGATGATTCCATTTGGTTTTCAGAACTGATCGGTTGTTGTTTGACAGTACAAGAAAATTTTTATTACCGAACGGTCAGTGATCAATTGAATTATCGAATTGATTACCGAACGTGAAAATCTACCGAATTCTGTGAAATTTTCTAAGTGTGTATGTTATAATACGAAGTATAAGAGACGTAATAATACAGATATGTATGTATTTCAGATGTTAAGGGCTGAGGCCAGTAGGTCGCGTAAAACCACGTGGCTCGCTGTGCGTACACACTTAGAAAATTTCGCAGTATTCGGTAATTTTTTACCGAATTTTCAACAGCTGAACGTTCGGTAATCAGTTCGGTAATTGAATTGATTACCGATCGTTCGGTAATTGCTGAACTGTCAAACAACTACCGTAAACTGTAAACCAAATTGATTTAACAGATTGTTCGGTAATTTTTGTTTGTTTGTTTTCCTTTGGTTAAAATTCTGGATTTTCGGATTTAAAAAAACAACACGTATTAACAAAAACGAATGAAGAAAATGCTTTTATTCCACGAGAAATTTAAAAAGTGTTAGATGTTCCGACTGACCGGAATTATGAGCGCCTTCCAAAACACTTCACAATCCGTCGAGTCCAACAAAAATTACCCTTGAACGATTTGTGTTGGCAGCAAGTGAACAAGTGATACAAAATTATTTTCCGCCTATAAGTAAATAAAAAGCTGTTAGTGGCTCTAATGTCTTAAAAACTTTTATTACCTGTACCTCAATCCAATCGATGAACCCTTCAACATTTTTTTCGTTTGGTTAATAAAAAGACACTCACTGAATATTTTAATAACTGTTTGACAGTTAGTTTCATGATAATCGGTTTTCACAGAAGTTCGGTTATTGGAAGATAACTTTACCAAACGGACAGTATGATTTTTACCGTATTCGGCGACTATTCAGGTTTACCGTATCAATTGTATATCTAATACAGAATTCTGTAATGAAAATTAAAGTTAAACTGATCGTTCGGTGAAAATTTGCATATTTGTTGTAAAATAGAACCCATGTACCGAAATATCGGTTATTACTATAGATTACCGAAAGTTTTCGTCAAAAATATTACCGAATAAAGGAATTAAATCTTAGTGTGTATTGCATTTCTCTCCATGTTCTCTCGCAAATGTGCAAAATGACTCTCGATGTGGCCGGGTGGCCAAGAAAGTTTTGATATTTTCGGTTACAAGTTTGACAACATCACATAAAATCCAAGAAAGCTGCCGCTTGTTTGGCAGCCTTTTTGAGCCGATTCTATTTCTTTCTCATGTTTCGTCACGTTACCAGGGAACTAAAATGGCGCCGACATAGAAATCGACTCACCTCCACAAAAATAACTTACACTTCATTTTCATCGCGACAACATATATGTTTTTATGCACTAATCGCATCTAAATTAAATTATCTAGACATTTTCAGGATAGATTTTTGATCTATGCTTTCGAAGACGAGATATTCAATGAACAAGTTGAAAGTTGCCGTTTTCAGCTATGCAATTCTTCCTTCAGAAAAAAGACTTTCCCGACCGATAAAGTCACACAATCATTCTGAAATTTTCACAGAATAATCTAAACTACTAAATTTCTGTTTGAGCTGTTAGTAGAATATTCTCACTAATAGTACTGTTGTTGTACCGTTGAATTCCACTAAGCTATAAAACCGATACACTGAAGAAAGATGTAAATAACATTCCGAAATACGTATCTGTATTATAACGTTTGATACACTTTCGGAAAAATAGTGACTGTGAAAATAGTGACTTTGTGAGAGTGTAATGACGTGACATAGTGGAATTCAACGGTACAACAACAGTACTATTAGTGAATCTAAACTAATTTTCTAAGAGATTTTCAGTTGGGTTTTTTTATATTCGTCACCGTTTCTGAGAAAATCAGATTTGAAGCGTGAAAATAGCCCTTTAGAACGCCCTAAAACACACTGGCCTCAGCCTTCAGCTATGATTTGACGTGTGTGAATAATTTTTGAATAATAAAACCGGTAAGTTGCGATCGGAATACGAAAAGTTACTTTTTTTGGCTCTTTGAAATTTAAGGGGTAATGTTGATTAAAAAGAATATTTTCAATAGTTTACAACATTGCCCTCAAACACATTCACAGCAGCACTTTCGTCACTTGGCCCTCGAAATCTCAATTTCAATCCTAAATATCAAAGAAATAGCATCGGCTTTGTGATCAGCGGGAAATTTCACTTGAAAAAACACTCACCTACTATTATTTATCTCAATGAAAATGGCCTCTTTTGAGCAGACAAAGAACAATAATTGCCACTGTGGATTAGAGTTACGATATTCACAAATTTTTCTATAAAACCACAGATTTTTGCCTAATTTTTCACACAGATTCTGTGTCTCAGAACACAGATTTTATCAAAATTCACAGATTTCTACAGATTTTTATGAATAATTCATAAAAATGGCAGATTTTTAAAATGTTTTACACAGATTTTCACAGAATATGATCGAAAATATGCAACACAGATGATACACCGATTTTTTAAGTTGAAACACAGATTTTAAAATGGCAACTCTGCTGTGGATACTCGAGTTTTAACATCTACGCAATAACTATGAAGAGTAACACACCACTGCATTCGCATTACGTGATATTTGTTTGTTGCAATGCACCTACTATACCGATGACAAGTTATTTGCTTCATTATTTCAGTCGCTACAATTAATTCACATTAATTCCTTTTACTCTATTATTTAGAAGTCTGTTAAGGATCAAAAGTAATCCAAGTTAACTTGTGTCGGTAATTTGTGTATTACTTACATTTTATTTGGTACGTGTATCATAGATCTACACTGATAAAAATCGACACCTTGAACCGAAGTGTTTTACACTTAATTACGCCGCATTTGTCTCGACACTTTAACTGTAAGTGTAAGTCTCTTCAAATCTTATTCAAATGAAATCACATTTAATTCTATTGGTAATACACTTGAATTCCACACGCCAAACGGCAGATAAATTGAAAATGTACAACTTTTAGTATTTAATGCGCTTGACACTTACAATCGAATTTTCATAAAAGTTTATTTGAATTCATGAAAAATCTTAGATTTTACGTTAACTGAAAACACAAACATTTTATTCATGGTAATAAAGAACAATTTCTGGTAAATGTTTGAAAGGCGGAAATAACGTTTTCTCTTTGTTTATTTTCTCCTTCAAGTTTAAGTATCAACTGATAGTTTATGTTTTGATGCTTTGTATCATGCATGATGAAAGAGGTGAAAATAAACACAAAGTATCTGTCACTTGCTGGTACGGTGTTTCGAAAAGCACTGTTAATTTAATGAATATACTTACTGTTTAATAGAAAACCAGATTAAATCACTCCCATAAAGATACTTGCAGCCCTTTTATTCGAAACTTTTTTATTATATGCTTGACATTTAGTATTGCCGCAATTGTAAGGAAATATAACGATTATTGAGAAAACATATATACATCTCAAGGTAGAAGTTTTTTCTTTTCCTTTTGATTGAGTACTGTGTAGTGTTGGTTTCAAATTTTATTTTAAAGTTTAGTTAAAAATTTTAATGTAATGGATGAATCCATGGACGTAAATCCTAGCATGAATCCGATACCCCCACGAACGAAAAAATATCAGGAGAGCTCTTCTGGGCCTTGGATAGTCTTTTTTAGACGTATATCAAAGCCATTAAACATTTTTCAAATTAATAAAGGTTTGACATCACGATACTCTTCAATCAAAGAGATCATAAAAGTAAATAACGATAAAATTCGTGTTGTGGTAAATAATTTGAAACACGCGAATGATATTGTCTCTTCGGAACATTTCAATAAAGAGTATAAAGTTTACATACCCTCCAAAGATGTCGAAATTGACGGTGTTGTTACCGAAGCGAGTCTTTCGGTAGATGATTTACTCAAGCATGGTGTTGGTCGTTTCAAGAACTCTATGCTTGAGGGTGTGAAAATACTGGAGTGCAAACAACTGTACTCAGTAGTTCATGAAGAGGAAAAAAAAGTTTATCGCCCATCAGACTCGTTTCGAGTGACATTTGCCGGGTCTGCGTTGCCGTCCCATGTCTATGTCGATAAAATTCGCCTCCCTGTTCGGCTTTTTGTTCCAAATGTAATGAATTGTACGAACTGCAAAAAATTCGGCCACACAGCTACTTACTGTAGTAATAAACCAAAATGTATTAAGTGTGAAGGGCCTCATAAAGATAATGATTGCAACAAGGAAATTGAAAAATGTATTTATTGTGGGAATAGTCCTCATGATGATATTTCAGTATGCACTGCATTTAAAGTGCACAAAGACAAAATTAAGCTTTCTTTAAAAGCACGGTCTAAGCGCACATATGCAGAAATGCTTAAAACGGTCATTGATGTCACCCCTTTGGAAACCGAAAACGGGTTTTCAAATCTAGAGGAACCAGAGGACTCTGACTCTGACGAAAATAGTGAAGGTAATTCGTTTATCACTACCCAAGGGTCAGTTAAGAGAAAGAAGTCTTCCTCCAAATTACCAAAAAAGACACCTAAAATTTCATCTTCAAAAAAAGATCCCCGTGTTAAACAAAAAAAGTCAAAACCAAAGACTGTGCCTCCTGGTTTGTCAAATTCACAAACCAATCCAGGATCTAGTACAGAAAAAGATAATAATCCAGTGGGCTCCATTTCACAGCCACCAACAGGATTACTGAAGTTTTCGGAAATTGTTGAATGGATTTTCTCAGCATTCAATATATCTGAACCCTTAAAGACCCTCATAATGGCATTCCTTCCAATAGCTAGAACCTTTTTGAAGCAGTTATCAGCTCAATGGCCAATTGTCTCAGGTTTTGTATCTTTTGATGGATAATTTATCACCCGTCGCAAATGATACAATCACTGTCCTGCAGTGGAATTGTCGAAGCATCATGCCAAAACTTGATTCATTTAAAATATTATTGCATAGTCAAAAATGTGATGTATTTGCTTTATGCGAAACATGGCTTACTTCAAACATAGCTTTAAATTTTAATGATTTTAACATTATACGTCTCGATAGAGACTCTCCGTATGGTGGAGTGCTTTTGGGAATTAAGAAATGCTATTCCTTTTATAGATTAAACATCCCTTCAACTTCTAGTATAGAAGTTGTTGCTTGCCAAATAAACATTAAAGGCAAAGATATTTGCATAGCTTCGGTTTATATTCCTCCAAAAGCACAAGTTGGACAGCAACAGCTTAATGAAATGGTTGAAGCCCTTCCTGCACCACGATTGATTCTGGGGGATTTAAATTCGCACGGTATTATGTGGGGTTCCGTTTACAATGATAGCAGATCATCTTTAATACAAAACATTTGTGACAATTTTAGCATGACGGTATTAAATATGGGTAGCATGACACGGATCCCAAGACCTCCGGCACGCCCAAGTGCATTAGATCTATCTCTTTGCTCAACATCAATTCGACTAGATTGCACCTGGAAAATACTGCCTGATTTACACGGTAGCGATCATTTACCAATCATCATCTCAATTAGCTGTAACAAATGTATTGCTACTTCCGCTAGTATTCCATATGATTTGACAAAAAATATCGACTGGATTAAATACCAAAGTAGTATCTCTATATTTTGAATTCAATGGAAGAGCTCCCTCCACTTGAAGAATATGACTTCCTCATTTGTTCGATTCTGGAGGCAGCAGAACAATCCCAAACTAAACGCTTTCCTGGGCCAACGACTAACAGAAGGCCTCCCAACCCCTGGTGGGACAAAGAGTGCTCAGAGGCTAAACTCGCAAAACAAAATGCTTGCAAGACGTTTCTAAAACGGGGAGGAGGAACTCCTCAGAATTTTGAAAAACTTATGGTTTTAGAAACCAAGTACAAGAGCATACTTCGAGCCAAAAAATGTAGCTATTGGAGACATTTTGTCGAAGGTTTGTCAAGAGATACCTCAATGAGCACTCTTTGGAACACGGCCAGACGAATGAGGAATCGTACCGTGGGCAATGAGAGTGATGAATACTCGAACCGATGGATATTTGACTTTGCTAGGAAAGTTTGCCCAGATTCTGTTCCTACGCAGAGCATTATACGGGAATCTCCTCCAAATAATGGTTTTATTAATAACCCATTTTCAATGATGGAATTTTCTATAGCACTCTTGTCTTGTAACAATAACGCTCCAGGGTTGGACAGAATTAAATTCAACTTGGTGAAGAATCTGCCCAACCTCGCAAAAAGACGTTTGTTGGAATTGTTCAACAAGTTTCTTGAGCAAAATATTGTTCCACCTGACTGGAGACAAGTGAAAGTTATCGCCATTCAAAAACCGGGGAAACCAGCTTCCAATCACAACTCATATAGACCCATTGCGATGTTGTCCTGCATCAGAAAATTGTTCGAAGAAATTATTCTACGACGTCTCGACACTTGGGTCGAGACGAACGGTTTGTTGTCAGATACTCAGTTTGGCTTCCGTAGAAATAAAGGGACGAATGATTGCCTTGCATTACTTTCGTCTGACATCCAAATTGCCTTCGCTCAAAAGCAACAAATGGCATCTGTATTTTTAGACATTAAAGGAGCATTTGATTCAGTTTCCATTGATGTTCTTTCAGACAAGCTTCACCAAAATGGACTCCCAGCGGTTATAAATAATTATTTGCACAACCTTTTGTCAGAGAAACACATGCATTTTTCACATGGCGATTTGGCAACACTCAGAAATAGTTACATGGGTCTCCCGCAAGGCTCATGCCTCAGTCCGCTCCTCTATAATTTTTACGTAAATGACATTGACAGCTGTCTAGTAACCCCATGTACACTAAGACAATTGGCAGATGATGGCGTGGTTTCAGTTACTGGACCCAAAGCTATTGATCTGCATAAACCATTGCAAGATACCTTAGATAACTTGTCCGATTGGGCTGTTCATCTTGGTATCGAATTCTCTGCGGAGAAAACAGAGTTAGTCGTCTTTTCAAGAAAACATGATCCCGCGCAGCTTCAGCTCCATATGATGGGAAGAATGATCCAACAGGTTTTAACTTTTAAATACCTCGGGGTGTGGTTCGATTCCAAATGCACGTGGGGAGGACACATTAGGTTTCTGATAACAAAATGCCAACAAAGAGTAAATTTTCTTCGAACAATAACAGGATCTTGGTGGGGTGCTCATCCGGAAGATCTAATAAAATTGTATCAGACAACGATACTTTCAGTGATGGAATATGGATGCGTTTGCTTTCGTTCCGCTGCAAACTCTCATATTATCAAACTGGAGCGAATTCAGTATCGTTGTTTGCGAATTGCTTTAGGGTGCATGCATTCGACACATACAATGAGTCTTGAAGTTCTGGCGGGAGTTCTTCCATTAAAAGATCGATTTTGGGAGCTTTCATCACGCCTGCTAATAAGATGTGAGGTGCTGAATCCCATGGTAATTAATAATTTCGAACGACTAGTCGAGCTTCGATCTCAAACAAAATTCATGACAGTATATTTTAACCATATGTCACAGGAAATCAACCCTTCAAGATATATTCCTATCCGTGTCAGCCTCCTAAATGTCCCTGACTCAACTTTATTTTTCGATACATCCATGCAGCGCGAAGTGCGTGGAATCCCGGATCATCTACGTTCGACGGAAATCCCAAAAATATTTTCAAGTAAGTTCAGGCATATTGACTCTGAGAAAATGTTTTACACGGACGGATCGCGAATTGAAGAAGCGACAGGGTTTGGTATGTTCAACAATAATGTTTCGGCCTCATTTAGGCTTCAAGAACCTGCATCTGTTTATATAGCAGAGCTAGCAGCAGTTCAATATAGTTTGAGTGTAATCGTCACATTAATTCCAAACCATTATTTCCTCTTCACAGATAGTCTGAGTGCAATTGAAGCCATTCGCTCAAACATGACTGGCAAGACTGAACCGTTTTTCCTGGGCAAAATAAAACAGTGCCTGAACGACATATTGAACAATAATTATCTAATCACTATAGTCTGGGTCCCGGCTCATTGCTCCATTCCTGGCAATGAAAGAGCCGATATTTTAGCCAAACGTGGTGCTATTGAGGGTGAAATTTATGAGAGACCAATTGCTTTCAACGAATTCTATAGCTCGTCTCGCCAAAGAACACTTGCCAGCTGGCAAGCTTCTTGGGATAAAGATGATCTGGGTCGGTGGATGCACTCAATTATTCCGAAAATATCGACAAAGGCATGGTTCAGGGGACTGGATGTGAATAGAGATTTCATTCGTGTGATGTCTAGACTCATGTCCAATCACTACACGTTAGATGCACATCTCCTTCGAATTGGACTTTCCGAGACTAATCATTGTGCTTGTGGCGAAGGTTATCGAGATATTGATCATGTCGTTTGGAATGCGTGGAGTATCGTGATGTCAGATCTCAACTAATAAATTCTTTGCGTACCCAAGGTAGACTATCCAATATCCCAGTTCGAGACATTCTTGCTTTCATACATGAAACTTATTTATCATTTCATAAAGAAAACTGGAGTTTCAATTTAATAAAGGCCCCTTTCAAGACTTAGTTCTGATCCCAGCTGCGTCCATGAGTTCAACCAATAGCTAAATTAGAATAAAAATAATGTAATGATACAAACAAACTCGAAACAGTTTATGAAATTATTAACAAAATGTCTGAAAATAACAGCTTATTTTATAATTTATAGAAGTTAATCGTTTGGTTCAAATAATATTTCCGAGTAGATTTCATAATTAATGACGAGTTACCTAAGATGATATTTAAGTAATAAGAGAATATGTTTTAATAAATGCAAAACGTTGTGACTATGTTAGAATTAAATTAGGATAAGAATATTATGTAAAAGTGATGCTACGGCGAAGAAAAACTTATGTAAACTGCCTTAAGAAATAAACGTATTTATGAAAAAAAAAACATATATACATCAATACAGCGACACTTCAAACTGACATGTTAAGAGATTGATCTATGTCATAAAGCTACACACTTTAGTCCTATGTTCGAAGCATTCGATAGCAACATGTTCACACTTAAGATTAAAATGTGCTGAGATATGATTGAGCCATTTGATGACACACTTAACACTTATGCGCTAAACTTTTGAAGCACAATTGAAGCATACTTGATATTCTAGTGAATCTAGAACTTGAAATGTATTTAGAGAAACACATTTTAGAAAGGTGTCGATTTTTAACAGTGTATGTATTCATATAAGCAGTGCAACCAGTTCATCAAAGTGGCTTGCACGAGTGAGTTTCAAACAATCGTTTTTAGCAATAATTTATTCTCAAATGAATGTTGGGCAAGACTTTTTGGATGAAATATCAGTTTTGATTATTTTTTCAACAACGTTTGATGGAAAATTGCTTACATTTTATGAATGTAGATTTTAATTCCCTAATAAAAAAAGTTAGCAACGCTGCTTCAATGCATTTGTATTAGATTGCGGTACACAAAATAAACAAAACTAAATATTTTCTGTTACAAAAGCAGTCTTCCGGAAAAATAAATAGTTTTACTACAACATTGCATATCCATTGCCTTTCGCGTGTTAAATTGAAGGTTCACATTTTGCGGGTTTACTTATAGAAGGTACGTAAATCTTTATATCGCAATAATTTCTGCAAAAGGAAATCCATATAGGAATGTGCTTGTTGCTAATCAAATGTGTTAGTGGAAGTAAGCTGAAACTGAAATAATTTTTCTCGAGCAGTTTTAAGGAAAACGGGAGAGTTTTAGACTAAGATTTTCGCTCTTCTAAAATTGTAATTTTATGCAGAATGAACTGATGGGTTTATTTTTCAACCAGGAAAAGAAGCACAGGAACTTGTTTTTACGCACACATTGTTAACATTACTCATACGTTTGCAAAGTGTCTTGCTTCTTACCAAGTTAACAAACTGTTGTTTGAACAGACTTCTAAATAGTATCACTGAAGAAGGATGTAAGGAACATCCGAAATACGTATCTGTATAATTACGTCTGTTATACATCGTCTTTTGACGTATGTAATATTAATGGAATTCAAGGGTATTTTGAATTAGTACTTTCATTTGTAATGTATATTTATCACTTTTAGCGTCTTTATTTTAGTAAGGAAATCATGGGAGAAAATTGAATAACGATTCTAGAGCAAACATCGTAAAGATAGTGCGTACAAACCCATTGTACCCCGGCTGAGTTCGTGCGATCCGTTCCCGTTTGGGCCCTGGTTTGCATCTGCTTGCAAAGTATGGTAGAAAAGGTTAACCAACCGAGAGCATCCACGAAAAACCGAATCGAAGAACCAAAGATTTAATCGCAATTCCAACCTAATCGGACCGTGACTTTTTAATGTTTTCGGCATTTTCATGGTTGTCCTCCGGATACCTTCCATTAGATCACGTTTAGCCGCACGTTTGTAACGGTGATGCCGGTGGGAATGAGGGCCCGGGCACGATTCTTTCCGATCACTGGTTGCACCTAAAATAGGCCATCGTCAATTCGAGCTTTCTTCGATGGAACTAAAATCGCATGTCGCAGCGAATGGTTGTCGTGACTAACTGTCAAATGGATTAGGTATTCCGTTCTGTCTGTCTAACCTGTAAGGGAAAAGATGGTACGTGAAAAGGGCATGTTTGGAAGGCACGTTGTTTTGGGGCCCTGCGGGTTACGATGTGATAATCGGCGGTCTGAAACGTGAGCTTTCGTTGGTAGAGTGATCACGGAGTGCTTCGAACCTGTCTGAATTTGATTGGGTACTTCTAAAATTGTTTCCGCTCCTATCTCATCTCATTTCGGTTTGTGTGTGTGTGTTGTTATCAACTGCTACCAGAAAAGCACGCATTGGAACCGTCATATGTTTTACTATTAATTATTCAATCGAAAACCAACGACAATCAGTCCCTGTGAATAATTAATTCATATTATGTAGCACAACGTTTGGCTTAGTTCATGCTTGTATTACTATCTTTTTTTTCTGAGCTAGAAAGCATTGAATCGAAACATCCAATCATTTTTTCGTTCGGCTCGATACCACAATCAACATGTCAATATAATTCTGTACCGGAGTATATTTCATTTCCACCGATGTCAAGGTTGGGCCCGCCTAGATTGATGCGGTAGGTACGTTAGTACTGACTGCTGGCCCACACGTCAGATAATCACAATAAACCTCTAACATTACCAACGTTATCATTTACTTTGGATGCCGTAGGAAGGAAGAAGAGTGGAAGTGGATTTCTCAATGGCAATTTCAATCAGACTATTGGTGTTATTTTGGCTATTTATATCTCTCTGTTTGCTTTCAGATCAATTTTACGTGAATCATCGGAATGACTACCAGAGAGTATCCTCATTTACCAGTTTACCAATCTGATAAGAATTGAGGTATTGTCGGTTTCGAACAGATCCATGTTTAATGGACATTATGTTAACTAATTGTAACAATGAAACAAAATGCAGGACCATGATTTGGCAACAATTTGAATTACTGAAATTTAAACTTCTGTAATATATATGTGAATATACATGACTTTAGTAATTGAAATCGATGCGTAGAACTTTTTTCAAACTGCACACTTAAAAAAACCCTGTGATTTTACATCTTATTAGATGCACATAAATGGAGCGTTGCAGTTCACGCAAATTTACGTCGAAGAACTTTTAATATTGTGTCTAAGATTCCATGACATGAATTTCATTGAAAAAAAAAATAAAAAATAATAGCAACAGCCGCGACTTGAATCGAGAATCATTGGATCGCAAGTACGTCTGTTAATCGACTGAGCCACAGAAGCATGCAACTGTTTGACTGGTAAAAGGTGCATTTAAATTCATACAGTCACACCTCAAGTCAAGCTCATCTAACATTATGTCATTACAAATAAAATCTTTCGTCATTTAACAAATTAGATCTTTAGATCTTTATGAGTTACATCGTATGAGTAACCTGTAAAATTCAATTTTTTTGGAGTGTGTATGTGAAATAATAATACTGACTGAGCGGTAAATGTTTGAAATCTGACCACCTTTCTTTATGTTTACTTCACTAAATGTCTAATCTAAGGGTGCAATTGTATAGAAAACAAAGATGTGTTTCATTCGTGTATCTTCCTAGTGCAATTATTTTGTTATTTAAACAGTTTTACGATAATATCTCCGGAGCAAAAAGTGTTCACCATCAAATATTTATTCCAGTTGCCAAAATATTGGGAGGATATGGTCACTCCCATAAATCTTTTGGAGGGGCAAAAAGTGCTTTGCTCCCCCCAGCGAGACTCTGGAAGCTAACTCTGAAAGGTTCACAGAAAAAAATAATTAATTTTACAGGTGGTAGAATTCTACAAACGATACAATTCACAACAAATTAATTTTTCACATGACGCAACATTTTACTCGCACAGAATTTTACACGCTCCGAAAATAATTTGCACTCGGCTACCAAGTGCCGCTGTATGGATTTATATTTATCAATTTTTCAATGAACAGATATGAGCTCTGCGGCCCAGTTGAGTAACCGATGTGCTTGTAATTTAATGTTTCTCGGTTCAAGTCGCGCTGCTGATATCGATCTTTTGTTTTTTATTTCATTCGAATTCAAGACATGTAATTTTCAAATCACACAATTTTACATGTGCTTGAATATAAATTTGTATGAAATACGATGCTCCATTTATGTGCATCTTATAAGATGTAAAATCACAAGATTTTTTCGAACTGTGTTGGACAGTGGGGAAAAACCCAGAAAACCCGCAAAGAAATCGGGAACCATGGAAAAAGGCAACAAACAAGAGTGATTATTATGTAAAAATATTCATGAAATTCAATGGAATGATTTTTTATGGCCGCACGAATCGCCATCCTCCTCGTTTTACCCCAAACGCCCAGATGTTTTAGGGTTTTCCGTAGTATTTGTTCTGTAACTTGAAAAGAAATCAAGTGCGGTCTACTGAAATAGCTTGATTTTATGTAAAAATGTCTGGAGAATCGAATGGAAGAGTGTACACTGGCCGCACGAAACGGTTTGGTGGCTATTTTACCTGATTTCCTCCTTTTCATGATATCTTATTGTAAATCGTTCTTAAATCTCGGTAAAACTTATTGGAAGTTTCCTAAATCCAGCTTATCTTATAGAAAAAAGTCTGCAGAAAAAGTCTGGAGAATCGAATGGAGGAACCCACACTGGCCGCACGAAACGTTTTGATGACTGTTTTACCCCATTTCCTCCATTTTATGGTATTTTATTGTAAATCGTCCTTAAATCTCGGTAAAACTAATTGGAAGTTTACTAAATCCAGCTTATCTCATGTAAAAAATCTGTAGAACCGAATGAAAGAACCTACACTGGTCGCACGAAACGTTTTGATGATTCTTTTTAATGATATCTTATTGTAAATCGTCCTCAAATCTCGGTAAAATAGTCACTAGAACGTTTCGTGCGGCCACTGTAGGTTCTTCCAATCGGTTCTACAGACTCTTTTCTATAATTTAAAGACTTTCCCAGAAAGTGTGGACGCAACCAAAAACCGCTGCCATTTCGCAATGGTTCAGAATCTGTCAATTTTTATGGCTGCGTCCTGTTGTTTACACTCTTCTCTAACCACTTGTGCAGTTGTTTATTCGTTTTCATTGATTTGTTTCGAAATGCGTGGACTTTCAGCAGAACAACGTCGGAAAATTGTGTACAAATGGTGCACAGAACGCGGACTGTCACTGAGAAAGATAGCAAAAATGGAAGGAGTAAGTGAAAAAGCCGTGCGAAATGCAATCAGGAAGTTCGGTAAGGATAACACCTTTGAGGATAAACCGAAAACGGGTTGAAAAAAAAGTCCTGCTAACCCTCAGTTGGATAAACGTTTACTGAAGGCGTTCCAGCAAAAGAATGAGGTTTCAGTTCGGGATGTGGTAAAAAAAGTGGGCACTTCGAAGTCAAATGTTCTTCGTGCTAAAGAACGTTTGAATCTTCGAAACTATAAGAAGCAGAAACAACCAAAATGTAGTCCGAAACAAGAAGCATCGATCAGACCGAGGGTTCGAAAGCTGTACAATACGATTCTTGCTGGAAATTTGAACTGCATAATCATGGACGACGAAACCTACGTGAAACTCGATTACAAATTCTTACCGGGACCACAATATTATACGGTGCGAGAAGAGCAAGTGTTAAACCAGTCCGAGACATCGATTGAAGTCGAAAAAATTGGTAAGAAAGCTATGATTTCCAAACCCTTCATCACCACTGCTTCAATGAACAGCGAGATCTTGCTTCTTCTGGCCAGATCTTGCTTCTTGCCACTACTCGAAATGAACGGTAGAATGGTATACCACCAAAAATGTCACTTTCGTCCCAAAAGACATGAATCCACCAAATTGCCCACAACTTCGACCAATTGTTGAATTTCGGGCATTAACGAAAGCACATTTTAGGAAACATGTCTCGGCAGGCGAAACCATTCAACAGTTCGAAAAAGATTGGAAAAAAGTGTCAAAACGCCAAGAAGTCTGTACGGAATTTAATGAGGAACGTTCGCAAGAAGGTGCGCCAGCTAGTCTACAATGGCTAAGTAGCAAATGTTGAGAATAATATTCTGTTGTTGTAGTCTAATATTATCAGTATATCGAATAAAATTTGAATATCTAACACTTGTGAATTATTCACAGCGAAATCAAAGTGTGTCCATACTTTCTGGGACAGTCTTAAGCAACAACATTGAAGTATTTCAATAGTACACTATTGAAAAACCTGTCTTATTTGACCCATGTTTTCACCAGCCAATCAAAACGCGTTCTGAGAAAGAGAACAAAATATCTGCTGTTGTACAACAAATCGTTCGAGAAAAATGTTTCGAACAGTGCTTGATATCGTAGTGTGTTCCACAATTTGGTCCTTCTGAAAGGCAGGAATGAATCCCGTACATCATCCTGATAGTTGAAATATTCGGAATTAAAATTCTATATGCTGCTATTTTTATAGCCGTTAGGACTGCCCATTAGTGAAAAAACTACAAACGAAATCACGTAAAAAGAAACCTCTTAACGAAAATTGGATCAGTTTGGATTCTATCGCCACTGCGAGCAAATGTATTGTGTGTCGTTTGCAAAGCTAGTTTCGCTTCCGACAAGAGCGATTACGTCACAGCTGCCAGTCGTTTGCATTGGTGAAAAAACAACGAAAAGAGGACAACGGTGGAGAGCATCACACAAAATCAGCCGTTCGAAGGGCTCTGAAAGTTTAATAAAGAACTATTAGGATTTCTTGCTCGCAAATCGAATGTAAATATCCTCAGTCTAGTGCAAATCTAGAACAGTTTGGTTAGATATGTGCACTTTTCGCTGTGTGAAATGCACAGTAATCGAGATCAAGTGAAGCCTTCTTTATTTTTGCGAAAAATGTTTCAGAGTTGATTGTCGTAGAGAATTACGCAATTTGACCCATCTGAATGCAAGAAAAGAATCCATGAAACATTTTGATAGTTTCTTTCAATGAATTACGCAAATCCGAAATTAAAATTGTGTATGCGGCTATTTTTATAGCCTTTAGGACCGCCCATTAGTGAAAAAGCTACAAACAAAATCACGTAAAAAGAAACCTCTAAAAATCCTCAGTTTAGAGCAAATTTAGAACAGTTTGATTAGATTTGTGCACTTTTCACTGTGTGTTGGTCGTGACAATTCAAAGCACTTTTCAGTGCTACAGATCATTATAGAGAATTAATTGAATTTACTCATTCGTACCAAAAGCATCAGATTTATCCAAATAGACGTAGATAAAGTTTGCACCGTCACTAACACATTCAATTACGAATCACGCAATGCAAAAATGAAAGTGTGGATATAGAACAAACTTGTATACTAGAATGGGTGTCGTTTGGAAACATGCCGTGCGAAACTGGGTTGTTACGTATACAGATTAATCTGTATTTTCATTATAAAAATCTATACTGGTTATTTCATAATATTTAATTGTGTTTTAGAATGTTTACTGTAACTAATCTGAACTTTAGTTTAGGTGCATCGTTTCAAATTCTAGTAGTGAAAAAAGAGAATGCTTGCATAATTCACACAATTGATCAACTAATTGATATTCGGAAGTGTTAAGGAACATGACAGTTGTTTTCGTATTCACGACATCCAGTTATGTCTCTAACATTACCCACCCGCCTTTTTTGACTCAGTAAAATTTGTTTTTTCAAACCAGTGAAAATTGTAGAACCGATTAATCACGTTCAGCAGGAAAAACTTTCTGAAATATTAATCATATTGGTGGAAAACCCCGACTTCTTTATAAAAATTGTATAAAATCAGTATATTTTGCAAAATCCGTATAAAATATAGTAAATTTTACCAAAGTACCTGAAAATCATAAGAAAACTAAAAAATCCGTATATCTGGTAACTCTGCTCAAGAAACATTTTTGGTAGTACCGATGCACAGCGTCTTTACTGATGATGTCCCGAATGTGAATAAGTTTACGATATACTGGTCGTTTTAAGATAGTAGACATCTAGGGGTTTTGGTTACAAGTGGCCAAAATTACTGTTCAAATTGAACCGATAGCGTACCAAACGATAGCAACAATTTCAATCATTTGTTACGATATCTGTTTGCCTTTGTCGGTTCAAAATGATATAAACAATAAGTAGTTCAGGGTTGTTTGTTGGCAATCATTTCTTTTTACAAGTGCTAAAATAATAACAGTGTGCACACAAAAACTGCTATCAGTATTTAATCAAAAGTGTGCTGTTGCTTTCGCGATTGCCGTGTTGTCTCGAGATAACGATGTGTTGTGTTTGTATTCAAATAAACTTTCCCGTATTACTCACGAAACGACTGGGCAGGCTGAGACAAAAAAACCACCGTTTGCCAGCCGAGAACCGTTTTGAACAAATGGTACTAATTTAAATGTAAATTAAATCATCAACAGACCGTCGTTGATAGACATGGATTTGTTGCATCCGTATGTTAAGATTTACAAAAAAAGTGAAAAATTTTCACCTCATAAATGCATACTAAATGCGCAAAATAATTGAAAACATGCCTTATTTTCACTTCGAAACCAAAAGCAATACAATAAATAGCTGTGAAATCTAGATCTGTTTTTTCCACACCCACTATTTTGCATAAGGTTAAGGTATCCCATATTCATCACAGTTTCTTTCTGCATCCTACCTTTCAAAAGTCAGTCAGTCAGAGTGAGGCCACCTTTTTAATGAATGTTTTGAATTTGGTTAAGAATTGTCGTGTTTCTCATTTCTAACATTATTGCTTTTTAAAGTCGAAGTAAATATATTGGTACTAGTTACAGCGCAATCAGTTGATTATAGCCCAGTTTATAAATTAAATACGGTCGCGATTTTAGTGACGAATGTTAAATGCGAAGTGAGTTAATAATTATTGCGACACATTCAAACTTGCGCAAACTTTTTTATACACAGAAAAAAATAATGAAATTTGCACGACATGTGAATTAAGATACTGTGAAACAGTTGTATCGAAAATTGAACTGAAAATCATCAGCAATGTAAAACTAAATTTCAATCCATTAATTTTTTAAGAACAAGGCCGTAAATTGATATTAATGTTTAGTTTTGCATCCAAAGTATATTAAAACATGAAAAAATGTGAACTACCTTTGAATTCAATTTCTAGCTCTAAACATGTGCATGAAAAAAGATATACATTCACAAACCATTTCTATCTGTGTAGTTGACTGAAATTAAACAACTGTTGCACGATTTTTTTGATAAAAAAACAAGATGTTTCGCATAGTTTGTATTAGAAATAGGCCATGAAATGATCCAAATCGTGACGAACACCAGCAGAGAGTTGCTAATTCGTGCGCGTCCGAAAACTTTACATGAAACTGCTAACGAAATACTGATGTGACCTCATTGATTATGAGGCTTCCGTCAATGCGGATTTCAGACAGTTTCCGGGGTAAGAATTTTTGTTCAAAAGGATAAGGCTGCCAAAAGTCTCTTTAAAGTGCATACTCAAGCAACCAGAAGTTCCACAATTACTTAAAACATCCACTTTCTTGCTGCTAGCACAAACCAAGTTCCGCGTGAACTTTTTCGTTGCTTAAGAACACACGTGGTAATTTTTGAAAGTTCGAAGTACAGAGCTAGTTCAACGGCTGCTTAAGAGTACGCTTAATTCTTTGGCAAACTTGAAAGTAAAGAATAAGTTTCGTGTGAACTTTTTCGTTGCATAGAAGCTGAACAATATATTCTAGAATCAGTTTCGTTCGCGTCGCGCGAACTTTCAGGTGTGGGTAATTAATCGGACGGCTTAGAATTCTATTAACGAATTTCGTAAGAAGCTTAGGCCAAATCAGTTCCTTATATTCGAAATTTTGGCAATTTGGGAAGTCATTTGTACTTGCAGTCAACGGAGTAAATCATTCGTGATTATGAATGACACCTTAGACGGCGAGATTTTTCAAGGTAGCACGATAAAAAAAAAAACATTGTTTGGTCCCGAATTAAACAATAAAGAATCCTCGTTGTAGGATGCAACCTTCACCTCCATTCCATAGTTTCTTCAATCAGATTTATCGTAAAAATTTTGTCCACTTGTATCGGGATAGAATGAGTAAATAAATAAAAAGGGTACACTGGATTTTATTGTAAACCGCTCAAAGTAAAGCCTTTGTATTACATTCCTCTCGTGGATTTTGACCTTCTGTTTTCTCCAGACTTCGCAGCCGATTCATAGCGTATAGAACCATCGCATGGTTATCCTACTGACACTATTAATCCTTCCAGGTGGGGAACGGGAATAGCGTGATGGGTAAGTCGGTGCCTTTCATGCAGCCCGCCTGGGTTCTATTCCCAACCCCGCACATAGGGTTAGAAAGTTTTTCTCGGTTAAAACCTCTATAATCGAAAAAAAACAAAATCCTTCCTTCAGGTCGTGACTTTGAATATACAACAACAGACTTGTAAAAGCAACGTTCTATGCATTGAACCGGGGAATATCGTAGACCCCTCAACAGTTTTTAATAAACATAGTTGTAAATTAAAGTACCTATAGTTACCATATCTTGCTATTTGATTTTGTCCAAATCGCAATAATATTAAAAAAAATGCATATGGATCTCTCGTTCTCAGAGATAGCTGGATCATTTTTCCTACACTCGATTTCAAATTAAAGGTCTTAAAGTACCATGCACAGAAAAAAAATTATGAATTTTACAGGTGACAGAATTCTTTAAACGATACAATTCACAACTATTTGATTTTTCAAATGATGCATTATTCCAGTGTAATTTGCACTCGGCTACCAAGAGCCGATGTATGGATTTATCAATTGTTCAAAGAACAGATATGAGCTCTGCGGTTCAGTCAAGTAACCGATGTGCTTGTGATCTAATGTTTCTCGATTCAAGTCGCGCTGCTACTATCGATCTTTTGTTTTCTTTTCATTCGAATTCATGACATGTAATTTTCAAATCACACAATTTTACATGTTCTTGAATATAAATTTGTATGAAATACGTTGCTCCATTTATGTGTATTTTATAAGATGTAAAATCGCAAGATTTTTTCGAACTGTGTAGTTTGCTATTGAATTTTATCCGGATCTAACTTCTGGTTCCGAATTAAAGGGGTTGAATGTGCATAGAAAAATGCGATTTTCTCAGTAACCGCTTGTTTTTGAATTATATTTGGCTGTACCTTCCGATTTCGGAGTAACGAGTAAAATGTGTGAAAACATGTAATAAAGCGCACTCGATTTCCTCGGAATCGCTGAATCAATTTTCTCGTAGTAATTTTCAAATAGAGCACCGTTGAACCGGAGTTTTACAAACTTTCATTAAAGTTTAAAATCTTATGATACCATAGCCTGCTGTGAAATTTTATTCGGATCTGACTTCCAGTTCGGGCAATATAGGGTGAAGAGTGTTGAAAAATTTCGAATCGTTTTTTGAAGTGACAATGGTACATCCGTGAAAATATTGTGAAACTGTCCTCATTTTTTTCCATAGGTTGATCTTGATATTTGATGTCTACAGAATTAGGATTTAGCTATACGGGTTCCGGAATGACCGGAATTACCTGGAAAAGTAATCAGAACTTAAAAAAAACGGAGCTTAAGGGCACCGGAATTAAAGGGTGAGAACTGTTGAAAACTTCATAATGTCATTCGAAGTTATGACGCAGATACCGGAAATAGTAGTAAAATACTCAATTTCTCTAGCATAGTTAAATCGATTTTCTCAAACTTAGGCTCAAATAAAAGGACTTATGGTCTTATAGACTTCTGATTCCAGTATTTTCGGATGAAGAGCGTTAAAAATTTTGAAAATTTTCCTTAGAAATGGTCTCATACCAATTATAAGACAACACACGATATTTTTAGAAACAGTTTGGAATCATTTCGACGCTTAATTTTTTTTGGATCCGTTTTGGTTACCTTTCGTTTTAAATTTAAAATTTTACGGTGCAGTTAATTTGAAGAACTTTAAAAAAAAAAGAATTTTTACTATGCAGAACCAGAAATGCCATTTATACAGATTTATCTGTATTGTATAGATGTTTGCGTTCGCATACTGATTTAAATAAGAATACAGATTTTATACAGATTTTCTAAAATTAATACAGATTTCTACAGGTTCATAAAAAGTGAGAAGTAAAAAGTTAGACTTTTCTCTCTGAATATCTGATAGTATTTGGTTGCAGTACTTCTTTAAAAGTTTATTAGTCAACGGACAAATCACATGTAAAAATGACAATCTTTTGTGCAAATATTTGATGATGAACACTGATAAATATTTATATTAAAGTTTCAAACCAATTTGAACTGATTCATTTTATTAGTGAAAACAGATAGAGCAGATACATATTCTCTATGAAAATATCTGGCATCTCTGTGCACAGCCGATGAAACACACACACTTAACAGCGTTATGTTGACGTATAGCGGAATGAAACCAGTGCTACTAGATTAGCCACAATAGTTATTTCATTAGTATTTAACACGTTCTTTCTGGTAATGTTCGAAGCCGAAACAGTTTTATTGAAATATCAATATCAGCAATATAATTAAACTAATGCCACGGATACCAAAAAATACTTGTTGATGATAATTTGAAGAAGGAAAACATTTAAATTTTTGTAACATTATGAGTAAACTTGGCAACTTTGCGAAACCAAATGCGATAAAAACAAAGCACAATCAAGTGAACTAAGTGAAAAACTTTCATCTTATATTTCTGAAGACTTTTATTGATTTTCGGGGAAGTTTTAATTCGTTCCAATATTTCACGAACCGCGAGGCTGAAGCGGACTTTTTGAGGGGCTTAATCGGACTATAATTTTTTTATTGATTAATAATTAATAATTTCACACAAAAATGAAGAACGAATACAGAGTCGTTATTGAAGACTATTTGATTGTTTCGCTACATATAATGAACGTTTTGCTTAAAATTTTAGTAAATATAGTTCTGATAACTATCAGAATAGAACTGAGTTCTATTTTGCACTTAAATGTTAGCTGGATCTCTTCATTTTATTTCGTGGTACAACATGTTTACATTCCCGTTACATTCAGTGAAATGACGTTGAATAAACTGAAAGTGCATATTTTGTACGTAACCAAAACTACCGAAAAGTGCAATGTTTTGTGTTTGTAAATTATTTTTATGAATTTTTTTTATTTTTTGGTGCGAAATGTGGTTCGCAAAGATGGAAAGTCAAAATTATACGTACAAAATATGAAGCAGAGGCAAGGACTGAAGGCGTAGAAAGTGTAAAAGGTGCCCAACCGTAATTACAAGCGAAATTGGACTGCAAAATGTCGGGCTAAGGAGCTTTACACCATTTCAGCAAAAATTTTCTTTAAACATATGTGCTCGAAGACTTTAAACAGCTTTCGGGTCTGGCTGTTTATATTGCAATGCAAAGGAATGCCGTTGCCGAGCATTTCCGGTCAAATAAAGTGTCCAGTTTCCTGACAAAGTATGTGATTTGGCAGGCCATATGTAGTTGTGGACAAAAATCTGAAAGTTGCGTTTCTACCGGCACTATCAATAAGGAAGTGTACGAGAAAAAATGTCTGCGAAAACAGTTACTTTCGTTTGACCTCATGTCACTATGCGAAATCCGTTCTGGAATAGTAGAAGGTACAATAGGTCAAATACGTGCCAAAAACAGTGTCCAGAATTTCATCCAATCGAGAAATACTGGGTTCTAGTTTTTTTTAATAAACATTTTTATTCAGGCCTTTTCGCGTACAAGCTTTACTTGTTTTTTTTTGCTATTGGATCTCGTTGTCACCCTTTTTCTAAGGGGAGATGAGCTTCCATTTCCATCTATCGAGGATCGAGGGTCACTTTGTCCGTGGCTTATCTCATCATCCATTGCTTCATCGTCGGTGTTGTGTGTGATTTCCGTTTTATTTTCGTTTCCCTTGTTGATCGTAGTCTTGGGCTCGTTGAGAGTTGCTGTAGATGCGCCTTGTTGTCCATTGGATGCAGTTGCTAGTTGGTTGGAAGGTAAGTTGTGAACTGCAGCTGGTGTACTTTGTTCTATAGGGGATACTGATGGTTTCGTTGAAGGGGATGCTTTTTTGTTGTTGGTGGCTGTCACAGGTGTACTGGGGTTGCTTTGGGTTGGTGTAAAGGAAGCACCGTTGTCCTTTGGTGTAGTTGTCTCCTTATCCAATTTATCACATGGCTTACCGTAGTGAACAGCTTTTTGGCAATATTGACATGTGGCCATCTGATTGTCATAGGTAACAAGTTATTTGCACGGGATTCTTGTATCCTGACCTAAAGTCACATAAGAAGGTATAGGCCTCATCAAGCGCATGCGTAGCAAACGTACGCCATTTAGAATACCGGAATACTTTTCTTTTTCGATAGAGAGAATCTCTCCGTATTGGGACATAGTTTTGCGAACATAAGGATCGATGACGCTCGAGGGAAGATCATGCACACGCACTTCTATAGCACTATCTTCCATATATACTGGAATGTTGTACTTAATGTTTTCGTGCTTCACATAGTGCACATTGTTATTGTCTTTTGCGAATTGAATTGCATCCAACTGTTTATAAAGCTGGATGTAAACAACATCATTTGTCATATAGCATTGAAATAAACGTACACGTTTAATGTCAAGATGCATTTGCTCCTAAGCAAACCTTCAAGTTCTCGTATCGAAGGTCGAATTTCGCCCTGCTTGAAGTCAACAATAATTGTATTCTTTCGTATCGGTGGTGGCTTTTGTTCGTTTGGTTCACTCATTTCGAGTTCGTTCTATTGTTCACTACACAATACTGTACTTGGTTTCTTCCGTCCCGAACGTAAGCGGTTTTGTTTTATCGACTGACTTGGATGAGATGTGAAAGCGAACTGGGTAAAGTGTGGGTTCTAGTTGAGCGGCGACTCTTCGAAACTAAGAAGAAAACGAATGGTGCTGATGGATATTGTATTCTCAAAAAATAAATCACGACGCTTCTACCTGGGAAAATACATGAATCTCATCCACCCAACTTCTCACGTATGAATTGATAGAATTGATAGATAAAATGTATCGGGTTGATCTTATATCAAGCATCTTTCCAATAAATAAATAAAATATTACTTTTCTAGTAGAAAATAGGTGATTTTCCTATATTTATTAACTGAAGCTCACGTATGGATTACATGACGTGAACATTCATTTCGTGCATAGGAAAATCACATAACAATTACATGAAATGATGCATGATACTATTGTACATAGAATTCACTTCACATCACAATTGAATTGGATATTATCAGTTATTAATTAATAAGCTGAAAACTGATTTCTAACCGAAATATTAGTTTTGATCAATTTTCACCAACGTTTGGTGGAAAATTGCTTACATTTTATGAATGTAGATTTCAATTCTTTAATAAAAAAGTTAGCAACACTGCTTCAATGCATTTGTATTAGATTGCGCTACATAAAATAAACAAAACTAGATATTTTCTGTTACAAAAGCAGTTTTCCGGAAAAATAAACAGTTCTACCTCTACGACAACATTCCATATCCATTGCCTTTCGCGTGTTAAATTGAAGGTTTCTTTTTTGCGGAATTACTTTTAGAAGGTACGTAAATCTTTATATCGCAATAATTTCTGCAAGAGGAAATCCATACAGGAATGTGTTTGTTGCTAATCAAATGTGTCAGTGGAAGTAAGCTAAAACTGAAATATTTTAGACTAAGATTTTCGCTTTTCTTGAATTGCAATTTAAAGTAGTATGAACCGATTGGTTTATTTTTCAACCATATGAAAAATTTATTCAGTAAAATCAGGAAAAGAAGCGCCGAAATTTGTTTTTACGCACACATTCTTGACATTACTCATACGCTTGCAAAGAGTCCTGCTCCTTAATAGCGTGTATGGCGGATTCTCAGATTTTAGGTCTCTGTTGGATCTGAATACTCCTGGAGGTCTCCTGTTGTGAGTTTTAAAAGTTCCCATCGGCCAACATCGTATTCTGATAACGGAAAAAAGCTGGAAATTTGGTATTTAGGTATTAAACGAGTTTCGGATGGTACTTACGTTTGAAAACTCCCAACAAAGAATGTAAAACGTTAGAATCTATCAGTAAGATGTCATCCATTTTGAAGTTTTTATGTCGCCGGGTACCAATGTGATATAAACAGGTGGGGCAGACCACATGGCTTGCTTGCGTTGGTAACCAAAAATTTGTAAATAGTTTGGTATGACGACATACATGAAAAATGAACACGCTTTGATTCAATGCCTACTAGTTCGAACGATGTGACAAAAGCAAGCACGTGGTTTTTAGTTTTACTTGGCTTGCTGAAGCAAAGTTGATTTCACTAACACAAAAAAGTTGTGTTTGCCCCACCTGTTTCTATCACATTGGCCGGGTACACCCTGTTAGTATCCTAAATAACGTAACGTAGACATTTGGGGCTACTTCACGGCTTTATTTGGGGCTACTTCACGTGCATGTATGTCAACTGTTTGACTAGTGTTACTATAACTCTGACTAAGTAGTAAAGCCCTGCCCGTTTGGGAATTCAAAATGTACCGACTGACTTTTGCTGCCACCTACGCCATCGCTCAAACGATTCAAAGAGGCTTTAAATTTTAAACAATTCTCATATACTCTAAACCACGAAAGTGCAGATAACAAGTACCCATCTGCCAGTTAGTTTACTACAGCCAACATTCGATAGACTGGCTTAGAGCCCTCCCTCCATAAAGAGCGCTGCAAAGTTGGGAAGTTATGGCGTTTTCGTTTTTAATTTGCACTACACCGGTGCAGTGCTACACTGAGGCATGAATAAACGAACAAAAATGACGAAAACATAAACAGTAACCATTGACTACAATAAACGATTCCATTTCACAGAGCTACACCAAACTTTTGATGAGTGCTACACCAGTGGTATCGGTGCAGAAAAAGTGTAGCACTGGTGTAATACAATTGGTAAAAACGAACGGTTTCAGTGCAGCTTTCGCTACACCAGTGTAGTGCAATTTAAAAACGAAAACGACATTAGTTTCGCTTGGATGGGTGCTGAAACACACACATACACAGACACATCAGCATTTCGCACTTGCGGTAGATGGCACAAGCTCACCTAATTCACTCAGTTCGCAAGTAGGCGCTGGAAAATGGGGAAACAGCTTTTTCCGCCTCATTGTTGATTTTGAATGCGCCATGTTTACAATCGAGTGCTACATTCGCGTGTGCTTTCGGTGTGATAAAGGCTCATCTCACTGCTAGACTGCAACCATGGTAAGCGCGTTGAGTGCGTGGTGATGGAGCCCGACAATAATACCACGCGACTGTTTAATGCACTTTGAGTGGAATCGTGTTGGTGTTTACGGGGCTTAACTGTTTCGATTTATGTGCTACCAGCGTGATCGAAATAGGAAAGCTGGTGGAGGATTTATACGTTCGGTAGAATTGAGTTCGGTCCATTAAAAACTTTTTTTTTATCGAAGATATCGAAATTGAGTGCAAACAAAACGTGTTATCGAAATCATATTTTATGGCCTTGTTTTCAGACCAGTGACCAGTGATTTTCGATCTTTTGTGTAATGAAATATTATAATTTGATTAGAAATCTCCAATACTGTTTGCAGCCGGAATTCACGTGTTATCTGGTACGTCAGAAGTAATGAACTATGAAGGTACTGGGTGGGAAGCTAGTTTCATGACGGTAGTATAGTTCAGCTCACAATCGGCCCTGATAAGAGCTGCTGTTCGAAATGTCAGCATTAATAAAAACAAACAACCGCTGATAATAGTAGCTCAGGGTTCAGTTTAGCATTCGCAACATTTACTTCCTATTGCTTCTATTACCCGTATGCATGAAGTTTGCCTCGATTCTAAACTTCCAACCATTTTCCATCATTTGTTCACAGGTGACGAATGGCACGTATGACACCATGAACGACGATAGCTGTTCTATATCTACGACGACGGAGCTACGCAACCCGGATGCCAGCTCCGACGGGGACGATCGCAGTGTTATCACCGGAGGAACGTTACCCATTCGGAAAGCCACCAGCGGGAATCACCTGGTCCCGGGTGCTGGTAGTAAGAAACGTCGCTCGGCGTCTACACTGGAGGGAGTCATCAGTACCAAGCATCATCTGAAACTAGTCAGCAAAGAGTTGGAATGGGAGCGCAAGTTTCGCGATGATCAGCTTTCGAGATTGTTGAAAGCGTTGATCTATTTCGAGGCGCGGCTTCAGAGCGAGCAACGGCTGATTCGGCAGCAACTGCACGAGAAAGATGACGTGATCAACCGGCAGAACTGTACGATCAATCGTATGAAACGGAAGCTGGGTGTGGATACCGAGTCCGATATAGATCTGCCAGAGGTGGCGCAGTATTGTCCCAAGTGTCGGAGAAGTTATTATGGAAATGAGGTTAGGTGCAGTGGGACGCAAACCGGCGAATATCGGGGGGACGGTGAAGAGAGTGTAAATACAGGTAATTATGATGCGCATTGTTTAAGTGTAATCTGTTATATGGTAATTATCTTCCTCGAAAGAGAGAGAGAGAAAAAGAGAGTGGAGCTGATATTGTTTTGATACAGTCTTCCTTTTTTGAAACTGCAACGTTCGTCGTCGTATTACTCATCTGACCATCAAGTCACGCACGTTCTCAGGCAAATGATTTACAAACCAGAATACCATTGGGATTATGTTGAAATTTTAATTTGTAAAAGAAAAAGCTCAGGAATTATTTTTTCAAAAGAAGAACTGGAGCACGCGGTCATTTTCGGAAAAAGGTGAACAAAGCTCCATTGGTTTTGTAAACCTTAGCTACACGTCACGTTACATTGTGAATTATTTTATACTACTTTGGCCCCCTTCATCATGTACATCAAGGATTTTGATCACGCGAAGTCTATCGCTTTTATCGCGCCAGCAAACAACCCAAACATGACACTGAAATAGAGCTAGTCAAAGCTCTCTGGTGAGGTTTTCTCGAGGTACCCTGGATGCATACTGTCAGACGACGATACGTATACCAAGAAGGATTTTGAGCTGCTTTCAGAACAGAAGTCGTATGAGGCTACGATTTCAGGAGATGTCTTCATCAGAAATTAATAAGTTTTTGCTTGAATTTTCATGCACTAGAAAATTCGACTGGCGATTTGCAGCTCCAGAATACTAATCAGCTAAATTTGTAACAGGTTCGATTATAATTTTGTAATACAAAACCTTGAAGATTTGAGCAAATCTGACATGAAAACCAGGTTTGAAACTGACTCGATTTTCAGTTCAACAACGTTGAAACTAGGTTCGAAACGAGCTTCAAATAAACGGTTTGACAGCAGTTAGTGTGGAAACCGGGATAGGTTTGGCATCAAGTAAAAACGACATAAGTATCAATTGGGCTTCCTATGCAAGGATTCTGTACATTAAGAATCGGAGAGAAATTTTCGAAATCATAGATTGTTCGTTTGCTTGTTTGAAAAGCAGAAAATATAAAATAGGACAAAAATGCTGGATGATGACAGATCTGAATTTTTTTGTTAAACTTTTTTTTCACCAAAGACCATTTTGTCGAGTGGGTCATTTCAATGATACCAATGTTTCATTGTATGATTTCTTGTAACTAATTGCAAGTTACGCGTTGTAGAAAATGTATGTTGTCAATTTTGTTTGTGTAATAAATATTTAGGTTGAAAAAATACGTATATTCAGCGTATCTCCATAAATAAGTTTGGTGAGTTTTTCCAAACTTAAAACAAGAAAACTGGCACCATATTTTTGACATATATACGGCGCCTTTTCAAAATATTACCTGAGGAAGAGTGATAAGGATTTGATCATGTACATCTTTTCCATATTCAGAACTCAAATCCGGAATCCAGGAATCAGATTCACAATCCAAAGTTAAAAATTCAGGACCAGAATTAAGAATTGAAGCAGGTTCAGAATTTAGGTTCAAAATTCAGGTCCAAGACCAGAATTCCGATACAGGTTCTTAATTCTGCTCCAGAATCCAGGTTCGAAATTCAGGTTCAGAATCCAAACCTAAGTTTGAAATAAATGTTCAGAATCCAGGCCCTGAAATCAGATGCAGAATGCAGGTTCAGATCTAGAATCCAGATTCAGAATCGAGAACTCAGGTCCGGTATCCAGATTTAGAATCGAGAACGCTGGTTCAGGTGCCAAATACAAGTTAAGAAATCAAGTCCATGGCTCGAATCCTGAACCTATATCCAGAATCAATATTCAAGTGCCTAATTCTGACCAAGAATTTAGGTCCAGGCCCAGCATTTTGGTTCAGAGCTCAGGTCCACAATTCAGATCTACGTTAGGAACATTAGTTCAGAACTCTGAGACCGGATCCAGAATCTAATTCCAGAATTTAAAATTCAGGTCCGGAATCCAGATCTAGAATTCAGCTCCAGAATCTCGGCTCAGAATTCTGGCCCGGATCAAGAATCTAAGTGCGAAATTCAAGTCCACAATCCTGATCCATAATTTAGATCCTAAGGAGTGTATCGAAAATAAGCTATCCACAAATTTTTCTTTCAAATTATGATAAAAAACGATTTTTTATTCAAACTAAAAATTCACAATTTATTGTACGAGGTTCAACTTGAGCATAATGAAAACCGGATGAAATTTAAGTTATTCCTTCACGAATTTCCGAACTTTTGATCGAACGCTCTTCATCAAGTTCCAGACGAGTGTTGTATCGCTTTTTTTGAACGCTTGAGCCAAAATTTGTTTGAACTCCTGCATGTTCCCAGCTGCCTTACCAGTCTTCTTTAAGACCCTCTTCACGATTGCCCAGTAACGTTCGATAGGTCGAAACTGAGGGCAATTTGGTGGATTGATATCTTTCTCAACGAAATTTATACCCTTTTCCGCAAGCCAATTGAGAGTGGTTTTGGCACAGTGAGCCGACGCCAAATCCAGCCAAAACAGTGGCGGTGTACTATGCTTTTTATATAAAGGCAGCAATCTCTTCTGGAGACACTCAGATCGATAGATTTCAGCATTTATAGTTCCGATAGTGTCAAAAATGGTTGACTTCAAACCACAGGAACATATTGCTTGCTATACCAGTACCTTTGGACCGAATTTATCCACTTGAACGACCTGTCCGCATCGCTCACATCCTCCCCAACGACGACAGTAAAGTATTGTCGACCTGGAAGGGTTTTTGAGTCGTCCTTTACATAAGTCTCGCGGTCCATCAAAACGCATTCATCAGGACACTGCAAAAGACGCGAATACAATTTCCGGGCCCTTGTTGCTGCTCGCTTCTTCTGTTCTACACTTTGTTTCGATATTTTCTGCTTCTTGTAGGTCTTCAGGTGATTTCGTCTCTTGATACGCTGGATCATTAAGACACTCGTTCCTGTTTTTTTTGCCAAATCACGTATAGACATTGAATTGTTCTTCATGATTAGAGATACCACTTTCTGGTTCAGTTTCGGGTTGGAAGAACCGGGTTTTCTGCCTCTTCCTGGTAGCTCATTCTTAGAATAATGTTCCCCAAACTTATTAATGATGGTTTTAACATTGGCGTTATGAATTCCAAACCGCTTCGCCAATTTTCGCATAGTAATACCCTTCTCACTTAGCCATGTGTCCAGAACCTTAATTTTCACTTCCATTTCAATACGCGACATTCTGAAAACGCAGAATTTCAACCGCACAAACAAGTAAAGAATCGAAAGCTGTCAGCCAAACGCACTGCATGCTGCGATCTGAGCCTAAAAAACCATCACAAATACATGCGTACAACACAAATGTATGTGGATAGCTTATTTTCGATACATTCCTTAGTAGCCAGTTTAGAACTCTTGTCCGGAATTCAGGGTAGAAGTGATTTGCCAAAATAACAAATTCTGTTATTCAAACCAAGCATCTCAATGGTAGAAATTAACATTTTTTAGTTTGTAATAAGATAAATAAATCAAAAACCATAACAAAACCTGTATGAGGTAATAGCAACCAATTATAAAATTCTGTCATTGTGATATCAAACAAAGAACAAAATATTGATAGAAAACAAATTTTTCTGTTATTTTATATTCTAGCATTCAAAATAGAGTAATATCATAAGTATTTCTCTAATCTGATTCTGATGCAGTTCATTCAATACTATTTTATTTGAAGGTAGAGCTACTAGATCAATGTACTTAATTATATTGGAATAACTCATCAATAACTAAATAAGATATAACAAATAATTTTGATGCTAAACAGATGTACAATTTCTTGATTCCTTGGATGAAATATCAAAAAAATATCAAGTATCGCTATGACAGCCCAGAAACATCAAGTCAAGATATGATGGTAGAATTTGTTATTATTTTGATCTTTGTTTGCTATTTATACCTACCCGGGAATCATTGTCCGGAATCCAGGTCCAGAATGCAGATACAGAATCCATGCTAAGCTGCAGATGTTTGGTCCAGAATTCTGGTTTAGAATCCAGATCCCGATTTTAGGTTCAGAACTCAGTACCAGAAGACTGGTATAAGAGTCAGGTTGAGAATCTAGGTTCAAAATTCAGCTCCAGAACCAGAATCTAAGTCCTACACTCAGGTCTAGAATCCTGATTCAGGTTCTGAATGTCGGCCCAAAATCCCGGTACATAATTCAGGTCCAGAATTCAGATTCAGTTCAAAATACAGGTTCAGAATCCAGGTCCTGAAACCAGATGCAGAATCCAGGTCCTTAAACCAGATTCAGAATCCTTGACCAGCACTAAGGTCCGAAATACAGATTCAGAATCGAGAATTCAGGTCCAGGTCCCGAGCTCAGGTGCATCCTCGGCCTATGCTCGAGTCCTGAACCTATGCTCAGAACTATTATCCAGGATTCAGTTTCAAGTTCTGAATCTATATCCTGGTTCCTAATCCAGGTCCCTATTAATTCCCTGAGATCAGGTACAGAATTCAGGTTCTGAATCCAGATCCACTATTCAGGTTCAGAATTCAGACTCTGAATCTAGGTCCAAAATCCAAGTTTAGAATCCAGGTCAAGTGTCATCTTGAATTTGTTTTGAAATCGACTTCTGGGACTGGACTGGGAGATTTCTGAAATCGTAATGTTTTAAAATTGCATAAAACATAGAGATCTGGTGTTATCTCGAAAAAATGTCATGTAATTTTAAGACGTTCGACTTTAAAAATAATTTTTCTATTTTGGAAATCTCATAAAATTTTCGGAAATCAAAAGTCGTCAAAACAACTAAGGAGTGTATCGATAAGTAGTTAGCAACATTCAAACAGTTATTACTCTGAAATGGCTTAATTTTTTGCAGCGTGTTTTGCGGTGACATGTTTGTTTACATGTCAATAACAGCAGCGCAATCGATTGGTTTCAGTACGGTTTATCGTTTCAATGATGAGTCGAATTGATCCGGAAACGCGAAAGAAAATTCTGCACACTTGGTGCTCAGAAAGTGGTGTCACGTATAACGAAATTGCAAAACGGGTGAAAGTGCACCACACCAGTGTCAAAAATATTATCGAGATGTTCGGTAAGACCCTTTCCATGAAGGATTTGCCCCGATCCGGTAGGAAAACGGGTCCCATCGTCGTCGACGCGGGATTTGGCCAAGCAGTTCAACACCAGCATCGGGATGATTCAACGGATCAAAGTTCGGAACTCCCTGAAAACGTACAAGAAACAGAAGGTGCCGAAAAAGTCCCTGGTGTAAGTTCAGGCCAAAACAAGAGCGCGAAAACTGTATAACCGGATTCTACAGAATAAAGACAAATGCATCCTGATCGACGACGAAACCTAGGAAAGGAAGACTCTCGAGCGCTGCCCGGACCGCAATATTATACGAAATCGGTGTACCAGGACCTGGACGACGCTGACACCACGGTGGCGATGGAAAAGTTTGGGCAGAAGGTGTTGGTCTGGCAAGCAATTCGTACCTGTAGTTTGCGGTCGTCGATTTTCTTCACGAAGGGCACAATTAACGCCAAGGTGTACGAGGAAGAATGTTTGAAGAAGAGAGTGCTGCCACTGTACAGAAAGCATAAGGCTCCTCCTCTCTTCTGGCCGGATTTGGCTTCAGCCCACTACGCCAACTCCGTTCTACAGTGGTTGTCAAAAAATAATATACAATTCGTGGAAAAGGACATCAACCCATCGAACTGCCCGGATCTTCGGCCAATTGAAAGGTATTAGGCAATTGTCAAGCGGCACTTTCGGAAGGAAGGTACAGTGTCCCAAAACATGCAGGAGTTAAAAAAAAACTGGACAGCTGCCACCAGGAAAGTCACAAAAGTAACTGTGCAAAATTTAATGAAGAATGTCAAGTTCAAAGTGCGAGCGTTTCACAGAAACTAGGATTTTTTATAATATAATCAGTGAAATGCATAAAAATGTAATTTTTCTACAATATACTGATGTCAAAATATGTTTTTTTTCGCTGTTTTATTCAATAATCAATGTTGCTAACTACTTTTCGATACACTCCTTAATAATTAATAAATCGTAATTGCGGTTTGATTTTCCGTAACAATCTGCTTCTGGTAGGAAAGGGCAAACTATCAATACAATCTGCACAGGGTCTGTCACTGACGATATTCAGCCAGCGACTGGCACCAGTAGAAATGGTGACAAGTGTTTATAAATACACTCTCCTACTCAGTGCTTGAGTGGAAAATATGTATAGAGCGAGAAGAATAGTGTTTGATGAACAGAGAAGATGTTTGGATGTATGGTATCGGTCGTGAGACGGCTAGTATGTAGACCATGTTCGAAGTACACTTTATCATGCCTAATCCTCGCCTAATTTAAAGCTGTGTTTATCACAAGGCTTAGGGTGGCGAATCGGTAGCGCGTATGCACGGAATGCATAAGAACGCAGGTTCGAGTCCTGTCTTTGAGCGTATCTTTTGCCAAAAAATCATGTTTGCTGAAAGTTTTTCAACCATTTGGCCTCTCCAATACATGATTCCATTCAGTCATTGCAAAAACAAAATCAAAAGACTCTTGAATCGATGTTTGAAAAAAAAAAATCTTTTTTCGGTATAACATCGAATCTTGACGTTTCATTAACAAAAATTTTCGATCTTGGATATCTTAAAAGTCCCAGAGATAATGTTTTTCAAAAATTTTTTTTCTCAAAATAACACTAGATTTTGACATTTCATGCATAAAAAATTTGGCATAAAAAAATTTGGATTACGGAAATTTCATGTTACCGAAACAATCGAAAATTTTCAACACAAAAGGTGAGAAATCTAAAAAAATATGCGACAAATTGCTTCGGTTCGTAGGTCTTGACGATAGGTGATTGACTGAAGCTTTGCTGATCCCATTGTTTTCCAATTACTGCATCCAGAAGTTCCGGAAGTAGCAGGCCATAGAGTTAGAAGTGAACTCAATCGATTTCTGAAAGATATCTCATGAGCTGCTAATATATCGATCTTTCCGATCTGCAGCATTGCCACATTTCCAATGTTACCAACACAGTTAATCATCGCACCGATGTACTGAAGGCCTTAGCATCACATATGCTGGTATTCTACATTTTGTCAAATCCATAAAATACAATAAGAGAAGACATTGAGTAATACTAATACTACTCCCAGGTTTTGCTAAAACAGATTCAATTAAAAGTTCCTGTGGTACCACACAATTTTCCCAGAGATAGATTTTCACAAATGACAGTCCTAGTGGTTCTACAGGCAGGTATAAACTTTCATTCGAATTCGATTGCGGGTTATTTATAATTATTTTTTTGAAACATGTTTGGTGTTGTGTCCATTCTTTTTTGTAAGATTTTTAGCTGACGATTATTGATGTTACAAATGATTGCACAGCTGATTCTTAGTATACTAATCTATTTTCTGAATAGTACTGGGATGTTATATTGTTTCCCTCCTTGCTCTCCTAAAGCTTCCATGAACATAGCAAATAAACTGAAACGAAATATATCTTCCTAAAAAGAGCTAACATCACCACTTCCTATTTTTTTATCTTTTCTTCTCAGAGAACCTCTCGCTGAACAGCGTGGAGTATGCCTCGTCGAGCGAGGAGCAGGACTCGTCGCTGTACGTACGTGCCAATTCGTTCAAGGATGCCCGCCGGAGCCGCAAGTATACCAGCAAACGGTCCTACCAGAGCTATCAGCGTCCGTCACGGCAAAGCAGCTTCAAAAGTACAACCAGCAGCAGCATCAACGGAGGCGGCAAGCTACCGGGTCTTAGTCTGAGCGGTGGTTCGACGGGCGACAACAACGAAACATACGAGAACATCGAACCAAATAAGAATGTGCCTAAAATTGTGATTTATGAGAATTACGAAAGCGATAAGGAAAACAGTAAAGAGTACAAGGGACGGGATGCTAGCAACTACGATGTCGTGGAGCCATCGTACTCGAACAGGATGAATTCGTTGCATGGACTCAAGCAAATTACCAGAATCGATGAAGGGGAGAGTGCCGATGATGGGCGATCCACGGATCCTTTGAAAGAAACTGACGAAGAAAGTCTTCTGTACGAAGGAAATCAGACTGGAAAGAGTGCCAATGGTAATCAGCAGAAGTATACGGAAGGAATGGAAATGAAGCAGACGATTGAGACGAGTGACGATTGGTATGCGAGTGCCAGTGATATGGAGGATTCGGATACGGCATTGGGGAAGCCGTACAGTAACGCGGCTGTGAATCCTGTCCTGGAGTGTGTTAATCAGGTAAGCTTGGTTTTGGTTTATATGACGTATAGAACTAATAATTTAATCAACGGTTTTAGATACTTCTTCAACAATCGATGGACGGCTTTGGAGAGAATAAGGAATTGACCAACGAGAACGAGGAGGATATGTATATAAAAGCCCAGGATCCGCAAAAAGAACCGTCTCAAGTGCGATTGAAAAGGGTTCATTTTTCCACTCAAAACAGTATGGTGCAAGTTCCACGAATCAACTTGGAGTCTTCTCCGGTGCATCGAAAAGATGAAAAATCTTCGCCAACATATGAGATTCAGAGTATCTACAGTAACGAGTACGAACCGATTGGGTCGGAACAAAATTCCTATTCGAACTACTACGTCGACATGGAGTCCAAGCTGGGATCGGAAGACCGTGAACGAGAGTTGGCCGCTGCGGAAAAGCGAAAAATACCACCAGCATTACCTCCGAAACCGGCCAATTTGCTCAAGCTTCAGCAGATATCCAAACAACGAATGATACAAATTAAGCCTAAAAGTTCCTCCGGCAACAGCGACATTGCCGAGTCGGAACCTGATTACTGTTCCATCAGTGAGATTCAGGACTCCGTGAAATGTGTTCAGATTGTCGCAGAGATTCACAAGGAATCGTGCGAGGACGACTATTCAGTAGTCGATGAAGAGTTGGAGGAAACCGAAAGCAAGAAAAGTATCGATCCGGAGGAGTCGTTTGCGGATGTTCCAAAGCTTCCTAATGTAGCGGAAATTGTGCCTCCAAAGAAAGAGCCACTGACAAAGTTCATTAGTCAGGATAACTACATAACGAAGTCGCACAATGGAACACCAGTAAAAAATACACCAACAAAGAAGGACGGTGAATTCCGTGAGCAACTGTCGGAAATCATAGCAGAGATTAATAAGCAGTCACCGGCGATCCGGAATGCCTCCAAGAAACATGTCCCCGTTAAAGAAATGGGATTTCGGAATGTTAGTAATATTCCCACCTTAGGAATTCCGGCTAAACTAAAAACTGCAGAAAAGATAAGCTTTTTAAGCAAATTAAATTCCGGATCAACGACGAATCTGAGTATGAATGCGAAGTTGAACGGGTCGCTACCAAGACCGAATCGAGCCATGGTGTTCAAAACCAACTCACCGGTTAAGCCAATAAGTACAAATTTAAATTCATTGGTTCCGACTAGTCCGAATAAATCCGGATCGTTCATTCCGAATCTAAAGTCTTCGAACGCGCAAAACATCCAGAATGGCAACTCCCCGAAAACGTCCCCGGCCAAAAAATCACCTGCTCCGCTCATCATCGCCGAAGACAGCAAATTGCCCATTCAAGCTGAATTTGATTGGTACAATTTGGATGCTGAGTATGGGAAACCAAACCAGCCGGACATAATCGTAGAGACGGATCCGGGAAAACCGTCCGATCAGCCAACCAACGGCCTAGAGGAGAAACCAGTCGATGACGCTAACTCGACGACCAACGGTCACAGTTCCGAAGCAAGCGGAAGCGATCTGGAGAATGTTGAGTACAATTTGGATGAGGCCTACAAAACGATGGCCCCGATTGTGCCACCACCGGATATCATTCAGAAGAACTCGATGACGCCCAAGAATGGGAAAATTCCCTTCAACAGCATATCGTTCAAGGAGCTGATGACGTTGAACGAGACACCTAAGATTGAGAAAAGCAAGCCATCCTCTACGGAGACCACGAATGGAAACTATGAACACTTTTTGGATGATTCGGGTCTTTGCTCGAAACCGATTATACTGCCAAGGAAGAAGAGGGTGTACTATTCCGGTCCGTTTGTTTAGGGATCGGAATTTACCGTGCGGTCGATTGAGTATCATTGTTTCGGATAGTTAACTAGCTTGCTTAATTTTCCCATTAATTAATTGGATTGAATTGAAATCATGCTGACTCTAGGGAAAAAAGCGCATCCCGTTCAGTTGTCCCGGTCGTTTGTTCAGCGAATTGGAAAATATAACTACCTAATCTGACAATATTTATACTGAATTCGATGGCAAGTGTTTAAATGTGTGGAATTAATTGTATCGGTAATAATTTTCAATCTATGAATATTTTATCGCTTTTGAAAAAGTGCATTTCGAGTTGGAATTAGATAGGATACAATTGCATTATGGAACTAATATCGATCATCGATATTCGGCCATCCGTGGCTTGGAGCGTTGTTGTCTGTGCTGAATACGCAATGCTACTAATTTGGGTTTAGCAGCACCACAGAAATTAAATTTTCATGAAATTAAATATATGTTTTCATAGATATTATCCCCGTGGTGCTCAGATTCTCCAGAGCTGAATCTAGTCCCTAATTAATTTAACGTCTGGTTTCGATTTCAAGTTACATTCCCTTGTCATATTTTGCGCTAAATCTAAAATGAACGATAGCTCTTCTTGCTTTTAATTTCTATGTACTTGATTTCATTTGTTGTGAAATTTAATTAATAATTTTTTTTCTTTTTTGAGCTTTGTTTACATCTGCTCAAAGAAAGGTTGCATTTGTTAGATGTAACGTGAAAAATTGAATTTTTAATCGCAGTATAACACTGCGCAGAGTTACATTTTCCGATCATGAGATTATTACTGAACATTACAGTACAATACTTATTTGAGATTGTTCTTGTGTTTCCACAAATCGCTTTCCTATGTTTATGATCCGATCTGGAAGCACTCAGAGTCAATTTTCTGTAACCGATTTCCTGTAAAGTAACGACAAACTCTAAGCCATACCGTAATGCAAAAAGCTAGGACAACTTGAATAGTTTTTTTATTTAAATTGTGTTTCTCTTAAATCATGCAACGAATCAACTTAATTGCCAACTGGATATAGGATTCTCTTAATGACATAATGAATTGAATTATTATTAGCTGTAGTGACTATACTTAAACAACGAATCGTAGACTAATTCGAGTATATAGATTATCTTGTATAGATGCCACATTGTAGGAATGATAGGTAAAATTTGTAGAGAGGAATGAAAAATACTGTTCAATGTAATAAATGATAAAATGCGAAATCGATATTTATTCGAGAATGTAAAAATTTTCGTTTTTGTTTCCGAAAAACCAATTAAATTCCTATAAAAACAGTACTACCTTCATGCTAAAGATTATATCCAGGATCCGTTGGCTCCCATAAATCCCATTTTGTTGTGACAGCTTTTTCCTTACCGATTTGAAAAACAGTATTCAATGTTTTGCGTTGTGTTGTGACAACAATTCATGTGAATTGCATACTTATATCAGGTGTACAACTTTGCTTCCGCAGTTTTCCGAGAGGTGGCTGTACCGGCTGAGGCTGGTCAAAATACATAGATGATAATGCCTTTAAAGAGGTTGCCGAATCGTTGGGAGTGAGTCAGCAAGCCATTTCAAAACGTCTCAAGGCCCTGGGCATGATTCAGAAAGAAGGAAACTGGGTGCCGTACGAGTTGAAACCGAGGGACATCGAGCGCCGTTTATTTGTATGTGAGCAACTACTTCAAAGACAAAATCGTGAGGGGTTTTTACATCGAATCGTAACCGGTGATTAAAAGTGCAGAAAATCATGGGGAAAGCCCGGGCATGCTACTTCGTCGAAGGCAAAACCGAATATTCACGGCGCCAAGGTTATGATTTGTATTTGGTGTGATTTACTACGAGACCTTAAAACCGGGTGAAACCATCACAGGAGATCGCTACCGAACGCAACTGATGCGCCTTAGTCGCGCGCTAAAAGAAAATCGGCCACAATATCAAGAGCGACATGACAAAGTCATCCTCCAACATGACAATGCTCGGCCTCACGTCGCAAAAGTGGATAAAAAGTACCTGGAAACGCTGAAATGGGAAGTCTTGCCCCACCCGCCGTATTCCCCAGATGTCGCCTCTTCTGACTTCCACCTATTCCGTTCGATGGCACACGGCCTGGCAGATCAACGTTTTCAATCCTTCGAAGAGTTGGAAAAATGGATTGCTTCATGGATAGCGTCGAAAGAGGACCCCTTTTTTCGAGCCGGGATCCGAAAATTGCCGGAAAAATGAGAGAAAGTGTCGCTAGCGACGGACAATACTTTGAATAATACATCTGTAAGCACTTTTTCACAATAAAGCGTAAAATTTTGGAAAAAATGGCGGAAGCAAAGTTGTACACCTGATATCATCAAGTTTTCTGCTGATAGACTAATAAGAGTTGCTTAGTATAAATAGTATTGGAGATTGATACCATTCCAACTCAAACTAAACATCCCAATAGCTTGATGGTCACCAACGTTGGCCACCCCCATCTTCATCTTTCACTGGGAAGGACAAAGTAAAAGAAGGAGAGGGAATGTTGATGCTTTACCTGTTTTCCAGAAGAACGACGACTCAACGAAGTTAGAGATTTCGGTAGGTATTAGGTCTAGGATTCGTTCTAAGCTAGCTGGTCGTATCCATGGGATAAAATAGTATTGGATTCGCCACAAAGTGCAAAATAAACATGAAATAATAATTTGAACGATCCTACCAATTGCTATTCCTTGATCACGAGCTCTCTGTAATCACCAATTTGACACACAGAGATCGGTAAGGATGAAGATACTTCATGAGATACTCTAATCGAGTACAACATCAATTTTATAATTTTGCCTTCGAATCACGCTTCTTCATCCAAAAAATAAATGAAAGTTCGCTTCTACTTAGCATGGAATCACCACATAATTACAATCAAGAAGATTTCAATTATATTTAACGTATGACAAAAAACTCACTTTCAAGGATCACATTGAAGGAATCCAGGCAAAATGGAACAAATATATTAAATGTTTATATCCTCTTATAAACAGAAGTTCTAAGCTCTGTCTAAAAAACAAATTGTTAATTTATAAACAAATTTTCAGACCAGCCATGCTTTATGCAGTACCAATTTGGTCGAGTTGTTGTTCCACCAGGAAGAAAACGCTTCAAAGGATTCAGAATAAAATTCTGAAAAAGATTTTGAAGCGTCCTCTCTGGTTTAGTACAAATTAGTTACACAGACTCACAAATATAGAACCATTAGATGTAATGTCACATAATATTATACGAAAATTCCGACAAAAATCGATGCAATCTTCAATTGAATCGATTCGCTCTCTGTATTAGTTAGTAAGTTAGTATATAAGTTCCTTTTCCCCATTACACAATACAAGTAGGTTTAGAATTTTGCCTACACAATAATCTCAGAATTGCGGAAGCAAATGATGTCCTCATGGTAACAACCACTTGTGGCTGAACACCCAATTTAAATCCTAATAATTTAATTTTAACTCATATTCCAATAAATAGTTAAAAAAAAATTCAATTATTACATTTTCTATGAAAACAAGAGTTTTCGAAAAATGTTGATGATAGTCTACTGCCTTCGTTTTCCTGCAAAAAAGTACTCCAATGTGTGGTCACAAATTATTTTACTAATTACTCGATTTTCAATTAACGAATTATGATCAAATTGTATAGAATATCTTTGATTCGGCACTAAGAAACAATATCGCAGAAAAAAATGTTTCGAAAATTGCTCAATACTGCTGTTATAGAAAATCGAAAACTCGAGAGGAAATCATTTATTTTCATCTTAGAAGAAATGGATCGAACAGAGGCATTAGATCTCACTCTAACTTGTGGTTTTTGTACATGAAATGAATACTGGAGCTGAGATAAGTGGAGGTACCGTTATCCTAGTCATCGGAACAAAATATGTTACATATGCTATCGGTTGTAACTAAAGTATTGAAAACTTCAAGTAAAGTTCTGTTCAGATTCACGGATTTGAGTGTTCTGAGAAGATGGTTAGTTGCATTTCTTAAAATTTACTTGAAAAAAATACGAAACATTCATTACAGTCAAGGATGACTTTTATCGTATCAAAGAACGCTTTCTAGCAACTCTTCACACGATTCAATCAGTGTCATCAAAGAGAGACGGATATCATGGCAGCAACAAAAAATCGGCATGATTCATTTAACATAGAGTAGACACCAGTGCGAGAACGAATTTCTCTCGAATTTCTGTCTGATAATTGGCAACTTGCGATTCTCTCTTGAGCAATTCCAGGAATGAGCAGACGAAAAAGTGACAAAATCAGAATCGACCTTCTCCGATTTGGATGAAACTTTGCAGCTGGCTTCAGTATGGCAAACCATAAGTTTTGAACCGATTGAGAGGTCAATCCGACTCACGACTGATTTTTAAAAAAGGCGTATGTATTTTTGCATTTCACAAAAATTGCCTTTTTCAAATCGTTGTACCTCGGAAACCGTTAATTGTACAAAAATGGCGTTCAGGAAGAAGTTGTAGGGAATCGATTGGGCACTCTAAAAAAAATATACACTGAAAAAAACCAGAAGTCGCAGTCATTTGATCTTAGAACTCGATCAATGGCCCAATACTAGCTTTCAAACGAGCCTAAGTTTGTTAAAATTGGTTTAGCCATCTCTGAGAAAATTGCGAGGTATAAAAAACAACGCGTTTTATCGGTTATGTCACTTATATCATCTCCGGAACCAAAAGTCACAGCCATTTGATCTTCGATCTTGATCAATAGGCTAACAATAGTTCTCAAATTGGCCTAGGCTTCTTAAAATCGGTTCAGCCAGCTTCGAGAAATTTGCGCGGTAAAAAAACAACACGTTTTGTCGGTTACGTCACTTGTACCATCATTCCTCCGGAACCAGAAATCGCAGTTATTTAAATCTCTGAGAAAATTGGGTGTTAAAAAAATTCGTTGAAAGGTGCACATACATACACACACAGTAATTTCCTATCTCGTCGAGTTGAGTCGATTGGTATATAACACTGTAGGTCTCTGAGGCTCCGTTCGATAATCGTTTTTTTTCAGCAATTCTAATACCTTTCTATAGAAAAAGGCTAAAATGAAATTCGTCAGAACGGCAACACAGTTCAAATATTTGCTCAACAGTCTAGAAGTGCATAAAGTTTTGATGTGAAATCTATTGAAAACGATATTCCACTAAAATATGATCACATATCTCCACAAGTATTATTACAATATAACATAACTGAGACGACTTTTGTTAAAATTTATTGAATTATTAAGGAATTAACCCATATGAAGATTTTAGACAATGATGAAATTTTTCATATTCTTAACAAAAATCTTCCCGATGTTGCCTATAGATGGAAAAACCCTAAAATAATTTTTACTGCCAAAGTTCCGGGATCATAGGGTGAAGAATGTTAAAAAATTCAAGCCATAATTTAAAATGACGATGCAAAGTACTTATAAAATCGTTTAAACTGAATCAACATCGTCTTGGCTGATGGCCGTACAAATTTAAGTAGCTAAAGACTGTCCCAGAAAGAATGGACGCTCTTTGATTTCGCTGTAAATAATTCACAAGTGTTAGATATTCAAATTTTATTCGACATACTGATAATATTGGACTACAACAACAGAATATTATTCTCAACATTTGCTACTTAGCCACTGTAGACTAGCTGGCGCACCTTCTTGCGAACGTTCCTCATTAAATTCCGTACAGACTTCTTGGCGACAAGTTTTGACACTTGTTCCCAATCTTTTTCGAACTGTTGAATTGTTTCGGCTGCCGAGACATGTTTCCTAAGATGTGCCTCCGTTAATGCTCAAAATTCCTCAATTTGTCGAAGTTGTGGGCAATTTGGTGGACTCATGTCTTTTGGGACGAAAGTGACATTTTTGGTAGTATACCATTCTACCGTTGATTTCGAGTAGTGGTGAGAAGCAAGATATGGCCAGAAGACAACAGGATCCTTGTGGCTTCGAATCATGGGTAGAAGTCGTTTTTGTAAACATTTCTCGATGTATATTTCGCTGTTCATTGAAACAGTGGTGATGAAGGGTTTCGAAATCTTACCGCAGCTACAAATTGCTTGCCAAACCATAGCTTTCGTACTAAATTTTACGACTTCAATCGATGTCTCGGACTGGTTTAACACTTGCCCTTCTCGCACCGTATAATATAGTGGTCCCGGCAAGGATTTGTAATCGAGTTTCACGTAGGTTTCGTCGCCCATGATTATGCAGTTCAAATTTCCAGCAAGAATCGTATTGTACAGCTTTCGAACCCTCGGCCTGATCGATGCCTCTTGTTTCGGACTACGTTTTGGTTGTTTCTGCTTCTTATAGGTTCGAAGATTCAAACGTTCTTTAGCCTGAAGAACATTTGACTTCGAAGTGCCCACTGTTTTGGCCACATCCCGAACTTTTGCTCGAACGCCTTCAGCATATGTTTACCCAACTGAGGGTTAGCAGGACCTTTTCTTCGACCCGTTTTCGGTTTATCCTCAAAGGTGTTATCCTCACCTAACTTCCTGATTTCATTTCGCACGGCTTTTTCACTTACTCCTTCCATTTTTGCTATCGTTCTCAGTGACAGTTCGCGTTCTGTGCACCATTTTTACACAATTTTTCGATGTTGTTCCGCTGAAAGTGCACGCATTTCGAAACAAACTAATGAAACGAATAAACAACTGTACAAGTGGTTAGAGAAGAGTGTAAACAACAGGACACAGCCATAAAAATTGACAGATTCGGAACCATTGCGAAATGGCAGCGGTTTTTGGTTGCGTCCATACTTTCTGGAACAGTCTTTATTCCGATAACGGAAAAAGTAGTAAAATAATCGGAAAATTTACATGCATCGAAATCTCATATTAGCGATTATAAGAAAGGCATCGTTACATCACTAGGTGGATTAAAAACGATTTTTTAAAGTAGTTAGATAACAAATTCAAGAGAACTAAATCAAATATTGTGAATGTGTTATATTTCTTTTTTTCAAATAAATTTTTTATTGGGTTCATTTGCTTTAGCTTAACGTGGCCGATTGTCATGTTGTTAGGGGGAGAAGAAAGAATGCCGTATTAAGGGGCGGCATACTCCCCTAGAGTTAGTAAAGGAATATAGGAAGGGTGGGACCTACATAGTATTGAGTATACATTTTTATATATCATTCATTTGTGGTTCTTTTGGACACAATTTGCTTTTCCTAAATCTTCACGTTCTTCAGCAAGGAAGAGATTATTCTGCATTGGGATGCTTTGTTTGTATGCTCTAACGTTGATGTGTCGTTTTTGGGTAGCTTCCAGCAACTCAGTCAGTTCAAGGCTACTCCGAAGCGTCGTTTATACAGGCCATACTTTTAGCAACATAGAGAAGAGGTTGGTACGATAGAGCTGTAGACGAGAAAGAGATAATGAGAGCACTTAATTTGAGCATCGATAGTTTTCAAGAAGTTGTAGATTAAAGTCATATATGAAAGATTTCGAGTTGCCAAGACGTCGCGGACTGGTCCGAAGGGAACTGGCATTACAATACTCGACACACGCCCAAAAAACATGCTCGATGTCATGATAATCCTCACCGCAAACGCAGAGACTACTCTCGGTGAGCCCCGCACGACGAAGATGCGCGATGAACATATAATGATTAGATATAAGCCTTGACATTACACGAAGATATAAGTCTCGGCTCACGTCTAACCCCCGGAACCAAGCTTTCGTCAATACCTGTGGAATTATTGAGTGTAACCATCGTCCCAGAGTTCCACTATTCCAAGTGTATTTCCAGCCAGCTGAAGTTTTCTGACGACAACAACTGAAAAAATTTTTGAAGCAAATTGATCTTTCATAAATGTCACCTTCTAGTGCGCCCATCTTGGCTAGTGTGTCCGCCCTCGGATTGCCCCGTATAGAACAATGTGAAGGGACCCAAACCAAGGTAATCTGGTAAGATTTTTCAGATAGAGCATCCAGTTGTTCCCGTATTTTCCCCAGGAGTGTTTTCCAGTCTTCACTAAACGGAGAGTCTCAATCGAGCTGAGACTGTACCATAGAATGAAGTAGTGATCTGTGGGCAGAGTGTCAATGATCTCAAGGGTATACTGAATTGCAGCTAGCTCTGCGACGTAAACTGAAGCTGGATCATTGAGTTTAAAGAATACGGTGAAGTTTTCATTGAATATACCGAAGCCAGTGGACCCATCGAGTTTTGATCCGTCAGTGTAGAACATCTTCTCACAGTCGACTGATCTAAATTTCTTGTGAGACAATTTTGGGATCACTTGAGGGCGTATGGGAATCGGGATTCCACGAATCTCTTATTGCATGGATGTATCGAAAAATATAGTAGGATTAGAAGTATCCAAGAGTTGAACACGGTAATGTGTTATATTGATAATATTAAATTGATGAAGTCTTCCAGAAACATTTCTCTGCAATGACATAATGACATAATGACATTTTAAATTATAAATTAAAATAATCATTGGTGAAGGTCGTGAAGATATCAAGAAAAACCTTGGTATTACATTCCTGTTGAGGATTTTGACCTTTTGTTTCAACAGACTTCGCAGTCGGTTCTCCCCTCCCGTGGTTGGTGGGCTTGACGGTATTGCAAACATCATCAGATACAATCAATTACAGTTAGAATTTAATATAGATATATGTTACAGCTTTAGCTTAATTATTGAATTTAATGAATGAAATACGCAACGACTTGAATAAGATGTTGATTGCATTACGCTCCAAACATCCGGGGTTTGGAGAGACCGGTAGGGCTTAACTGAGCTCTGTTTTATGTTTTATTTTCATACTACCGGCCCTTGTTACCAGTGTGAAGTGGAAATTAAATGGAGTGAACGTATCCCAATTGGGTTTTACACGATGACATCAAACGAACGGTAAATGCAGTCCATCTTTGACGTTTATTGGTGGTTTGTGTACAATGGAATACTTTGGAATGAGATAGAATATCGTAGAATAGGATAAAATAATAAAGACAGAACAAATGAGCAAACCACTGATAGCTGTCAAACGATGTTCATCCAGTTCATTTTGTGAGGTTGTGTCGTTTTCATGTGAGACCTGATGGATGAGATGATCTGTGAGTGAAGTGTAAGAGGAAGTGTATGCAAGAACGGTAATAAAGGCCACCGTTTCAGCTCAGGACTAACGATCGACCAATAGTAGATATAAAAGTAGGGTAACGGTACCCTCATTTATCTCAGCTCCATTAGTCATCTCATATACGAAAACCATTAGTGAGAGTGAGATCTGTTGTCTCTGTTCGATAGATTGACTTCAAAAGTAAGATGAAATTAGGAGCATTCGCACAGTATTGAACAATTTTCGAACTACTTTTTCTACTACCACACAAATCCGAAGCAAAGATATCGTATTGGATTTGATCACAATGCATTAATTGAAAGTCGAGTAATCGCTAAAATAACATGATGACACTAAAGACTGTCCCAGCAAGTATGGACGCAACCAAAAACCGCTGCCATTTCTCAATGGTTCAGAATCTGTCAATTTTTATGGCTGCGTCCTGTTGTTTACACTCTTCTCTAACCACTTGTGCAGTTGTTTATTCGTTTTCATTAGTTTGTTTTGAAATGCGTGGATTTTCAGCAGAACAAAGTCGAAAATTTGTGTACAAATGGTGCACAGAACGCGGACTGTCACTGAGAAAGATAGCAAAAATGGAAGGAGTAAGTGAAAAAGCCTTGCGAAATGCAATCAGGAAGTTCGGTGAGGATAACACCTTTAAGGATAAACCGAAAACGGGTCGAAAAAAAGGTCCTGCTAACCCTCAGTTGGATAAACGTATACTGAAGGCGTTCGAGCAAAAGAAGGAGGTTTCAGTTCGGGATGTGACCAAAAAAGGGGGCACTTCGAAGTCAAATGTTCTTCGTGCTAAAGAACGTTTGAATCTTCGAACCCATAAGAAGCAGAAACAACCAAATCGTAGTCCGAAACAAGAGGCATCGATCAGGCCGAGGGTTCGAAAGCTGTACAATACGATTCTTGCTGGAAATTTGAACTGCATAATCATGGACGACGAAACCTACGTGAAACTCGATTACAAATCCTTGCCGGGACCACTATATTATACGGTGCGAGAAGGGCAAGCGTTAAACCAGTCCGAGACATCGATTGAAGTCGTAAAATTTGGTACGAAAGCTATGGTCTGGCAAGCAATTTGTAGCAGCGGTAAGATTTCAAAACCCTTCACCACCACTGGTTCAATGAACAGCGAAATATACATCAAGGAATGATTACAAAAACGGCTTCTACCCATGATTCGAAGCCACAAGGATCCTGTTGTCTTCTGGCCAGTTCTTGCTTCTTGCCACTACTCGAAATAAACGGTAGAATGGTATACTGCCTAAAAAGGTCACTTTCGTCCCAAAAGACATGAATCCACCAAATTGCCCACAACTTCGACCAATTGAAGAATTTTGGGCATTAACGAACGCACATCTTAGGAAACATGTCTCGGCAGCCGAAACAATTCAACAGTTCGAAAAAGATTGGAAAAAGTGTCAAAACTTGTCGCCAAGAAGTCTGTACGGAATTTAATGAGGAACGTTCGCAAGAAGGTGCGCCAGCTAGTCTACAATGGCTAAGTAGCAAATGTTGAGAATAATATTCTGTTGTTGTAGTCTAATATTATCAGTATATCGAATAAAATTTGAATATCTGACACTTGTGAATTATTTACAGCGAAATCGAAGTGCGTCCATACTTTCTGGGACAGTCTTTATTAATGAGATGATTATTGTTACATTAACCCTAGTCAGAATCTATTAGAATAGAAACAGTAGCTCAATGCTACCATGTTTGCTTGTGGAGTACATGTATGTATGCATGTATGTATGTATGTATGTATATGTATATGTATGTGTAAATTGCATGTGTAAATAATTACTAACTCATCATTTCTATTCCATATGAAATGAATTCATACTGAGAAAACTGGAAAATCAAACTAAGAAAAACTCTTAAACTTGAAAAGGAAGGAAGAAGAAGAAAGAAGAAAAGAAGAAGAATGATGCAGAATACCAGAAATATAAAAAAAGAAACGAATAAATAACGTAAGAGTATAGATAAGTATGTAAAAAAATACATCAAGTACCCAACAGGTAAACTCATTTAAAAGATTATTGTTATTGTTATTACTTCTACCATGATTACATTATTACATTACTATTACAAATATTACCATTACATTCCATACAAACCATTACAAGAACCACATACCACAATTTACCTTATCACAAAACCAGATCTACGACCATTGTCATTACAAAACAACAACTAAACTTTAAAACACAACCACACATTATATAGACAATTTTATACAATCTATTTTAATAAGCACAAAAGAACAGTGACCAAGTGGGCACCATAGCCTAGGAACGTCTGTGTGTTGATTTAAAATAGAAGCGCATAGAAGCAAATCTTATCAAGGGTCCAGTTTAGAACCGAAGCAAGGGACTGCTGCCACTGTGACTACTTACAAAAAAACAGACTTCGCAGTCGGTTCTTAGCATACAGAATCATTGCATGGCTGGTGCTACGATGCTACTGATACTAAGAATCCTTCCAGGTCGGGGCTCAAACATACGACAAGTGGATTGTAATACCAGCGATCTATGCATTGAAACGCCAAACTGCCAAGGTCGTGAAGACACAATTAATAAAAAAAGTAATCATACCGTACCAGATGAATTTCCCATTGTTTCACAAGTTCATAAACCTTAATAGAATCACTTTCAGCTTCTCTGAAAACGCGACGACGACGATAGTTTTCCGTCAAATCCGTTCGCTTGCGTGATCCATGATTCAGTAATAACAACTTCTCAGCAACCTTAATTGCGCTTGGTTACCGATTAAGCACAACGTTATGCTGGCCGTCTTATTAAGGTGCTCATTACAAAATTGATGCCCAAACAATAAACATTGCTAACAAAACACTGCCTACTGGGCCAATTCACACACTTAAAAAAATAAAAAGAAAACAAAGATTGCAGCAGTTTTATTTGTTTTGTTGGCATTCCAACAGTCGATTATTTGTTTATTGCAAACATCGAAGCGTTTTCAATTACCATCGGCTACTTTGTCCACCAATGCATACTCGTACCGTTTCGGTATCAAAAAATTCATTCAACCATGCCACCAAACGTCTGATGAAATTCAGAGCAAATATGCACCTAAGTGTAGGTAAGCTATCCGGCTGACGTTCGGGTGTACAACAGCTGTCTGACGACACTGGCTCGATTCGATTGAGTTCATTTTGCATCGATAATCGATATCAAGGTTGCAAGTCAGTGGCCGATTTCGAGCATAACGCCGCCCGCCTCTCGGGCCTGTCGTTGCCCATTCGCTTGGTTTGGTTTGCTTGGGGGCCTCTTTTTTTGCGAACGGCAAACTTTCTGGTCATTCCTCCCACCTCTCAGTCATCTTTTTCCGTGTTGCTGACTGGCACTCTCGTTTGCATACCAGCTGCGTCAAACGTCGTCCGTGTGCTGGCTTGTTCGATTCAATGGTCGATCGTTTCAGCAGACTTCTATCCCGTTTGTCGGTGGGTTACGATTCTGTCACTGGGTTTTCACAGCACTAGTTGTAAAAAGAAGAGTTAGTTTTTGAAATAGGATAGCATGCTTGCAGAGCGACGGGGAATTAAATCGTGTACAATCGGCGTAATTATTTCTGATGCATTTCAGGACACTGACGCTGTTATGCGAATAATTGGTTACACATTTTAATTACTGGTCAGATTGGGGGTGGTTTTGATTTGACCAGTTGAACCCGGCTACTGACTGTAAGGCGAAAGTGATTTCGATAAAGTGGTGTACATAAATTGTCGGTGGTCGAAAATTAAATTAATGGCAACACGAACTATGTGTTGTGATATAACGGGCGAAAATCTATACCCAAATATATCGATATAACGTTTTGCATTTTTTATTCTGCACACAACAGCTTCTTTTCATAAAACCGGGTCAGAAATCAAACCCCAGTATTGATTCCTAATTCCGCACATAAAATTTTGGATTAATTCATTCTATTTGGATGCACAATAAAACAAATCTGTTTAAAGTGAACTACTCGGTGGTAAAACAGTTAAAAAAAATGTCGAAGTCGAAGAAGAAACGTAGAGAAAATTTATTTGGTTTTGTTTTGTCTGACTATTCAAAGTTTCAACCAAACCAATTGAGCCAAATTAAAAATATGATAAAGTTGGAGTAAAAGTATTTCTCTGATTTCTGCTTTAAAATCATTTGATTTAGATGTGCAGCCGAAGAAGTACAAGATTATTATCTCTATAATAGAATAATACCTCTATAATCGAATTAGAAGTAATATCTACTAGAAATTTTGTGATAATCTAGTAACAACTCCTCCACATCGCCATCACAGATCATTTCCAAACTTTCAGAGAATCATATCAAAGTTATTATTTTTTCGTGTTCGCTTGATTCAATTTTAAAACCATATCCAAATGCACGAACTTTCCTCTTAACACTACTTATAAGGACTTGAACAACGTTTGGACCAACATCGTGGAAATCGATTTTCATGCTTGCAGTACTTTTCAATTGATTCTGGTACGTTCGGGGGATTGAAGTCCTTCGGCACGAAGTTTACTTTTACATCCTGGTGCCATTCCAAAACATATTTCGAGCAATGGCACGAGGTTGAATCCAGCCAGAAAAGCTCAGGACCATTGTGGGATCTTAAAAGTGAAAGTAGGCACTTTTTGAGGCATTCCACCTATTGATGCGTATTGATCGTACCGGTGGTCACAAATAGGATTCTCTGTTTTCTGTTTCTTGCATTTCATGTAAAATTTGAACATCTTCTACTTTCAAACCTAAGATGGGTAGTAAAAAACAGGTGTCCCGGAAGCTGGCGGAAGTCTGCATTCACGTCCGTCTGTTCATCCATAATGAGGCAATGCGATTTTGTCAACATCTGTGCAAGTGATTTCCCACCGTATTCTGCCGTTAATTGCGATTCGGTGACTTTTGAACTTTGTACATGTGTCGTCCTTCACGTTTTTTCGCATCTTGCATGAAAGTGTTGCTCAAAGGCAAATTTTTCGTCACATCTCAGAACATCTATTTATTTAAGGCTTGAACGACTCGCTTGTGATCCTTTTCAATATACGAAAATCCGTTTTGGCAACTTTTTTTCTTTCCGATCAACGGTTAACCGTTCATTGTACCGATTTAAAAAAACGAGATACCGTGGATTGTGCAATTCTCAGTTTCCAACCGATTACACGAATTCCAGAATTTCAAGGTGCGTTCGCAGAATTATTTTACGCAGCTTTTGCTATCATGACTTCATCTTTGCAACGATTGCAAAACTATTACTGTCACTTACACAAAGTAAAAATTATACATTGAACCAGTTTCATCCAAATTGCTAATTGAAAATACCCAATGGGTCACAGCCAGTGTTGGTGATTGCCGATAATTTGACAGAAAGCTACTTGTTATTTCTCTACATTGTATACATACATATTCAATCTTTCTACATTTCTTCGCTCCACTTTATACTCTGAGTATTTCACGGCCCTTACCAAATAGATAAAGTGTTCAGAGAAAATCTCCAAAGCAACGGGCTAACCCGTGATGCTCAGACGGGTCATCGAGAGAAATTCGCTCTCGCACTGGTGTCCATTGTATGTTAAATGAGCCATGCCAGTTTTTTGTTGCTGAAATGATATCCGTCTCTCTTTGATGGAACCGATTGAATCGTGTGAAGAGTTGCTAGAGAGCGTTCTTTGATACGATAAAAGCCATCCTAGGTTACAGCCATTTGAAAGTAACGCAATTGGAGTCTGCACACCTTTTACTCGATTATCACATAACCGAATTCAATTTTTATTCCATTCGATTGCAGTTCAGTCGATTATCAGGGTCATTATTCGATTAGTCGATTATTCTTTTGATTTCTGTTTTTTTTTATCGATCACTCGATTCGATATTCCGACATCCCTAGGTTTGTTTATTTCGCTAGATATTAATTCATCTAACGGTGTAATGTTGCCATTCTCATATCACCTATATTATCAAATAGGTATATGTACTGTGGTATTCTTTAGCATAGGGTACATATTTCTGGTTGAAATCAAAATGAAGTACATCATGTCTCCGAATTTGAAAGATTATTGAACAAATTTGACAACAACCAAAAGTTGCAGTTGAGCGGCGGGCATGCAATAAAACACAAACGGTTCATCCGATTTCAAATTTTATTTTTTCATATTAAAGTACAATTCTTCCGGTTAATTGTGGAATATAATTTCATTCAAATGGCTGTTTCGGCTGGCCTTGCAGTACGCCATACGGTCGGTCCAGTTTTTTAGTACATTTTCGATTGTATGCAGCTTTATTTCAGCTATGGCTACACGAATGTTGTCCTTCAAGACTTGAATTGTCTTTGGCTTGTCCACATAACTCTGATCTTTGACAGCCCCCCAAAGATAATAGTCTAACGGCGTCAAATCACAGCTCCGAGGCGGCCAAACGACATCCGAATTTCGACTGATAATTTGATCTTCGAAGATTGTTCGCAGAAGATCGAACGTAGCGTTGGATGTGTGGCACGGAACGCCGTCCAAATGGTGTCCAAGTCTTCCTCTTCAAGTAACGGGAAGAACCAATCGCTAATCATGGCGCGGTAGCGCTCGCCATTGACCGTGGCGGCAGGTCCTGCCTCATTTTCGAAGAAAAATGGCCCAATGATGCCGCCAGACCAAAATCCGCACCAAACCGTCACTCTCTGAGGATGCATCGGCTTCTCCATGATAACGTGCGGGTTTTTCGTCCCCCAAATGTGACAATTTTGCTTATTAACATACCCGCCGAGATGAAAATGTGCCTCATCCGAGAAGATGATTTTTTGGCAAAAATCGGCGTCTTCTTCAAGCTAGCGATAACGCGTTCCTCAAGCGTATGCACAACCGTTTTCGTTCAGCGGAAGGATACAACTAAGTTTCTGTCAAATCAGAAGTGACATTAAGGTTACCAATGTTAAAAAAAAAGTTAGATGGCGGACCCTGTATAATCTAAAAAATTAAACAGTTCTCAGATCTTTCTAGCTTTCTCTGAGAAAACGAAGTGAGTTCCACTTTTTCGGATACTTCCAGAACCGGAATACGAGAACCGGTATAGTCCAAGTCGGTTCGTGTAGCCATCAACTAACAACTAACTCATATTTAGAAGTTTCCTTTTACGATTTTTGCACGGTGCTTTGAACGAAGGTTCGAAATTTCAAACACTAATCATCATATAATTCCGAAATCGGAAGTCGGATCCCAACAAAAAGCAAAAGCTTTGTATGGAACTATATTATCTGTAATTAGAATATAAGTTTGTAAAATTTGGTTAAGCTATTTCCGTTTTGTTCGGAACCGGAATCCGGGGAACGGTATAGTCGAAGTCGGTTCGATTCGTGATCAACTTTCATAGCTTACAAATTGGACTAGTTTTGAGGCCAATTTTGAATTTTTTACCGTTTTCTTCATCGTCGCTCAAGGATTTAAAATTTTGAGCACCTATCAATCTGTAATCTAGAAACTGGATGTTGGAGCCCGATAAAATTTAACAGATTTATATGACAAATTTGCAAAAATCAGTTGAACCATCTCTGAGAAAAGTAAGTGAGTTCCATTTTGTAGTATGTGCTCACCATTTCCGGTACCAAAATCTATAGCCAAAGTGAGTTCTAATGACTAGCAACTAACATAATTCATAAATTTAATCAGATTTTAGCTTAATTTTGTAAGGTCACGGTCACACCGTTTTTTTCACTAAACATGTTTGAAAGTTTGATCATTCATCACACATCATCTGAGTCGGATGTAGGATCCCGATACAATGGGCCGTATGAATAAAACGTAGCATGCTTGAACTTCGGTAGTACCTTATGATAAAAAAAGAACCGGAATTTTATAAAAAAAGTGCTTAATCCACCTATCAGTGAGATGATACCTTTTTTTTATCAATCCGCATGTGTTTTTTTCATGAATATTCTTCGGTTTTCATGACATTATTTTAATGACCGTCGTTTTAAGCTGCAATTTGACATTTTATTCACTCATTACTCTATCTAAAAAGGTTACAATCGATTAAACTTTTCATGATATGTCGAAGTGAGTTCCACTTTAGAATTTACGGTAATTTAAGGTACTTCCAGAGCCGGTATTCAGGAACCAGCATAACCCAAACCGATTCGTATGGCCATATGACGAATAAATTGCAATAGTTGTGAGTCCAACTTTCAAGCTTTTCGGGATTATCATCTTCTATATCGGTTTGAATTTTAAAAATTCATCCTCCTGTAATTCCAGAATCGGAAGTCAGCATTGAATAAAATTAATTAATTTTGTGTGGGACTATAAGTTTATTTTAATTTCAATTTTTTTCTGAAATTCGATTTGGCTTTATTTGAGAAAACGATTGAGCTTTGAGAAACGATTCGATACTGAAGCCGGAATTCGAAAATCGGTGTAGCCGAAGTCAGACAAATTCACCTGATTAGTTTACATTTGTTTCAATATGTTTAAAAAATCAGTATAGACATCTTTGAGAAATCGTAGTACGAGTTAAATTGTTGGGTGCCTTCCGAATCGAAAACTGAATACCACTAAAACTGAAATAAGTTTATTTGGTTGTCGACTATTCAAATCAGCAAATCTTAGATGATTCTTAGATATCATTTGAATCTTAGATCGGTTCAGCCATCTACGAGGAAAATAAGTTACACAATTTTAATTTCGTTTCACATATCATCCTGTAGTTCCGGAACCAGAAGTCGGATCCAAACATAATTCAGGAACCTTGTTTAGGAGCATACAAATTTTCATATGAATCTGAGTTTGTAAAAAACGGTTGAGTCATCTTCGAAAATAAGGTAAAAAATTGAGTGAAATTATTTGTCACATACGCATTTGCTGATCTCGACGAACTGATTCAAATGGTATATGGGTGTTTTGTTCTTCCAGCATTTATTGCTGTAAGCAGTTTAAATCAATATAGTTATGAAATTGTTCAGAATTCGGAAGTACTACCATCTTTCCAATATGTCATATTCGAACGATTATGTTGCCAAAAACGAACCGTGCTAAAATTGGTCCGAGGCAAAATGTCATGAAAAATAATGCTGTTCACAGTCTTTTTGGTACTTAGAAACTATTGTATGTAACAGTATAAAAAATCGTGTTTTACGTTGCTCCCAAGCCTTTCTTTGCCATACAGCGCTCAGAACTTCTACTGCTGGAATATGGGGGAAAAGTCGCTTACACAAAAAATTCGATATCTCCGTTAAAAATGGACGGATTTTAACAATCTATGGCTTGTTGGATAGCTATTGCCGTGCGGAATCTAAGTCTGAAAACATATTCTGTTTTCAAGGTCAATTGTGACAGATACTGTCAAAAAACTGAAAATTTTGACATTAAACTTCGTATAACTCAAAAAGTAAGCATCCGATCTCAAAACCATTCAATAGCGTTCTGGGTGACGGGGAGACCTTTCATTTGCAACTAGTTTGATCAAAATCGGTCCAGCCATCTCTGAGATCTCGACCTCTTAGTTGACAACACACATACAGACACACACACATACACACACACAGACATTTGCTCAGTTCGTCGAGCTGAATCGATTGGTATATGACATTCGGCCCTCCGGGCCTCGGAAAAATTTTCGAAAGTTTGAGCGAATTCTATACCTATTTTTTATATATATAAAAAAAGGTAAAACGCAAAATTTCAATTTTTAATAAATTTCTTTATTATCGCCTTCAAAGTACTCTCCTCCTGCGGCAGTACATGAAAACCAACGTCTGATCCAATTTTCCATACAAGTTTTTTAGGCCGCCGAAGTTATGGCCTTTAGTTCACGCAGCGAATTCTCTTTTATGGTCTCTATGGTCTCAAAACGCGTTCCCCGCAATGGCAATTTGAGTCTGGGGAAGAAAAAAAAGTCACACGGGGCCATGTCTGGAGAGTACGGTGCTTGGTTGATGATATTGGTCACTATCAGCGTTGGAAATCATCTCTTTGGCCACATCAACACGACGCTGTTTTGGAAGAAAATCAGCTTTTTTAGCACCAGCCGAGAAGCGACGCGTTTCAAACCCAAAACATCAGTTAAAATGTGATCGGCTGATCCATAAGATATGCCCAACAATCAATCTCTCTAATCGGTACAGAACGATTTTGCAACACGATTCAAGCTTGTACGACCACCTTTGAAGCGTTTATACCACTCGTATGCCTGTGTTTTTCCTAGGCACGACTCACCAAAGGCCTTTTCTAACGTTTCGGAACATTTAAATCCATTTGCAACACAAAATTTGATGCACGCACGTTGTTATAAATTTTCATCCATTATAAAAATCGCCACACGAAAATTTTTCAACTTCTTTGTATAGACGCCAAACAAAAACTAATCGTACGATATGCGTCAAAATTTGACAGAATGTGTATAAAAGTGTTGCCAACGTTGAGAGAATAAAAGTTTACCGATTGGACAAGCGCGGGAATTTTAAAATGAAAATTCCGGTTCTTTTTTGATCATAAGGTAAATGCTACGTGTGGATCACGTTCCTGTCAAAAAATGCTACAAACTGTAGTATTTACTACAAGTTTTCGGTAGGTAGCTCTAGAGGTTGCTGCTCGTGTGTTTGCTGATAAAGTGAAGTACAGATATTAAAAAATTGGCATTTTTGCAGATGTAAGTACGTTTCTTGCTTTGTGCATGCTTATGCCAGCTTTTCCGGCTATACAGTAAATGCTTAAATTCGGAAGTAGCATTAACAACATGTTCGAACTTGTTTTATTTATTAATACCAAACCGCGTTATACTCAGTGGACTTTGTTTTTGAGAAGATAATACAAGCAACAGACTTTACTACATTTCATTCATACGGCCCAATGTTTAAAGTACTGTAATCTAATGGTAATAAAAACACCGTCAAAAAATACAATGAAAAATGCTGGGGTTTATTTGTTACGTCACATATATAATAACATCGCTCGAAACGGAATTATTCGCTAGAAGTCTTCAAAATTTGATGCATAGCTCTCTCTCAGTGTGTGCGTGTGTGTGTATGTGTGTGTATGTGTATTATTGTGTGCGCGCGCGCGTGTGTGTGTGTGTACGCGCGCGTGTGTGTGCGTGCGCGTGCGTGTGTGTGTACGCGCGCTTGTGTGTTTGCGTGCACTCGATTTCCTCGGAGGACCGATTTTCACAAACTTAGTTTCTTAGATGAAAGGTCTCTTGGACCCATAGCGTGTTATTGAATTTAACCCGGATCGGACTTCCGGTTCGGGAGTAACGGGGTACAATGTGCAAAAAAATTAAGAAAAAGTGCACTTGATTTTGTCAGAGACCTCTCAACCGATTTTTTTCAACTAAGATTTATATTGAAAGCCTTGAAGTCTCATAGGTTGCTGTTGAATTTCATCTAGATCCGACTTCCGGTTCGGGAGATTCAAATGAAAGGTCTTTCGGTACCATGCGGAATTCCTGAATTTCATCCAGATCCGAGTACCGGTTCCGAATTTATAGGGTAAAGTAAGCCATTATCAGTAGGCAACTAATCAAACTAATTTCAGCTATTTTGGTTCCTGGTTTTCGATTAACGACGGGAGAAAATAGTCATATGCTCAAAAGTGGATCTAACTAACTTTTCTCAGAGTTTGCAGAACCGATATTTCCAATCTTTGGGTCAAATGAAAGGTTAGGTCTTATGGACCTACCAAAAATTACTGCATATTATCGGATTCAACAAAAACTTAAACCGTCGTTTAGAGTACGATGGCAAAATCGTATAAAATCTTAAAAATTTAAATAAAAACTAGTAGAGTTTGTACGTCATGTTTGTTGATGGCCGTACGAACCGACTTCGATTATACCGGTTCTCGGGTTCCGGTGCTGGAATCACATATAATGGTGAACCCACTCCGTTTTCTGGGGTATGAACTACGCGAACAAAGCACTGTTTCATTCTGTATGTTATACTAGTTAATGCACAAAGAATCCCTTGGATTCTAGCAAAAATCGAAGAGAAACATTTTGAAAAGAATACCACAGTATTATATCAATGACAAAGGCATCATTACACCACTAGGTGGATTAAAACAGGTTTTTTTTCAGTTGATAGTAACCTTTAAAAGACAGCTGTTAATATTTCATAATATTTTATTCATTAGTTTGTGAGTTATTGTGCTAAGTGTGACGCTACTTTTGTTATTTTCAGAACAGTGGATAAAAAACAATTTCGTGTTTTAATTTTACAATGGCTTGGAAAGTGTTATGGTGATTCCGCTCCATCAGAAACAACAATAAAACGTTGCTTTGTCGACTTCAAACGTGATCGTTTAGATACCGATGATGCGAACGTCCAATGAGGCGGTAACACCAGAAAACATAAAAAATCCACAAAATCGTTTGGAATGATCGAGGATTGAAGTTGCGTGAGTTAGCTGATATCGTAAAGATATCTAAAGAACATGTTGGCTTTATATTGTCTGAACATTTGACTATGAGAAAGCTTTGTTCAAAGTGGGTTTGCTCACTGTTGACCAAAAACGTGAATGTGTTGATGACGTTGTGCCGTGTTTGGCCATGTTTAAACATAACAAACCGGATTTGTTGCGTCGATATATGACAATGGATGAAATATGGACTCATAATTTCACTCCGAAATCAAAACCCGAAAGCACAAAATTGGCTGGAAAGGTTATGGCCTCGGTTTTTTGGGATGTGCATGGTGTAATATTTATCGACTATCTTGAGAAAGGAAATACCATTAATAGTGAATATTTTATAGTGTTTGAAGACAGAAATTGTAAAGAAACGACTGCATATTGCAGAGAAAAAATTTGTTTAATTAAAACAACGAACCTTGTCACAAGTCCATAAAAACAATGGCAAAACTACATGGATTGAACTTCGAATTGCTCCCACATTCACCGGATTCGCCAAATTTGGCTCCCAGCGACTACTGGATATTCGCAGACTGAAACTGACGCTTATTTTGAGGCAACAGATGAATCGTACTACAAAAGTGGTATTGAAATGTTAGAGCGGCGCTAGAATGATTGCGTTGCTCTTGATGGAGATTACGTTGATGAATAAAGTTAATTTTGAACCAACAAAATCGTGTTCTCTTGGTTAGGCCCGGGACTTTTCAGCCCATGTGTTATAAGGTTTTTGAACATATTGAAATGCGAAATGATACAATACTGATAACATTTATATAGCAGTTTGTTTATTTTATACAGGACGATCAAATATAGTATTGTTCCTTACATATGCCATTCAAAACAAAACTCTTCTCCATTCTGAGGTACGCCTCATACAAAGGCGATTGCAGTCCTGCTTCTGATTACTGTATGCCATTAGGCTTGGCGGTCACGTCCAGTACGTGATCCTATTCATGATTAGATCGAGCATGGCTTTCATTCTTGACACTCAGGTACTCGGTGAATTTCGTGTTGCTTCATTATACTTTAACGAGTTGCGTTCCCTAATTGGGGCCACTGGCCGATATAAAATGGAAGGCATTCAGTTTGTCGTGCGAATTGGGTCAATGACATTGTGTGGTGTCTTTTGTTTTCGATTTTTGCGACATCACCTGTTTGTGGTTTCATCGTGGTGCGTTCCGTGTACAGCACAGGGTTAAAGATTTTAATTTATATTTCAAAACAGATGCTTCGCTACGGATACTTCTAACTGGAATTACGCGACGCATCTGTTTAAATCATGTTCCTATTAACACTACTCATTGGATAACGTGTCATGCTCAATTCATGGTAATTTCACTGTTCATAGTACGACTCAATTGAGCAAGTTCAACCACAAAAATTTAAAATTGTTGACTCGAAAAACGACACGTCCAAATAAATAAGCAATTTAAAATTCAAGTCTTAAATTTCAAACTAAGCTTTGACAAGCATTCAGCCGGCAAATTGCTCCTAATCGACCTTACCTTCAACTAAAGATCAGCTTCAAAAGCTCTTGGTCGCCCACTCAACTAGTCAGCGGCCGGTTTCCGATTGTAAAGCCTTAATTAGCCAACTTTGAAGAGGGCTGTTAGGCGTTCACCTCCCAGCAGTTAACAGCGTAAACAAACACCTAGGATGAAAACAAAAAAAAAATGGCCACATCTCGAGCATCGAATGAACCAGAAAATGCTAAATGCTCAGTCATGGTCCCATCCGGTACCGATGCGCCATGGCTGGGGAAGTTGTTGAAGGCACTGTGCCGCTAGGCTTTCGAGAGCGCAATTGAAATGAAGTTAATTTGATCCACTTCGGAAGTGTTCATATTCCTACCGTGGCGCTTGCCAGGCAAGGTGCCTATCAACAAAACACGAAAAAGAAAAAAAAAGTCAGAAAATGCTTCACCTGGCAGAAACGATGTTGATGTTTGCCCTTTTGCTTGTTTGCCAGGAAGGATTTCGCGAACCAATTTACTTAGTCAGCCAATAAGTGGTGGGTGATTTGTGAGCAGCTGAGCGACTCGAGGTTCAGGTTAAACACAGTACCAACCATAGATCGGCACGAATTTTCCCCCCTCGACCACGGGTGGTAGTCACGAGTCAGCACGAAACACCGACGGAATCGAGGCAAACATTTGTTTGTCTGATATTTGAAACTTCTTCGTACTTGGCTGAATAGGTATTGCAGTCCGCCAAGTACGCTTCATTGTTTCATTGAATTCCCTTTCCCGAGTAATTTGAGTTCTTGTTGGAATGCTTTCTCGCGAATTGAACCATTTTGTTTGAATTGAGGTTGAATGATAGGTTTGTTTTGTGTTATTTTTTGTACTACTTCAATTGCTTCATGTAGGCTCAAATGTCTTACAGTTGTAGGTCTCCGGATTCTCTTGAGTAATTTTGTACCGAGTATCAAACAGACAAGTGAATCATCACTGATTTCGATGTAAATCGTTTCAAAATCAACGAACAGTATTGGTCATCAAACGTTCCTCAAAATTCAGTAGTTTTTTTTTAAATAATAACCTGTTTTAATCCACCTAGTGGTGTAATGATGCCTTTCTCATATCAATCAAAATATCATATATAATACTGTGGTATTCTTCAAAATTATTTTTCTTCGATTCTTAAAAGAATAATCGAAACAGATTTGTTTGACCGTCTACTGATAAAAACTATCAATTGGAAAAGATTTAAGGTCCATTTAGAAAACTTTTTACGGTTTTTCGCTCTTTTCAGTGATGGTATAAAATTTTTAACACACTTTACCCTATATTTCCGGATCCGGAAGTCGGATCCTGATGAAATTCAGGAATTACGTATGGGACCACAGGACCTTTCATTTGAACCTAAGTTTGTGAAAATCGGTCGCGCCATCTATGAGAAAAGTTAGAACACATATTTTCATTTTTTTGCACATTTTACCCCATAAAGTTAGGGCAAAAAACGTTGCATACACACATACGCACATACACACACACACACAGACATTTTGCGTACTCGACGAACTGAGTCGAATGGTATATGACACTCGGCCCTCCGGGCCTCGGTTCAAACGTCGGTTTTCACAGTGATTGCATAACCTATATGAGAAAGGCAAAAACTTGATAACGAGTTATCAGACTATCCATATTTCGACCGGCATGAAAACTTACTTACATTTTACATTTTGCACGAATAAAGGGCTCAATTCGAATCTGCACTGATTTATAAAAAAAATATAGGGTTGTGTACTAGGCACAAGCGATCATAATGACATTAAAAATGCAATTTTGATACTCTCTCATCAACAGATTTAAATTTGAACAATCACTGGAATCACTAATGCTGAACGAAATTCGAAATGACCTTTAAGCTACTCTGATTTGTTAGAACGAACGATATAACGAGCCGTTTCATTCTGACTTTAATTAGCAAAATTTGAATTTTGGATGGCGAGACGAATTTCAACCATTTTTAATCCCAAAATTATGCTTTATAAGACTATATTAATTTCTAACCATTCAATTAGGTGACATGATTATTGTTTTGTTCAATAATAGTAGCTAAGGTCTTACGCTGAAAAATAGTGAAAAATATGATTATCTTTATAACACAGCTCCGAACTGAGTTTATTTGCAAGCCACCGTTTGGCTCGTAAATGGAGTTTCCAGTATGCGCACGATTCCATCGACAAATGAATCCATTTTTTCAGCTTACAGTATTCAAGTAATGCTTTTGAATCAAGTTAAATGTGGCAAATGTATCAACAAATCACCGAGACACATGCGCTTTAAATTAGATATGGAAAACATATAGTCGATAGTTCTAAATTGGTCTGCTAGTTACCGTAGAATCAACAGCTGATCGGTATTCAATAAAATAAAGCGAACACAGTGTGCAGTAGACGGAAGAAAATGGCATCCACACACAGCACAAAAGCGAGCGAATGGATGTAACTCAGTTTTGTCATTGACTCATTAGACAAGCTACCTATTACTGTGTTGGCAAGCAGCAACCGTCATAGTTTTTATTTATAGATTCTTCTTTGTTCGAAGATTCATAGTAAGGAGAACGATGCGGTATTTTTCATGTATGATGCGAAACCTTTCTATGCCAACCGAAGCAGAACTGCTACTAAATGCAATTCGAGATGTCAAACAATGAACGAAACCGTTTGCCGTGCAAGAGAAATCAAACGGATGACATCATGATGGGATGCTGTGATTGATTCGTGAAACCATAGAGCAATTCAAACCAATTTTTCAATACTATGCTATTAAAATACTGAAGCGACGTTGGCATACATGTTTAAGTTAATAGGTGTTAAATTATATTAGTCTATCAGATACGCGACTATTTTTGAAACTTTCAATTAACACTCGTCTCCGTATAGTGAAGTATAAGGCATTTTAATGCAAAAAAAAAATGTCAGTCAAAGTCAATTGAGATTGGACTCACTATTATCACTGACAACTTCAACGAGAGGTCATCTCTTTTATATATATACACCACTGTTGTATAAAGTATGCCATCACCATGAGTGCGCGTGTTTCACCATCACGTATTTAGGCGAGAGCACGTGAGAGCGATTCATGCGAAGAGAATAGTGGTTCTCTCGCACCAGCTTCTTTCAACACAAGCACACACTCAAAGTCCGTCTAACGAACACTGAGAAGATGTGCGCTTTCCTTTTTGCATCCGCAGTGTAGAAATGCTATCACTGTGTAAAAGTCAAAAACTGTAATTCAAAAAACTGTTTCAAAATTATGCTGTGCCCGCTCCTACTTAATAGACTATGCTTACATATAGGACCAGGGTCATTACGCAGAAATTTATTCCGCCTAGAGTGCCTATAACCAGAGTGACGACGTCTTATCCGTAATGTTGGCAACAATTCAAAACATTTAAACCGAAATGTTGGGAGTATCGTTAGCTTTACATTGAAATTGACAGGTGGTTTGCTCGTTTAGAACTGGAAGTTGACATTCCAAACGAACAGCTGTCGCCACTATGGTTATAGGCACTCTAATTCCGCCGAAAGGATAAATATTCTCGTCAAATGCCATTCCTTTGATTGGATCATTCACCGAATCATACAATTGTATTAATTGTATTAATCGTAATCGTAACAATTTCGATTTCAAATAACCCGACATCGAAAAACTGAAACATTGTTTATGTTAAATAACGGATGAAATCGTCTCCCTTGTGTGTTAACAGAAGGAACACTCTCTTAAATTTTTTTTTCAGATTCATTCATGATCAAAAAATCATTCCTCAAAATAGAATTTCTACTAAAGTTTTACTTATTACAAGCATCAAATCATTTGCTTTGGTTTATCTTCTAGTCAAATTTCCGAAGTACTTTTAGGCTAACTGAGCGCAATTTAAAAATTAATGCTTCAACAAAGAAATCTAGATTTGGGTAGACAGGGTGATTTGGGTCTTTATTTAAAATGATATATTAACGTCCCACGTTTGTTTGCACAATAAAACTATTGGTACTATTATATCGATAAAAGCCTATTTAATTCCACCTAGTAGTGTGATAGTTCTCTTTCATCGACACAGTTTCATTAAAGTATTGTTTTTCTTTTTATTGAGATAATTTCTAACACTAATTTGGACTCATTTTTGACACATTTTTTTCAGATTGATTCGGGTAGTTCACAGTAGCATGCTTTAGCGTTTATGTTACGGCTACATTTCTCATATCAATCGTATCAACATTATTACATTTGAACGGGATCATAGGGCACGAAAAAAGAACGTGATCTTTTTGGCAACACTGTTTTTGACAGAATCGTGTCTTGTGTCATTTGCATGAAATCATCTTCAAACAATAAACTATATTGATCGTTCTATCGATTCATATGAAGATTTCATGGGGGACGGGTATAGCGTGATGGGTAAGTCGATACCCTTCACGCTGCCCACCTGGGTTCGATTCCCGACCCCGCACATAGGGTCAGAAAGTTTTTCTGGCCCGAAGAGGCGAATGACATTAATGTTAAAGCCTCTATAATTGAAACAAAAAAAAAGAATTCATGAATTATACGGATAAAAACATATTTTGTCGATTACGTCACTTGTACGATTATATATCCGAAACTTGAAATGTAGGTCATATGATCTTCTCAAAACCGAATTTTAGTCTCGAATGAGCCTAAAATTACTAATATCGGTTAATCCATATACAAGAAAATTGAGCGGTAATGAGTTTTGACGTTTATGTCACTTATGACATTATATCACCGGAACCGTAAGTGACAGCCATTTGAACTACAAACCTGTTTAATGATTCAATCTTAGTTTCTAAGCGATGTTGAAATTGAAAATACGAGAAAATTGAGCGGAGAGATATAGCCCGTTTAGATGGTTACGTCACTCATACCGTTACCAGAAATCACAGCCATTTGATCTTCGAACTTGATCCCAATAGTAACTTCAAAACAAGCCTAAGTTTGTTGAAATCGGTTCAGCCATCTACGAGAAAATTGAGCAGTGCGTTTTGTTGGTTACGTTACTTATACCATTACATATGCAGAACCAAAAGTGACAACCATTTGAACCACGAACTTGATCAATGGTAAAATAGTAACTTTCAAACCAGTCTAAGTTTGTTTAAATCGTTGAAAAGTGCACAATCATACACACACATAGACATTTTCCGATCTCGTCGAGTTTGGGTCTTCGAGACTCCGTTCGAAGGTCGGGTTTTACAGCAATTCTCTTACCTTTCTAAAAAGAAAGGGTAAACCTATTTCAATTAACCTAGTGATCCGATGAATATTGAATCTTGGGAAAAAAAGAATGAAATTGTTCTCGTTTTCGGACTTTAGCCTTTCTCTATAGAAAGGTTACAGAATGGCTGGAGAAACCGAACCGAGCCGCGGAGACCCATAGTGTTATATATAATTCGACTCAGCTCGATGAATTCGGAAAATGTCTGTGTGTGTATGTGTGTGTTCATTTTTTCTGAGAGGGTTTAAACGATGATTAAATGGCTGTCACTTCTGGTTCTGAATATATAATACTACTAACTGAATGACCCGGCGTTGCCCGAAAATGTTTCGGGAAGAAAAGGCCGAACTAAATTCCCGAAGTTGTCCTACTTAGTGTAATACTCTGAGCAGTTTTATGTCGTTATTCAATCAATTTTACCTTACACTTCCCATGTTTGGGGCACTTGCTGCACTCCCTCTCCCTTAAAATAACATTTTATTCTTAATTGACATAAAAGTAGTATCTGTATTTGTTAAGATGCATAGTTTCTCATAGAATAAATTTTATATTGAACTCCCCTTTTTTAGTGAACTTACAACAGCTCTCCTCCATTATAACCCTTATGACCTCCTCTAAGTAGTGTACAAAGTTTCTGAGCTCTTCAAAAAGTATCGATTCATTCATTCAAATTAACGATAGCAATACTATGTAGCACGATCTTGACATTCTTGCCCATCCCTTATTTATGACAAATTCAAGATGAAAATTGATTTACAAGACCCCCTTCTCCTAGTCTAAATCCGTTCCCCTATCTTGTTTGACGACGAATAAGAAAATGTTACAATAAACCTTTGTCATGAATATCTAAGCTTGTCGTGACCACCTCTGAATAGTAGAAAGTACCGGGGCAAGTTCGGTGATAATTTACTGAGTTGTTATGGAACTTTGTTCCCTACACCCCACCTTAAAATATCCAACCTAGTTAGGTGTGGTGAGTTTGAGTTGTTTTGGAGTTACGTTCGATTGTATTAGCAATTTGAACTTTGCTCCCCCTTGGATGAGACCTTTACTTTATCCACCCCCTCCCACTCCCTTCTTGAAAATGCTCTTAGGATCATCTAAAGCGCAAATAATATCTGAACTCAGCAAGAAGTATCGTTTTATGGAAAATTCTATAAACTTCACATTTAACTTCCTTTTATAGAGGCACTCATTATATCCACCCCCACAAATATCCTTAAAACCATATTGGAGTTTCTCAAAATGTATGTATGGTTTTAAAAAGTATCAATTCTCTTTGAATTAGATAAATTTCGACATGGCCTCCCCAAATTAAGAACGCTTGCTACACACTCTCTCCCCTGAAAATGTCCTAATGATCATCTCTGAAGAGCAAGAAGTACCTGTGCCAAGTTTTATAGCAATACGTTCAGTAGTTTTGCATTTCTACCGTTAAAAACATTACACCCCCCCCCCTTTTTAAAGGTACATCCAGCCCCCATCATCAGAACAAATTGGCTCAAATGGCACGTTCCCCTTGATATTTGGAGATTTGTGCCACGGAATTGTTTAACATAGAAACATTTTGCATATCTACGGAATGCAAAATGTTTCTATGGTTTTCGTATTGGTATCGATTTTGGTCCAATTAGATAAATTTAGTCATAAACACCTTCCCCCATCTGTTAAAGACCCTTGCTACGCTCACCCGGTGAATGACTGATAGATTAAAACCGGGCTTTTATTTTAGCTTTAGGTACTTGCTACATCCCCTCCGCATATAGTCACATGTAAGGTATTCAAAAAGTATCGATTCTCGTCAAATTAGACACCTTTTTTCATACCCCCCCCCCTTTAAGGACACTTGCTACGCTCCCTCCCCTACAAAAATACTCTTATGACCATCTCTTAAGAGCAATAAGTGTCTGTACCAAGTTTGATAGCAATCCGTTAAGTAGTTCCGGAGTTATGCCATTACAAACATTACACCCCCCTTTTTGAAGGCACTTGCTACATCCGCCACCCATATAATTATATCTAATATATGCAAACTGTTTCTATGGTCTTAAAGAAGTATCGCTTCTAGTCTGAATACACAATTTTTCTCATGACCCCTCTGTTAAGGACACATACTACGCTCCCTCCCCCATTAAAATATCCTTATGACCTTCTCAGAAGAGCAAGAAGCATTTGTCCCAAGTTTGGTGGCAATCCGTTCAGTAGTTTCGGAGTTACGCCGTTTTAAACATTACACCCCCCTTTTTAAATGCACTTGCTACATCCACCAACCGTATAGTCATATCTAAGGTATGCAAAATGTTTCTATTGTCTTCAAAACGTATCGATTCGTGTCAAGTTATATGAATTTTTCCATGACGCCCCCTTGTTTATAACACTTGCTACGCTCTCTCCCCTATAAAAATATTTCTTAAACCATCTCTGAAATGCAAGAAGTACTTGTGCCAAGTTTGGTGGCAATTCGTTAAGTAGTTAGGTTTGAAAGCTAGTAATGTCAATCAAATTATGGCGAACATTTCCGGATCGAGAGATGTAATGAGACGAAAGAATCCACTTCGAAAGACTTAGACTCGTTTCAAAGTTACTATTAGGTATTTTATAAGCTCACAGTACTAATGGCCGAGGATAGAATCTTACAAATGTTTCAATCTGACTATTTAAATAGCAATGAACTAGATGGATTCAGAAGGGTTTTGGTCCACTATTTCCGGCATTATTAAATTTAGTAAACTGAATCTTTTGCACCTTCTTTATATCAAGCTGGATGTCTCCTTTTAGTAAATCTTGGATTTTGTTTACTTTGAGTAAATCTTGGATTATTTTTTTTTTTTTATTTAAAATATGTTTTTTATTCAGGCCTATTTGCGTACAAGCTTTACGTGGCCGAATTAGCCGATTTTTAAAATAAAAAATTTTTCGAAGTGGATCTCGTTCTCACTCTTTTTCTAGGAGGAGAAGAGCTTCCATTTTCCTCCTGCGAGGGTTGAGGGGCACTTTGTTCGTGGCTCGTCTCGTCCTCCATTGCCGCATCGATGGTTTTGTTGTTGATTTCAGTCTTCTTTTCGTTTTCCTTGTTGTTCGCAGTCTTGAGCTCGTTGCTAGTTGCTGTAGGAGCGCCTTGTTGTACATTGGTTGCAGTTGTTGGTTGGTTTGATGGTGAAACAGGAGTACTACGCTCACTAGTTTTCGTTGTTGAACGGTTGACCTTGTCTTTTGTTGAAGATGTTCTTTTCGCAGTTTCAGTGCAAGGTTTACCGTAGTGTGCAGGTTGTTCACAAAACTGACATGTAACCAGTTGATTTTCATACGTAATCAGCGTTTTACACGGATGTTTCCCGTCTTGATTACAAATGATGTAAGATGGAATTGCTTTACGTAGTTGCATACGTACCACTCGCACGCCATTCCGGATACCCGGAAAAAAATTCCGCCATACTTCCCTTTCGATGGAAAGAACTTCACCGTACTGCGACATACTTTCCCGAACATACTCATCGGTGGACTGCGGGGGAAGGTCATGCACGCGTACTTGTATGGCATTGTCCACCATGTGTACAGGAATTTTGTATTTAATGTTGTCACACTCAACGCTGTGCACCTCGTTGTTAACCGAAGCGAATGCAATTGCATCGCTTTCACGTTTAAACATAATGTACACACATTTAGACGCCTTGTTGAATTGAATCTCACTTACATTATTAGCGTCTAGATGCATTCGTTCTTTAAGTAAGATTTCAATTTCATTTGCTGCTGGTCTAACTTTGCAACGCTTGAAATCTATACAAATTGAATTTGGCCTTGTTGGTCAAGTTTCAGGCTTTGTTAAATCGTATTAGACCATTCCGTACACTCTATTGTTCACTGCACTGTATTGTCTTTGTTTCTTTTGCTTCGACCGCAAACGATTTTCGACTGTGTTGGCTGAGATGCGAGCTCGAACTGCCAATCTTGGATTATCATTGCCGTTTCAACCTTCCGAGCGAACGGACGTGATTTGGATTTACTGCGAAAGCATTGAAAACCAGTTGTGTGTGTGTGATAAAGTGGTCGGACGATATTGTGTGATAGACAATAGTGCTTTTTCCTCTGATAGGTTTTTTTTTTCGTATTATATAATAGAACAGTGCCTTATTGCGAGCGGTCGATCGAAACGGTACCGTTAGCCGATTATTGTTTCGCCGATCAAGGCCAAGTGTGAGGATTATAAACAAGCGGCCATTGTGTGAGGATTATAAATAAGTGTGCCTTTTCCTCTCGGAGGTTTTTTGCACATCATCAAAGCGGCGATACGCCGATCGACGAAGTCCAGCTTGGTGTCCCCCGTTGGATCTTTGTTAAGTACCTTTACTTCGTTTATTTTTATTTCTTTATTTGACCATTATATTTCCCCCCGAATCATTTGTTTTTGCGCGGAAGTAGTTCCGCTATGTCTAATTTAAAACCTGCCCCCCCCGCTCCCGATGTTCAAATGGAGACTTCCCTTGTCAGTAAAAAGTCCCGCATGAAGAGCTATCCTGATGGGCTCGCACTACCGGCCGGGCCTTACGCGGTCTATTTCCGGACCAAATCAAAGGAAAAAACCCTTCTTAATCCACCTAGTGGTGTGATAATGCCTTTCTCTTCTTTTATAACAGTCTCATGAAAATATGTTTCATACATTTATTAAATTATTTTAGACGCCAATAGATTCAGATTGATTTGAGTAGTTCACAAAAGCATGCTTCAGTGTTTATGTCACACAGTCAGCATCATTTTTCCAAACTAGTGCTTGACATTTGCGCTGCCTATTTATATGAGAACAGTAATGCTAATCTAAAATAAAAAAGCCTTCTTAGTCCACTTAGTGAAATTTTCATATATCTTGAAAAATCACCATAGGGGGGAGTACATGAAATTTTCGAAATCGAAAAAAAATTTTTGATGCCAAAAGGCTTAGAATTGCATGAAACGTCGAGATTTAGTGTCATCTCGAAAAAAAAAATTTTTTGAAAAAATCGACTTTGGGACTTAGAAAAAATATGAAAATTTTTCTAAGTCCCAGAAAGTTGATTTTTTCAAAAAAAAATTTTTTTGAGATGACACTAAATTTCGATGTTTCATGCAGTTTTAAGAGTTTTGGCATCAAAAAAAATTTTCGATTTTGGAAATTTCATGTACTCCCCCCTATGGTGCTTTTTCAAGATCGAAAATTGTCAAACCTTTACCACCGGGCAGCACCCCTTAAGCATGTCCGATTTAGGTCAAATTTTGCATGAAGGCTTTTTTCGAGGTGCTTGAACTTTTGAGCACTAGAACTTAACGAAAATAGAGGTGATCCCAAAATTTTGGCACCCATATATATATATATATAAGAGCGGTAAAAATCAACGTGTTTTGTCGGTTACGTCACTTATACAATTATATATCTGGAACCAAAAGTCACAACCATTTGATCTTCGAACTTGATCAACGGCCCGACAGTAGCTTTCAAACGAGCCCAAGTTTGTTAAAATCGGATCAGCCATCTCTGAGAAAATTGAGCGCGTTCAAATACAACGCTTTTTGTCGGTTACGTCACTTATACAATCATATCTCCGGGACCAAAAGTCACAGCCATTTGATCTTCGAACTTGATCAATGGCCCGCCAGTAGCTTTCAAACGAGTCCAAGTTTGTTCAAATCGGTTCAGCCATCTCTGAGAAAATTGAGCGCGTTCAAATACAACGCTTTTTGTCGGTTACGTCACTTATACAATCATATCTCCGGAACCAAAAGTCACAGCCATTTTATCTTCGAACTTGATCAATGCCCCGATAGTAGCTTTCAAACGAGCCCAAGTTTGTTAAAATCGGTTGAGCCATCTCTGAGAAAATTGAGCGCGTTCAAATATCTTCGAAAAGTGCACACACATACACACACACATACACACACACACACATACACACACACACACACACACACACAGACATTTTCCGATCTCGTCGAACTGAGTCGAATGGTATATAACACTATGGGTCTCCGAGGCTCCGTTCGAAAGTCGGTTTTTCCAGCAATTCTAATACCTTTCTATAGAGAAAGGCAAAAACTGAATATTTTAAAAATATCGCGGGACCTGAATTCGCGATATAATACCATAAAAAGTATAGATAGAATACGGCCAGACAAGCTCAGGGTCCTGTTTACCAGCTCAAAACAGGCTAATGAGCTTGTTCAAAATGATCCTTTTACGCTGGAGTACCGCGTCTACGTGCCAGCTCGTGAAGTCGAAATCGACGGTGTGGTCACCGATTCGAGTTTGACTTGCGAGGATATTCTTAAGTACGGGGCGGGTTGTTTTAAAGACCCCTCACTTAAGAATGTCAAGATACTGGATTGCAAGCGATTGCATTCAGTATCGATCGCCGGGGATGGAACAAAGTCTTATCCCCAATCAGACTCTTATCGTGTGACCTTCGCCGGCTCGGCATTGCCCAACTACATCCTCTTGGACCGGGTTCGTTTGCCTGTTCGTTTATTTGTACCCCGGATAATGAATTGTACCAATTGCAAACAACTGGGGCATACAGCTACCCATTGCAGCAATAAGCCACGTTGTGCTAACTGTGGGGAAGCTCATGCGGACGGCTCTTGCGGTAAGGATGCTGAAAAGTGTCTCTACTGTAAGGAGGGTCCGCATGACCTCTCTGACTGTCCCGCTTACAAACTGCGAGGAGATCGGATGAAGCGTTCCCTGAAGGAACACTCCAAGCGTTCCTTTGCCGAGATGGTTAAGAGTGCCACCCCTCCTAAACAGGCAACGAATCCATATGCCTGCTTGTCAACTGACGAGAGCGATTCTGACGACCCTTTGGAAGGTCCATCTTCAGCGGTCCCTCGTAGCTGTAGGAAAAGAATGAATAAATCTTCTCATAAGCTACCTAGTAAGGGTTCGAAGGTGTCTTCCGAAGGGCTTCGAAAAGTTACAGCTAACGGGAATCGGGAAAAATCACCGAAGCAAAAAGCTCCTGGTCTCGGAAAACTCAATTCCGAGATGGAATTCCCACCGCTTCCAGGGACTAAAAAATCCCCAAGCGTCCCTGAAAATCCACCAGAGAACCAACTAGGTGCTGGACTTATAAAGTTCTCTGATGTTGTGGACTGGATTTTTACAACTTTCAATATTTCAGACCCTCTTAGAAGCATTTTAATTGCTTTCATGCCAACAGTAAAAACATATTTGAAGCAGTTGACTGCAAATTGGCCCCTTCTTTCAGCGATTGTATCTTTCGATGGCTAAATCATCCACCGAGGTCACGGATCTAATCACTGTTTTACAGTGGAATTGCAGAAGTATTATCCCAAAAATAGATTCATTTAAATTTCTAGTAAACAATCTGAAATGTGACGCATTTGCATTGTGCGAAACTTGGCTAACTTCTGAAATATTCTTAAACTTTCACGATTTTAACATTATTCGTCTGGATCGAGATAATCCCTATGGAGGAGTACTTTTGGGGATCAAAAAGTGCTATTCTTTCTATCGCATTAACCTCCCCTCGATACCAGGTATTGAAGTTGTCGCATGTCATGTTACAATCAAAGGTAAGGACCTTTGCATTGCTTCCATCTACATTCCCCCAAGAGCCTCGGTTGGGCATCGGTGGCTCAGTGATATCGTAGAGCTCCTTCCTGCACCGACGTTGGTTTTAGGAGACTTTAACTCACACGGTACGGGATGGGGCTGTCTTCACGATGATAACAGATCAACTATGATCCATGATATCTGCGACAACTTCAATATGGCAATCTTGAATACGGGAGAAATGACACGGATTCCTGCACCACCAGCAAGACCAAGTGCGCTGGATTTATCCCTTTGCTCGACATCGCTACGGTTGGATTGCACGTGGGAGGTAATTCCTGATCCCCACGGTAGCGATCATCTACCGATCGTAATATCAATCACCAGCGGCTCAAAACCATCGAAGACAATCAATGTTTCGTATGATCTCACACGAAATATTGATTGGAATAGCTATGCGACCTCGATATCTGAGAAACTTGAAAGAACTCAACAACTTCCTCCGGAGGAAGAGTACACGTTTTTGGCTGGCTTGATTCTCGACACCGCGACTCAAGCTCAGACGAAACGTGTACCCGGCGCGAAAACTAACATCCGTCCTCCCAACCCGTGGTGGGACAAAGAGTGCACAAATTTAAACGCGGAGAGAGCCTCCGCGTATAAAATATTCAGAAAAAATGGAACACCTGATAATTACCGGAATTACGCGGCGTTAGACGTTAAAACTAAGAACTTGATTAGAGCCAAGAAACGCGGTTACTGGCGTCGGTTTATAGACGGCTTAACGAAAGAAACATCTATGAGTACTCTAAAACTAGTCTAGTAAAACCAGGAAAATCAGCCTCCGATCACAATTCGTATCGGCCGATTGCTATGCTTTCCTGTATCCGGAAATTGTTCGAAAAAATGATTCTCTTCCGTCTAGACAATTGGGTCGAAACTAATGGCTTACTTTCAGATACACAATTTGGTTTCCGCAGGGGTAAAGGAACGAACGATTGTCTTGCGTTGCTCTCAACAGAAATTCAAATGGCATTTGCTCGTAAAGAACAAATGGCGTCAGTTTTCCTAGACATTAAGGGGGCTTTTGACTCAGTTTCTATAAATATCTTATCTGAGAAGCTGCATCAGCATGGTCTTTCGCCAGTTTTGAACAACTTTTTACATAATCTATTGTCTGAGAAACACATGTATTTCGCGCATGGTGATTTGTCGACAATACGATTCAGTTACATGGGTCTTCCTCAGGGCTCATGCTTAAGCCCCCTTCTATACAATTTTTACGTAAACGACATCGATAAATGTATCAACACATCTTGCACGCTAAGACAACTTGCCGATGACAGCGTTGTGTCTATTATAGGACCCAAAGCTGGCGATCTGCAAGGGCCGTTACAAGATACTCTTGCCAACTTATCCACATGGGCTCTTCAAATGGGTATCGAGTTCTCTACGGAGAAAACTGAGCTGGTTGTATTTTCGAGAAAGCGAGAACCAGCACAATTACAGCTTCAACTAGGGGGTGAAACCATAGCTCAGGTCTTCACATTTAAATATCTCGGGGTCTGGTTCGACTCCAAAGGCACCTGGGGATGTCACATTAGGTATCTGAAAAGAAAATGCCAACAAAGAATCAACTTTCTTCGTACAATAACCGGGTCGTGGTGGGGTGCCCATCCAGGAGACCTGATCAGGCTGTACCAAACAACGATATTGTCCGTGATGGAATACGGATGCTTTTGCTTCCGATCCGCGGCGAACACTCATTTCATCATGCTGGAAAGAATTCAGTATCGTTGTTTGCGTATTGCCTTGGGTTGCATGCAATCGACTCATACGATGAGCCTCGAAGTTCTGGCGGGTGTTCTCCCATTGAAAAACCGGTTCTGGGATCTCTCATATCGTTTGCTCATTCGATGCGACATTTTGAATCCTCTGGTGATTGAAAATTTCGAAAGGTTAGTTGAGCTTAATTCTCAAACCCGTTTTATGTCCTTGTATTTTGATTACATGGCTCAGAATATTAATCCTTCTTCGTTTGTTTCCAACCGTGCTCATTTCTTGGATACTTCTGATTCTACTGTGTTTTTCGACACATCCATGAGAGAAGAAATTCGTGGAATTCCGGCTCACGTGCGCCCTCAAGTGGCCCCAAATATTTTTTATAATAAATTTAGAACAGTCAACTGTGAAAAGGTGTTTTACACTGACGGATCAAACATTAACAAGTCCACAGGCTTCGGCATCTTCAATCAAAACATCACCGCTTCTTACAAACTCAGTGATCCGGCTTCAGTTTACGTCGCAGAATTAGCTGCTATTCAGTACACCCTCGAGATCATTGAAACCTTGCCCAAAGACCATTACTTCATTGTCACGGACAGTCTAAGCTCAATAGAAGCTCTCCGGGCAATGAAGCCAGGAAAGTGTCCCCCATATTTCCTGGGGAAAATACGGGAACATTTGAGTACTTTATCTGAACGGTCTTATTTAATATCGTTAGTCTGGGTCCCTTCGCATTGTTCCATTCCGGGCAATGAAAAGGCAGACTCATTGGCTAAAGTGGGCGCATTAGAAGGTGATATTTATGAAAGACCAATCTGCTTCAATGAATTTTTCAGTATCTCTCGTCAGAAAACTCTCGAAAGTTGGCAAACTTCATGGAGCAATGACGAACTGGGACGATGGCTACACTCCATTATCCCTAAGGTATCGACGAAACCTTGGTTCAAGGGGATGAACGTGAGTCGTGATTTCATTCGCGTTATGTCACGACTCATGTCAAATCACTATACATTCAACGCACATCTCCGGCGTATCGGGATCGTGGAGAACGGGCTCTGCACCTGTGGCGACGGTTATCAGGACATCGAGCATGTCGTGTGGTCGTGCGTAGAGTATCGCGACGCCAGGTCGAAGCTACTGGAATCCCTCAGGGCCCGAGGTAGACCGCCTGAGGTTCCGGTTCGGGATGTGTTGGCGAGTCGGGATAGTTCATATATGCTTCTCATATACCAGTTTCTCAAACACATTAATATACAAGTGTAATCTGTTACATCTGGCTTAGAAAGTTCCTCCTATTTATCGACGTTGTTTCAACTGTGGCTAAGAATTATTTCTCAACTGCAGGTTCGACACTAACTTCCGCCGATTATCCCGATTCCTCATCTGTCCACCATCTTCATCGGAACTAACAAGATCTTTTTGCTGTCACTAACCTTCGCTTCCCCCCTCCCCGTCTTTTCACCATCTCGATGTCAACTAATTAGATCTCTGTCGTTTTAGTCATTTCATTCCCATATCCCCATTTTACTTCGTTTTCCGCAATATTTACTTCGCTATCTTTTTTTTTTCATTTTCTTCTGTAACAACACCATCATCGCCCACGGAAACTTATCAACAGCATGCGGGCCACCCGCCGGGTATTCGTAACCTGGGGGTGTTTCCCGCGGACCCACACGGACCGAAGAATGCGGCCAACATGAATATTCACCAACGCCATATGGAAGACTCTCATGAAATATTCAGATCACCGGCCGATCACCACATGAAGGCTGTATCTGCCAAAGTCAACCACTGCGACCCAAATATGACATTACTTAATGATACAACCCTAGTTTTAAGTTAGTCGTAAATTTTAAATTAGTAAAAGCCCTTGGCATCTTAGAGCTTAAGCAGTGTGCCTTAAACATTATATTCTTGAATAAAAAAAAATCTTGGATTATATTTACTTTTGATCAGTATTGTTCGAAGTGTAAACAGAAAAAAATAATGAAATTTACACGACATGTAATTCAATGATACTTTGAAATAGACATCAATTAAATAAAAAAATTGATTGAATACCATCATTGATGTAAAAGTAAATTATAATGTCTCGTTTTTTAAATAAGTTGTCCAACATATTTTAATTTACGTTTGGTTTTGCTTTTAAAGCAAATTGAAAAGTAAAGATCTGAGGAGTAACTTTATATTCAATTTCCTGCTCCAAGTATGTGCATTAAAATAGATGTAAATATTTTTATCTGTGTAGCTTCGTATCATTCCCAAAATCATAAGTCATCTTGCGCAATTGTGAAATAGTAGTCGTAACCATGATAAACTGTTCTACACATTGGCCATAATACCGGTTACAACAAATGGCTTTTCTTAAGAAAAAAGTACACCGGTCTGCTCTCCGACCCTTTGTGTCGCCGTGTTGATAAATTAGTCATTGCTCTAAATCCATAGGTCGTCATTAGCCTGCGGTCAGAGTCATGCCATCCGCATGATTTATGCTTGCGCGCTGTACTGTGCCGTGGGACTGTGTTCTGTTTAGATTGCGTTGTCCTAAGCATACAAGGGATATGTACCGAAAATGGAAAACACACGACTTTATCGATTGAAGTTTTGCCGCAGAGGTACCGATTTCTGCTGCGGAGACAGAAAACCGTTGGGGGCTACAGCGTCTTTTAGTTATATTTATAGTTCGGATTCATGCTCGTTATGAGCCTGGAACCACCCGACGGAGAAGGAGGGGGTCAAAGCCCATTTTGTGCGTACGGTTGTTTAATGCTTGTAGTTCTAACGGTTAGATGATTCGTTAAGTGCGCGCTCAAAAGCATGCATCAAATCCACGATGGTGCATGATCTTCCTAAATGGTTGTAAATAATACACCCCGAATAGCAAACGCCTCACTGGAATCGTCATGAACAAGCTGTTGAAAGCCTGCCTGCACGTGTGAATGATTCTAGCGATATGAGTTGAAGTCGAAGTCGAAGCGATGGTAGACCGAACGAGTGCCGTGCAGAAGATTTTAAGACTCTATACTTTAGCACTTTATCGGTAGAAGCACGAGCCAGCATCCTTCAGTTTCTCCCAGGTGGGGAACTTTTTTCCGAGCTTCGTTAATACTTGTTGTGCTCGTGCATTCTCCACCGTTGAATGTGTGCTCAGCTTATGCGAATCATTGTTTGCTTAATGCCCAGAACGTTTTCCAATCGACGGGTTCAATCAGCCAAGTCATTATTCTGCATGCTTTCCGATGTGTGTTGCGGGCCCAAGGGAAATCATTTTTCTGCTTTTCAAGAACAACATACGCGCGAAACTTGCACGGTCCGGGGTGTGAATATTCAGTATGCCCAGACTTTCTTGAGAGGTTAACGGAAATAAAAAGGTTGACACCATTTCATGTACTCAGCATCAGGACAAAATGCACTGTGAGCTGTTACTACAACGGCAGTCAAGGATGGCATTATTGAAGAGTCACTTGTGGTGAAAAGAGGAATCGATTTGGCTCTTCATGTGGCGGGATTTGAGGGTGCAATCTATGATAAAATATTTCAACTCGGTGTTCTAGAAACGTCAACAAATGCGTCGTCAAGTCGAGCATCAAAGGAAACCCCCTGTGTGATATCTGTTGGAACGTAGAAGGCGTCGCCCGGCTAGGACGTAAAATTGGAAGTTGTTCAAATATGTTATTAGGTCAAGACGGTCGATAGGAAAACGAAATTTGAAGATCAATAAAGACAGCAACTTTTGAACAGAAGAGACCAATATAAATAGAGCCGTAGAATGTTTTACTTTGAAGTTCAGATTTCAATGTCATGTTCAAATCAAACCCCCGGGAAATACTTCTGAGATATACGAAATACGCATTTATCCAGAATGTTTTACACTTAATTTCGCCGCATTTTATACGACATTTTAATTGCAAGTATAAATCTCTTCAAATCTGATTCAAATCAAATAATAATAATTTCGTTTGATAACACGCTTGAATTCCATCAAACAAACAGCAGATTTATTTCAAATGTTTGACACTTGGTATTCGATTCGTTCGACACTTACATTAGAATTGTCAGACCAAAAAATATGAACTTATGAAAATGCTTAGATTTTAACAGATTTATACTTATAATTATCATGTAGAATGCTTTTTCATATTAGGTGGATATACATTTATAATTAAAATGTCATCATTTAGATATGAGCTTTTGAATAGTTAGTTGAATATATTTAATTGAATATAAGTTATCCTCCAAAATTTTCTATAATTTTGATATTCGATTTTTATTTTGTTAACTGACAGAAGACCTTAGAATTGAACGATTTGGTTTGGTAAGCTCCAATTCCATAACCTGAATACGCGGAAGTATTATGAGTCATACAAAAAAAAGACAATTTTGAACGGTGAACGATTATATATTTTTTCATCATTCTAAAAACCAACTGCTAGCTCATGATTTCTTGTTTGTTTTCATGGATGAAGTTGAAAAGCGAAAATAAACAAAAAGAAACTGCCACCTACTGATACGATGTTACGAAATCACCGACAATGTAATGCATATACCTACTGTATAATATTTCTTATGGCGTTTTCGTTTTTAATTTGCACTACACCGGTGCAGTGCTACACTGAGGCATGAATAAACGAACAAAAATGACGAAAACATAAACAGTAACCATTGACTACAATAAACGATTCCATTGCACAGAGCTACACCAAACGTTTGACGAGTGCTACACCAGTGGTATCGGTGCAGAAAAAGTGTAGCACTGGTGTAGTGCAATTGATAAAAACGAACGGTTTCAGCGCAGCTTTCGCTACACCAGTGTAGTGCAATTTAAAAACGAAAACGACATTAGATAGATAGAAAACCTGATCCAATCAATCTCACGAAGATGCTTGAAGCAATTTTAGTTAAAACCGTTTTATTTTATGTTTGATACGTAGTATTGCCGCAATTGTCAGGGAACATGAGGATATAATAAAAATAAGCTATCCACAAATTTTTCTTTCAAATTATGAAATGAATGATATTTTATTCAATCTAGAAATTGATCCTTCATTATACGAGGTTGAACTTGAGCATAATGAAAACCGTATGGAATTTAAGTTATTCCGTCACGAATTTTCGAACTTTTGATCGAACGCTCTTCATCAAGTTCCGGACGAGTGTTGCATCGCATTTTTGGGACGCTTGAGTCCAAATTTTTTTGAACTCCTGCATGTTCGCAGCTGCCTTAACAGTCTTCTTGAAGACTCTCTACACGATTGCCCAGTAACGTTCGATGGGTCGAAGCTGAGGGCAATTTGGTGGATTGATATTTTTCTCAACGAAATTTAGTCGGCATAGTGAGCCGACGCTAAAACCGGCCAAAACAGTGGAGGTGTACTATGCTTCTTATATAAAGGCAGCAATATCTTCTGGAGACACTCAGATCGATTGATTCCTGCGTTTATAGTTCCGGTAGTGTACAAAATGGTTGACTTCAAACCACAGGAACATATTGCTTGCCATACCAGTATTTTCCGGACACTACAAAAGACGCGAATACAATTTTCGGGCCCTTGTTGCTGCTCGCTTCTTCTAAACTTTGTTTCGAGATTTTCTGCTTCTTGTAAGTCTTCAGGTAATTTCGTCCTTGATACGCTGGATCATTCCGACACTCGTTCCTGCTTTTTTGGCCAAATCACGTATCGACATTGATTTGTTCTTCATGATTAGAGATACCACTTTCTGGTCCAGTTTCAGGTTGGAAGAACCTGGCTTTCTGCCTCTTCCTGGTAGCTCATCCAAAGAATAGTGTTCCCCAAACTTATTAATGATGGTTTTGACACTGGCATGATGAATTCCAAACCTCTTCGCCAATTTTCGCATAGTAATAATCTTCTCACTCAAACATGTGTCCAGAACCTCAATATTCACTTCCTTTTCAATACGTGACATTTTGAAAACGCAGATTTTCAACCGCACAAACAAGTAAACAGACGAAAGCTGACATGCTGTGATCTGAGCATAAAAAACCACAACAAATACATGCGTACAACACAAATGTATGTGGATAGCACATTTTCGATACACTCCTTACGAAAACATATATACATCAATACAGCGGTACTTCAAACTGGCATGTTGTGAAAATGATCTCTGTCATAAAGTTACACGCTTTAGTCTCATGTTCAAAGCATTTTATACCAACAAGTCTGCACTTGATATTAATATGTGATGACATTTGATTGTGCCACATGACGACACACTTTACGCGTTATGCGTTAGAACTTTGAAGCACTGGAGAAGAGCTTCCAGAGGGTTGAGGGGCACTTTGTTCGTGACTCGTCTTGTCATCCATTGCCGCATCGGTGGTGTTGAATTCCGTCTTCTTTTCGTTTTCCTTGTTGTTCGCAGTCTTGAGCTCGTTGATAGCTGCTGTATGTGCACCTTGTTGTACATTGGTTTCAGTAGCTGGTTGGTTTGATGGTGAAACAGGAGTACTGCGCTCATTAGTTTTCGTTGTTGAACGGTTGACCTTGTCTTTGGTTGAAGATGTCCTTTTCGCAGTTTCAGTGCAAGGTTTGCCGTAGTGTTCAGGTTGTTCATAAAACTGACATGTAACCATCTGAATTTCATAGGTAATCAGCGTTTTACACGGATGTGTCCCACCTTGACCACAAATGATGTAAGATGGAATTGCCTTACGTAGTTGCATACGTACGCCATTCCGGATGCCGGGGAAAACACTCCGCCATACTTCCCTTTCGATGGAAAGGATTTCACCGTACTGCGACATATTGTCCCGAACAAACTTATCGCTGGTCTGCGGGGGAAGGTCATGCACGCGTACTTCTATGGCATTGTCCACCATGTGCACAGGGATTTTGTATTTAATGTTGTCACACTCAACGCTGTGCACCTCCTTATTAACCGAAGCAAATGCAATTGCATCGCTTTCACGTTTAAACATAATGTACACACAGTTAGACGCCTTGTTGAATTGAATTCCACTTACATTATTAGCGTCTAGATGCATTCGTTCTTTAAGTAAGATTTCAATTTCATTTGCTGCTGGTCTAACTTTGCAACGCTTGAAATCTATATAAATTGAATTTGGTCTTGTAGGCCAAGATTCAGGCTTTGTTAAATCGTATTTGACCATTCCGTACACTCTATTGTTCACTGCACTGTATTGTCTTTGTTTTTGTTGTTTCGACCGTAAACGATTTTCGACTGTGTCGGGTGAGATGCGCGCACGAACTGACACATTATTGTACTTGAATGAATGTTACTATTTGAGTTGGCAATGTTACTATAAATGTAAGAGTTGCTTCGAATTGCCGTATTCTGTCACCAAGATTATCTTCAATTATTTCTACAACAGTACTGAAGTAGTTCGTGTCAACAGTATGAAGTAATCTACCGCTCTGAATATATTAATTGATCTATAATTGATTTCAAACCAATTCTTTTATCAAAACAATCTGGGTTTTCTTTCCGTTCCTTATGACGTTTACGCAGGAAACAAAATTCAACCCAGTTCCGTATAAATTTGACAGCACTTGGGGTTGGATCAGGGTTATGTCGTTTACATTTAATCCCAAACCTACCAACCAAGTTTCTACCCTAGCTGCTGTCAAACTGTTTGTGGCGAATCTAGTTTCAACGCCGTTGGACGGAAATTCGTGTCAGTTTTGAGCTTAATTATTATATCGGGTTTCTTCACATCCCCGTTGCTAAGTGCGGACGTGATTCAATTTCGGGAAGAAAAAATTTATCAGTTCCAGGTTTATCAAGCCAAAGCAATATTATTTTGGTTTGCTTCAATCGACATTTAGAATTATTAAAGTTTACCTAGCAGTCTAGCACACTTTAATTCTATTTCGGCTTTTACTGATTTTTCTGATGATAACTTTCGATAAATATTCGAAAAAATCGGGGCTACCACGTTTGGCATAAAGCCGTTTGGCATAATACCGTTTGGCATAATGACATTTGGCATAATGACATTTGGCATAATGGTTATTTGGCATAATGGTCATTTGGCATAACAGTTATTTGGCATAACAGATGAACATGCTGCTTAATAGAAATTGTTCTAATTTACTGCAATTTTGCAAGGTCTAATGCGGCTACGCCTCATCGTTTTTAATGACCTGCTGTCCGACCTCGCTGCCGCTCGTTCGGACTTAACTAAGGGATAGCTCCTAACTTTGGGTAATCCGGGCAAACGCCGGCAACTAGACAGAGGTGATTTCTGCGGGGGCGCTGCCCCCCCCCCCGCAGTGGCCGGCGCTTCCGACGGCGGGTCGCCGGCGCACTCGCGGCCTTCGGCCGTCTCGACCTGAATCATCTATGACGAACATAATATTGTGCTAGCACTAAGTGAGTTGCTTGTATAAAATGATAGTGTGCTATTTACTAAAGAATTTTAAATATAAAAAAATATGTAATAATGCTTTTTCACCTAATATTATCGAACTATTTGGACCGAATATAAAATTCACATATTTCGTTCGAGTTTTCTTTGCACAACATAACTCGATCGAAACGCAAACGAAAATTTACAAATCCAATTATTATTATGACAAATGGCATTATGCCAAATGACCATAATGCCAAAAGACCATTATGCCAAATAACCGTTATGCCAAATAGCGTTATGCCAAACGGTATTATGCCAAATGACCTTATGCCAAACGGGCCGCCCCCGAAAAAATCATTTTGTTCGATGAAAAGTGAGTGAAATTAGCTGAAAGATAAAAATTGTATCTAGTCCTCGTTAATCGACTTAGATCGGGTTTCAAGTGTTTTTAAAAATTGATAATATTTCTGTACACACTTAAAAATCAAGCCGAGTTCGGTCAAATAAATTACCGAATATAATCGGTGATACGAAAAGCACCGAAAGGCCCGCGATTTTTTAAAACCACAATCGTTTCAACAAACTCTGTAAACTAATCTGTATTGCAATCGGTATTGCAACATAATACTAAAGAGAGATACTATCGGAACACACTTTATTGAACAGCGCCTTTCTCTAGTCTTGCATTAGATAATACCCCACATAAGTTAGATTCAGTTGCGCCGACGGTTCAAGACTCTGAACTTGTGAGGCTCCTTCTAGCAGGATTCAAACGATTGCACAATGCGCTATGGCTTACTGATTAATTTGTTATAATTTTTATAATTTTGTAAAGCAATTTTATAAACAATGAAGGTTTTTTTTAAATCAGTCAAATAAAAAAATACTTTTTACAATACATTTAATAGTTGTTCAAAAATACAGATATATTTGACAGGGGGACTCGGAATATTTAACGTTTACTTTAACTGAAATGTACTCTAACATTTGACAGCTTCACTTTTTTCGAACTACCGATAAAACTGTATAATTTACAGGAAAATTCGGTACATGGGACATTTAATATGACGCATTTACTGAAATATTCGGAAATCTTGACAACTTTGTTCGAATTACCTTTTTTTGTGTACATTGTTACCGAAATCATTACTGAATAAAAAGTAGCGAATGCTGTAATATATTTTAAGTGCGCATAGAACTAAAGATCCGCAGCTTGGTCACTGGACGATTTACAAAGTATCAAAGTATGGTTTGAAATTCTCCTCTTTCTTCTAAAATTGAAGTGATTTTTTTTGGAATTTCGTTTTATGAATTGTTCTTTTAAGACGCTCAACCAAAAAACTATTGAAAATGCTATTATTACGTAGTAATCAAAATTACCTGTGAAATGAGGCCAATACGGAGTACTATCAATTCAAAAATTCCAAACAACATTTAGGGATTAATCTTGTTTGTGCTAGGGTACATAACAAATTTCATTATCTTTAAGTTTTGGCTTAAACTCGTCAGTGCATAACAGTTTATGTTGAACTGTTATGCCACCTGTAGTTCAACATTGCTATTTTCAGTTAACTTATAATTAGCACTGAAGTTCCAAGTCCTCCCTGACGTGCCAAACGAAAACAAGTTTCAGCTTCAGCATAACATAAACTGTTATGAACTGAAGAGTCTAAGACGAAACGCAAAGATAATGAACTCTCTTCAGTCGATAATCAGGACCCATTATAAAATCCAATGTTCGATCCGTAAAAACCATCGTAGAAGAGTAAAGCAACTCAATTTCAGTTTTATGACAACTTAGTTGTCATGCAATGCATCCTAAATTTCAACACACAAATCTCAAAACTCTTCTTTCTAACGAGGCTAGATTTCGATTATTTCCTGATTGATATGATGCTATTTCCGCCATTCGTTATAAGTGAAAACTACCGAGGAAACGTGAGCTAATTATTCACTATCGCAGCTTTCCACGATGCTTGTGAACAAACAATAATTCAACACCTGTTCACCTGTTCTCTGTTGACGGAGTGGCGCCGATGCGAACAAAATAATACAAATATGTACATAGATACGAACGCTCAAATTAACAAACAATTATAACTAATCCCTTTATCTAGTAGGTATTGCTTTAATTAACAGCTAAGTTCTGCTTAACTGAAGCAGACCGCCCGTTGCTATACTTCAAGGTAGGTCAAATGAGTGAAAAGGCACAGTTAACCAATAATGTTTGCTTGTGATGGGCATATCATTCTCATCCCACTCATTTTAAACTTGTTCATTAATGATCAATATCGATGCCTCCTACGACTAGCTGTCCTACTGAGGAATGTTAGTCCGATACTACACGGGAAGAAATCCGTTATCATTGTCATGATTGAAAATCATGAAACCAATCACTTTTTCTTCTATTAAAATCATGACTGTTATTTATGATTTTATAATCAAAATGATTCCTTCCACGAAAATTTTTCATGGCCAAAAATATGTGTTACTTGTGGAAAGTATTTTGCTCGAAGCTCGGTGCTCCAATATTCCACCCGGATATAACCTAAAACCCTCTGAATCAACTGACAACTTGCGAGATTGTGTGCTGAATTAATGGGAAGGCAAAAAGCACTACTGTAATGGACCACTTGATTCAGAGAAATATGCATTTTACAATTGAATTTTATTCTATTTACGGACATCGTCTGTAGTATCGTAGTACTAGCCATGCAATGATTCTGTACGCTAATAATCGGCTGCGAAATCCAAAATTTCACAAAAGGAGTGTAATGCCAAAACTTTGCTAACTTTGCTATTTAAGGACTCACCAACCGATAAAGAATTGACATCAGGGATGGTGTGCTTACACGTTTGATATTTTTTGTTGTAGATAGAATAACAATTCTGCGACTTATCGGAATACATTTAGACTTTAAATTGTTTATTTAAATTGTATATATCTTTTATGTATAAATAAGACCGGTTTATAACAAAAATATTTGTGAGATTTGATATGAAATATGTTTTCATGAAGTTCGATTCACGTGTTTCATGATACAGTTTGTTTTGAGAACACACTACTTTTAGCATCGTTATCGAGAACGCATCATTTTGAATGGTTGAATTGTATCCACTATTTTGCTATTCGACGGCAATTAAAATTTTGAATTTTCGAAAATTTTTTACAATTTTATGATTAGTCGTGATGAATAAAAAATATTTAAGTTATACAAATAATATTAAGAAAATAAGTTTCATGATTGAAATAATTTATTCTCAGACGTAGCGTCTGAATTTATATTGCAAGGAAGACCATCATAACAGAAATACTCCTTAAGTTATACCCAGAAATCAGGACTTCGTTACACCCTTTTTTTTCGAGCGAAATGAGTCCACAATATTTCAGCTAGGAATTTTTCGATCATATTTATTATTTCGATCAATTTTCGACCTATAGTGCTTTCGGAATCGGAACTCGGAAACTGGTGCAGCCGAAGCAGGTTTATATGATAATTAGCCTCATTTACCCTATTTTTGTGCTTAAAGACTGTCCCAGAAAGTATGGACGCACTTTGATTTCGCTGTAAAGAATTCACAAGTGTTAGATATTCAATCTTTATTCGATGTACTGATAATATTAGTCTACAACAACAGAATATTATTCTCAACATCTGCTACTTAGCCATTGTAGACTAGCTGGCGCACCTTCTTGCGAACGTTCCTCATTAAAATCCGTACAGACTTCTTGGCGACAAGTTTTGACACTTTTTTTCAATTTTTCTCGAACTGTTGAATGGTTTCGGCTGCCGAGACATGTTTCCTGAGATGAGCCTTCGTTAATGCCCAAATTCCGCAATTGGTCGAAGTTGTGGGCAATTTGGTGGATTCATGTCTTTTGGGTCGAAAGTGACATTTTTGGTAGTATACCGTTCAACCGTTGATTTCGAGTAGTGGCAAGAAGCAAGATCTGGCCAGAAGACAACAGGATCCTTGTGGCTTCGAATCATGGCTAGAGTCGTTTCCTTGATGGGTTTCGATCTCTTACCGCAGCTACAAATTGCTTGCCAGACCATAACTTTCTTACCAAATTTTTCGACTTCAATCGATGTCTCGGACTGGTTTCACACTTACCCTTCTCGCACCGTATAATATTGTGGTCCCAGCAATCGATGCTTCTTGCTTCGGAATACGTTTTGGTTGTTTCTGCTTCTTATAGGTTCGAAGATTCAAACGTTCTTTAGCACGAAGAACATTTGACTTCGAAGTGCCCACTTTTTTGGCGACATCCCGAACTGAAACCTCCTTCTTTTGCTCGAACGCCTTCAGTATACGTTTATCCAACTGAGGGTTAGCAGGACCTTTTTTCGACCCGTTTTCGGTTTATCCTCAAAGGTGTTATCCTCATCGAACTTCCTGATTGCATTTCGCAATGCTTTTTCACTTACTCCTTCCATTTCTGCTATCTTTCTCAGTGACAGTCCGCATTCTGTGCACCATTTGTACACAAATTTTCGACGTTGTTCTGCTGAAAGTCCACGCATTTCGAAACAGAATAATGAAAACGAATAAACAACTACACAAGTGGTTAGAGAAGAGTGTAAACAACAGGACGCAGCCATAAAAATTGACAGATTGTGAACCATTGCAAAATGGCAGCGGTTTTTGGCTGCGTCCATACTTTCTGGGACAGTCTTTAGAACACATAACAAATTTTAATTTTCTTCACGTTTCCTTGTCGATTTGTCTGTGCATCTCCAGAGTGCCACACAGAAAAATAATAATGAAATTTACACAACATGTACATTAATAGTACTATGAAATAGAGTTGATTAATGTTTAGTTTTGTATCTAAGTATACTGAGAACTAAAAAACTCAAAGTAACTTAGATTTAAATTGCTCGAAACTAGAGCGTTTTTTTCTGAATAATGACGTTTCAAAAAACCATTACTGATTTGTCAATTTCACGTTAGTTTTGAATACATTTAATGAAGAAAACATGTCGAAATTTTTGCCAAATATAGATTGTAAATGCATTGCATTATTAAAAAAAAATAAAGTATCGACTAGAACGTTCCATACGACAAGGGAAAGTCATTTTGCAGTACAACAACATCTACTTACATACATTGAAAGCGGTTGAAAGCATCATTTCTGACCATTCAGAGGTTACCCGAATTTTGTGCTAGGGCACATAACCGTTTTCAATATGTTTACGTTTCGTATTTGAGTCATCAGTGCATAGCAGTTTAAACTTAACTGCTGAATGCAAAACTCGACAGTTCAATTTGAACTGCTAAGCAGACATCATTTCTGAACTCAGATGAGAACGTTTACCCCACACGTCATACTCTCCAGACTTGGCTCTTTTATTTTGTTTCACATAATCGCTGAGCAGTACAAAAACAAAACAAAAAAGTTTACTCGTTATTTTTACCCAAACCCAATCCTGTTGAAAAATAAAAGGCATTCTCCCGTAGCCGACCCGAACCCGAAAAAAATTTGGTAGTCAGATGGTGAAACTCGACAAAATTTTTGAACACGAACCTGATCCATATCCGTTTAAAATAAAAAAATCGTCACCTGTAACCGACCCGAACCCGACATTATTTTTCGGGTACGGGTCGGGTTACGGGTAGAAATACCGGAAATCCGAACGTCTGTATTGAGCAGCACTTCATTGGTTAGGAAGATATTCGACGTGGTATTCGTGTGTTGGTGGGAAAATGGAACAAAATTCATAGCTTTCGAAGGGAAATATATTTTAAATCTATCACAAACAACATGTATTTTCATCCAACAAACTCCGCATTATTAACTGACTCACCTGAAAAGACCAGGAAACTGTTTGTGTCATCATTCTTAGAAGTAGTTTACGTTCTTTTGTTTTCGAAATGGTATTCGTTTCTGTTTGAAATTTTGAATTCCTGAAATGACCTCAAGACTGTCCCAGAAAGTATGGACGCAGCCAAAAACCGCTGCCATTTCTCAATGGCTAAGAATATGTCAATTTTTATGGCTGCGTCCTGTTGTTTATAACCTTCTTCAACCACTTGTGCAGTTGTTTATTCGTTTTCATTAGTTTGTTTCGAAATGCGTGGACTTTCAGCAGAACAGCGTCAAAAAATTGTGTACAAATGGTGCACAAAACGCGGACTGCTACTGAGAAAGATAACAAAAATGGAAGGATTAAGCGAAAAAGCCGTGCGAAATGCAATCAGGAAGTTCGGCGAGGATAACACCTTTGAGGATAAACCGAAAACGGGTCGAAAAAAGGTCCTGCTAACCCTCAGTTGTATAAACGTATACTGAAGGCGTTCGAGCAAAAGAAGGAGGTTTCAGTTCGGGATGTGGCCAAAATGTGGGCACTTCGAAGTCAAATGTTCTTCGTGCTAAAGAACGTTTGAATCTTCGAACCTATAAGTAGCAGAAACAACCAAAACGTAGTCCGACACAAGAAGCATCGATCAGGCCGAGGGTTCGAAAGTTGTACAATACGACTCTTTCTGGAAATTTGAACTGCATAATCATGGACGACGAAACCTATGTGAAACTCGATTACAAATCCTTGCCGGACCACAATATTATACAGTGCGAGAAGGGCAAGTGTTAAACCAGTCCGAGACATTGATTGAAGTCGAAAAATTTAGTAAGAAAGCTATGGTCTGGCAAGCAATTTGTAACTGCGGTAAGATTTCGAAACCCTTCATCACCACTGCTTCAATGAATATGATCAAGGAAAGTCTACAAAAACGACTTCTACCCATGATTCGAAGCCACAAGGATCCTGTTGTCTTCTGGCCAGATATCTTGCTTCTTTCCACTACTCGAAATCAACGGTAAAATGATATACTATCAAAAATGTCACTTTCGTCCCAAAAGACATGAATCCACCAAATTGCCCACAACTCCGACCAATTGAGGAATTTTGGGCATTAACGAAGGCACATCTTAGGAAACATGTCTCGGCAGCCGAAACCATTCAACATTTCGAAAAAAAAATGGAAAAAAAGTGTCAAAACTTGTCGCCAAGAAGTCTGTACGGAATTTAATGAGGAACGTTCGCAAGAGGGTGCACCAGATAGTATATAATGGCTAAGTAGCAAATGTTGAGAATAATATTCTGTTGTTGTAGTCTAATATTATTAGTATGTCGAATAAAATTTGAATATCTAACACTTGTGAATTATTTACAGCGAAATCAAAGTGCGTCCATACTTCCTGGGACAGACTTCATATCCTGCCGCTTTTTTCACTTTCAGACAACACAACACGATGTTTGGACCTTTTTGAACCGCATCATGGATGCAAAAGTTCGGGTTTTGCATAATTAGGCTTAGCCCTACATTCCGCTGGGATTTGAAAATGCCGTTCCGTTTGTTCCATGATGCAATTTGAATGGATTGTACACACTTTTATGTAAAACTTTTCACGTTCTTGTTACTTGTTCGACTCCACTTTCAAAACAATGTCTGCAAATCGTATGTGACATTCGTTTGCGATGTTTGTTGCATCTCTATGTCCACAAATACAAAAGGAGGGGCGGGTAAAGCGTTGATAGATTTTGCTAAACATCTAAAAATTAAGTTTTCCCAGAATACCAGACATACCTACTGCCTGGTAAAATGCCTCAAATGCTCAGGTCGTTCTCTTATTCGTATTACGGACGTCGTGGCGAGCAGCCGCCTTCAACCAGCAGCAGCAGGAAGCTGAAATTTTGATTCAATTGTAGAACTGAATTCTCAAACGATCTATAAACCAAAATTAGGATGCGGGTCCACTTTGATTTTCAACTGAATTTCAGGTTTGGAATTTAGTATCAGACTTCAACTTCAGAATTTAGTTTCAGATTACAGGTCCAGAACTAAAAACTATAACTCTGAAATTGAATCTTAATTTTGGATTTTTGAAATATTCAACAATTGCAAACGGTGGATAAACTCTGCACATCGGTTCTTTTTAGAACCATTAAAATATTTCCAAAGGATTATGCTATCTCTACTAATCTAAACCTACAAAAAAATGTATTTGTTTCGTGTTTTTCAATTGTATGCAGTGTTGGTGATTGCCGAAAATTTGACAGAAGCTGCTATATTGCTATCTATATATACAACATGTTCAATCCGGTAGAAGATGCTACAAGAACTCGAGTCGCTCAATGCATGAACCGTGAGAGAATTTTGCTACATTTCTTCGCTCCACTTCATACTCTGAGTATTTCATGTCCTTAAAAAAATTTACAGTCTGATAATGATCGTTGCTGTGTGGAATTTCCCAAGAGAGAATCGCAAGTTGACAATTATCGCAAAAAATCGAATCGATGATTTAACTTGATGGTTCTCATACTAGGTTGCAATATTTCAAAACCCTTGTGTGGAGCATTCACAGACATTTTCATAGATACAACTTATACAAAGTGTTAACGATAAGACGTACTTGTGAACCGTCTGCCCTATCCCTCGTAAGAAAGTTACCACAGGGAATAAAAATTACGTGACTCATGCTCATGTTTGACAGACGGCAGGAGTGAAAGAGAAAATTAGTAATCAATTATCGTAAGCAGTTTTATAGTGCGCAGTAAAATTTATATTTATTTCTTGGATTGTTTAATTATTAAATCTAAATTGATTCATCCGCGTAGTGAGTGGAAAAACTAATTCAATTGAGGTACGTTGTGAAATGCGAACATTTGCTTAGATTACTTACCTGAATAATTGAATTACACTTACCTGAAAAGTTGCTGAAAAATACTTACCTGAAACGTGTTAAAACTTAACCTAAAACTTACCGTTACTATTGTAGATTGTGAGCAATCATCCTTCCGTGACAATACCTGAAAAGAAAGATGAAGAAAACACTGAATATGTATGAAATAAGTATACTTACCATAGAATAATAATTAATGAATTGAATAAATTACAGCCTTTTAGCTGTTTAGTTTGGCAACTGTAAAGACGGTGTTTACTTTCTGGAACACAAAGGTTATATGCACATAGTTAGAATAAGCAAAGCAAAGTCTTGGCATTACATTCCATTTGTGGAACTTGGCCTTTCTGTTTCAACAGACTTCGCAGCCGATTTTTAGCGTACAGAATCATTGCATGGCTAGTACTATGGATCCTACTGACACTAAGAATCCTTCCAGGTCGGGGCTCGAACATACGACAACTGGCTTGCAAGACCAGCGTCCTATGCATTGAACCGCCAACCCGGGACGGCAATACACGGAACGACCGAAATTAGCTCTGCGCCTAATTCGTATTACTGTTTTTGAATTAGTTGCTTTAAACAACAAAATTTCCAAAATAACTATAAAATTAGTTAAAATTGAGAATTTACTTTGCTGAATAAAACTCTTATTTTTAGAGAATGTGTTTAGTTGGCGAATATTCTGGACACAAACCAGCAATATTTCAATCCAACACGAAATTCTCATTGACAACTAATTTTGATATTAAAATCAGAAAATTTTTTTCTATTTATCTATTACCATCATTAATGAAGGACAGCACAAAGAAAACAAAAATGAAATTGGTTTTATTAACAAGATTATTAGCCGAAAACTCATGAGAAGTGTCAAAGCAAAACAATCCATTAAAAAGCTAAAACGGACAGTCTTGTTGAAACTGCTTGCAAATTGTTTAGATGTTTTTCGCATGTGTAACGATATATCCATGTATAAATTTCTAAACCGATATGTAAAAATGACGTAAACTGTTAGTGGAAAGTGTATTTATTCATAGTTTGTGCGCATTTGAAGCGATTGTGCGTAATAATGTTTTTACGCGGAACAGTGAAGTAAGTTTCGAATGTTGCACTCTAATTGTACATGTCAAATGATGTTTTTTGTTTCTTCCAACCTTCCGGGCAACGCCGTCCGTAGTACTACTTGTATTCGGTTTTTGTTTTCCGAGTTCTCAAAGTTTTCAGTGAGAGAGTCGATTTCGCGAAGTCGAATGAAGAAAATAGCGATTTAAAAGAAAAAAAAATCAAAAAGAAGTTTATGTTTCGCTTATGTCTTTTTCTCCAATACAGCATCGTATTTATACCTGCCAATATAGAAAAGATTACAACGACTGAATTTTTTTTTCGGTAGTAGTGTGCCATCTAGTGGCTAGTAGTCATTGCGGTGTTAACGTTTTTTCAGTGACAGAGCGCCATATAGCTGCTAATTGCAGAAACCAATTTAACCATTTATGTTGGTTGGAAACAACGTTTTATTTCTCGAATTCAACTAAAAAATTAGTTGAATGGATATGAAGTGTGCCTTAGCTAAGGAATGACAGCACGTTTAATTGGTGAATTCAACTACAAAAATAGTCATTTCAACAAATATTTTATTATTATTAAGGGAATTAGAATTAAAAATTCTGAATTAGCAAAAGTAAGATTTTTTTAGTTGTCTCAAAAAATAACTAACTAAAATCAGAAAATCAACTAATTTTTTCGCCAAAATGCTGATTTCGGTCTTTCCGTGTAGTAGAATGATTCTATCGCAATTATCAACTGCCTGTATAGAATCGGATCGCGAAAAGAGAATAAGCGACCGTTTGTTGCCTCAGAGAGGATCCCCACAGCAGCGTGCTAGCCTGTGATTCTCAGACAGCTCATCGAGAGAAATTCGCTCTCGCACTGGTGTCGATTCTATGTTAAATGAGCCATGTCGGGTTTTTTATGTTGCGATGATATCCGTCTCTCTTTGATGGCACAGATTCAATCGTGTGAAGAGTTGTCAGTGAGCGTTCTTTGATACGATAAAAGCCATCCTTGATTGTATGGTAGAGTTTGTTTGTCGTCAATTAGTCATATTTACCGTTACAATTTCAAAATTCTCTCAATTTACTAATACGAACGATTATCTATATTCTGAAGTGTGATAGAAGCATGCCAGTTTTATTCATATTCACGTTCTCCAGTTATGCCTGTGACATAACCGACCCGCCTTTTTAAGTAAACAAAAATTTAACATTTCGTTCAAATAAAAATAGGCTAAACAGCATGCCATACCTCGGTAAATTATCAAATATTGCAAGTCAACTTTACTACAGTTAAAGTCGAAAAATTCTCATGAGATGACTGATGAGTTACTTATTACATGATTTTCATCGCTGCAAGTAATTATCCTGAGAACCTCGGATGGCATGATTCGACATCTGAAGTATTTTTATCGCGTTATCGGCAACGGTTCGATCAGTTCTCCTGAAGGCGACAGCAAAACCAAGTTAAAACAACTGGAATGAGAAAGAAAACAAAAAAATAGAATATGCCTGCATGAGATCTTTATTCCCAAAGAGAAAGAAAAGGAATCGGCCAGCTACATGATGTATTTGCTCGATGACAGCGGGAGGAACTGACTCAGACTGGCCATCGTGAGGAATCCAGAATCGCTAGCGTGGAATGTTTCGCGAAACAATGATAATGATGATAATGATTACGGTGGGTTTGATGAAGTCGATCGTTACCATGATTGAGTTGGTAAGTGTATGTAATTACGTAAGACTTGAACTTGATCATAAAACACGGCCGTCAGTAGGAAAACGGAAGAACAAGTTCACTGAGTGCTAGTGCTAAATTGGGACCAATGCAGCCGGGGAATCCGACTGTAAATTGATTGGAAAGCTGGGAGGAGGCTCCTTCATCGCCAGAATGGGTTTTGTTCAATTCGCGCTCTAGAAATGTGCAACCAACCAACCGGATGAAATGTGGTCACCCAGAAGAAGGAAGCTCATTTGATCTACTCCATAAGGAAGGCATACAATTTTGCTATTTGTGACGCTCCGGCTTTGGGGAGGCAAATCGTTGCTCTGAGTGATTTTTATGGATATTCATAGTAATACATAGTCCTATGACTTGATGGTTTTGTGGTTGCATTGTACTCAACAGTCACAACTTGATGCTGATGCCACCAACCGTGCCAGTGAACGAGGGACGGCTCCGCCAGTTTTAGTTTATATATTCATGTTCCTCTCAGTTCGTGCCACTCCTCAGTTCGTGTAGGTATCTGGAAATCATGAAATGTGAAAAGTGGTCCGAATATGTTTTCAGAGCTGTACGGTCTGGTTCCTCGTCTGGTGTCTGATTGTTGTTATAGGTCAGTTGGTTTTAGACATTTTCTGTTTGGTTAGACTGAGTCTTTCTGTCTTGGTCATGTTGTTTGCCTCGTTGTGAACAATGCGACCTATGGGAATTGAAACTGTTTGCTAAGGGGTTTTCAGTGTGCTTTGTTTGACTCAAGAAACTGATATAATAAAGTGTGCTTCAGCAAGAATCTGGACGCTATCTCAGCTTCCCTGCAGCGTCTCTGGTGTTTCAGTACTTGTAATCTGCTTCAGTGTCTGTTCGAATAAAAGTTTTAGAGTCCTTCACATTTTACTAAACGATTGGTGGGTGAAGGTGTCATGTTTGCAGTTGTGAAAAATTGCCACAATCTTGTTGTAATTGCCACCATGCAGTTCAGTGAGTATGAAGGAGCTTAGTTGGATATATGAGTGTCCCGTAAATAGGAATGTTTCGACTTACTAGACATTATTTATTATGTAAAATTGCAATACATCTAACATGATTGAAAGATCATTGTGTATAATACTCTCCTTTCTGTACTGCTACCTCTCGGCCTCTGTCCAGCATTTGGCTGGCTGGTTGTCGTACCCCTTCGATATTGGAGTAGTTTACTATTAATCAGGGCCGGTGAAACATGTTAAGAGCAGGTGGGTAATTTTTCGTACCGGGTGGAACGACCCATTATTTTCAAGCATTCCTTAATTCTAATTGAAATGATAGTTTTCCCTTTAAAACGCAAGGTCGATTTTTTATAATATATTTTCTCGGTATAACTTTGCATGAGAAGCGTAAATTCGAAGCTTCTAGCATTTCGGTTTTTTGCTTTAAAACAAAATTGCGCATTCAAGCGTTAAATACAACATAAAACTTCTATGGGGTTCAATAATTTGTTTAAGTCTAGTTTTAAATTTCATTAGTATGTAACGAGGAAAACAGATAGAAAAAAATGACATGCGAATACAACTATGTAATGAAAACCGCGAAAAAGCTATCGCAGAGACGTGAATCAAACCCGTAGCTAGCTCCTATCAGGGGAAATTGTTTTCCAATTAAACTGCCTTGCATGTGAAACCAAATGGAGAAACAGCTTAATTTACTAGAAGAACCGAGCATGTTTCGCTGTTCTCGGGCGCCACGGTATTCAATTATAGTTCTATCTCTATGGTAACTCCTATGCCAGTAATTATTTACACGTCGTTTCGTAAGTTTATCTTTGAACTCTGCTTTGTCGCCAGACACTGATTGAAGATTTTGTTTTTGTCTCTTTCGCTGCCATACTATAGGGTTGTTCGAACTGTTGATGTAGGGCAACCCAACTAATGTCAAAATCACTGCCAACATTTGTTTTGAATATTGAGGCAGCAGTTTTTTTGTGTTCCGTATTACCTTTTTTGTTGCGTATAAACTTATTTTCGAGATTAATTCTTCGAGAATTGGTTACCCTGTACGTTTAGTTTGTTGGGGATGATAATGGATGCTCGAGGTCATCCAGCATTTTCTCAGATACCTAACCTTAGGGCCATTCACTTCTTCGGATCAGAAAAGCTTTCTGACACTATGTGCGAGCGGGCTGCGTGAAAGGCATCGATAAGGGTGCAAGTATTTTTGCATGTTCTTTCTTCACGTCATTGTAACTCAAAAACTATGCACAATAAACATTTGCGGGCTTTGAATTACATGTCTAAATATCTTGACAAGGGTCGCTTCTAGAAGATAGATGATTATGAACACATTTTTCGTACTTGAACTGAAGAAACATATTCTAGTGTTTGAATGATTATTTTACACCAAGAATATGACATTGTTTTAGCTGTAACATTCCCAATTTCAAACAGGCACTAATCAAATTAACATCAAATGTTGGATTTATATCAAGATTAGAATATAAATATAGCAATAAAAATCAAAAATTCTTTTTTAATTTTATTTTTTCGGTTGAATTTTACATTCTAGAAAAATCAATGATTTTTTTCCTCAGTGTGTATTTTAAAATTGAGACTAGGCCAATACAATTAACAGTTTCTGAGTTACAAGGCCAGGTTCTTCCAAAAATGAGTTTTTAAAAATTTTATTATTGTTCAAAATCCAACTTTTTACACATAAGTTAGTAGAATTTTTGGAGAAACTGACTTGTGATTGAAGTGCTATACACCGTTTGACTAAGCTCGACGAGATCGGAAAATGTCTGTGTATGTATGTGTTCTTGACGAACGATTCACATAGTGTGCTTTGTTCGATTTCGTACACGCTGTATAAAAAAGTAATATCGTGCCGGTGCACAGTGATGTCAAGCTGGCAGAAAACCCAAAAGAAATTATTTCAGCACTATATTTTTTATGTAATACTCTGATAATGGAAGGATCACAGTTTAAAGTAAAACAAAATTAATAAGAAATATCATTTCAAAGATACAAATATATGGTCTTTTTTGTGCTTTTAAAGTTATTTACAAATGTTTGCGGGTTCGAAAATGAAAATCCCAGAAACAAGTACGAGACTTTGGTATGATAATAACATTTTACTAATTTTTCGTTTTATTTCATTATTTAAATAATTTATAATTGTTATCAATTTAATTCCGTTTAAAATAAATATATTATCATTTTGTCGAACGCCATATAAACGAAACTCGTTTCGCCGAATCCCATTTCGCCAAAAGTTGTTTCGCCGAAAAGGTCAGTCGGAAGCGGCGGCCTCTTGCATACAAATTTGTAAACGCCTCGTTTAGCCGGTCTACTCAAAGCACTTCAGTTATGTAGCGAGGTCGGATAGCATAGGAACAAAACGATGAAATGAAGCCGCATTAGATATTTTTCCGTTTGCACTTCAAGACTGTCCCAGTATGTATGGACGCAACCAAAAACCGCTGCCATATCGCAATGGTTCAGAATCTGTCAATTTTTATGGCTGCGTCCTGTTGTTTACACTCTTCTCTAACCACTTGTGCAGTTGTTTATTCGTTTTCATTAGTTTGTTGCGAAATGCGTGGGCTTTCAGCAGAACAACGTCGAAAAATTGTGTACAAATGGTGCACAGAACGCGGACTGTCACTGAGAAAGATAGCAAAAATGGAAGGAGTAAGTGAAAAAGCCGTGCGAAATGCAATCAGGAAGTTCGGTGAGGATAACACCTTTGAGGATAAACCGAAAACGGGTCGAAAAAAGGTCCTGCTAACCCTCAGTTGGATAAACGTATACTGAAGGCGTTCGAGCACAAGAAGGAGGTTTCAGTTCGGGATGTGGCCAAAAAAGTGGACACTTCGAAGTCAAATGTTCTTCGTGCAAAAGAACGTTTGAAATTTCGAACCTATAAGTAGCAGAAACAACTAAAACGTAGTCCGAAATAAGAAGCATCTATCAGGCCGAGGGTTCGAAAGCTGTACAATACGATTCTTGCTGGAAATTTGAACTGCATAATCATGGACGACGAAACTTACGTGAAACTCTTCATTTCGAAACCCTTCATCACCACTGCTTCAATGAACAGCGAAATATACATCAAGGAATGTTTACAAAATCGACTTCTACCCATGATTCGAAGCCACAAGGATCCTGTTGTCTTCTGGCCAGATCTTGCTTCTTGTCACTACTCGAAATCAACGGTAGAATGGTATACTACCAAAAATGTCACTTTCGACTTCGATCAATTGAGGATTTTTGGGTATTGACGAAGGCACATCTTAGGAAACATGTTTCGGCAGCCGAAACCATTCAATAGTTCGAAAAAGATTGGAAAAAAGTGTCAAAACTTGTTTCCAAGAAGCCTGTACGGAATTTAATGAGGAACGTTCGCAAGAAGGTGCGCCAGCTAGTCTACAATTGCTAAGTAGCAAATGTTGAGAATAATATTCTGTTGTTGTAGTCTAAAATTATCAGCATATCGAATTAAATTTGAATATCTGGCACAGTCTTTATCGGTGCTTTCGGGAGCGGAAACCGGGGACTAGCATTCCTAAAGTAGTTTTATATATTCACTAACTAATAAGATCTGCCAACTAGATGAATTGAGCAGTAAGTTTTATAAAAATGTGCATCTCGGTTAGCCATCGCTTGTGAAAGAATACTCATGAAATTGAAAATTTTCACTAATCGCGCTGTTTTACCGGAAGTAGGAGTCGGATCTGGATCAACTTTTCGGGGACTTTTTATAAAATTTTAAGACCTTTTTTTTGCTTCGTAGTTTGTAAAAATCAGTAAGGAAATTTCCGAGAAAATTGATTGTGCATTTTTTCATAAATTCGCACATATTTCTTTGTAACTTCGGAACCGGAAATCAGATTCAAATGAAACTCAGGAAAATTATGGGAGGCTATAATGCCTTTCATTTTAATCTAAGTTTGTGAAAATCGGTTTGGCCATCTCTGAGAAACGTGTGTGGCCATTTTTTCCTATTTTTGGTCCATATCACCCTGTAATTTCGGAACCGGAAGTCGAATCGAGATAAAATTTAATAGCAGTCTATGGAACCATAAGACCTTTCATTTGAATTTGAGCTTGTGAAAATCGATTAGGTAATTTTAAAAAAATGAGTGATATCATTTGTACATACATACAGATCACACAGACATTTTGTGATCTTGACCAAATAAGTCGAATGGTATATGACACTCGGTCCTCAGGGCCTCGGTTGTAAAGTCGGTTTTCATAGCGATTGCATAATCTTTCTATATGAGAAAGGCAAGAATACACGCTTTAAAAAAAATGTTTGACGAAAAATTCGTGCATTCTATTAGTTTTTGTCGAACTTTAAAATGCTCTAAAGAGGAAATAAAAAAAAATCAGATTATAAAAATAAATCATTTGATAATTATTTGCTTTCATGATTTGTTTAGTCTTGTCAAGACGTATTGATTATTGACGTATTATTTGATCGTTATCTAGCGAGGAAAACAGATTTTAAAAAAGTACGGGTTTGTAATGTCAGAGACATAACTGGATGTCGTGAATACGAATAAAACTGACACTCTTTCTTTATAGTTCCGAATATCAATTAATTGATCGATTGTGTGAATTGTGCAAGCTTTTCCCTTTTTCATTACTAGAAACGATACACCTAAACTAAAGTACAGATTAGTTACATTAAACATTCTGACATACAATTAAATATTACTAAGCTAAAGAATAGTTATTTATAATAAAATAATGGTGGATCTGCAAAAAACCTTTTGTGAAGGCGTTTGTGATGGAGAGTGGCGAGTTTTTTTTTTATGTCGATTACTTCATTTTAGACTTGAATATTTCAGTGAAAGAAATTTTCAAAAGGCTGCACGGGATTAATTTCTGGCATTCAGAAAGGCCAAATTATGCAATTCTCTAAGATATTAAAAACTGATGCGAATTTTGCACTGCGGAAATTGCACAAAACTAATCAAATTATCCCAGATTTGCACTACACTGATGGTTTTAATTACCGATTTGCAAAGAAGCAATCTTTATAGTTCTTTAGATAACATTTCTCTGCGGCCTGTGCGTTTGAGGTTTTGTACCACGCAAAACGTCTGCGCTTTCATTGCCGACTGCTCCTCCTGGCGACCGAAGTCCAAATGAAAGCACGACCTGAACGTATCACGCTTTATACTCGGTTTGCTCTTACTAATGTTGGTGGGAGAACCTCACCTCGACATCCAGTTCCGTCTGAAGCACTAGAAGAAATGAACGATTTTCAATTAAAGTTTACCTTTAATACTCGTTCAGGAGATAATCGGAACTGATATGCGCTTTACTACCTCAAAACCGTCGTCTGGGTGCGACAAAGGCAAGCAAGCGTGATGAATTTTCCTCATTATTTCCAAAAGTTTTAGAAAACTTTGTTTTCCAGTTATTTATGGTTATCTGAAGCTGTTAAAAATTTAATCACAAATTCCGGATTATATTTCCGATAGCTTGTGGAAAAAAAATATGTTGTTGGGTTAGGTACATCAAGAGATATTCGCGATAAAGTTCTGCCCATTCTTGTACAGGGTAAATTTTGAAAAGGCGCCCCATAGTAAAGTAAGTCGTATTCACGACAAAAATGATATGCGAATACACTGTATGATGAAAACCGTGAAAAAGTTAACGCAAACCCGGGACTCGAACCCGTAGGTAGTTCCAATCCTGGGAAATCGTTTTGCCAATCAAGCTGCCCTGCATGTGAAACACACACACACACACACACACACACACACACAAACACAAACACACACACACACACACACACACACACACAAACACAAACACAAACACACACACACATTTCTCGGTATAGAGAAATGACTACAATTCATCGCCGTGACGCCCGAACACAGCTGAACATGCTCGGTTCTTTTGTTCAATTAGGCTGTTTCTTCGAGTGTTTCACATGCAGAATAATTTAATTGGCAAAACGATTTACCAGGATAGGAGCTAGCTTCGAGTGTCGTCTCTGTGGTGGCCTTATCACGGGTTTCATTACATAGTTGTATTTGCATGTCATTTTGTCAAACCGTTTTCCTCAGTTCGGTTTCACATCTCATCCAAGTCAGTCGATATAACAAAACCGCTTACGTTCGAGACAGAAGAAACCAAGTACAGTATTGTGTAGTGAACAATAGAACGAACTCGAAATGAGTGAACCAAACGAACAAAAGCTACCGCCGGTACGAAAGAATGCAATTATTGTTGACTTCAGACAGTGCAAAATTCGACCTTCGATACGAGAACTTGAAGGTTTGCTTAAGGAGCAAATGCATCTTGACTTTAAACGTGTGCATTAACTTCAATGCAATAAGACGAATAATGTTGTTTACATTCAGTTTTATAAAGAGTTGGATGCAAATCAATTCGCAAAAGACAATAACAATGTGCACTACGTGGAGCACGAGAACATTAAGTACAACATTCCAGTATATATGGAAGATAGTGATATAGAAGTGCGTGTGCATGATCTTTCCTCAAGCGTCACCCATTAATGTATTCGCAAAACTATGTCCCAATGCGGAGAGATTCTCTCTATGGAAAAAGAAAAGTGGAAGAATTTTTTCCCTGGTATTCTAAATGGCGTACGTTTATTACGCATACACTTGAAGAAGCCTATACCATCTTATGTGATTCTCGGTCAAGATACGAGAATTCCGTGCAAATCACTTGTTACCTATGACAATCAGATGGCCACATCTCAATATTGCCAAAAAGCTGTTCACTACGGTAAGCCATGTAATAAACTGGACAAGGAGACAACTACACCAAAGGACAACGGTGCTTCCTTCACACAAACCCCAAGCAACCCCAGCACACCTGTGATAGCCACCAACAACAATGAAGCATCCTCTTCAACGAATCCATCATTATCCCCTATAGTACACCAGCTGCAGTTAACAACTTACCCTCCAACCAACCAGAAATTGCAACCAATGTACAACAAGGTGCATCTACAGCAACTAGCAACGAAAAGAAGACGGAAATCGACAACAATACATTCGATGCGGCAATGGATGACGAGACGAACCACGAACGAAGTGCCCCTCAATCCTCGCAGGAGGGAAATGGAAGCTCCTCTCCCCCTAGAAAAAGGGTGACAACGAGATCCAACTCAAAAAAAAAATTATTTAAAAAATCGGCTCAATCGGCCACGTAAAGCTTTTATGCAAATAGGCCTGAATAAAAAAATATCTTTTAAATAAAAAAAAACCGTTTCCCGTGCTGATTAAATTTATTTGCTTTTGATTTTTTCACTATTTTCAAAAAAATTCATACTGTAAAATGTACTGTTTTTCCTAAGTTGGGGTACTGTATTTTCTTGTTTTTTACGCCAAATTACTGTTTTCGTAAAAAGATAAACGAGCGTTAATTATACCTTTAGGTGGGTTAAAACCGTTTTTTTCTTTGACAAGGATAGCATCGGCATAAATATGCTCAGTACGGTCTTCGGGTTAGAATTAGTTGATTTAAATTGTGGTGTGGTTCTGCAACCCAACAGACTCGTGAAACACACCTGTGAATCGTCATCTAGGATGCTTTGAATACCTTTAAAGACTCAGGCATGATTTGTTCGCAAAGACTGCATAAGAAAATTTTTATGGTTTTTCGGAGATGGAAGGAAATGTTCAGGTTCATTCTCATGTGTATGATAAAACTTTATTGTTTGTGTTCCATCATTTCAAGCTTTCCAGGTACCGATGAGACCATTCGAAATAAATTCTATCATAACATTGGAGAGTAAGTAGAATCTAACTTTCATATCCTACATCATATCAAAAGTGTTACCATTGGAAGTCGCACGTTTTAACGAGTTTCGTTCACATATCGGTTACGATGCCGGTGTAGCATCATCAGTAACAAAAGTCTCGAGACCTGAAACGAGGATGATAATGTTTGCGTATGATGTCAATGGCGATCCATGTTTCCTGCTCTTATTGAATTACACTTAGCCCGGTTCAACTAGCGTGAGTGCAGATGCGATGCACATATATGGTATTTGGAATCGGATCGGTTTCGCTTCATTTCTGCTGTGTCTTGGAATTTTTTTGTTGTTGTATATCAAATCCTATCGAGACCTCTGCCCACTCAGTGCCGGTGCTAGGTGCTGTCTCGTGTGCATCGCAATGGTATTGTTGTTGGTTCCGTAATGGTGCGACTGACTGACTTACTGATGCTGCGCTGCCACCGTACTCTGCGTGACTTTGCATGTTTGGCACTGTTATTCGATTGCGTAAGAATTTGCAGCCGTGATGCCGTAAGGTAATGAATACTTTTGGCTTACTAGTGAGAGCCTACATACTCTACTTACCGTACTTGATGTGCTTGATATGAAAGCTCTAGTTTGCTCCAAAACGTGCACGTTTCTGATCTGTAATGCCTCTGTCAAATGTGATGCGCTCTGCACGTAGGAAAACGAGTTATGACATGTGAAAGAGTTAGCATCGTTAGGATTACGGTTTGAATGACAAGCTGGAGCGAACTTTTTGCTTGTTCAAAATCTGTTATCAACTCCAAATGAATATGCTGATTGAGGCTTCCACGGTGGGTGGATCCATTCCGGCAGCCAGACTGCATTGTTTTGTAACAGTCATCTTTTAGAAATAGATTATTTGTTAATTTAACTTCGGTCCAAATCGAACTAATTTCACGTTCCACCAAACTTCGGCTTTTTCAGTTGATTCCTAGTGACAGTAAGGCCAAACATGAAAACCGTTTTTTCTTTCTGTCAACCGGCTTCCCACAACTAGTCCACCGTGTCCTTTTTTGCATGCAACCTGATAAACCTCTGAAGGATGTTTCAATCAACGATAAGCTGGCTTGCAAATGTCGTTCGTTGGCGTACAGACGGCGGCACTACTGCGAAGGTAGGTAGACCTATTTGGGACTGTTCACGCTTGGCTGGTTTATTCATTTGCCTGTGTAATATGCAGTTGGGTGTCCAGTTTCGGCATTCGCAGTGTATCATCGGCGCAAGGACATCGCACTGGATGCCGGTGACGACGAGTGTACGTAGCGAACGAACCCGAACATTTCCAGAGTGAAGCAAACGGATCAGTAATTAAAGGCTGCTCAAGGGCTACAGTTTTCCCATCCGATATGAACGCGAACGTGTGAAAACCGGATTACAGCAAACTTTCCAGCGATGGGCCAAGGATAAGCCCAAGGTATTTCTGGGCCCCTCTGCAGAGTGTGGTTGTTGATTTTTTTTTCAGGCTAACGCCCTACGAAGCGGAAGCTCCGATTAAAAATCGTAAAGCATTATCTCGCTCTCATCCACACGTAAAAAAAAGTGAATGGACTCGAACCGGGGGAAAATCGCACAGAATCTTGATCTCCACAGGAACTTGCCTGCGGTCAGCCCGTCTGCAGACAATGATGATTGTGGGTAGGTAAGAAAAAAAGGAAATGAACGGAAGGTAAGCTTCAGAGCGAAATGATATTTCCAGAGCTATGGGAAAATTGTGCTACCATAATGGTACAGAACCAATTAAAATTTCACATTTCATCATCGACGTGTGGGTATTCTCTGTGCATCAGAAGAAGAGAAAGAGACAGAGAGAGAGAAAGAGCACTCGAAATGATCGAAAGGTGCTGGTTTGAAGAAGTGCTCTGGTACACCACCGATTGGTCCGTGGATTATACGCCGCGTAAACAGGAGGCAAAGTGGTTCCACCCCGGGTAAAGTGATGTGTGGAATCTAGTGAGAATCACGAGATCATTCACCTTAATGACCGGTTTGCAGGCTGTCATTAAGCTCTACCGGTCAGTACTTTTGTAGCAACAATATTTTGAATATGTGAATTAATATGGAGTCGAACCGAAGTAGAATATCAGGTTCTGTTTCTATCGACTCAGGTGTCGTTGAAGGTAATCTGTGGAACCTTGAATTGGACTTTGGATTGGGTTTCAAGCCTTCCGAAGGGACATGCCAGTTGTTTCTCATTGGAATTTCAAATGATTTGAATAAAGTAAAACGGATTTGAAACCCATCGGGAATCTTGGTTTTTTCGTTCTTTTCTCGTCGGATTCAACCCTTGAGGATAACATAGCTCCTATTAAAATAGCTGTAGCACTAAAACCGTTAGAGACACCACAATGGCGTTTTCGGCAAATCTGTTTGATATTAGTTTTTCTACAATTTTTCTAAAGGATGCAGTACTCTATCCCGTCACTTTCGGAAAATGATTTTTGGATCTCCCTAATAATAAAAGCCACCCTAATACCATCCGCATCAAAATATGGCTTATCTATCACTGATCATTTGTTCTCAAGACACCATAGCTCTAAAGGTTGAAGCTAAGCCACAAACGCTTTTGTCCCCGTTAATTGTGGATCCAGACCAGATCTGGACATTACGGTGCAATACTCTAGATCTCATAATTCGAAGTATAATTCGTTCAGTTCAACCATCGACTTGTGAATTGGTGCATTGTCTTGGTGTAACAGAGTGTAACGATCAAGATTATTCATAATCTTCCCAGCTGACTGTTGATGCTTCGGACGGTTCGGTTCACCGGCGCTGCAATCCATTCAAATGATGATCGCTTTTGATTACGAAATGAAGTGAAGGATCCCTGTTCGATCCATTGTTACATTTTTTTTGCGAAAAATCTTATTTATAACTTGTAAACATGGCCAAACACTATACTGAATCATCAACACGTTGTTGCTTTTGATCGATTGTGACACCCATATAGATATACATCCTGAAAGGTCTTGGATTTTTTCTCATGATCAAATGATCCTGCATAATTGTAAACACACTGCATCCTGATATCTTTACGGCTTCAGCTTTCTCACGCAATTTCAATTTAATTTTAATTAACTAATTCGAAAACTTTTTTGGTGTTTTCTCGAGGCCAGAACGTTCACCATCATCGACTTACGGCCATGTTTAAATTCAGTAAATTAATAACAAACGGTTTTTTTTCGATGCAGTAGATTCCGGACAACACTTCTGACGCCACTGCACAGTGGTTTGAATCGATAAAAACGTGAACCTAATTCTCTTGCTGCTAAACCGTTGATCCGATATACATAATTCTTTTGGAGAACTCTTTCACAAAAATATACCTCGTAATTTAATCACAATAAAAATGTGCAAAGCCTACTATGATAAATGTTCATTTCAACAACTTTTTTCCCTTAACGTCTGAGGACAGAGGGTCGCGTGTTGAGTTTTAAATCGACCACGTGGCTCGCTCAATTCCCTTTGCGCATCGTATTTCTCTTGTGCGCTCGCGTATATGAGCAAACTGTACCGGGTTGGCAGCATACATTTTATTATTTTGATAAGATGTTTTATCACATTAATCTATCGTATGGGTTGGACATTACATGGATTCCAATGAACAATGAAAAAATATTCAACTTTCACAAAGATTGAATGTCTGTGTGTTTGGCAGCCTTGTCGAGCCAATTTTATTTCTCTCTCATTCTTCAGAATGCTATCAGGAACTGACTTTGTTTCACAGATAAATACAAGACTTTATTATTATCGCTATAACATATATGTTTTTATGTACTAATCGTATCTAAACTAAATTATCTAGACTTTGTCACGGTAGATTTATGATAAAAGTCTTCAAAGCCGAGATATTCGATGAACAAGTAGAGGTATGCATTTCCGAGCGTTCCAATTTTCAGCAGTTGTTCAGTCAAAAAAAAAAAAATACAACACGACCGCTAAACTCAATGAATCATTGTGAAAATTTCACAGAATATTCCCAACTAAATTTCGAAGACATTGTCAGGTGGGTTTTTCTACATTCCGCACCGTTTCCAAGAAAATTTAATTTGAAACGGGAAAATATCAAAAAACTTACCACTTTATGGTACTGTTTTCTAACGAGAAAAAATTTTGCTGAAGTAGCTATAGATCTAACACAACAAGTTTCAGATATATGAAGCATTTGCGTTTGAAACCCCTTAAAATCAATTTTTTTGTATAATTATTTTCAATGTCTACATGTTCGAGACAATTACTAAACGCAAAACGTTACGCATTTCGTAACTTACATTACTTGATTCAAGCTTTCTAAAAAGTATATGTGTGTCATAAGAAAAAAATCGGTCCCAAAACACTACTCTTTGGAACACAGTTGGTTCACAAATCTTCTTGTATTATTTTTCAATTGAAATATCTAATATTCTGCTGTTCTATTTCATTCAGATCCGACTTCCTGTTACATAATTACAGGGTGCTTAACGCAAGAAATGAAAAAAAAATTTCAATTTTCTCAGAGATCTAACAAACTTAGATTTCTATGAAAGTCTTTTAAATTACTATTAAATTTCATTTGGATTCGATTCTCGGTTTCGGAATTACATAATTGATAAAAATTTTATTTGTAAGTTCTTGTTTTTGTTTAAAGTGTCTCAAAACTAGTCAATTAATTCCTATTAGTTGATTAGTTGATACACAATGGTGTTACTCTCTTCTGATCGGATTTACTCTCGTGCCATTGCTCGAAAAATGTCTTGAATTGGTACAATGCTAATTAGGTCAACTTCGCGCCGAAGGTCAATTGAAAAGGCGCTTTAGAAACATTCTAAGGAAGTGAAATCGGAAGAAGATATGAAGAAAGAATGGATTTCCAACAGTTGTATAAGATTTGATAAATAGTATTAAGAGGAAGGTTCGTGCATTTGGATATGGTATTGAAATTTAATAAGGTGACCATGAAAAAAGTTCAATATTATCATAGATTTGATTCACTGAAAGTTTGGAGATGACCGGTTCAATGGGTGAATTTTTCCGAATATTTTCTTGTGATCCACTTTGGGTCGGTACCAGAGCTGCCAACTATTTTTTTCAAAAATCTGTATTTGGCGGCAAAATCAATCTGTACAATATCTACCTGGAAAAATTTAATAGTGAGGACTGGTTTTGCGAGTAAAAAAGCAAAAAAAAAGATAGCTCCATCTTGTTTAACCCTATGGAACCAAACACGGTATTTATCTGTATATTATTTAAATCGGTATAGTTGGCAGGGCTGGTTCATATACCCTTTAAGATCTAATGGCGTTTTTCATTGAGAAACACTGGTGGCGTGGATTGCTCTGGTTTTGCACTTTCGAGCAGAAATGGCAATGAAACACCGTCAAAATATTGCATTTCTGCTCGAAAGTGCAAAATCAGAGCAATCCACGCCACCAGTGTTTTTCAATGAAAAACGGCATAAGTCTCGCATACTCTCGGACACATTGACCCGGGGACTCCTGGATTCTCTGACCCTTGATGACTCTTTAATTCTTTTAAAGACTCTTGAAAATTCTGAATGTTTCCGGGAGACTCATAGAGCCGCTTGAAAACATTTGAAGACTCTCTCTTCGAATATGTTGAGGAACCGCTTGAATATTCTTGGAACATCCTGAAGCCTTTTGAAGACTCTTGAAGATGCTTGAAATTTCCGGATTTGGGAAACTATCATGTTGACAGTTGCCAGATAACAACACTTACCATTCCTGATCCGCTTGAATATGCCAAATCATGTCAAACAGCATGTAACTCATGCGCTTCTGGTTGAATGATGGTACCTGTTTTTGCAAACACTCGTTGATTTAAATTTGTTGGTTAATCGTACCAATAGTTAAGAGGATTTAACTTTACAAACCTCAACTACAAAATAGTCTGCAAAACTATGCAATTTTAGGAGAACTACGAAAACTTTTATTTTTGAAATAATAGTCGTCCTTCCGACAATCTATTGTGCTATAAAATTAAAGATATGGAGCTTTGAAATTTGTGTTTTATCATCCATAACAACGCAATCAAGTTTGGTTCGCAATTTGTCGTATAGCTTGAGCGCTCTTGTTTACGCACGGAAAAGCCTGCGATCGCAAAACAACTAAAATATTAGTTGTTTTTCTGATTTTGATTGGTTAAAATTTGGTACAACTAACCAACTGTTGTTTTAACTAATCTGTCATTTTTGATTTATCGTGCTGGCAGCTTAGCAACGACACCCAACAAAGACACGCACCACAAACAAGTAATGAAACGTTTCAGTTGAGCAATGCCAAACACCCTGAGCGAACAATGAGTCGTTTCAATGAGGTGTCACTCTTGCGATTGAGCAAAGACACAATCCCAGCAAAGTTACTTGTATGCATGAAAGCAAAAAAAAGTCTCAGTTGTTTCAACCAATCATTCAGTTATTTGAACTTAAGACGCCAATTGCAATAAATATTTTTTACTGTTACAGTAAATATTTTTTACTGTTACCAAAAGATTACAATTCTCAAAAGGGAACTCATTAGAAAAATGTTCACAGGGAATTAGGAAATTTTTCCTTCACTTGCAGAATGGCTCGCTGGTAAACCTAATGCCACAGATACAAATTAAAACATTTATACTGTAGGAATATCTATTTAACACATGGAAAACTTGTTTTACAATTAACTGTTATATTCTTCTGCATACTTTCACTTACATAAAACGACCACTACGTAACTAACATAAATGACGTTCATTTACCATTGAAAATTTTCAATATGAAACGCTTCTGGTGGAATGAAGAGGTTTTTTGTTATGCGTTTTGCTGTTTTCGTTCTCCGCCAAGTGACAGCACTTGAATACAACAATTTCGGTTACCTGCATGGTTATAACAAAATCAATAGATATTTTAGTTAAATCAACAACATTTTAGTTGAAACAACCAGGGCGTGAAACAACAATTGCAATATTGTAATTTTTGATCTGCGGGTTCTCCGTGCGAACATGTTTCCTGCTGATCGATCCCGTTTGAATTTTTTATTACCTTGAATGACCTTGTATTTGGTATCTGAAGAGATCACCACATTGCAACATCCGCATTATTCGCCCGATCTGCCATCCTGTGATTTTTGTTGTTCCCGGTGGTTAAAGGAACCCATTTAGAGTCGATTACAGACACCCAGGCTGTCGTGACGAGGGTACTCGCTGACGTCCCTGTAGAAGTGTTGCAGAAATGTTACGAAGCATGGTGAGCGCGTTGGAATCTTTGTATAGTTACCCAAAGGAACTACTTCGAAGGGTATGGTAGAGTAGTGATTTTTTTTAAATATTCGGTTTTTATGGAATCAATCTCATTAATTAATTGTCACACCTCGTATATCTTACCGCTTTTATCAATGTTTGAAGAAATGAAAACGACATTTGGATCTTTTTAGTCACATCTGGAATGGAACGGTTCGGGTTTTGCTCAATTAGCCCAAAGTTCTGTCCAGTTAGAGTTGGGAATAACTAAGCGGCACGGAAAGTGACCGGTGCAAGAATTTTTTTACGGCGGTTTGTTTACCTAGACGCTCACTTTCTGTGGTATAAAATTCACGGTGTTTCATGCATAGGCCTGGGCTCCACTAGGAGATTGATAGTACCTATTAGTTCTCTCTGTACAGTACCAGCCTAGATGCCGTGTGGAATCCGGCGGAAAAAAATGAACCTAGAATAGATCCACTGGGTTCCTGCTTCCATGTCGTAAAAGGCGACAATTGCAGGAGTTTCTTTTTCCTCTCAGTTATCAGATATTTTCAATGTTTCACTTCTGATTACTCTATTTTACTAAATTATCTCTTCATTCAACCTGTCAATTTCCGTCTAACTTCGAAAAAAAGTTTTATTTGGAATGTTTTCTTCTTCCATGTTATTGTCTGTCTGTCAGGATTATAAATTGAATGATAAAAAAATAAATAACCTAAAACTATTGCGCAAATCCGTTGATATTACAAAGTTAATAACAGAGATAACATATATCAATATATTGAACACGTAGTAAAAAACCACTTGATAATAATATTTCAAACAATAAATTAAGATTTTTCTCGGTAGCCGGCTGCCCAGATCAATCAATATAATCAATTAATAATTTTAATAAGTAATTAAAATAATAAAGCGGAAATAATAAAGAATAATAAATAATAAATAATGATTTTATAACAACTGTTCAGAATATGTCAATGCAATGAATCAACTATTTTGTCTAAATCCTATTCACTCGTTTATTTTGTAACACGTAATTTCATTTATAAAAAATAGGTAAGTTTTTATTTGTTACGCGATAGTATTGAAAATCTTTCTTCAGTTTACTTGAATAAGAGCTGTGAATCAAGACTTTTCGGGACTTCAATATAGGATATTGTTGAAACGTTCACTCGGGAAATCAGTGAGTTCAGTGGTGCATCCGAGCATCTTGAAACCGGAACATACTGAGTCGCGCGCGAATAATACCAATACTGAAATTTTTACTAACAAATATCCTTCTCCCGTGACACTTGTGGAGTGCGCAGTAGTATATACGGCCTCTAGTAACAACAAGTGTTGGACTAACATCCATTCCCATTCCTTAGACGATCTACGTTTCGGGCCTGGCCGGCGCCGGTACTGATCAATGAATTCTGGAATTGCCAGAAGATGTACATTGAAGGATGAATTACCAGTCCCAGGTCGGATAATCTAGAAACTTCCTGTACAATTTCAGCTAATCCCGATCAGTAACGGAGTAGCAACCAGGGGTGGTCGCTCAAGCTCAAGCTCAAAATTCACGGTGTTTCATGCAGTGAGTCAAAAGTTATTTCGAATGGAAGCCGAGAGGAGAGGAAACATTCTGCACACCCACTCTGATAATCTAACGTGGTCCACAAAAACATTGAAAATCTCTAAATCAACCGTGTATGATGTGCTCAAACGTTTCAGGGAGCGAAAGAGCGTGGATCGAGTGTCTCATAGTGGGACATATGACTGTAAGCTGAACCAGAAGGTGTTGAGAACCGTCAGAGCAAACCCTGGACTATTAGAAAATGAAATTGTTAAAAAATACGCTGCTGCTCGCAGTACCGTTCGAGGAATTCGATTGCGAGGAGGATATCGTTCTTATCGAACCAGCAAGCAACCAAAGAGAACGTCAAAGCAAAGTTTCGTCACCAAAACTCGAGCTCGGAAATTGTACCAGCAAGACGAGTTCAGAAATTGTACCAGCAGGTTTTGTAGAGGTACCAAAGGATGCCTGCTCCTCGACGATGAAACTTACATCAAAACGGAATTTGGACAGGTTCCTGGACAAAAATTTGACATGACGACGGCACGAGGAGATGTTCCTGCGGGGTTTAAGTTTATTTTTATGGATAAATTTGCAAAAAAAATTGACGATTTGGCAAGGGATATACAACTGCGGAGCAAAGACCAAAGTGTTCGTGACGAATAAGACGATGGACTCGAAGCTGTACAAGGTAGAACGCCTCAAAAAATGCGTACTACATTTCATTAAAGCCCACAAAGGTACTGTGAAGCTTTGGCTAGATTTGGTGAGTAGCCACTACAGTCTGGAAGTCATCCAATGAAACCGCGATAATAACGTAGATTTTATCGATAAAAACACAAATCCACCCAACTGCTCGCAGTTCCCTCTCATCGAGAAATTTTGGGCAATAATGAAGCGGAAGCTTAAGAAAAGTGGAAAAACGGCTCGGGTCGTGACTCAGATAACCAAAAAATGTGGGACAAATGTGCCAAGGAAGTTGACTCCGAAAGTGTGCAGCGTTTAATGGGAGGAATCGAAAAGAAAGTACGAATTTTCATTCTAAGAGAAATGATTTGTATTGATATTTTTTCCTTAAAGTATAGTGAATTACCTTTGTTTTGATGTATTACTCTTATTCGTACGTCAATTCATTACCGAGATACAGATAATTTTATTATTCTGGATTCTAAATAGACATAGCTTTAAGCACTTCATTTCTTCTATACTTCTATAAAAACTACAAAAATATGGCATAGAACATAGCCCTCTGGAGTGGCTTGAATCATACTTAACGAATCGTGTACAAATAGTTCGCTTCCGAAAACATAAGCTCTGAACCAATTATTGTGATATCTGGCGTACCTCAGGGCTCTCACCTGGGGCCTCTCTTTTTCATTTTACATATAAATGACATTTTCTTCATACTCAAAAATCTAAAAGTGCTTACACGTGCAGACGACATGAAACTCTTCATGGAAACTAAAAATATCAACGACGCTGTGATATTCCAGAACGAAATCAATCTATTCCACATTTGGTGCCGCAAAAGTCTACTCCAACTCAATGTAAAAACCTGTTTTAATCCACCTAGTGGTATGATGATGCCTTTCTCATGTATAATATTGTGGTATTCTATTCCAAATTTTTCTCTTCGATTTTTGAAAGAAACCAAGGGATTGTTTGTGCATTAACTATTATAACATACAGAATGAAACAGTGCTTTGCTCGCGTAGGTCATCCTTAAGAAAACGAAGTGGGTTCACTATTATATGCACTTCCGGCACTCGAACCCGAGAACCGGTATAATCGAAGTCGGTTCGTACGGCCACCAACTAACATGACGTACAAAATCTACTAGTTTTTATTCAAATTTTGAAGATTTTCTACAATTTTGCCATCGCACTCTAAATGACGATTCAACTGTTTGTTATATCCGAAAATATGCAGTAATTTTTGGTAGGACCATAAGACCTTTCATTTGATCCTAAGATTGAGTGGTTTGGAGTCCAGTTTACAACATTTTTTGCTGTGTTTGTTCCGCCAGTTTAAGTGACGGTGTACAATATTGAACACACTTTACCCTACAACTTCTGAAACGGAAGTCGGATCCAGTTGAAACTCCGTATTGGACCGGAATACCTTTCATTTGAATCTAAGTTTATAGGAATCGGTCAAATCATCGTTGAGAAAAGTGAGTGAGATCCGTTTGGGTATATATGGCCACTATTTCCGGTGCTTCCGGAACCGGATACCAGGAACCAGTATAGCCAGAATCGGTTTGTTTAGTTGTTTATTGATAACGACTATCGATTTGTGTAGTTTTGAGACCAGTTTAGAAATTTTTATCGGAATTCAGGAATTCCGTATGGGACCAAAATGAAAGGCTTCATTTCAATCTATGTTTGTTAAAATCGGTTCAGCTATCTTTGAGAAAACCTAGTGAGATAATTTGCCACATACACACACACACAGACAATTTATTTTATATGCACTTCGTAAATTGAACTGGACAGCATTTCCTCTACCATTGTATGAAGCACGCTGTGTGCTCATCAATATACAAACACTTAAAGAACGCCACGACTTTGCAATGGTTTATTCAGCGACATTATTTATCAACCATCAACTACATTCCAGGAAATTTTTTTTTTTGAAGGACATACTAGAACATATTATGCAAAATACAGACCAGTCAATCGAATAATGCCCCATTATAATCAATACTGTGAACATCTTACCTCCTAACATCAACAACCTTACTATGTCAAAAAATCAAATAAAATTAATAAATAAAATAAAAATTCCGCTAGAATTTAAAGTTGTTGTTCCGTTGGTCACAGGTTCCAGGTTTTTTATCGAGATGCAATCGATCTGGGAAGCGTTTCAGAACACTATGAACGAACGGACCCCAAGTAGTTCTATTAAGTATTATTGAACAAATTATGGTACATTTTTTACCTTTTTTATTAATATAAAAAATAGGTATAGAAATCTCTCAAACTTTAGAAACATTTTCCGAATGTCATATACCAATCGATTCAGCTCGACGAACTGAGCAAATGTCCGCGTGTGTATGTGTGTGTGCCTGTAAGTGTGTTGTCAACTAAGAGGTCGAGATCTAAGAGATGGCTGGACCGATTTTGATCAAACTAGTCGCAAATGAAAGGTCTCCCTGTCACCTTGAACGCTATTGAATGGTTTTGAGATCGGATGTTTGCTTTTTGAGTTATACGAAGTTTTATGTTAAAATTTTCAGTTTTCAGTTTTTTGACAGTATCTGTCACAATTGACCTTGAAAATAGCATATATTTTCAGACTTAGATTCCGCACGGTAATACCTATCCAACAAGCCATAGATTGTTAAAATCCGTCCATTTTTAACGGAGATATCGAAATTTTTGTGTAAGCGACTTTTCCCTCTAATCCAGCAGTAGAAGTTTTAATCACTGTCTGGCAAAGAAATGCTTGGGAGCAACATAAAACACGATTTTTTATACTGTTACATACATTTGTTTCTAAGTACCTAAAAGACTGTGTACATCATGATATTTTGCCTCGGACCGATTTTAGCACGGTTCGTTTTTGGCAACATAATCGTTCGAATATGCCATATGTAAATCAGATGATGGCAGAATTTTCGAGTTGAAAGCAATTCCATAATTATATTGATTTAAACTACTTACAGCAATAAATGCTGGAAGAACATAACAGCCATATACCATTCGAATCAGTTCGTCGAGATCAGCAAATGCGTGTGTGACAAATAATTTCACTCAATTTTTTTCGGAGATGATTCAACCGTTTTCTACAAACTCAGATTCGTATGAAAAGTCGCATACTCCCAAACAAGGTTCCTGAATTATGTTTGGTTCCGACCTCTGGTTCCGGAACTACAGGATGATATGTGAAACGAAAATAAAACTGTGTAACTCATTTTTCTCGTAGATGGCTGAACCGATCTAAGATTAAAATGAAATCTAAGAATCATCTAAGATTCAAATGAAAAGTTTTAAGATTCTATAAAACATCTTGTTTTTTTTAGAGTCAGATCCAACTTCCTGTTTCGGAGATATAGAGTGATAAGTATAAAAATGTCTATTTCACATAAATTAATCAGGTTTATCGGGTTAGCAGATTTGGATAGTCGATAACCAAATAAACTTATTTAATTTTTGGTTGTATAGGAACCCAAAAAATTAATTCTCACTGCGATCAAAGATGTCTACATTGATTTTCAAACATTTTGAAACAAATGTAAACTATACAGCTACTCAGGTGAATTTGTCTGACTTCGGCTACACCGAATTTCGAATTCCGGTTCCAGTATCGAATCGTATCTCAAAGCTCAATCGTTTTCTCAAAAAAGCCAAATCAAGCTTCAGAAACAAAAGTTCAAATTAAAATATATCCAATTTTATCCAATTCTGACTTCCGATTTTGGAATTGTAGGATGATGAAATTTTAAAACTCAAAGCGATATAGAAGATGACAATCCCAAAAAGCTTTAAAGTTGAACTCAAAAATATTGCAATTTCTTCGCCATATGGCCATACGAATCGGTTTGGGTTATGCTGGTTCCTGAATACCGGCTCTGGAAGTACCTTAAATTACCCTAAACTCTATAGTGGAAATTTCTTCGACATATCATGGAATGTTTAATCGATTGTTACACTTTTAGATTCAAATTTGATCCGATTTGCAGTTTCGACATTACAGAGTAATGAGTGATTAAAATCTCAAATTGCCACTTAAAACGACGGACATTAGAATAATGTAATGAAAACTGAAACACCGAAGAATATTCATGCAAAAAACACATGCGGATTGTAAAAAAGGTATCATCTCACTGCTAGGTGGATTAAGCACGTTTTTCTTGTACTAATTCTTTCGACTTCATTTTCAAAATAGTGCTTTCGTGTTCGAAACCCGTATGTCCAAATGTTCGTGCGCACAATGCGTTTGTGGTGTTGGTTACATAGGAATATTGACAAATAGAAATATATGGCGAGTAAATTATGGCTAGATTAAGTTGTTTTAGTTTAATCGTGGAAGTAAAATACTTTATTTAGAAAGAACTTGTTTTTGGACGTAGATAATTATCTTTTGATATAGATACATTTCATCGAACGAATTGACTTTGTGACAATCTGCCATCGTAAGGAAGAAAGCCACACTGTCAATCACAGTGTTTACAATGCATTCGAATCATAGACCGGACACCCAATAAAAAAACCACGTGTATGTTTCAAGACTGTTAACCCTCCCCGTTTTTTTCTTCCTCCTGCCCCTATGAAAAGGACCTTGTGCAAATCAACAATGCGTGAAAGAAAAACAACAAACCTCGTACCGCAGTAATGACCGGCGAAAGTCACTCGAATGCAACATGTATCGATTCTGTAATTTTTTTTTCATCTTCTTCGGTTTATGCGCTTGTTGCAGGAGGTCTGGGCATGCTGGGTGCTCGAGCGAAGCCGGGCCGTTCTGGCGCTTTGAGCGTGAGTTCCACTCCTTCGGGTGGCTCATGCGCATTTTCGCCGTTTCGCTGAAGGTTGCCCGCCGAACGCTTGAGACACCCTGCCGTGAGATAATGCTGTTTATGCGGCTACCGATGGCAACTGACTCAGAACGAGCTCGGGCACCGTTCCGGTTCTAGGTGTAGGTAAGCCACCTGTATCCCTGTAGCTTTTGACCGCAGACCTTGATGGGAGGTCGTGAGGTAAGGTGTTCCGTTCCGGCGTTCGGATCGGTTGCGGAAAACGATACTGCGATACCAGCGGCAATGGAAATGGGCTTTCATTTTGCATAGAGCAACTGGTTTCTGGATTTTCGCAAGCAACCTGGTCGGTTGAGTTGTGGCCCGGAGCCCATGGAAGGATGGAGAAAAAGGGGATCCGTTCTGCAAGCGCTTGATAATTACTCTGTAATTTGGCAAAGTATAACCTTCACCTTTGAGTAAAAAAGCTAGGCGTTGGTTTTTTTTTCCTAGTCCTCGGTAGTCTATTGTGTCTGTTGCTTGGTGGTTTATGGGTTATATTCACCCAAAGTGATTATGAACGAAAACACAAATATTTTTTTTTTTGTAAATTACAAAACCGACTGAAACCAAACTCCACGAAAAAATAAAGGTTGATTCCGGGTAACGATCGAAATGTGCTGAGCATTCCAATTTATTTTCTCATATCTTTGGCCTGCCACTGCGCCGGCAGACGCTGACTTATACTGTTATGATTTTGTACGAGTGATTGGCGCTGAAATTGATTGCCGTAGTTTGTAAGAATAATGAGGAGCACCTCAGAACGATGGGCTAACTTTTCAACCTGTTTTGTGTACTTATAACTGACTGCTTCTTCGTCTTTTCATCCGGTCGGTAACTTTGCTATGCTTGTTGGCCTCAAGTCAAGTCCGATGGAGTGTGAGATATTGGTGTGGTTCGCCAGTTCGCAATCTTAATTGAGCCATCAGTAAGAGCAGATGAGCAAGTGTGTATATGTGTGTGTGTGGATTATGTGGTTATCAATCATCAGATTGTGATGGATGTTGGTATTCAGTTTCTGTTTTTCGGGGCGCATTTATCTTTGGGTTGTAGGAAGTGAGATTATTTCTCTTTGCCGGTGTTTCCAGAATAACAAACTTGTAAGATTTCCTTTTTGCGATTTGAAGACTCTTGCCTTGATTGAGTTTAATTTTTCACATTTAAAACATTCTTCCATTACAATTTCAACCTTTAATCAATTCGCACGAAACTGAATAAGCTCCCATAATAATCCAACCACAACCGACTAGAAACAAAACGTAATTACGGATGAAAATATTTTCCAGAGCGTTTAGCGTACCCAGCTGGAAGGAAGTTTCTCTGCTGCATTTTGGCGGTCAAGGTTTGTAGTATCCCACATCATACGATACGCAAGGACTGCGGGGGGGTTGAACTGCGCAAAAGGTAGACGGGAGACGTATGTGCATTGTTCGACACTACGAAGCGCTGAGTGACCTTCGGAAAGAAAAACGGTAAGTTAGATCCCATTGAAGGGAGGGTAATTAGAGCCGGAGGAAGTGTTTACATCCTGCAACAGAGTTGTTTTTTTCGTATAGTTTTGTGCATTAGGCACAAATGTTTTTTTATTAGAAAATTCGACCATGTTACTCATATTCAGTACTCGAATGACATTTGAGTTTTAGAAAATTCTAAAACTCGGAATTGAAAAAGCAGTTTGGACCACTTGTAATTTTTCAACGGTGTATTTTTGATGTATCTTAAGGTTCTCAAAACATTGCAAATAATAAATTAAAATGAATTTTTTTACTGTTTGCCTTTTTCTATGGAAGGGTAAGCGAACTGCTGGAAAAACCAACTTTCGAAAGAAGCTTCGGAGATCATAGTGTTATATACCATTCGACTCAGCTCGACGAGATCGGAAAATTTCTGTGAGTGTGATTATGTATGTGTGTGCACTTTTCAACGAAATTTCCTCGCTCTAAACTATCTCGAACATTCCTGAACCGATTTCAAAAAACTTAAACTCGTTTGAAAGCTACTATTGACTTTCAGGGGACGGGTGTAGCGCGATGGGTAAGTCGATGCCTTTCACGCAGCCCGCCTGGGTTCGATTCCCAACCCCGCACACAGGGTCAGAAAGTTTTTCTGGCCCGAAGAGGTGAATGACCTTAAGGTTAAAACCTCTATAATCGAAACAAAAAAAAGCTACTATTGGGCCATTGATCAAGTTCGATGATCAAATGGCTGTGACTCCTAGTTCCGGAGATATAATGGTAAAAGTGGGGTATCCGACAAAACGTGTTGTTTTATTCACGCTCAAATTTCTTGAAAATTTCAACAAACTTACAAGGTACTATTGGACCATTGATCAAGTTCGAAGATCAAATGGATGTGACCGATTTTTCTGAAGATATAATTGTATAATTGACGTAACCGACAACATGCGTTGTTTTTTCGCGCTCAATTTTCTCGAGATGCCAGAACCGATTTCAACAAATTTTGGCTCGTTTGAAAACTGCCTTTGGGCCATTTATCAAGCCCGAAGATCAATTGGCTGTTACTTTTGGTTCCGAAAATATAACGGTATAAGTGACGTAATCGACAAATCGAGCTGGTTAATTACCGCTCAATTTTCTCGTAATGGTTGAACCGATTGCAACAAAGGCTCGTTTGGAAACTACACAGTTCGAAAAAATCTTGTGATTTTACATCTTATAAGATGTACATAAATTTCATACAAATTTATATTCAAGAACATGTTAAATTGTGTGATTTGAAAAATACATGTCTTGAATTCGAATGAAATAAAAAACAAAAGATCGATAGCAGCAGCGTGACTTGAACCGAGAAACATTAGATCACAAGCATGTCGGTTACACGACTGAACCACAGAGCTCATATCTGTTCATTGAATAATTGAATAGTAGCACTTGGTAGCCGAGTGCAAATTGCACTCGGAGCATGTAAAATTTTGTGCGAGTGGAATATTGCGTCATTTGAAAAATTAAGAAGTTGTGAATTGTATGGTTTGTAGAATTCTGGAATCTGTAAAATTCATATTTTTTTGCTGTGTACTATTGGTTCGTTGAACAGGTTTGAAATTCAAACGTTTGTCACTTACGGTTCTGATGATATGATGGCATTAGTGACTTTAAAGTCAGAACTCATTACCGCTCAATTTACTTGTATATGGAATAACAAATTAATAATTTTAGGATCGTTTGTCGATTTCGAGGATCACATGGCTGACATTTCAACTTTCGGAGATATTATCGTACATAATCGACAAATCAATTTTTTCTTCGCACACAATTTTTTCAGAAAGTGGCCAATGAGCAAGTTCAAATGTATCATTGCTGACACTTTTGATTTGAGAAATGTTGCCGAGTTTGTGACATAATCGCTGAAGCGTACTTTTGTGAACTACCCGAGTCAATCCTAATAAATTGGTGTCAAAAATGAGCTCAAATTCGTGTCAGAAATTATCTCAATAAAAAGGAAAACAATATTTTAATGAGCATGTGTTGAGAGAAAGGTATTATCGTACTACTAGGTGGATTGACAATAGGAATATAAAAAATAGAATACGGTATAGAAGTCAAGATCTCAAAGATGACCGGATCGATTTTGATCTAGTCGCGAATAAAAGGTCTCCTCGTTTCCACCATCTAAGATTCAAATCAAAGGTCTTGAAAACCCATAAAAACTGAATGTGTTTTAATCAGATCCGACTTCCAGTTTCAGAGATAGATGGACTTAAAATGTCAATTTCTCGTAAATTAATCGGGTTTATTGGGTTTGCAGCTTTTGATCGTCGATGACGCAATAAACTTACTATATAGAATGAGAAGTCCCGGGCCTAATACAGAAAAATTTGATTTTTTACCCTGAACACTTTTTTATTCTTCGGTATAATCTTTGTCAAAGCCTACAAAAACGCTTGCGTTTCTGCAATGACCTCAGCATTCGACGAAAATTTCTTTCACTGGAAAAACCTTTTCCGGTTTGGAAATAGATAATAGTCGCTGGGAGCCAGGTCTGGAGAATACGGGGGATGGTGAACCAATCCGTACCGCGAATCAATCTATTTCAAGGTTAATTTCATGCATGAATGCGCTGGTGCGTCTTTTTCTATAGCTAGATAAAACTAGAACTCGTCTGACATGATCAGCTGCTTTTCAAACACTAGTGGATGGATTGTCATGGAATTTTGTATTGGGCCATCTAGAGGCTTGTTCTCAACAAATATATACACTGTTCGAAACTAGTCACGTCTTTTCTGTGAGAGGCCCGGGACTTTTCATTCCATGTGGTACCAATAAACTCAGCTCGACGAACTGAGCAAATGTTCGTGTGTGTGTGTGTGTGTGTGTGTGTGTGTGTGTGTGTGTGTGTGTGTGTGTGTGTGTGTGTGTGTGTGTGTGTGTGTGTGTGTGTGTGTGTGTGTGTGTGTGTGTGTGTGTGTGTGTGTGTGTGTGTGTGTGTGTGTGTGTGTGTGTGTGTGTGTGTGTATGTGTGTGTATGTGTGTGTGTGTGTGTGTGTGTGTGTGTGTGTGTGTGTGTATGTGTGTATGTGTGTGTGTGTGTATGTGTGTGTGTGTGTGTGTGTGTGTGTGTGTGTGTGTGTGTGTGTGTGTGTGTGTGTGTGTGTGTGTGTGTGTATGTATATGTCTGTATATGATCGATTTTTGCATAATTAAAGAAATCTCAATTTATATACATACCAAACCAATCTAACATGTCACAGGGAACTGAGTATTGTGAAATGTACAATAATGAGTTGTTTAATTTCAAAGAATCTAAATAAGATCGTGGCCATCCAAGAATTATCTGAAAAGCAAATATAATATATAATTACTTTTATATGACTATTGAGTGCGGTATGTACTCGTAGTACTATTAACAGAAAATTGACATACTGTGATAATATCTGTAGAAGAACTTGCACATCCAGAACCTGCTTGGAAAAGGCCCTAAGGTATACCAACATAACCGATGATCCATCCAAAAACTACCTGAAGTTCAGGCCTTAATATCCAGTCTAACAAAGTGCATCAACGAACTTATCGTTTTCGGTCCATATTCGTGATGCCGCACATACGATCAATAGGACAACTGTGATTGCTCTAGGCCATCTAAAATCTACCTGAGTTGTAGACTATGAACAGCAGTGAAAAATTATGCATAAAATGCTGAATGTTCGTGTAGATCTTAAGACCTGTTTTCACTGAAGTTCTTGGACGACTGGTAACCTACTTGGAACGGCTATAAATAGACCAGTAAGCAATGTGTAGTATGAACCACAAACAAAAAAGACCTTATCCGTTGTAGTTCCTGCTGTGACACAGTGTAGTCCCTAACGACAATAATCCAAGTAGTTCCTGGATATTGGAACATCTCTTAAGCATTTCCATAGTCTCAGGACATACTCAGAGGGTGTTCAGGCGCTAAAGCTGTTCATTGTAGGATTGTTCATTTTTTTTATTTAAAAGATATTTTATTCAGGCCTATTTGCGTAAAGCTTGTGGCCGATTTAGCTGAGTTTTAAAATAATTTTTTTTTTGTATTGGATCTCGTTGTCACCCTTTTTCTAGGGGGAGAGGAGCTTCCATTTTCCTCCTGCGAGGATTGAGGGGCAGTTTGTTCGTGGTTCGTCTCGTCATCCATTGCCGTGGTATTGTTGTTGATTTCGTTGCTAGTTGCTGTAGATGCGCCTTGTTGTACATTGTTTGCAGTTGCTGGTTGGTTGGATGGTAAGCTGTTAACTGCAGCTGGTGTACTTTGTTCTATAGGGGTTACGTTGGATGGTTTCGTTGAAGGGGATACTTCCCTGTTGTTGGTGACTGTCACAGGTGTACTGGGGTTGCTTGGGGTTGGTGTGAAGGAAGCACCGTTGTCCTTTGGTATAGTTGTCTCCTTGTCCGGTTTATCACATGGCTTACCGTAGTGAACAGCTTTTTGGCAATATTGACATGTGGCCATCTGATTGTCATAGGTAACAAGTGATTTGCACGGTATTCTTGTATCCAGACCGAAAGTCACATAAGAAGGTATAGGCCTCCTCAAGCGCATGCGTAACAAACGTACGCCATTTAGAATACTGGGGAAAAAATTCTTCCACTTTTCTTTTTCGATAGAGAGAATCTCTCCGTATTGGGACATAGTTGCGCGAATATAAGGATCGAGGACGCATGAGGGTAGATCATGCACACGCACTTCTATAGCACTATCTTCCATATATACTGGAATGTTGTACTTGATATTTTCATGCTCCACATAGTGCACATTATTATTGTCTTTAGCGAATTGAATTGCATCCAACTCTTTATAGAACTGGATGTAAACAACATTATTGGTCTTATTGCATTGAAGTAAATGCACACGTTTAATGTCAAGATGCATTTGCTCCTTAAGCAAACCTTCAAGTTCCCGTATCGAAGGTCGAATTTTGCACTGTCTGAAGTCAACAATAATTGCATTCTTTCGTACCGGCGGTAGCTTTTGTTTGTTTGGTTCACTCATTCCGAGATCGTTCTATTGTTCACTACACAATACTGTACTTGGTTTCTTCTGTCCCGAACGTAAGCGGTTTTGGTTTATCGACTGACTTGCATGAGATGTGAAACCGAGGATTGTTCATGTTAGTTACACTAAAATCAAATGAAATTTAAAAAACCTTTTTTACACGAACAATTTGAAATGACGCGATGTTTTATTTAATTTACGCGAAAATTAATTTACGGCTCTTCGCGTAAATTGAGGTTCCAGTGTATCAACATTATTCCGATTTGTTGGTCTGGTTAGTTGATGATCAAAGTCATTCACGGATTAAGTATAATAAGACTAAAAATGCCCAGATGAGTCACGATAATATTTCTGAAATTTTCTTTGGGGGCACAACGCGTTCTCGCATGCCCCCACAAAACAAAAGAACCCTGGGACTAGCAACGATTTATGGTTGGGCCGATCAGATGAAGGGTAAGCCGATGTGTAATTTTTAGTGGTTCCAGTTCCGGACTTACAAAGCGATGAATGTTAAAAATTTTAAACCGTGATATATATGATGATTCTATCCTCTTAGAAAAAAAAAAACACCTTCTTGCGAACGTTCCTCATTTAATTCCGTACAGACTTCTTGGCGAAAAGTTTTGACACTTTTTTCCAATCTTTTTCGAACTGTTGAATGGTTTCGGCTGCCGAGACATGTTTCCTAAGATGTACTTCCGTTAATGCCCAAAATTCCTCAATTGGTCGAAGTTTTGGGGAATTTCGTGGATTCATGTCTTTTGGGACGAAGGTGACATTTTTGGTAGTATATTATTCTACCGTTGATTTCAAGTAGTGGCAAGAAGCAAGATCTAGCCAGAAGACAACAGGATCCTTGTGGCTTCGAATCATGGGTAGAAGTCGTTTTTGTAAACATTCCTTGATGTATATTTCGCTGTTCATTGAAGCAGTGGTGATGAAGGGTTTCGAAATCTTACCGCAGCTACAAATTGCTTGCCAGACGATAGCTTTCTTACCAAATTTGTCGACTTCAAACGATGTTTCGGACTGGTTTAGCACTTGCCCTTCTCGAACTGTACAATATTGTGGTCCCGGCAAGGATTTGTAATCGAGTTTCACGTAGGTTTCGTCGTCCATCATTATGCAGTTCAAATTTCCAGCAAGAATCGCATTGTACAGCTTTCGAACCCTCGGCCTGATCGATGCTTCTTGTTTCGGACTACGTTTTGGTTGTTTCTGCTTCTTATAGGTTCGAAGATTCAAACGTTCTTTAGCACGAAGAACATTTGACTTCGAAGTGCTTACTTTTTTGGCCACATCCTGAACTGAAACCTCCGTCTTTTTCTCGAACGCTTTCAGTATACGGGTTAGCATGACCTTTTTTCGACCCGTTTTAGGTTATTCTCAAAGGTGTTATCCTCACCGAACTTCCTGATTGCATTTCGTACGGCTTTTTCACTTACTCCTTCCATTTTTGCTATCTTTCTCAGTGACAGTCCGCGTTCTGTGCACCATTTGTACACAATTTTTCGACTTTGTTCTGCTGAAAGTCCACACATTTCGAAACAAACTAATGAAAACGAATAAACAACTGGACAAGTGGTTAGAGAAAAGTGTAAACAACAGGACGCACGTCTTAAATTTTCACACTATTTTTGCAAGAGAAAACACAACAACAAACCGTTTCAGTAAACTGAATGAATATTTCATGCCGTTAGAACCGCCTGCTGAGAGAGTAAAGAGATAGGGTTATTACACCAATAGTCATCTCATTAGTAGAGTTACCGTGTGATTTTACCGATTACTCGACTTTTAATCAATGAATTGTGGTAGAATCGAATACAATATTTTTGATTCGGCTCTAATAAGCAATCTCGCTGAAAAAGTACTTCGAAAATTGTTCAATACTGCTGTTATAACGATGCGAAAACTCGAAGCAAATTCTCCTAATTTCATCTTACTCTTAAAACCAATCTTTCGAACAAAGACAAAAGATCTTACTCTAACTAATGGTTTTCGTATATGAGATGACTAATGGAGCTGAGATGAATGCGGATACCGTTTCCCTAATGTCATTTTCGATTGATGCCAAACCTAACTCAGTTTCCATCCTAACTGCTGTCGAACCGTTTGTTTGAAGCTAGTTTCGAACCTAGTTTCAACATTGTTGAACTGAAAATCGACTCAGTTTCGAACCAGGTTTTTATATCAGGTTTGCTCAAACCTCCGTTGCTAAGTGCGAACCCAACACAGTTTCGTGAAAAGTGTTTGTTTGATGAAACTACCCTGGGTCAGTCTTGGTTTTCTCAAGAGAAAACGACATATAACTATACCAATTTGTACATTGTGTTAGATGATGGCTAAACAAACTAACTTCGGTTATATCGATCCTTGGTCTCCGATTCTGGGAGACTCGAATGAAGCTTGTATTGATTTCTCATATTTACGTTAATGTGAAAATCATCATTACCTTACTCGTTTTTTTAGTGCTGTACTACACGAACTTAGCACCGATGACACTCGCTCGAATTTGAGTGTATTCAAGGCATCGTTTACAGCCATAAACCGATGTAACAAAAAACGTGATTCGCTTAGACCTCCAAGCATCATACAGTTAAATAAATAAAAATCATTACACTTCTACGCTTAATATTCCTACCAACAACTCATCAAATGCAACAGATAACCATAAAGACCAGCTAGGAGTGTTTGAGCACCATCAAGTTGCCATAATAAAAAAAGTTCTCACCAGCAAGACACCGCACGGAACGGCGTCGGTTGGTCACTCACGGACCGAAAGCACCAGCCACCGTTGAATGTTGACTTCTCACGGTTGCGTTTATGTTGTTTGCTTTCCACATGCTGTATGTGAATATGTACAGCAACTTTGCTCAGCCCTCACGCCCGGTCGAGGCAGGTTTATGCTGCCTCGGTGTTAGGCGAGCAGTAGGCGAGCAAAAAACAGCTGGTTGTTTGAGAGCCCGGCTCGCACTACGGCTACGTGAAATGAGCTCTCGCGTGTGCCTGCGAGCTTCCTCCCAGGTGAGTGCAACTGCATGCTTTCGTCTTGTGCTTTGTGCCTACCTTCGACTCGACAGCAGAACGCTTCGGCAAAGCAGTCCAGCAGACTTCGAAGCAGGTCTCGGTCCATACGATTAGTCCATGTTTGTACGTTCAACCGGTCAGTTCGAAACGGTGAAGTTAGTCTTCCTCGTACTCGTCGCGGTCGTTGTTGTTGTAGTACCCTATAGGAGTGGAGTTGCTTTTTTGTATAAAGAGTTATAGGAGAGCAAAAAAACTGATTTTTGTTTCTCTTCAGAACAGTAGTTAGGTAGCGCAGTACGTGCGGGTGAAATCTAGAACGAAACCGTTTTGTACTTAAGTGTGAGTTCTGCTGTTGAAGTACCATCGCTGTTCCCCTTCTATCCGGTGCCAATCGTGTTGTTGGGCTTTGTGGTGCGCGAAATTGCAACAAAGCAGTTGCCTTGAAGTTCGAGGGCCTATTTGGAGTAGCGAGTAACCCCAGAATAGCGAATAACCTCGTGATCGTTCCATTGTGCAGTCGATCTGTCCCCGCAGAGGTTCATAGAGCAACAGCCGGCTGGTACTCTGTGTGTGTGTTTGAGTTTGAGCTTTGGATTAGTGCACTTTTTGCGGTGGATTTTGTATGTAGGTAGGCATTTGGAAACTGGCTTCAGCAGCATCGTTTGTGCAGTTGTGAGTTGAAGTGTGCTGCAAAAGAGCATCGCGGTCATATCGGTGTTCGGGTGCAAAGTGATCTATAGGATTGAAATACTAGTTTGTGGTCCGGTGTTACCATTTTTGGAGGAAGCGGCAACAACAACAGCAGCAGCAGCAGCAGCAGCAGAAGTAGTAACAAAACAAAAGTGGCTCGGTTTTGTGAATTAATGCATGAGTCAAGATCAGCAAAAAGAGAATAAAGTGATACGAAAAAGTTATACCGAGCTAAAGCGAAAAGTTGCTTTTGTTTTTGGAACGAGTGAGTACACGGTGTAAACAAGTTTTTGCACAAAAATAATGATGAATCTGTTGTTCGGCGGGCCGCTGGAGAAGTGTACGAAGATTGTGCTGGTAATGTGAAGAAGGCAAAGTTCTTGGCCTGAGACAAAAGACACCAAACTTGGAAGCTGAGTTATAAGAGCTGAAAGTGTAAGCAACGCCGCGAACTAGCTTAGGCTGTGTCGATAGATTGCATTTAGGTAAGTAAATCATTTGATCTGACTTTTTTTATGACATTGGAATATTGAATAGAAGATCGCGTTTTTAGGAACAAATGCATGATGATGCTTTTAAGTTAAGTTACGGCGGGGCAAAATATTGGAAATATGGAAAAGGAATCCAGTTCTTGAAGATTCCTGTTCTTGTAGAAATATGATGAAATCACAGAATATAGAATTTTCAATATACTAAATCCAGGGTTGTTACGGTCGCGCGGATTTCGCGATTTTCGCGGATTTGGCGCGGTTTCTGCTAAGATTTTGATGCTATGGCGCGGATTTCGCGCGAATTTAAAAAAACATTATTCCACAAAATTCTTTGCAAATTTTTGAAACTTGTGAGTTTTATGAAACCCTAAAAAATTAAAGATGGGCGAACGTTTCAGCAATTGGTCGAGTTGGCCGAATTTTCCCTTGATAAAACTAAAATTTACTAGAAGGCGGTTCTAGCCAATGTTTACTTCAGTGGATAAAATTACGATTTTATGCTTTTCGATCTTGAGTGATACAAGTTGCTATTTCAACATTTTGCACTCAAGGATAAATAAGTAGTAAGGAGTAATAAATGGAATGCGATTCTTCAATAATATAATAACAAATTTTGTGTATGATAAAAATCGAATTCTTAAAGCAAAAATTACACGACATGCTTACGAAGCGAAGTCTGATAATAAAAGAAACGAAGAGGTTCTGGGATTCCATTCGTGGTGATAAGAAAGTGTTCTAATAGTTTGTTGGTTCAACTATCCAACATTTTCAATTGTTTTTTGCGTACTGGAATTTGTCCTGAAATATGGAAGAAATCCTATGTGAATAAGGGTATAGAATCCAACTACCTTGGAATTGTTACTTTGTGCGCTGTATCGAAGCTGTTTGAAATTATAGTTCTGGATTTTATAACACATAGTTGCTCTGACTACATATCAGAGACTCAGCTTGGATCCATGCCAAAGCTTTCAACTTCCTCTGCTGCGTTCGACAAAATCAATCATCACATAACGATCTCCAAGTTAAGTAGACTGGGATTAAATGGATCATTTTTTAATTGGCTTCGATCATATCTGGTAATGAAATGATAGTGAAAAAAGGAGCCTGTACAACCTCACCAAGTGCTGTTACATCTGGAGTTCCTCAAGGAAGTCACCTTGGACCGTTCATAATTTTATTGTATCTCAACGATCTAAATTTTTCGATCAAGTGTATGAAACTATCGTTCGCTGATGGCTTTCGTATTTCATATTTCTAAATGGTTTAAATGCCACTAAATGCTCCGTCGTCTCTTTTTGTAGCAAAAAGTCTGTATTCAAGTTCGACTACACTATGCCACAAACTGTACTCGAACGCGCATCGTCTGTTAAGGACCTGGGTGTTCTGGAAACCAAGTTAAATTTTAAAGAGCACATAGAGCTTTCAATTGTTACAATTTGACATTCGACATCGTAGTTTTCCTATTTTTTTTCGGATTCCCTATGTTAGAACTAATTATGGATATAACGAGCCCATTGCTAGCATGTGCCGCATATTTAACAAATGTTTCAATTCTTTCGACTTTCATTCATCACGTAATGTTATCAAGAAATCGTTTCTTATGTTACTGTCTCATAAGATGTAGTTACTATAGAAGCACTAGATTCAAGCAAATGTATCATTTGGATGATTTTGATCTATTGATGCAAAAGATGAGGATTTTTTATGCCTACTTGAGAACAAGTTTGACAGAAACTAATTCCAGTGGGCTTTTCCCTGATCCAAATAAAAGAATAAAAGATGATTTCCTCCTCAGACATTCAGAGTAAAATCTTTCAACAGAAAAAGACGCTATTATAATTGAAACTGATATTAAAAAGAGTGAATCAGATCATCCTGATGTGGTTTACCTAAAAATTCTTCTTATCAAGAAGGAAATGTTTGCCGACCAAAAAAAGTCGAAGCAAAAAAATATATCTTCGATGAAATCTGTTTCACTTCTTTTAAAATCACAAGTGTAAGCATTTTTATTTTTACTGTAACATTTTCCGTACATCAGAGAGTATTAATTAAGGATCAAGAATAAACCAAGTTAACTTGTGTATTACGTACAATTTATTCAGTACGTTTGTTATAGATTAATATATGCAGTGCGAGTTTATTGAAGTAACTTGCAGGATTGAGTTTCAAACAATCTTTTTTAACAATAATTTATTCTCAAATGAATGTTGAGCCTGACATTTTGTATGATATATCAGCTTTGAACAATTTTTCACCAACGTTTGATGGAAAATTGCTTACATTTTATGAATATAGATTTAAATTCCCTAATAAAAAAAAGTTGGCAACACTGCCTCAAATCATTTGTATTAGATTGCGCTACACAAAATAAGCAAAACTAAATATTTTCTGTTACAAAAGTAGTTTTCTGGAAAAATAAATAGTTTTACGACAACATGCCATTTCCATTGCCTTTCGCATGTTAAATTAAAGGTTCCTATTTTACGGGTTCACTTATAGAAGCTACGAAAAAAAATTCTGCAAGAGGAAATCCATATAGGAATGTGTTTGTTGCTAATCAAATGTGTCAGTGGAAGTAAGCTGAAACTGAGATATTTTTTCTCGAACAGTTTTAAGGAAAACCGAAGAGTTCTAGACTAAGACACTTTTCTTGAATTGCAATTTTAAGCAGAATAAACTGATTGGTTTATTTTTCAACCATATGGAAGATTTATTGATTAAAATCAGTAAAAGAAGCGCCGGAATTTGTTTTTACGCACATATTGTTGACATTACTCATACGCTTGCAAAAACTCTTGCTCCTACGAAAAAAATGAAGAATAAAAATGAAATCGTTTTCATTGGGTTTCTCGAAGTGACGTGCTGTATGCGGACTTTTTTATTGTGTTCATATGACAAACTTATGCAGAGTTTTAAATTATATTTAAGTGAATTTTCAAGTACTGCGTAAAGTATCACCTGCATAAAAATAGTTGTCTAACGCTTCGCTCGAATATCGAATATATTTTAGATTTCCCTCGTTTTCGATGAAGAACATGTTTAGGTACACGTGCAACTTTGTAGATCCTGCATCTCGACCTAACACTGAATGATGTTTTGTCACGAAAATACACATCGTCACTCGCCTAAGAGCAATTGGCACAGCAGAGAATCATTTTTCTAGTGAAATCGACTCCAACTACGAGGTTGAAATCGAGCTGTTCGAATAATTGCCATCTCGGTTTTTAAGTAGTTTACGGGAACAAAATTCTCGGCTTACCGCGTAAAATTTAAAATGTTGCACATGGTTCATCTAGAGTAAATTTTCAATTAAAATGTTCGCAGTAAATTAGTAAATTTCTTCAAATTCTTTCGTTTTCGTGAAGAATTCACTTTGCGATTGTGAAATCGCCTGCGACATTTCATAATAATGTAAATCAGTTGTTTTGAATTCAGCAAATCATCAACGATTTTTTTAGAAGTCCTGCAACAGGAAATCTAGGGCTTAGTTCATTTAATTCCCGGAAATCTAGCATACTTTAGTGACCTATCTGCTTGCAGTTTTTAGACTTGAAGCCATTTATAATTTGTTGTTCAATAAATTTTAACTTATATTTAGTTAGTTTTGTTCTAACTGAAATTTGAGATTTTATTGTGAAAATTTGAAAATTAGAATTTATTTAGTTTGTTTTTATCTTAACCCACAATCCCAGCATTAAAGTCAATAGAAGCAACAAATAATTTTGTGCTGAATTTTTTTTTAATAACTTTATATTGGAATATGAGTTAAAATTAAATTATTAAGATTTAAATTGGGTGTTCAGCCACAAGTGGTGACTTTTCAGCCCTATTATATATATATATATATATATATATATATATATATATATATATATATATATATATATATATATATATATATATATATATATATATATATATATATATATATATATATATATATATATATATATATGATTTGGTTATTAGCATGAGGACATTATTTGCTTCCGCAATTCTGAGATTTTTGTGTAGGGAAAATTCTAAACCTACTTGTATTGTGTAATGGGGAAAAGGAACTTATATACTAACTTACTAACTAATACAGAGAGAGAATCGATTCAATTGAAGATTGCATCGATTTTTGTCGGAATTTGCTTATAATATTATGTGACATTACATCTAATGGTTCTATATTTGTGAGTCTATGTAACTCATTTGTACTAAACCAGGGAGGACGCTTCAAAATCATTTTCAGAATTTTATTCTGAATCCTTTTAGGCGTCTTCTTGGTGGTGGAACAACAACTTGACCAAATTGGTACTGCATAAAGCATGGCTGGTCTGAAAATTTGTTTATAAATTAACAATTTGTTTTTTAGACAGAGCTTAGAATTTCTGTTTATAAGAGGATATAAACATTTAATATATTTATTACACTTTGCCTGGATTTCTTCAATGTGATCCTTGAAAGTGAGTTTTTTGTCATACGTTAAACCTAAGTATTTAGTTTGATCAGACCATGTCAATTCCAAGCCATTCAATTTGAGAATATGATTATTGCTCTATTATTAGCTCTTGGCTTATGAGGAAAGATAATTAATTGCGTTTTTGCTGCATTTATTTTAATTTTCCATTTTGACAGATAATCACTGAAAATATTTAAACTTCTTTGTAGGCGACTGCAGATCACTCTTAGATTTCTACCCGTGGCTAACAGACTTGTGTCGTCACAGAATAACGATTTCTGACAACCAAAGGGTAGATTTAGAAGATCAGAAGTGAAAATATTATACAAGATTGGAGCAATTCAGATTTACAATTCTGATAGCTAACCTGAAGAGTACGATCAGTTAAATAATTTTGAATCATTTTGATCAAATAAATAGGAAACTGGAAAGCAGACATTTTTGCTATTAAACCTTTGTGCCAAACACTGTCGAATGCTTTTTCTATGTCTAGAAGAGCAACTCCAGTGGATAACCCAGAAGATTTATTTGCTTTTATCATGTTCGTTACTCTGACAAGTTGATGAGTAGTTGAATGTTCATGACGAAATCCAAACTGTTCTGGTAAAAAAATTGAATTCCCATTTAAATGAGACATCATTCTCAACAAGATATTGTTTTCAAAAAGTTTACTGATAGAAGAAAGTAAGCTAATTGGTCGATAACTTGATGTTTCTGCTGGGTTTTTATCAGGTTTGAGGATAGGAATTACTTTAGCGTTTTTCCATCTTTTTGTGAAGTAAGCTAATGAAAAACACTTGTTGAAAATTTTAACCAGGAGTCTCAAGGCAACATCGGGAAGATTTTTAATATGAATATTAAAAATTCCATCATTACCAGGAGCCTTCATGCTTTTAAGTTTCCTAATAATTGATTTAATTTCATCAAAATTCGTCTCAATAATGTCATCTTGTGATAACACTTGGGTTGAAATATGATCATATTTCAATGAGACTTCATTTTCAATAGGACTCACAACGTTCAAATTGTGTACACTCTCGAACTGCTGAGCAAGTTTTTGAGCTTTTTCACCATTCGTAAGAAGTATTTGATTTCTTTCCTTGAGAGCAGGAATTGGTTTCTGAGGTTTCTTAAGAACCTTAGAAAGTTTCCAGAAAGGTTTAGAATATGGTTTAATTTGTTCAACTTCTTTAGCGAAATTTTCATTTCGCAAAAGAGTAAATCTATGTTTAATTTTTTTTTTTTTTTTAAATAACTATTTATTGGAATATGAGTTAAAATTAAATTATTAAGATTTAAATTGGGTGTTCAGCCACAAGTGGTGACTTTTCAGCCCTGTTATATATATATATATATATATATATATATATATATATATATATATATATATATATATATATATATATATATATATATATATATATATATATATATATATATATATATATATGATTTGGTTATTACCATGAAGACATCATTTGCTTCCGCAATTCTGAGATTTTTGTGTAGGGAAAATTCTAAACCTACTTGTATTGTGTAATGGGGAAAAGGAACTTATATACTAACTTACTAACTAATGCAGAGAGCGAATCGATTCAATTGAAGATTGCATCGATTTTTGTCGGAATTTGCTTATAATATTATGTGACATTACATCTAATGGTTCTATATTTGTGAGTCTGTGTAACTCATTTGTACTAAACCAGGGAGGACGCTTCAGAATCATTTTCAGAATTTTATTCTGAATCCTTTGAAGCGTTTTCTTCCTGGTGGAACAACAGCTTGACCAAATTGGTACCGCATAAAGCATGGCTGGTCTGAAAATTTGTTTATAAATTAACAATTTGTTTTTTAGACAGAGCTTAGAATTTCTGTTTATAAGAGGATATAAACATTTAATATATTTATTACACTTTGCCTGGATTCCTTCAATGTGATCCTTGAAAGTGAGTTTTTTGTCATACGTTAAACCTAAGTATTTAGCTTGATCAGACCATGTCAATTCCAAGCCATTCAATTTGAGAATGTGATTATTGTTTGGTTTAAGAAAAGAAGCTCTTGGCTTGTGAGGAAAGATAGTTAATTGCGTTTTTGCTGCATTTGGTTTAATTTTCCATTTTGACAGATAATCACTGAAAATATTTAAACTTCTTTGTAGGCGACTGCAGATCACTCTTAGATTTCTACCTGTGGCTAACAGACTTGTGTCGTCACAGAATAGCGATTTCTGACAACCAACGGGTAGATTTGGAAGATCAGAAGTGAAAATATTATACAAGATTGGAGCTACACTCGAACCCTGCGGAACACCGGCTCGTACGGGTAGCAATTCAGATTTACAATTCTGATAGCTAACCTGAAGAGTACGATCAGTTAAATAATTTTGAATTATTTTGATCAAATAAATAGGAAACTGGAAATCAGACATTTTTGCTCTTAAACCTTTGTGCCAAACACTGTCGAATGCTTTTTCTATGTCTAGAAGAGCAACTCCAGTGGATAACCCAGAAGATTTATTTGATTTTATCACGTTCGTTACTCTGACAAGTTGATGAGTAGTTGAATGTTCATGACGAAATCCAAACTGCTCTGGTAAAAAAATTGAATTCTCATTTATATGAGTCATCATTCTTAACAAGATAATTTTTTCAAAAAGTTTACTGATAGAAGAAAGTAAGCTAATTGGGCGATAACTTGATGTTTCTGCTGGGTTTTTATCAGGTTTTAGGATAGGAATTACTTTAGCGTTTTTCCATCTTTTTGGGAAGTAAGCTAATGAAAAACACTTGTTGAAAATTTTAACCAGGAGTCTCAAGGCAACATCGGGAAGATTTTTAATAAGAATATTAAGAATTCCATCATTACCAGGAGCCTTCATGTTTTTAAGTTTTCTAATAATTGATTTAATTTCATCAAAATTCGTCTCAATAATGTCATCGTGTGATAACACTTGGGTTGAAATATGATCATATTTCAGTGAGACTTCATTTTCAATAGGACTCACAACGTTCAAATTAAAATTGTGGACACTCTCGAACTGCTGAGCAAGTTTTTGAGCTTTTTCGCCATTTGTAAGAAGTATTTGATTTCCTTCCTTGAGAGCAGGAATAGGTTTCTGAGGTTTCTTAAGAACCTTAGAAAGTTTCCAGAAAGGTTTAGAATATGGTTTAATTTGTTCAACTTCTTTAGCGAAATTTTCATTTCGCAAAAGAGTAAATCTATGTTTAATTTCTTTTTGTAAATCCTTAACTATGTTTTTCATAGCAGGATCACGAGAACGTTGATATTGTCGTCGACGAACATTCTTCAACCGAATGAGCAGTTGAAGATTGTCATCGATGATAGGAGAATTTAATTTAGTTTGAGCTTTGGGAACTGAAAGATTTCTAGCTTCGATAATATAATGATTCAAATTATCAATTGCTGTGTCGATATCCGCAGAATTTTCTAAAATAGTTTCATGATCCACATGATTTTCAATGTGAGATCTGTAATCCAACCAATTTGCTCTATGATAGTTGAAAATAGAACTAATTGGATTAATTATAGCTTCGTTGGAAAGTCTGAATGTTACAGGAAGATGATCTGAGTCAAAATCAGCATGAGTAATCGGTTCACTGCAAATGTGACTTTGATCTGTTAGAACCAGATCAATTGTAGACGGGTTTTTCACGGAAGAGAAACAAGTAGGATTACTGGGATGAAGAACTGTGAAGTAACCAACTGAGAGTTGATTATGAAGTATTTTACCATTACTGTTATTTTGCCTACAATTCCACTGGACATGCTTAGCATTTAAGTCCCCTATTACGAAAAATTTCGATCGATATCTTGTAAGTTTTTGCAAATCGCCTTTAAAGAAATTTAATTGTTCGCCGGTGCATTGGAATGGCAAATATGCTCCAGCGATGAAATAAATTCCATGAATGGTTTCAACTTCGATTCCCAAGCTTTCAATAACTTTAGTATTGAAAGAAGGTAAAATTCGATGTTTAATTTGCCGTTGGACAAAAATGGCAACTCCACCACCAATTCCAGTAAACCTGTCAAATCGATGAACCACATAATGTGGATTACTTTTCAATTTTACATTTGGTTTAAGAAAAGTTTCTGTCACAATGGCAATATGAATTTTGTGAACTTTGAGAAAATTATAAAATTCATCTTCACTCGATTTCAAAGATCGAGCATTCCAATTTAAAATATTCAAATAATTATTTAACATCACTGTTAAATTTTAAATTCATTATAATATTATTTGCAAATTTCCATCCGATTTGAAATGCTTCAAAAAGTGATGAAGTCGAATTCATTTGGATGATCATTTGAAAAAGTTGATCTTGTAGGTAGATCATTTTATTTTCAGTTATATCGCCTAAATCGACTTCATTTAAAGAAGCGAATGGCATTGAAGGAATATTTGTAGGTAGACTGCCATTAGAAGAAGATGATTTGGTCGGTCTACCTATTAATAAATTGTTTTCGTTAGAAGAAGAACTGCAAGGCGGTCCTGTGTTTTGATTATTTACATTAGAAGAAATAGGAGATAGATTTCTACCTAATATACCAGCATAACTGACATTAGAAGAAGATGATGACGAGGTCGATCTACCTGTCAATAAATTGTTTTCGTTAGAAGACGAATTGGCAGGTGCCTTAGAAGAATTTTCAGGTATGTTCTGTAAATTTAAGGTCGTTGATTTGACTTGTTGTCTAAGCGAACGAGCGTTTAAAATTTTTTCCCTGACAGGACATTTCAAATAATTGGATTTATGATTTCCATTGCAATTTGAACATGAAAATTTATCAGTGGTTTCATTCATTGGACAAGCGTCTTTCGAATGCGATTTACCACAATTCAAACACCGTATATCCATATGACAATTTTTGGTTCCATGACCGAAGCCTTGGCAACGACGACATTGCGTTAAGTTTGCAATACGATTATGCCGTTTATAATGTTCCCAATGAATTTTAATGTGGGAAATGAAACGTACTTTTTCTAAAGTTTTCAAATTGTTTACATCACTTCGATTGAAGTGTATTAGGTAAAGTTCATGGGAAATTCCAGAGCGTGGTTTAGAAGTACCATTCGCTCTTTTTTTCATAAGTATTACTTGGGAAGGGGCAAAACCAAGCAATTCTTTTAGTTCATTTTTAATTTCATCAGTACTTTGATCATTTGATAATCCTTTCAAGACAGCCTTGAAAGGTCTGTCTGATTTTATATCATATGAATAAAATTTATGAAGTTTTTCGGACAAATATCGAATAAGACTTTCGTAATCTTCCAATCCATCCACCAAGACTCGACATTCTCCTCTTCGTCCGATTTGAAATGAGACTTTTACTTCCGGGAGAAAAGTAGAAAGCTCAGTACGGAATGCTTTGAAGTCGGAAATCATCACCGTCACTGGTGGCATAGATTGATGTTTCTTCCCAGAACGACAAGCGTCCATTTTGGGAATTTTTGAAGAATTTTCTTCTATGTCGCTACAATCGGATTCAGGAAGAATCTCGTAAATATTGTTAGACGGCATAGGATCAACGGAAGGGAAATCCGTCCGTTGTCTTTTATTTTTACATTCAGATTCTATAAGATCATGAATGTTATTAGAAAAATGTTGAATAACGGATTGTGATTTATTCCGTATTGAATTATTTTTAGCCTTAGGCTTGTTGCCTTTCCGGTTGGACGCAGGCATTTTTGAAATTAATGAAATTTTAAATTAAATTAACTAGGCTAAATTAGTCTTCGATTAGACTCCTAGCTAGCCTTAAAAAAGGCTGATTAATTTCTTAGTCACTCTAATATCACTCTTTGTATCACTTAGTCACTCTAATATCACTCTTTGTATCACTTAGTTAGTGATTCAGGTAGCCTTGAAAAAGACTGAAGCCTTGAATCAATGAAACTCTAGGTAGCCAGAAAAAAAATTCCAGGAGCCAAGAGCTATACGCGTGCGGTGCGAACGACTGTTCAACACCGACTGATCTATGTTTAATTTCTTTTTGTCTTCCTTAACTATGTTTTTCATAGCAGGATCACGAGAACGTTGATATTGTCGTCGACGAACATTCTTCAACCGAATGAGCAGTTGAAGATTGTCATCGATGATAGGAGAATTAAATTTAGTTTGAGCTGAACTGAACTGAACTGAAAGATTTGTAGCTTCGATAATGTAATGATTCAAATTATCAATTGCTGTGTCGATGTCCGCAGAATTTTCTAAAATAGTTTCTATGATAGTTGAATATAGAACTAATTGGATTAATTATAGCTTCGTTGGAAAGTCTGAATGTTACAGGAAGGTGATTTGAGTCAAAGTCCGCATGTGTAATCGGTTCACTACAAATGTGACTTTGATCTGTTAGAACCAGATCAATTGTAGACGGGGTTTTCACGGAAGAGAAACAAGTCGGATTACTGGGATGAAGAACTGTGAAGTAACCAGCTGAGAGTTGATTATGAAGTATTTTACCATTACTGTTATTTTGCCTACAATTCCACTGGACATGCTTATCATTTAAGTCCCCTATTACGAAAAATTTCGATCGATATCTTGTGAGTTTTTGCAAATCGCCTTTAAAGAAATTTAATTGTTCGCCGGTGCATTGGAATGGCAAATATGTTCCAGCGATGAAATAAATTCCATTAATGGTTTCAACTTCGATTCCCAAGCTTTCAATAACTTTAGTATTGGAAGAAGGTGAAATTCGATGTTTAATTTGCCGTTGGACAAAAATGGCAACTCCACCATCCATTCCAGTAAACCTGTCAAATCGATGAACCAAATATTGTGGATTACTTTTCAGTTTGACATTTGGTTTAAGGAAAGTTTCTGTCACAATGGAAATGTGAATTTTGTGAACTTTGAGAAAATTATAAAATTCATCTTCACTCGATTTCAAAGATCGACCATTCCAATTTAAAATATTCAAATAATTATTTAACATCACTGTTAAATTTTAAATTCATTATAATATTATTTGCAAATTGCCATTTGATTTGAAATGCTTCAAAAAGTAATGAAGTCGAATTCATTCGGATGATCATTTGGAAAAGTTGATCTTGTAGGTAGATCATTTTATTTTCAGTTATATCGCCTAAATCAACTTCATTTAAAGAAGCGAATGGCATTGAAGGAATATTTGTAGGTAGACTGCCATTAGAAGAAGATGATATGGCCGATCTAGCTATTAATAAATTATTTTCGTAAGAAGATGAACTGCAAGGCGGTCCTGTGTTTTAATTATTTACATTAGAAGAAATGGGTGGTAGATTTTTACCTGTTACACTAGCATAACTGACATTAGAAGAAAATGATGACGAGGTCGATCTACCTGTCAATAAATTGTTTTCGTTAGAAGATGAATTGGCAGACGTACCTGTTTTTTGTTTTAAATTCGAAGAAATAAGTGCCTTAGAAGAATTAGGCGTGGCATTTGTAACGGTTTTATGATTCTCAGGTATGTTCTGTAAATTTAAGGTCGTTGATTTGACTTGTTGTCTAAGCGAAGATTTCAAATAATTGGATTTATGATTTCCATCGCAATTTGAGCATGAAAATTTATCAGTGGTTCCATAAAGTATTATTTCAGTGTATTAGGTAAAGTTCATGGGAAATTCCAGAGCGTGGTTTAGAAGTACCATTCGCTCTTTTTTCATAAGTATTACTTGGGAAGGGGCAAAACCAAGCAAATCTTTTAGTTCATTTTTAAATTCATCAGTACTTTGATCATTTGATAAGCCTTTCAAGACAGCCTTGAAGGGTCGGTCTGATTTTATATCATATTTCTCGGACAAATATCGAATAAGACGTTCGTAATCTTCCAATCCATCAACCAAGACTCGACATTCTCCTCTTCGTCCGATTTGAAATGAGACTTTTACTTTCGGGAAAAAAGTAGAAAGCTCAGTACGGAATGCTTTGAAGTCGGAAATCATCACCGTCACTGGTGGCATAGATTGATGTTTCTTCCCAGAACGACAAGCGTCCATTTTGGGAATTTTAGAACAATTTTCTTCTATGTCGCTACAATCAGATTCAGGAAGAATCTCGTAAATATTGTTAGACGGCATGGAATCAGCGGAAGGGAAATCCGTCCGTTGTCTTTTATTTTTACATTCAGATTCTATAAGATCGTGAATGTTATTAGAAAAATGTTGAATAACGGATTGTGATTTATTCCGTATTGAATTATTTTTAGCCTTAAGCTTTTTGCCTTTCCGATTGGACGCAGGCATTTTTGAAATGATTGAAATTTGAAATTAAATTAACTAGGCTAAATTAGTCTTCGATTAGACTCCTAGTTTGGAAAAGTCTTGATATAGACTGATTTTGTGGTAGTCCTAATAAAGACTGATTAGTTCGAATAATAGTTCTTTGAATAGCTAGCATTAAAAAAGGCTGATTAATTTCTTAGTCACTCTAATATCACTCTTTTTATCACTTAGTCACTCTAATATCACTCTTTGTATAGCCTTGAGAAAGGCTGACTAATTTTTAGTCTTTAAAAAGACTGTTAGTGATTCAAGTAGCCTTGAAAAAGACTGAAGCCTTAAATCAATTAAACTCTAGGTAGCCAGAAAAAATTTCCAGGAGCCAAGAGCTATACGCGTGCGGTGCGAACGACTGTTCAACACCGACTGTTTTGTGCTGAACTTATTCATATGTTTGCTTCCTGTCTCACTTGTATTGTTTCCATGGCATTTTACCCGAGCTTGTCGACGCTTGTCAACGAAGTCTTATTTCGTTTTCGTTTATTGATCAGAGCAGCTCGAGAGTTGACCCAGAGTCACCCAAACAACTTCACTGATGTTCGTTTTAGCAACCTGGAGTCACTCTAGATCGGACTCCAATCGCGTAGTTTCGCTCTGAAAATTTTCTCGTGTCGCACCACAACATCCATGCGAGTTTGTTTATTTTTTTCTCTATGAGTTGTTGTTTAGGGCGCGTACCACGTACTCGATTGATGTGAAACTCATTAAGAACACTTGTCTTGAAAAGAGAAGAAAAAAAGAGATTCCGGTGTTTCTCAAACACGGTACACCGGAAACGGCTTCCCAATCGCTTCGGGGACAACAATTTTCGATAATAAAATAAAAACGATACAGTTTTCATACCAATCAAAAACATTGTGCCGAACACCGACCATATGTGAGACAAAAAAAAAGCCGTTACAAACGAATCGAAACTGGTAGCAAACGAATCGGTGATGCTCAACCTAAAGCGGAAATTATTTACACTTTCTTCAAGAGCTTTACTTTCCGTCCTTGATTATGTTTCTCGGTTTTGTTTTCGTTTCTTCTTTTTTTTTCGGTTGGACTGCTAGCCCCAATTGCAAGACCGGCCGAAGCTACCACATAGACAAGCATTTCCCGGTAGGTCTTGTCTGACGGTTTAGCTCTGTTTCAAACACCGATCGTTCTTCAGCGCGGCACTTACGCGGTTTACAGCGCTTCTAAGCGACCCTAATTGGCACTTCTGGAAGACTACTGCTCGGGACACGATTGTGTCAATTAAGCAGGTTTATTGACTTGTTTGTAAGAGAAAAAAGAAAGATTCATACGCTACACACAACCGAGAACACGACCCTTTCTGTAATGTACAGAACTTTAATCGAGGGAGTTGCCTTGGTTATCGAGTGTGGTAGCAGTTATTGCTGAAAAGGACCAAACACAGCGTGGTCGTTCCGTAATGCCACCCACCGAAGCGACAGGCGCACTGATTAGAGACGAGGTACGAGTTTGTGCAACGGTTTCAGAATTGATTTCCATGACACCACCAACTCACACACACCGACACACATCAGAATGTCACGCAAGGCTCGTTCGTGTTTCTTCTTCTGCTACCAACAGCTGCAATCATGCACATGTGTTACATGGTCTAATGAGCGAACATAAACATGCACTACCGATTGGAAAGCGGTAAATTATTTGAACAAAATGTTTTGACTGCTTGATTGTATTTATCTGGTACAATGTTTAACCGCACACTGCACTGTGGGACGGCTTCGTTGCAAATGGGACTATAAATTGGTATTTTCGGTTCGGTCAACTCTTGGTACGATTCAAGGAATCAACATGAATTATTTATTTGTAAATCTTTTAAGAAATACACTTTCATCAATTTTAGCTAGAATTTATCTATAAAGCAACAACAACAATAACAAAATAGTATGAAAAACAATACCCACTGCCAGGTTCCCCCCCCATCCGTGAACTGGTTCGGCTCAATTAACGTTTTGATTGCCTAGACCACACGAACCCACAAAGAAACCAAAAAAATCGGCACAACACTACTAAAATACCACCGCGGTAACGTAACACCACCGGTTACAGGCAGCGGTACTTTTAGCTGGTACCAACTTGCGCGTATGACGCCTTGTTTTGCCGGTACTCTTGGGCCCCCGGAATGTGCGAGCTCCGGTTACGTTACAGTTCGATATGGATGAAAAAAAAAACCAGCAAATTATTCAATGTATCAAATTGGGACCTGATCCCAAGCTGAGCGGTACGGCATTTGTTATTTCATGTCTAACCAGCCACCGGCCTGGGCCTGGTCGTAGGTGCTTTTTTTGGTCATAGATTGTCTTTGTTGTAGATACTAGAAGCCATTTTTGTTTGTGGGGAAATGATGCATTGCGAGAAGTTGTTGAAACCCACATGCTTTCATTGTTCGATGAGGATTTAAGTTCTTTTAATTCGGTTGATGTATAGTGTTAAAGATTTTTTTCACATTTTTCGATTAGAATTTCAATGACCTCAGAGAATGTGATTGAGACTATGGTTTCGAAGCTGAAATCCGACTTAAAAACAACCGAAATCGTGATGCATCTTGAGTTAACACCGGAAACGATTTGTCGGAGGGCGTTTGAAACAGATTCTTTGTCGTTAGGTGCTTTGAAGCGGATAATCTTAATGACTATCCCGGGAAGTACGGACGCAGTTGATACCATTTCGAAACATTTGAGAATCTTTCAATTTTTATAACTTGTTGTTGTACACTTTTCTCTCACCACTTGTGTAACCGTTTATTTGTTTCCATCAGCTTGTCTCAAAATGCGCGAACTTCCAGCAGGATGACGTCAAAATGTTGTGCAAAAATGATTTTAAAAAACCAAATTCGTCAGTGCAGTTCAAATTGAACTGCTTAGTGCAAACTTAAACAGTTCAATTTGAACCGCTAAGCAGACGTAAAGTTGATGCTATTTGCAAAACACTTCTTAAAGCTTGCTTCAGATAGAATTGGAACAAAGACAATTGCCTGTATTTCAGTTATTTATTATTGAAGTCAAGATATTTTTTTATACAAATGTAGCATTTTCTTCATACTTTTCAGAAAAAATACGGATAAAATTATTCGTCACGGTTTCGAAGGAATTCTCGAATTTTTCCTGTAACACGGCTCATTGGGCGGCGCACACCTTCTTCGTCCATCGTTTTAGCTATCTTATTCCACCAGGTCGTCATCTGATTGATGTCTTTGACAACCTTTACCTTTGCCTTGAGTCTCCCCCTCATAATTGCCCAGTATTTCTCAATAGGGCGGAACTGGGGGCAGTTGGGTGGGTTAAGGTTTTTCGGAACAAACTGGACCCCTTTCTCTGCATACCATTCTTGAACGACTTTGCTGTAATGACAGCTTGCCAAATCTGGCCAAAACATTACGGGATGGTCGTCGGATCGAATGAACGGCAAACTTCGTTTTTTGGAGACACTCTTTTTGGTATAGTTCCGATTTTATTGTCTTATTTGTAACGAAAACTTTCGTTTTTTTGCCACAGCTGCAAATACCCTGCCAAATCATAAACTTTCTTGCAAATTTGTCGGCAAAAACAAATTTAAATTTGGCTGGAACATCCACCCGAGCTGTTGCCAAGTAAAATGGTTGACGTGGGATTTGCCCGAAGTTAGCTTTGACTTAGGTTTCATCGTCCATCAGAAGACACCCGTCGAACTTGGTCAGCACCTGGTCATATAGTTTCTGAGCACGAATTTTGACTACACTATTCTGTTTTATGGTCCGATTTGGCTGTTTGCTAGCTCGATACGACTTGATTCCTTCCCGGAGTCGAGTTCTCTCCACGATACTATGGGCAGCACCGAGTTTTCTGGTCAAATCACGGTCCCACAGATTAGGATTCCTCTTAATCGTCTTCAAAATCTTACCACGCAGTTTCCGGTCGACAGTTCCACTCCGACGATTGGCTTGAGGCTTCCGACCGAATCGTCGTCAATGTTTCCTTATATCGTTTGATAACGTGCCATACGGTATTTCTGGGCAATTTCAGCTGTTTAGCTAGCCTAGATGCAGACCACAATGGATTTTCCAAATAACTGTGCACAATTTTTTCCCTTCTTTCGGCTTCCATGCTGATTGTTTACAAAGTACAGTCGATTTACGGATTGCCAAAAATCATACGTGAAGCAGACAAAATTCCCGACACGTGGGCGCCAAGAGCTTCCAAATCCGTCTACTAGGAGCGCCACAATATGAGCAAAAGTTTGTTCCAATTCTAAATGAAGCCAGCTTTAAATTGGCACCGAAGTGTCATGTCTTTTCCGACATGTCGAGCAAAAACGTCTTTTTCGGCCAATACTGGCCGATTCAGGAATGGTCATGTGCCCAAAGCACAAACTTAGGATAACCCCTAAATGACCATTCCTGAATTGGCCAGTATTAGCCGAAAAAGACGTTTTCGCTCGGCACTGCACTGACGAGTCTAAGACGAAACGTAAAGAAAAACGAAAAATGATCGCAAAAAAAGGTTTTGCTAATTCACGTTTGAATAAGCGTATACTGAAGGCGAAAGAGTAGAAAAAATGTTCTTCGTTCCAAACAATATTTGAATCTTACAGCCTATTAGGGGTATAAATGAGTTCGTTTTTTTCGAAATTTGAAACTTTATTGGCAAAAAATGGTTTGGTCGAATTCCACAAATCGATTCCATTTTTGAATTCGTCGTAATTGAAGAACTGCTGTTCAGTCTGGCCATCTTCATCGACCGGAGCAAATAGTAATCGGAAGGAGCAATGTGTAAGGTATACGGCGGGTGGGGTAGGTAGTTGCATTTGAGCGATTCTAAGTATTTTTTTTCATTTAAAAGGTATTTTTATTCAGGTCTATTTGCGTACAAGCTTTACGTGGCCGAATTAGCCGATTTTTTAAATAACAAATTTTTTGAAGTGGATATCGTTGTCACTCTTTTTCTAGGAGGAGGAGAGCTTCCATTTCCCTCCTGCGAGGGTTGAGGGGCACGTCTCGTCATCCATTGCCTCATCGGTTGTATTGTTGTTGGCGTCCGTCTTCGTTTCGTTTTCCTTGTTGTTCGTAGTCTTGAGCTCGTTGCTAGTTGCTCTAGATGCGTCTTGTTTTACATTAGTTGCAGTTGCTGGTTGGTTTGATGGTGAAACATGAGTACTTCGCTCACTAGTTTCCATTATTGAACGGTTGACCTTGTCTTTGGTTGAAGATGTCCTTTTTGCAGTTTCGGTTCAAGGTTCACCGTAGTGTGCAGGTTGTTCACAAAACTGGCATGTAACCAGCTGATTTTCATAGGTAATCAGCGTTTTACACGGATGTGTCCCACCTTGACCACAAATGATGTAAGATGGAATTGCCTTACGTAGATGCATACGTACCACTCGCACGCCATTCCGGATACCGGGGAAAAAATTCCGCCATACTTCCCTTTCGATGGAAAGGACTTCACCGTACTGCGACATATTCTCCCGAACGTACTGATCGGTGACCTGCGGGGGGAGGTCATGCACGCGTACTTCTATGGCACTGTCCACCATGTGCACAGGGATTTTGTATTTAATGTTATCACACTCAACGCTGTGCATCTCATTGTTAACTGAAGCGAATGCAATTGCATCTCTTTCACGTTTAAACATAATGTACACACAGTTAGACGATTTGTTAAATTGAATCTCACTTACATTATTAGCGTCTAGATGCATTCGTTCTTTAAGTAAGATTTCAATTTCATTCGCTGCTGGTCTAACTTTGCAACGCTTGAGATCTATACAAATTGAATTTGGTCTTGTAGGCCAAGATTCAGGCTTTGTTAAATCGTACATGACCATTCCGTACACTCTATTGTTCACTGGCGTATTGTCTTTGTTTCTGTTGTTTCGACCGTAAACGATTCTCGACTGCGTCGGGTGAGATGCGAGCACGAACTGGGATTCTAAGTATGTTTTACTGGCTGTGCAACATGTGGGCGAACATTGTCATGTTGCAAAATTACTTTGTCGTGTCAATCGGTGTATTGTGATCGTTTTTCTTGCAATGCTCGGCTCAAACGCATCATATGTCGTTGGTAAGTCTCCCCCGTAACCCTTTCACTCGGTTCCAGTAGCTCATAATACACCACATCCAACTGGTTCCACGATATATAGACTTTCGGGCCATGAATATTTTTAACGACCGTCGATGATAATACATGGACGGGGTTTCCATGTTTTGGATGTTTTGGATCTTCGTGACCGACCAACTTTTCATAACTAGTAAGAACTCGATGCGTAAACCTTTTTGCCTTACTCATATAGAAAGGTTATGCAATTACTTGAAAAACTGACTAGTGAAAATTGGCCAAGTGTCATATACCATTATACCATTCGACTCAGTTCGTCGAGCTGAGCAATGTCTGTGTGTGTGTGTGTGTGTGTGTGTGTGTGTGTGTGTGTGTGTGTGTGTGTGTGTGTGTGTGTGTGTGTGTGTGTGTGTGTGTGTGTGTGTGTGTGTGTGTGTGTGTGTGTGTGTGTGTGTGTGTGTGTGTGTGTGTGTGTGTGTGTGTGTGTGTGTGTGTGTGTGTGTGTGTGTGTGTGTGTATGTGTCAAATAATCTCACTAGGTTTTCTCGGAGATGGCTGAACCGATTTTGACAAACTTAGATTCAAATGAAAGGTCCGGTATCCGGTTCCGGAAGTACCGGAAATAGTGGTCATACATACCAAAATGGATCTCACTCACTTTTCTATGCGATGGTTTGACCGATTTTCACAAACTTAGATTCAAATGAAAGGTCTTCCGGTCCCATATGGAATTCCTGATTCCTGAATTTAATCCGGATCCGACTTCCGGTTCCGGAGTTATAGGGTAAAATGTGTTCAATATTATACACCGTCACTTAAACTGGCGGAACAAAAACCATAAAAAATGTTGTAAACTGGACTCAAACCCGTTATTCCCAATCTTAGGGTCCAATGAAAGGTCTTATGGTTCTACCGAAAATTACTGCATGTTTTCGTATGCAACAAACATTTAAATCGTTATTATCTTTTGTATAAAATCTTCGTCATGTTAGTTGGTGGCCGTACAAACCGACTCTCGGGTTCTCGAGTTCCGGTGCCGGAAGTGCATATAATAGTGAACCCACTTCGTTTTCTTAAGGATGACCTACGCGAGCAAAGCACTGTTTCATTCTGTAGGGAGTGTATCAAAAATAAGCTATCCACAAATTTTTCTTTCAAATTATGATAAAAAAAACGATATTTTATTCAAACTAAAAATTGATCCTTTATTGTACGAGGTTAAACTTGAGCAAAAAGAAAACCGGATGAAAGTTATTCCTTCACGAGTTTTCGAACTTTTGATCGAACGCTCTTCATCAAGTTCCAGACAAGTGTTGCATCGCATTTTTCGGACGCTTGAGCCTAAATTTTTTTGAACTCCTGCTTGTTCCCAGCTGCCTAACCAGTCTTCTTGAAGACCCTTTTCACGATTGCCCAGTAACGTTCGATGGGTCGAAGCTGGGGGCAAGTTGGTGGATTGATATTTTTCTCAACGAAAATTATACCCATTTTCCAAGAGCCAATTGAGAGTGGTTTTGGCATAGTGAGCCGACGGCAGCCAAAACAGTGGAGGTGTACTATGCTTCTTATATAAAGGCAGCAATCTCTTCTGGAAACACTCAGATCGATAGATTTCTGCATTTATAGTTCCGGTAGTGTAAAAAATGGTTGACTTCAAACCACAGGAACATATTGCTTGCCATACCAGTATCTTTCGACCGAATTTCTCCTCTTGAATCGACCTGTCCGCATCGCTCCCCAACGATGACAGTAAAGTGTTGTAGACCTGGAAGGGTTTTTGAGTCCTCCTTTACACAAGTCTCATCGTCCATCAAAACGCAGGCATCCGGACACTGCGAATGACGCGAATACAATTTCCGGGCCCTTGTTGCTGCTCGCTTCTTCTGTTCTACACTTTGTTTCGAGATTTTCCGCTTCTTGTAGGTCTCCGGGTGATTTCGTCTCTTGACACGCTGGATCATTGTGACACTCGTTCTTGCTTTTCTGGCCAAATCACGTATTGACATTGATTTGTTCTTCATTATTAGAGATACCACTTTCTGGTCCAGTTTCGGGTTGGAAGAACCGGATTTTCTGCCTCTTCCTGGTAGCTCATCCTAAGAATAATGTTCCCCAAACTTATTAATTATGTTTTTAACACTGGCATGATGAATTCCAAACCGCTTCGCGAATTTTCGCATAGTAATACCCTTCTCACTTAGCCATGTGTCCAGAACTTTAATTTCCACTTCCTTTTCAATACGCGACATTTTAAAAACGCAGAATTTCAACCGCACAAACAAGTAAAGAATCGAAAGCTGACAGCCTAACGCACAGCATGCACAGCATCTGAGCATAAAAAACCATCACAAACAATCTCTTCAAAAATCGAACAGAAAATTTTTGAATAGAATACCACAATATTATACATGAGAAAGGCATCATTACACCACTAGGTGGATTAAAACAGGTTTTTAAATTATAAAACTTTCTACGTTTTAATTAATTTTATAATCGCAAATGGATCATTACATTCAAACCAATTCGCACCCTCTCATTCTGCTACTAATGCAGAAGACGATAGCACCCAGTCGACGCCACTCTATGGACCAAATGTCATCAGTGACACACGACGAGGTATGAGATATGAGCTGGTGAGCACTTTGCCATTTCACTTTTTGAAGATCTAGACTAGAATACGTATAAGGTGTTGTGAAATTCGGGTAGATTCAATTTATTGACTAGCCCTAAAGAAGACTATTCAATTGTCGGCCCTCTTTAAATTAGATGATACTATTTGTGACTAGACGTGATAAGTATAATTGCAATGTAGTCAGGCCAGCCAGACAGCATTGCCCGAAATGATTCCATTCTTTTGTCTTGCATTTTCATGCAATAAACCTTTCATTATCTGAACATCGATTGGAATATGAATTAATATTTTATTTTATTTTTATTGGTTAAGAAAACAGTTACATCATATGATAGGCAAAAAAAAATAATAGTGGTGCTATTCGAAAACGCAAAGCCATCTATCTGATTCGATTCCATATGTACCGGAGTAATCGCCAACTCGACCAACATCAATACATCTACCAACAATACATCTACTAACTTACACCTAATCAGTTTAGCAGCGGGAGTAATTTGCAATGGGAACGGATATGACAATGAATAATGCATCGAATAGGAACTTTCTAACTTGGCTGCAATTTTATTTCTCCTGGTGACCGAAATATCGATTACCGATGTTCCTACTTTTTCTTTCTTCATGTTGCACTTATGCAAGTGTTCATACTCTTTTACCATCCCACCACGATCGTGTCGGACCAGCCTCCCACAAAACACCTGCTATCGAACACGAACCTCGGACTTGGAGGAGGCATTCGCCTTTGCCACAGCCGAAGAATTGACGTTCATCATTCATCATTCCTTCGTCGGCTGGGGTTTTTTTTTCCTCTATGCAAACACTTGGGCGAAGAGTAAAAGTAACCCACATTAGAGAGTGTGCCCCTTTTTCCCTGTGGTGTTTAGTAGTAACATTCCCGTTAGGAGCAATCGCGCCACACCAGCATTTGAGCGTTTGCATCTGTTTATGTTTTGCTTCAACGGTTTTTCGTTTTCTGGAGGCGCTGTCAATACTGTAAATCGGCGATCTCGGGATGGCAAATCGACGGTAATAAAAAAATATCAAATACACAATAAGTGAGTCTTCTTCACTGCTTGGCAACCTTCAAAGCTAAATGGAAGCCCGAAAGTCAATATAAGCGAATGTAAATAAAGAAGTTTTCAACGCGGAGCCTTAAAAAACCTTAAATAACGCAGCAACGACGCCCCTCATACCAGGTGGCATTGAAGAACCAGCCCCGAGATTCGTACGTAGCGGAAAAAAAGGTAAGACCGGGTACAACCCATCGCACAGTGGTTCGAATCAATAAAAACGTGGACATAAATCAGTAGCTGCCAAACCGTTCTTTTAATGCATATAGTTGCTTTGAAGAAATTATTTACAAATATATACCGCGTAATTTGACCCTATCATTAATTGTTCATGGCCTACTTTGACAAAAAATGTAACCATAACTTTTTTTTCTGAAGAGATAGAAATTTTTTTTCTTCTACAAAGTTTCAGAACTATTAAAAATAGTTTACTGTGTCAAATATACCAAAAGTCTAGGTCGCACCGTTTCGGATATACAAAGCGTTTTAATGGCAACCCCCTTAAAATCAGTTTTTTATTCATAAATTGTTTCGATTTATTTTGTTATGCATACTTTGTTTGGAATAATTTTAGAATTTATAAAATCGCACATTTTTGTTGAAGGTAGTGCATAGGTTTGTTCTTTCCTGGCAAAGTTATGCAACATTTTACCTTTTTTTACCTAGGATAAAACCTTGCACCGAAGCGAAATATGCAACTTTATGCAGCTGATTTTTACAAAATTTGTAGGAAAAGATGTGCCCAATATCATACAAACAAATCTAAGTGGAACTCGGTGGAACTTTTTTTTAGGTCTTTTCAAAGTTAGTTTTAATTACTGAATTATGGCAACCCCCTTAAAACTAGTTTTCTAGTCATAACTTGTTTCGAGTTATTTTTTTATGCATACTTCGTTTGGAATAATTGTAGAAAATATAAAATTTCATAAGTTTATTCTTTTCTGGAAAATTTATGCAAAATTTTACCTTTTTTTACCTAGGAAACCTTGTGCCGAAGCGAAATATGCAACTTAATGCAGTAAACTTTAATAATGCTTATAGGAGAGCATGTACCTTATCCAATTTATTTTCCAATGAGAATATCTTGAGTACTATTCGTGTGACTCATTTTCACTATGGCCATGCTGAAACCATGAATGGTTAAGAAACAGAGGGCACAGTGGTCCAAAACTGGAAAAAGACGGTCAAAAGTCTGTACTTTCACTGATTTTTAAGAGCTAACGTGTCTTCGAAGAAGTTTTACAAAATTATATAACGCTTCTTTTGAAAGTAGCACCTTAATTTTTGTTAAGGGGGTAGTACCGATTTCGAAAAAATATAATTTTGTTTATAACGAAAATTTTTTTTTTCTATCTCATTTCAAAGAAAAAAACATTTCAAGTATTTTTGCTGAAGATATGAATAATGTAAAAAAATATTTTTTGAGATATTCGCTTTATTTTAAAAACAGTTTTTTTTTTGGGTTTACCTACATTGAATTTATCTGTATTACCTAAGTATCTACTACAAAGTTAGCATTTAAATGAGTAACTTTTCCCAATACTTTTTACAACCTAATCAATCAACTAGGTAGTTAATGTTACCTAATAAATCATTACAATATGTCACTTAGTCGCATTGCATTCGATCAATCAGTATCAGTCAGGCTATCGTATTGTTTTATGGAATCGCTTATTTGAAACCTAAGAAAAAACCGTACATTTATGCCTTGGACGAATTTTTGTATCTTTGTTATATTGTACAGGCTGTTGAAAAAAGGCTTTGTGTGGAATACCCCATGGATTATTACTATACATGCTATGCACGTATGCAAATATACGAAAGATATTTCTATCCTATTTCCGACTACCAGTCTGGACGCGCGTAAACACGCATAATTCATGCCTGCACGCGCAACTTAAGCAAATTGTTGCGATTTTTAGTTTGTTACTTTTTACAATTGACAATATTAGAATAAATCTAAGTGGAACTCGATGCAATTTTAGGCCTTTTCAAATTTAGTTTTAATTATTGAAAATCCAAAAAATTATCAAAACTTCAACACATATTTAAAAAATGGAAAAATGTTTTCTAGACAAAATATGATAAAGTATTGTTAAAGTACAAACCTTTACGAAAAGATTCCATGTTTAAACGTGTAAATAAATTGAGTTATCGCGAAGCAACACGATTTTTAAGACGAGATGTTGATCGTGCGACGCTCACTGCAAAAGCGAGTTACAGAAATAGCAGACGCGTGGCGCCCTCTGTTTCTTAACCATTCATGGTTTCAGCATGGCCATAGTGAAAATGAGTCACACGAATAGTACTCAAGATATTCTCATTGGAAAATAAATTGGAGAAGGTACATGCTCTCCTATAAGTATTATTAAAGTTTACTGCATTAAGTTGCATATTTCGCTTCGGCACAAGGTTTCCTAGGTAAAAAAAGGTAAAATTTTGCATAAATTTTCCAGAAAAGAATAAACTTATGCATTAGCTTCTACAAAATTATGAAATTTTATATTTTCTACAATTATTCCAAACGAAGTATGCATAAAAAAATAACTCGAAACAAGTTATGACTAGAAAACTAGTTTTAAGGGGGTTCCCATAATTCACTAATTAAAACTAACTTTGAAAATACCTATAAAAAAAGTTCCACCGAGTTCCACTTAGATTTTTTTGTATGATATTGGGCACATCTTTTCCTACAAATTTTGTAAAAATCAGCTGCATAAAGTTGCATATTTCGCTTCGGTGCAAGGTTTTATCCTAGGTAAAAAAAAGGTAAAATGTTGCATAACTTTGCCAGGAAAGAACAAACCTATGCTCTACCGTCAACAAAAATATGCGATTTTATAAATTCTAAAATTATTCCAAACAAAGTATGCATAACAAAATAACTCGAAACAATTAATGAATAAAAAACTGATTTTAAGGGGTTTGCCATAAAAACGCTTTGTATATCCGAAACGGTGCGACCTAGACTTTTGGTACATTTGACAAAGTAAATTATTTTTAATAGTTCTAAAACTTTGTAGAAGAAAAAAATTTCTATCTCTTCAGAAAAAAAAAGTTATGGTTACATTTTTTGTCAAAGTAGGCCATGAACAATTAATGATAGGATCAAATTACGCGGTATATATTTGTAAATAATTTCTTCAAAGCAACTATATGCATTAAAAGAACGGTTTGACAGCTACTGATTTATGTCCACGTTTTTATTGATTCGAACCACTGTGCATAGTTGTGAAAAATTTGATACCTGTGCTGCTGCTGCTGCTACGGCTGGGGGTTGTGCGTGTGGCAACTTTGGCACATGTCCCGGGCCCGCACCGAAAAATAGCGGATGCCGCACGTAGGGGTTAACTGGAAGTACACAACAGTAACAACAACAACAACAACAAGTACTGAAGATTGGACTTGTTACTTAGAGCCAGTTTTGTGGAGCGCTATTTTTTTTTACTCGGAAGCTCGGCAAAATCGGGCGAAGGGGGCCATACACGGAGATGTGGAAATATTTTCCTGGTTTTGCTGGAATGGATCGAAACAATACCGAAAACAAAGTTAGTGTGACTTTTTGCACTACAGCGACGTGTTTTGCATAATTGGTGTGGCCTTTCGGAGATAGCCCGGATGTTGGCAGCTTGCAGGGTGTTAACAAAATTCCGAAGGAAATTGATTAGAGAAAGCATTCGATGAGTAAAGTTTTGCGTTGAAACAAAGCGCCCGCGCGCTCTTGGAATCGATTTACCATTTTTTGTTTGCTTGTTTGTTAGTTTAGGTCGTCGTTTGAATGTGATGTAACCGATCGGCTGCCATCGTCAACACAGGGGCATTTTTGCCAGAAGAATGTTTGAGATAAGATCTGAATATTCATAAATGGATATAATATTATGTATTCATATCAAACCGCATGGTTCCTCTTTCTTTCAGAAACACTCGTTGACAAGCGGAAATATTTACTCAATTACTTAATAGAAGAGATGTTTGTAAAAAATCGTTCGTTACTTCATCGGTGACGCTTGATCACAATTGGATTGGATTACGGCAATGGCGGGATTGTTGATTCCGGAAAATTAATTTCCCCGGAAAATCGGTACTATGAACACGACCATTCTGAAATTAACCACTTGTTATCGCGTGCGTTTCGTGCGAAAAATCTGGGCATATTGCATCGAATCGCACGCACTCACGCGGACATCTACCAGCTATTTTTTGCTGTAAATTGGCCTATAACGAAAAAATGATGCTCCGAGTGTATGTTGAACACCGTTGGAGGGCTGAAAACGCCGAATGAATGGATGTAGTTCATGGCGCGGAATGCGTTTTGATTACTGACAAACCGCGTTTACTATGTTTTCGAGTTGCATATTGATTCCTTCATGCTTCCTGTTTAACTTCTATGGACCGTTTGGGAAATAATACCATTTGAACTCATAATGATCATTTCTTAACAGTATGATAGACACATTTTCAAGCCGCTCCATCTCTCCATCAGAGACAAACAAAAAACATAACGAAAGGAAATGTTGTTTCACCTGCTTAACAGAAGGACGACGACTCATCGGGTTCTTTTTTTGCAGAATACGCGATTTGATACCCGTTACATGGCATGTGATTCGTTCTAAGCAAGCGATATGATGATTGAAACGAATTTGATCATCTGTGAGCACACATTATTTTAAAGAACGTTTAACGTTAAAAATAGTTGAATTCGTTTACGAATGACACGCCTAACACATCACCATATGTGTCTAGTTTTAACAATAAAATCATATCTCTTTGAATCGGTTTCGCCTCGACGAAATACTTGACTTGCATTCATTTTTCTGTTTTCGGTTTAAAATCTTCAATAAGGATCTTTGAATTTTGACAATTGAACAACCATCTGCTTAGCATTACAGCCGGATATTATTATCTGTAACATCACGCAAAAAAAAAACAAAAATTTTACGTACAATTGTTGTTTCATTGTTTTCATTTCATTTCGTAACTTCATTTGTTCATTTATTAATAAGTTCCTACCGTTTGCTAACAGATGGTGAAACGTGATTTTTATTCAAAATATGCGGTAGAAATAGAGACGGGCTATCCGTTCACGAGCGGTTCAAAAGACCTAGTTCTTTTGGAAGAATGAGTGGACAACAGTTCTTTATTGATGAACGATAGTTCTCTTTCTTCAAAAGAAATAAAAGTGATTGAAATCATTAATAAAGTGTATTAATAACTGTATATTTCGAAACGGTCGTAGTTTTTAAGATTGAAATACAAATCGTATATAAAGGGTGATTTTTTAAGAGCTTGAGAACTTTTTTAAACAATAAAACGCATAAAATTTGCAAAATCTCATCGGTTCTTTATTTTAAACGTTAGATTGGTACATGACATTTACTTTTTGAAGATAATTTCATTTAAATGTTGACCGCGGCTGCGTCTTAGGTGGTCCATTCGGAAAGTCCAATTTTGGGCAACTTTTTCGAGCATTTCGGCCGGAATAGCCCGAATTTCTTCGGAAATGTTGTCTTCCAAAGCTGGAATAGTTACTGGCTTATTTCTGTAGACTTTAGACTTGACGTAGCCCCACAAAAAATAGTCTAAAGGCGTCAAATCGCATGATCTTGGTGGCCAACTTACCGGTCCATTTCTTGAGATGAATTGTTCTCCGAAGTTTTCCCTCAAAATGGCCATAGAATCGCGAGCTGTGTGGCATGTAGCGCCATCTTGTTGAAACCACATGTCTACCAAGTTCAGTTCTTCCATTTTTGGCAACAAAAAGTTTGTTAGCATCGAACGATAGCGATCGCCATTCACTGTAACGTTGCGTCCAACAGCATCTTTGAAAAAATACGGTCCAATGATTCCACCAGCGTACAAACCACACCAAACAGTGCATTTTTCGGGATGCATGGGCAGTTCTTGAACGGCTTCTGGTTGCTCTTCACTCCAAATGCGGCAATTTTGCTTATTTACGTAGCCATTCAACCAGAAATGAGCCTCATCGCTGAACAAAATTTGTCGATAAAAAAGCGGATTTTCCGAATGGACCACCTAAGACGCAGCCGCGGTCAACATTTAAATGAAATTATCTTCAAAAAGTAAATGTCATGTACCAATCTAACGTTTAAAATAAAGAACCGATGAGATTTTGCAAATTTTATGCGTTTTATTGTTTAAAAAAGTTCTCAAGCTCTTAAAAAATCACCCTTTATTAGAGACTTCTAAAAGAGTGCACAAAAGTGAAAGATTGCTACTTTAAATACATGCAAAATAATACTTCGGTTCCATTTGAAGAGCTTGTTACCAATGAAATATAATAATTTGCATTCATACGGTTTTTGTAGAAACATTCAAAATTTTTGAAGAACGAATGAACGGCTCCGGAGAACTAGTTCTTTCAGTAGAGCTATCAAGATAGGAACGGTTCTTTGAAATAAACTGTTTTGCCCATTTTTAGTTAGAAAGTTACAGCCATACAGTTTCAGAACCAGTATGTGTCATTTAGCTGAAGCGTAAACATCAATACTTCTATCACTTTGAAAATTTCGAGTTTTGTGGCCGAAAGTCATTGCATTTTGGTGAAAGTGTATGGTGAACAAGTTCTAGCTGTTAGACATGGTTTGCACGGTTTAGAAATAGTAATTTTGATTTGGAAAACGAAGAACGAGCCGGAATGTCACCAATGTTTGAAGATGAAGAATTGAAGGAATTGCTCGATCAAGACCCGTCACAAATGCAAGAAGAACTTGCAAAATCATTCGAAGTTACTTAGTTGGCCATTTGCCAACGCTGGTTCCAAAAGGTAGGCCATTGGGTGTCGTACGAATTAAAGCCAAGGGACGTCGAACTCCGTTTCTTCACGTGCGTACAACGACTCCAACAACACAATCAAAAGGTTTTTTGCACGGAATTATTACAGGCAGGGAGAAGTGGGTCCAACACTACAATCCAAAATGTCGGGCAACGGCCCTTCAGAATATTCATTACCTGAAGGTTATACCTTATGATAAAAAAGAACCGGAATTTTCATTTTAAAATTCCCGCGCTTGTCCAATCGGTAAACTTTTATTCTCTCAACGTCCTTTTCTAACATTTTCAACATTTCGGAACACTTAAATCCATTTGCAACACAAAATTTGATGCACGCACGTTGTTCTAAATTTTCATCCATTATAAAAATCGCCACACGAAATTTTTTCAACTTATTTAGAAGTCTTCCAACGACAATTCAATGCTTAGAATTCTTAGACACAATCTGGGAAATGGGAATGGGAAGTCCTACCCCACACGCCGTATATCTCAGACATTGCTCCTCCCGATTATTATTTGTTCCGGTCGATGCAGTTTGGCCTGGCTGACCAGCACCTTCTTAATTATGATAAAGTCAAAGATGGATCGATTCGTAGAATTTTTGAAAAGGGTATCCGTGAATTGCTATAAAGATGGAAAAGAGTATTAACTAGCGATGGATAATACTTTGAATATTGATTTTGCAACCATTTTTTGTTAACAAAGTTTTAAATTTCGAAAAAAAACGACACGAACTTATTTAGTTTACAATGAGGTCTTTTTTTACGCGGTTCTTTTTTACGTGGATTTCCGAGGTTACGCAGTTTTTTTTTTACCCGGATTTCTGAAGTTATACCGTTTTTTTGTTTGGTCTTAGAAATGCATGAAACGTCGAGATCTGGTGTTATCCCGAAATTTTTTAAAGTCAACTCTGAAACAAATTTTTTGAGATTATACCTGATCTGGACGTCTCATGCATTTCTAAGACATATAGCATCAAACAATTCATTTTATTTTAATTTTGCGTTTTTCTTTCTACGAGGATTTCCGAAGTTACTCGGTCTCAAATTCTCCCAAAGTCGATCTTTCGAAAAAAACTACAAGGATCAGCCTCATGGGGTGGCCATTGATGTGGAACAAGGCAACCAAAATTTCTAATGATCTACAATCAAAAAGCTCAATCAATCCGAACCAACACCGAACATAATTTGTCTTGATTTGCATTTGTTTTATAACCGACGAAATTGCACCATTATCCCAAATGTATGCAATTATATCTTTGTACATACATGCGATTTCGATAATTAAGCTTCTCTTCGCCAAGCTTGTGTTCAAGTTTTTTATGCAAGCAGTTTTTTAGCGTTAAGTTTCTCTACCATTCTGTGATTTAGGTTGAAGCGATAAACTATTTCTCATTATCAATCGAGTTCATCTAATATAACATAAATTAGAAATTAATCTTAAGCACTCAAAATTTATCCAGAGGTAGTTGTCAATTTATCATGGGGAAACGACATAACATGGAATTCCGAGCTTGCATGACACATGATCAGAGCATACCAATTAAGGGCTGAGGCCAATGTATTTTAGGGCGTTTTAAGGGCCATTTTCACGCTTTAAATCTGATTTTCTCAGAAACGGTGACGAATATAAAAAAACTGTGAAAATTTCAGAATGATTGTTTAACTTTAGCGGTCGGGAAAGACTTTTTTCTGGAGGAAGAGTTGCATAGCTGAAAACGTCAACTTTCAACTTGTTCATTGAATATCTCGCCTTCAAAAGCATGGGTCAAAAATCTATCCTGACAATGTCTAGATAATTTAGTTTAGATGCGATTAGTGCATAAAAACATATATGTTGTCGCGATAAAAATTAAGTGAATATTATTTTTGTAATGGTAAGTACGTTTCTATGGCGGCACCATTTTTTTCTGCTCTTGTATCCTGGTAACGTAACGAAACATGAGAGAGAAATAAAATCGGCTCATCAAGACTGCCAAACAAGCGGTAGCTTTATTGGATTTTATGTGATGTAGTCAAACTTGTAACCGAAAATATCAAAACTTTCTTGGCATTTTACACATTTACGAGAGAGCATGAAGAGAAATGTAATACGCACAGCGAGCGACACGATTTTACGCTAACAACTGGCATCAGCCCTCAAAGCTTCAAATCGTTTTATGGCGCGTTTTTGTCTTGCTGTCTAGCAACAACCTACCTCTAGCATGCTAGGAGTAGGACTGAAACGTTAGTTTTAATTTCGCTTCTATTTATAGATTCGCGTGCTTCCAACAGCTTCGCTTTTGCATCGATTGACCAATCAGAGCGATGCTCTCTCTTTGATTCATCGCTTACTCCTTCCAAACCGTCGTCTATGGCAGAGAAATCCGGTATGCCAAAGATTTTTATCAGCCAAATAGGACACTGCTCACTACTAATCAAAATTTTAATCATATATAATTGAAAATACGTTGCTTGATACATTCAAATCGAAACATACAAATATTTCCTATCAAATGATGAAATAATATTAATAATTGATACAAAACAGACTGAGCTGTAAGTGTTTAAAACCTGACCACATTTCTACGTGTAGTTTTTCTTGAGTTTCTGATTTGCACCCCTAATAAAGATGTGTTCCACATCAAAAAATTTTTTTGAGATCACACCAGATCTGCACAATTCATGTATTTATAAGGTATTTATCATTAAAAAATAAAATTCATTAGTTTTGCGGGTTTTATATGCGGATTTCCGAAGTTACGCGCTTTTTTTAAAGCAGATTTCCGAGATTTTGCGGTTTTTTTTACGCGGTACGTATCTCCCGTGTAAAAAGAGACCTCAGTGTTTAGTAATAACTAACCAAAGAGTTCTGGATTGTTATAATCGGTCCACTATTAACGGATATATCTATATTTCCATATAAACGAGCTTATCCTAATAGTAGAAGTTTTGAGTTATTAGTGAAAGCTTTTGTATGAAATTTTTTTCTCAACACTTGAAACGTGGCAGTTTGTCACGTTTCCATTTCAGCATGGTTAATTTTTGGCAACATTATTGTTCGCAGTTATAGTGGCATATCCAAGATATACAAGATAGATAATAGTATCTACGAATTCAAAACGATTATTTAAATATTTTTTATAACTAGATCGGTTCGGTTCCGTTTTTGCCTTTCTCTATAGAAAGGTATTAGAATTGCTGGAAAAAACGACTTTCGAACGGAGTCTCGGAGACCCATAGTGTTATATACCATTCGACTCAGTTCAACGAGATCGGAAAATGTCTGTGTGTGTGTATGTGTGTGTGTGTGTGTGTGTGTGTGTGTGTGTGTGTGTGTGTGTGTGTGTGTGTGTGCCTTTTCGAAGATATTTGAACGCGCTCAATTTTCTCAGAGATGGCTGAACCGATTTTAACAAACTTGGGCTCGTTTGAAAGCTACTGTCGGGCCATTGATCAAGTTCGAAGATCAAATGGCTGTGACTTTTGGTTCCAGATATATGATGGTATAAGTGACGTAACCGACAAAACACGTTGATTTTCACCGCTCTTATATATATATATATATATATATATATATATATATATATATATATATATATATATATATATATATATATATATATATATATATATATATATATATATATATATATATATATATATATATATATATATATATATATATATATATATATATATATATATATAAAAGCGGTGAAAATCAACGTGTTTTGTCGGTTACGTCACTTATACCATCATATATCTGGAACCAAAAGTCACAGCCATTTGATCTTCGAACGTGATCAATGGCCCGACAGTAGCTTTCAAACGAGCCCAAGTTTGTTAAAATCGGTTCAGCCATCTCTGAGAAAATTGAGCGCGTTCAAATATCTTCGAAAAGGCACACACACACACACACACACACACACACACACACACACACACACACACACACACACACACACACACACACACACACACACACACACACACACACACATACACACACACAGACATTTTCCGATCTCGTTGAACTGAGTCGAATGGTATATAACACTATGGGTCTCCGAGACTCCGTTCGAAAGTCGTTTTTTCCAGCAATTCTAATACCTTTCTATAGAGAAAGGCAAAAACGGAACCGAACCGATCTAGTTATAAAAAATATTTAAATAATCGTTTTGAATTCGTAGATACTATTATCTATCTTGTATATCTTGGATATGCCACTATAACTGCGAACAATAATGTTGCCAAAAATTAACCATGCTGAAATGGAAACGTGACAAACTGCCACGTTTCAAGTGTTGAGAAAAAAATTTCATACAAAAGCTTTCACTAATAACTCAAAACTTCTACTATTAGGATAAGCTCGTTTATATGGAAATATAGATATATCCGTTAATAGTGGACCGATTATAACAATCCAGAACTCTTTGGTTAGTTATTACTAAACACTGAGGTCTCTTTTTACACGGGAGATACGTACCGCGTAAAAAAAACCGCAAAATCTCGGAAATCTGCTTTAAAAAAAGCGCGTAACTTCGGAAATCCGCATATAAAACCCGCAAAACTAATGAATTTTATTTTTTAATGATAAATACCTTATAAATACATGAATTGTGCAGATCTGGTGTGATCTCAAAAAAATTTTTTGATGTGGAACACATCTTTATTAGGGGTGCAAATCAGAAACTCAAGAAAAACTACACGTAGAAATGTGGTCAGGTTTTAAACACTTACAGCTCAGTCTGTTTTGTATCAATTATTAATATTATTTCATCATTTGATAGGAAATATTTGTATGTTTCGATTTGAATGTATCAAGCAACGTATTTTCAATTATATATGATTAAAATTTTGATTAGTAGTGAGCAGTGTCCTATTTGGCTGATAAAAATCTTTGGCATACCGGATTTCTCTGCCATAGACGACGGTTTGGAAGGAGTAAGCGATGAATCAAAGAGAGAGCATCGCTCTGATTGGTCAATCGATGCAAAAGCGAAGCTGTTGGAAGCACGCGAATCTATAAATAGAAGCGAAATTAAAACTAACGTTTCAGTCCTACTCCTAGCATGCTAGAGGTAGGTTGTTGCTAGACAGCAAGACAAAAACGCGCCATAAAACGATTTGAAGCTTTGAGGGCTGATGCCAGTTGTTAGCGTAAAATCGTGTCGCTCGCTGTGCGTATTACATTTCTCTTCATGCTCTCTCGTAAATGTGTAAAATGCCAAGAAAGTTTTGATATTTTCGGTTACAAGTTTGACTACATCACATAAAATCCAATAAAGCTACCGCTTGTTTGGCAGTCTTGATGAGCCGATTTTATTTCTCTCTCATGTTTCGTTACGTTACCAGGATACAAGAGCAGAAAAAAATGGTGCCGCCATAGAAACGTACTTACCATTACAAAAATAATATTCACCTTATTTTTATCGCGACAACATATATGTTTTTATGCACTAATCGCATCTAAACTAAATTATCTAGACATTGTCAGGATAGATTTTTGACCCATGCTTTTGAAGGCGAGATATTCAATGAACAAGTTGAAAGTTGACGTTTTCAGCTATGCAACTCTTCCTCCAGAAAAAAGTCTTTCCCGACCGCTAAAGTTAAACAATCATTCTGAAATTTTCACAGTTTTTTTATATTCGTCACCGTTTCTGAGAAAATCAGATTTAAAGCGTGAAAATGGCCCTTAAAACGCCCTAAAATACATTGGCCTCAGCCCTTAATTGGTATGCTCTGATCATGTGTCATGCAAGCTCGGAATTCCATGTTATGTCGTTTCCCCATGATAAATTGACAACTACCTCTGGATAAATTTTGAGTGCTTAAGATTAATTTCTAATTTATGTTATATTAGATGAACTCGATTGATAATGAGAAATAGTTTATCGCTTCAACCTAAATCACAGAATGGTAGAGAAACTTAACGCTAAAAAACTGCTTGCATAAAAAACTTGAACACAAGCTTGGCGAAGAGAAGCTTAATTATCGAAATCGCAAGTATGTACAAAGATATAATTGCATACATTTGGGATAATGGTGCAATTTCGTCGGTTATAAAACAAATGCAAATCAAGACAAATTATGTTCGGTGTTGGTTCGGATTGATTGAGCTTTTTGATTGTAGATCATTAGAAATTTTGGTTGCCTTGTTCCACATCAATGGCCACCCCATGAGGCTGATCCTTGTAGTTTTTTTCGAAAGATCGACTTTGGGAGAATTTGAGACCGAGTAACTTCGGAAATCCTCGTAGAAAGAAAAACGCAAAATTAAAATAAAATGAATTGTTTGATGCTATATGTCTTAGAAATGCATGAGACGTCCAGATCAGGTATAATCTCAAAAAATTTGTTTCAGAGTTGACTTTAAAAAATTTCGGGATAACACCAGATCTCGACGTTTCATGCATTTCTAAGACCAAACAAAAAAACGGTATAACTTCAGAAATCCGGGTAAAAAAAAAAACTGCGTAACCTCGGAAAATATATATATATATATATATATATATATATATATATATATATATATATATATATATATATATATATATATATATATATATATATATATATATATACATATATATATATATATATATATATATATATATATATATATATATATATATATATATATATATATATATATATATATATATATATATATATATATATATATATATATATATATATATATATAAGGGTGCCAAAATTTTGGGATCACCTCTATTTTCGTTGACTTCTAGTGCTCAAAAGTTTAAGCACCTCGAAAAAAGCCTTCATGCAAAATTTGACCTAAATCGGACATGCTTAAGGGGTGCTGCCCGGTGGTAAAGGTTTGACAATTTTCGATCTTGAAAAAGCACCATTTCCAAAATCGAATTTTTTTATGCCGAAACTCTTAAAACTGCATGAAACATCGAAATTTAGTGTCATCTCAAAAAAAAATTTTTTTGAAAAAATCAACTTTCTGGGAAATTTTGTTTCGAGATGGCACTAAATCTCGACGTTTCATGCAATTCTAAGCCTTTTGGCAACAAATTTTTTTTTTTCGATTTCGAAAATTTCATGTACTCCCCACTATGGTGATTTTTCAAGATATATGAAAATTCCACTAAGTGGACTAAGAAGGCATTTTTTAGATTAGAATCACTGTTCTCATACAAATAGGCAACGCAAATGTCAAGCACTAGTTTGGAAAAATGATGCTGACTGTGTGACATAAACACTGAAGCATGCTTTTGTGAACTACTCGAGTCAATCTGAATCAATTGGTGTCAAAATTAGTATCCGAAATTATTTAATAAAAGTATGAAATATATTTTCATGAGACTGTTATGAAAGAAGAGAAAGGCATTATCACACCACTAGGTGGATTAAGAAGGGTTTTTTTTATATCTTATTAACAACACAAAACTACAAAAAAATATAAACGCGTTGCGAAACATGATTTATTTAGTCATCGACTTAGGCCCGTTCCCAGGATTTCGATAAGTTGACTTTACCAATTTCGGAAATATACGAAAAACGTCGGAATGGAACTCACGCCGATTTCTCAGATATTGCTTGGCCTATTTCACGAACTTGTATTAAAATGAAACGTGCTATTATCTCGTATGACAATTCGACGTAGACTTTTCAAATGGGCCTAAAAGCAATTGACAGAGTTTCTTTATTATGCCAATGGTCGTTAGGTATCTCGTACTGTTTGATAACTGGAAATATTGCCTTCCATTCTACATGAATATTTTGAAAGTAAATCTGAAAATTAAGTAGTTATCAACATAATAGAAAGTAAACGAAGAGAAACTCTCATTGGTTTAAGTAAACGTATGAAATGTTCACATCAATTTAATTTCATCGAGATGCAGCTTCTAGATCCGGAAACACAGGATGATGAATGTTGAAAATTTCAAATCGTCATTAGAAGTAACGTTGCAACGAAATCAGTAATTTTTTTTCCTTTTGGTTCCAAACTGTTTCAACTTCAAGGTCTTATGAGTTGGTTTTTATACAAACTTGGCTTTACCGGTTTCCGGAGATGCCTACCCGAGTAAAGTCTAATATCGAAATGGGAACAAATTGAAATCTGTTTATGATAGCAACATCAGATTGAAACCTTATTATGATAACGACTTATTAAATTTTCGACTGACAGTACATTATGGTATCATTCAACTTAAAAAAATACTTTCAAGGCAAAAGTTTTGTGAAACTAAAAAAATGAAAATGTTAAAAGCAATAACTTAAAGAATCAATTGAAAGAGGACAAATTTCAAATGGCGACACAAAAATACAAAATTAAGCTTCATTGGAAGAATTATTCCATCAGTCTTTTGCTTTTTACAAAAATGCGTTGACATCCTGCCGAGTTGACCGCATCCATAACTGTGAAGAAATGATTTTTTTTTCAACATTTTCCAGCTTGATACAAAGAATTTGATGCGAGAGATGTATTTGACGTCATCGTAATTTTTTTCTTATTTTTGTTAAAAAAAGAACCCTTAGGGGTTTAACTCAATCTTGGCAAAGTTTCAGAGTGGAAAGATCAATACTTTCGGAGCAGTGAATTTTTCAATTACGACCCGCACGCACGGAGCGTACCGCAGCGCAGTTCGCTCGGATACGGGCTTAACTTGTCGACACATGTCGCGCCACAGATCGAATCCTAACTTTTTCAGTTTATTGTTAGCAACGTTTCAGGCAGAAAGCGAGTAAAATTGGGACAAAGGATTTACGTGAGTAATAAAATAATGGTGACATAAAGCTTTTGCACTTCCTGGGAAGAGAAAACTTTCATTTTAAATTCCTTGTCTCCGTGCGGCTCAACATAGTGAAACGATTGTGTTCCAGAAATTATTTTACATTTTTTGAAACGATTTTTAAAAAAATTCTCTTCTTTTACATAATCTTCCGAACATTTGTATATGACTGAAATATTGGGTTCTCTACCCTAGATGCTTTCCTAGCCAACTTGTACAATTCATTCGCGGTCGAAATTTGATCATTTGTAAACTTCCGCGACGTACCCCTGGACCCCATGGCCCTTTTCCATGAACTGTCGCGTGAAAATTCCACTGTGCAAAACGATGAAAATTAGGCTCGCGAAGAAAAATATTCGCAAAGTGTTTTACATTTTTGAATTGCTGAGGAACGCCGTCAGAAAAATAGATGCACTTGCGTATATGTGGGTAGTATTGTGAAAAATAATGATTAAGAGCTTCGAAAAACAGACACAGCTATTGCGTCATGTTTCTTGCAATCAGAGATAAGTACTAATGTTTTATGATCGATTTTACTGTTCATATTATAATAGAAAACAATGGGTCGTTGTTGGACGCTTGGTCGTTGTTCTAATGAAAGCCAGTTATGGCATTTTGAATAACGAAGGCGTAATTTTCCGCAAAATCACAAATTATTAAACTTTCGTCACTCTTCAATCTTTTTTCACATTTAAAAATATGAAGTTTGTTTTCAAGCAATGAAAAATTCATGTGCAGCTCAGCCATAGCCATAGCAGAAAAAAAAGTCAACGCCGGAGAGCTCGGGTCGGTCGAAAATTTCACGTACCATATTGAAATAAAAAAATACGTGTCGAATGTTATCGAGTTCTTTAGTAAAAAAATGGTTAGATGAAAAAAAAATTTTTTGGGTGGCTGATTTTGCGTGGAATGATATGTTTTAGCATACCAGTTTCATCTAGTATATTGATTTTTGCATTAATATTTAAAAGAACCAATTCGTCCAGATAATTACAATTACAATAAAGTACCAATGTTTACCCATTCCATTTGAAACAAGAAAATAAATTACTCAATGCTCATTTCTAACTAATTCTGCATTAACTGACCGTAAGTCATAAGTCTACACAAGAACTAAAAATTTATTGAAGACATTATGTTCTATCTGTGGTCTGTTCTGTTCCAGGTTCCGGAAGTAGTGGTCTAAAATTCTAAAACGAAACTCATTTCGATTTCTTAGAGATGATTTTATGTTTGAGAACCGATAATAGTTCGTGGAAGCCAAATCAAGTGGACAAGGTGAATCGGCAAGTAATTGGAACCCTAAACCGTTGGTCTCAACCATGGTAGCGATGCTCATTTGCTTCGAGTAAAACCATTGCACAGCGATTTAGTTCTTCAATAGCTTTACTAATGCACGCTAATACTTTTGTTTTGACGTAGTGCTACAAAAGTGTACCTTGGCAATCCCAGAAAACCTACATTCTGGCGTCTTCGACATGTCAAACATGTATTTGAAGTGCGCTTGCGTTAGTCTTTTTAGTCATTTATAAGCAGGGCTTTTTTGTCATTTTTCCATAAGGGGCACAATTTTTGTACCCCCTTCACAATGTTTTACGGAGAAAATATCGAAGTCATTTCTTGTTTTATTGGTAAAAAACATAATATTTTAGTAAAATATAATAGCTGCTTATTATACTTATTTTTTGGTTTTATTGTTATAAAATATTAACTTTTGTTTAGAATATACGCAAACAAATTTTCAAGCAGCTTTAGATTTTAATCAAATTTTGTTCATGAATCTTTTCGTAATTATTTTCTCGTCGTAACTTCTATGCTATGGACAGTATTGACGAGAAGAGTTAAATTCAAATGAAAGGCGTTGTTTCTGAATTTCATTCGAATCGAACCTCCGATTCCTGAATCACAAGGTGATGAGTTTTGAAAATTTTTCAAACAGTTAAATAAGCGACAACTTAGAAAAGTAACAAATTTTTCTAATCTGATCTTGAATCTCTTTCAAAATTCTAGTTTTGTGAGTTGTAGGATGATGGGTGTAAAAATCACAACATTTTCTGTAGTTTTGACACTTTCTGTGGTAGTGAAGTTTCGGCAATCACAAAACTCATAAAACCACTATATCACGGTGTAATCTGCAGGATCTCTGGGTACATGCCTGTCAGCGCAAATATCTCGCAAGCCTATCGTGGATCGTTCGATTCTAGACTTGGAAGGATTCCTCAATATTGAACTCGACAGCAAATTCACCCGAAAAACGAAGTCATCGTCTCCTTATCGGATTTCTGTATCGAGACTTTACTGTGGGTTGTGTTGGTTGTCACTATAGGCGTTGTTTCAGTGAAAAGTCTCTTGAACTCATAAACTTTTGGGCTCTTTTTTCCAACATGGGATTGAAATTCCAAGCTATATGGCGTCTAATGCTTTTGTACCTTCGCACAATTTCGCACCTACTTTCATGGCTTCATCATAATTCAACAACCTGTAGAACAACGCCGAGCATCCGAATTGTAGCATGAAAACAGTACTAAACCACAGCATTGACACGAAAAAGTTTTACTGGCCCATAAAAACGCTACATGTGCTTCCGCCGTAAACTACGCCGGAACCCACAGCGCTGCCATGTCGGATTATTTTCGGGGCTGCCCCGTTCCGGCTGGATTACGGCGACATAAGTACATTTGCGTACAGAATTTTCTGACACCGTTTCGCTTGGGAACGGGAACAAACTCTGTTCTACTTGTTATATTAAAACATTGGCAAAAACATACAAACATAGGTGCTATCTAGGGGTTTATTCCGCATAATTTTTCGCAACAAAAAAAACCTCCTGCACAAATACGTAGAATTCGTTTGTCAAACATCATATGTTAAGTTTTAACGAAAATCGAAACTGAAACCGTGTACAGTCGGTATGATGCTAATCGATGCCGTGATATCCCTAGTTTACCGCCTTGTCGCGAACATGCGTAAAGCTACGTGAATACGTGAGAACGAACGGTTGGTGGCTGCATCACGACATGCGATGAGACACACACGGACGCACTTGGGTAAAAGCCGCACCATTTAGTACGAGGTTAAACAACCTTGATTTACTGGCACACGATCGTGCGAAGTCCGCTGCAGTTTTAAGCCCAGTAATTATTTGATCATTTTGTTGTCGTACCCAATCATTAAAAGTTTGGGAAAAATGCTATGTGATGTGATGGGTATCTCCCATTCGCAGGAATTCGCTTGGGAATGGTTTTGGCAAGCTTTTTGCTGCTCTACCTTGGGTCTCCGGCTGTGGGATATAATGCGCTACATGTGTGGAGTGTAAATATTATCATTGGAAATCGCGCGGTAAGCACTTCTCGATAACGTGTGAATGATGAAAGAATAACAAGTTTTTTTTTGTGGAGTTCCGTACAACCAAAAGTATATGTATGAAACGTGATATAGTTCAAAGCAACAAGTTGGCAACAGTTCCCGTTGGTAGCCGAGTGTTTGTAATGCTAGGAGTCGGTTGAACAATGGTACCTACTTTAGGCAGTGGTCTGAGGTGGTGAGACGGGAGCTGTCTATCTATGTCTGTCTTCAATAATCTAGTTAAAGGCAATTGTAATTTTTAGGTCATGTTAGTTGATTCAACTCCTTGACTTGGAGTTCAGGAAGTACCGGAAATAGTGTCGAAAGCTCCAAAACTCAGTTAATACCGATATTTCAGAGATGACTGGATTGATTTTACCATATTGAGTAAAATGAAAGGTTAAACCTTGCCATATACTACTGTTGATGTTTTTATAGAACTCTTCTGATTCCAGAGGTACTGAGCGATATGTGTTCAAAATTTCAAACTGGCATATGAACGATAAACTTTAATTCTTCCAATTTGTATTTCTTGTTGGACTTTGGTTATGTCAGAAGTGCAGGAAGTAATGATTCAAAAGAGTTGAAACGAAACTCACTTCGCCTTGTAAGTGATGATGAAATCTTACACTTGAATAAATTTGAATCAAATCTTGTAGTCAAATAAGGACCTAACGAATTCTATTCGGATCCGATCGAAATGAATTAGCTTCATACCATTTCAGCACGCTTTTGGAGTGGTGATACTGTTTAAAGTAAACGTAAAAAGTAAAAAGTAAAAGTAAAAAGTAAAAAGTAAAAAGTAAAAAGTAAAAAGTAAAAAGTAAAAGTAAAAAGTAAAAAGTAAAAAGTAAAAGTAAAAAGTAAAAAGTAAAAGTAAAAAAGTAAAAAGTAAAAAGTAAAAAGTAAAAAGTAAAAAGTAAAAAGTAAAAAGTAAAAAGTAAAAAGTAAAAAGTAAAAAGTAAAAAGTAAAAAGTAAAAAGTAAAAAGTAAAAAGTAAAAAGTAAAAAGTAAAAAGTAAAAAGTAAAAAGTAAAAAGTAAAAAGTAAAAAGTAAAAGTAAAAAGTAAAAAGTAAAAAAAAAGTAAAAAGTAAAAAGTAAAAAGTAAAAAGTAAAAAGTAAAAAGTAAAAAGTAAAAAGTAAAAAGTAAAAAGTAAAAAGTAAAAAAGTAAAAAGTAAAAAGTAAAAAGTAAAAAGTAAGTAAAAAGTAAAAAGTAAAAAGTAAAAAGTTAAAAAGTAAAAAGTAAAAAGTAAAAAGTAAAAAGTAAAAAGTAAAAAGTAAAAAGTAAAAAGTAAAAAGTAAAAAGTAAAAAGTAAAAAGTAAAAAGTAAAAAGTAAAAAGTAAAAAAGTAAAAAGTAAAAAGTAAAAAGTAAAAAGTAAAAAGTAAAAAGTAAAAAGTAAAAAGTAAAAAGTAAAAAGTAAAAAAGTAAAAAGTAAAAAGTAAAAAGTAAAAAGTAAAAAGTAAAAAGTAAAAAGTAAAAAGTAAAAAGTAAAAAGTAAAAAGTAAAAAGTAAAAAGTAAAAAGTAAAAAGTAAAAAGTAAAAAGTAAAAAGTAAAAAGTAAAAAGTAAAAAGTAAAAAGTAAAAAGTAAAAAGTAAAAAGTAAAAAGTAAAAAGTAAAAAGTAAAAAGTAAAAAGTAAAAAGTAAAAAGTAAAAAGTAAAAAGTAAAAAGTAAAAAGTAAAAAGTAAAAAGTAAAAAGTAAAAAAGTAAAAGTAAAAAGTAAAAAAGTAAAAAGTAAAAAGTAAAAGTAAAAGTAAAAAGTAAAAAGTAAAAAAGTAAAAAGTAAAAAGTAAAAAGTAAAAAGTAAAAAGTAAAAAGTAAAAAGTAAAAAGTAAAAAGTAAAAAGTAAAAAGTAAAAAGTAAAAAGTAAAAAGTAAAAAGTAAAAAGTAAAAAGTAAAAAGTAAAAAGTAAAAAGTAAAAAAGTAAAAAGTAAAAAGTAAAAAGTAAAAAGTAAAAAGTAAAAAGTAAAAGTAAAAAGTAAAAAGTAAAAAGTAAAAAGTAAAAAGTAAAAAGTAAAAAGTAAAAAGTAAAAAGTAAAAAGTAAAAAGTAAAAAGTAAAAAGTAAAAAGTAAAAAGTAAAAAGTAAAAGTAAAAAGTAAAAAGTAAAAAGTAAAAAGTAAAAAGTAAAAAGTAAAAAGTAAAAAGTAAAAAGTAAAAAGTAAAAAGTAAAAGTAAAAAGTAAAAAGTAAAAAGTAAAAAGTAAAAAGTAAAAAGTAAAAAGTAAAAAGTAAAAAGTAAAAAGTAAAAAGTAAAAAGTAAAAAGTAAAAAGTAAAAAGTAAAAAGTAAAAAGTAAAAAGTAAAAAGTAAAAAGTAAAAAGTAAAAAGTAAAAAGTAAAAAGTAAAAAGTAAAAAGTAAAAAGTAAAAAGTAAAAAGTAAAAAGTAAAAAGTAAAAAGTAAAAAGTAAAAAGTAAAAAGTAAAAAGTAAAAAGTAAAAAGTAAAAAGTAAAAAGTAACAAGTAAAAAGTAAAAAGTAAAAAGTAAAAAGTAAAAAGTAAAAAGTAAAAAGTAAAAAGTAAAAAGTAAAAAGTAAAAAGTAAAAGTAAAAAGTAAAAAGTAAAAAGTAAAAAGTAAAAAGTAAAAAGTAAAAGTAAAAAGTAAAAAGTAAAAAGTAAAAAGTAAAAAGTAAAAAGTAAAAAGTAAAAAGTAAAAAGTAAAAAGTAAAAAGTAAAAGTAAAAAGTAAAAAGTAAAAAAGTAAAAAGTAAAAAGTAAAAAGTAAAAAGTAAAAAGTAAAAAGTAAAAAGTAAAAAGTAACAAGTAAAAAGTAAAAGTAAAAAGTAAAAAGTAAAAAGTAAAAAGTAAAAAGTAAAAAGTAAAAAGTAAAAAGTAAAAAGTAAAAAGTAAAAAGTAAAAGTAAAAAGTAAAAGTAAAAAGTAAAAGTAAAAAGTAAAAAGTAAAAAGTAAAAAGTAAAAAGTAAAAAGTAAAAAGTAAAAAGTAAAAAGTAAAAAGTAAAAAGTAAAAAGTAAAAAGTAAAAAGTAAAAAGTAAAAAGTAAAAAGTAAAAAGTAAAAAGTAAAAAGTAAAAAGTAAAAAGTAAAAAGTAAAAAGTAAAAAGTAAAAAGTAAAAAGTAAAAAGAGTAAAAAGTAAAAAGTAAAAAGTAAAAAGTAAAAAGTAAAAAGTAAAAGTAAAAAGTAAAAAGTAAAAAGTAAAAAGTAAAAAGTAAAAAGTAAAAAGTAAAAAGTAAAAAGTAAAAAGTAAAAAGTAAAAAGTAAAAAGTAAAAAGTAAAAAGTAAAAAGTAAAAAGTAAAAAGTAAAAAGTAAAAAGTAAAAAGTAAAAAGTAAAAAGTAAAAAGTAAAAAGTAAAAAGTAAAAGAAAAGTAAAAAGTAAAAAGTAAAAAGTAAAAAGTAAAAAGTAAAAAGTTAAAAAGTAAAAAGTAAAAAGTAAAAAGTAAAAAGTAAAAAAGTAAAAAGTAAAAAGTAAAAAGTAAAAAGTAAAAAGTAAAAAGTAAAAAGTAAAAAGTAAAAAGTAAAAAGTAAAAAGTAAAAAGTAAAAAGTAAAAAGTAAAAAGTAAAAAGTAAAAAGTAAAAAGTAAAAAAGTAAAAAGTAAAAAGTAAAAAGTAAAAAGTAAAAAGTAAAAAGTAAAAAGTAAAAAGTAAAAAGTAAAAAGTAAAAAGTAAAAAGTAAAAAAGTAAAAAGTAAAAAGTAAAAAGTAAAAAAGTAAAAAGTAAAAAGTAAAAAGTAAAAAAGTAAAAAGTAAAAAGTAAAAAAGTAAAAAGTAAAAAGTAAAAAGTAAAAAGTAAAAAGTAAAAAGTAAAAAGTAAAAAGTAAAAAGTAAAAAGTAAAAAGTAAAAAGTAAAAAGTAAAAAGTAAAAAGTAAAAAGTAAAAAAGTAAAAAGTAAAAAGTAAAAAGTAAAAAGTAAAAAGTAAAAAGTAAAAAGTAAAAAGTAAAAAGTAAAAAGTAAAAAGTAAAAAGTAAAAAGTAAAAAGTAAAAAGTAAAAAGTAAAAAGTAAAAAGTAAAAAGTAAAAAGTAAAAAGTAAAAGTAAAAAGTAAAAAGTAAAAAGTAAAAAGTAAAAAAGTAAAAAGTAAAAAGTAAAAAGTAAAAAGTAAAAAGTAAAAAGTAAAAAGTAAAAAGTAAAAAGTAAAAAAGTAAAAAGTAAAAAGTAAAAAGTAAAAAGTAAAAAGTAAAAAGTAAAAAGTAAAAAGTAAAAAGTAAAAAGTAAAAAGTAAAAAGTAAAAAGTAAAAAGTAAAAAGTAAAAAGTAAAAAGTAAAAAGTAAAAAAGTAAAAAGTAAAAAGTAAAAAGTAAAAAGTAAAAAGTAAAAAGTAAAAAGTAAAAAGTAAAAAGTAAAAAGTAAAAAGTAAAAAGTAAAAAGTAAAAAGTAAAAAGTAAAAAGTAAAAAGTAAAAAGTAAAAAGTAAAAAGTAAAAAAGTAAAAAGTAAAAAGTAAAAAGTAAAAAGTAAAAAGTAAAAAGTAAAAAGTAAAAAGTAAAAAGTAAAAAGTAAAAAGTAAAAAGTAAAAAAGTAAAAAGTAAAAAGTAAAAAGTAAAAAGTAAAAAGTAAAAAGTAAAAGTAAAAAGTAAAAAGTAAAAAGTAAAAAGTAAAAAGTAATAAAAAGTAAAAAGTAAAAAGTAAAAAGTAAAAAGTAAAAAGTAAAAAAGTAAAAAAGTAAAAAGTAAAAAGTAAAAAGTAAAAAGTAAAAAGTAAAAAGTAAAAAGTAAAAAAGTAAAAAGTAAAAAGTAAAAAGTAAAAAGTAAAAAGTAAAAAGTAAAAAGTAAAAAGTAAAAAGTAAAAAGTAAAAAGTAAAAAGTAAAAAGTAAAAAGTAAAAAGTAAAAAGTAAAAAGTAAAAAGTAAAAAGTAAAAAGTAAAAAGTAAAAAAGTAAAAAGTAAAAAGTAAAAAGTAAAAAGTAAAAAGTAAAAAGTAAAAAGTAAAAAGTAAAAAGTAAAAAGTAAAAAAGTAAAAAAGGTAAAAAGTAAAAAGTAAAAAGTAAAAAGTAAAAAGTAAAAAGTAAAAAGTAAAAAGTAAAAAGTAAAAAGTAAAAAGTAAAAAGTAAAAAGTAAAAAGTAAAAAGTAAAAAGTAAAAAGTAAAAAAGTAAAAAAGTAAAAAGTAAAAAGTAAAAAGTAAAAAGTAAAAAGTAAAAAGTAAAAAAGTAAAAAGTAAAAAGTAAAAAGTAAAAAGTAAAAAGTAAAAAGTAAAAAGTAAAAAGTAAAAAGTAAAAAGTAAAAAAGTAAAAAGTAAAAAGTAAAAAGTAAAAAGTAAAAAGTAAAAAAGTAAAAAGTAAAAAGTAAAAAGTAAAAAGTAAAAAGTAAAAAGTAAAAAAGTAAAAAGTAAAAAAGTAAAAAGTAAAAAGTAAAAAGTAAAAAGTAAAAAGTAAAAAGTAAAAAGTAAAAAGTAAAAAGTAAAAAGTAAAAAGTAAAAAGTAAAAAGTAAAAAGTAAAAAGTAAAAAGTAAAAAGTAAAAAGTAAAAAAGTAAAAAGTAAAAAGTAAAAAGTAAAAAGTAAAAAGTAAAAAGTAAAAAGTAAAAAGTAAAAAGTAAAAAGTAAAAAGTAAAAAGTAAAAAGTAAAAAGTAAAAAGTAAAAAGTAAAAAGTAAAAAAGTAAAAAGTAAAAAGTAAAAAGTAAAAGTAAAAAGTAAAAAGTAAAAAGTAAAAAGTAAAAAGTAAAAAGTAAAAAGTAAAAAGTAAAAAGTAAAAAGTAAAAAGTAAAAAGTAAAAGTAAAAAGTAAAAAGTAAAAAGTAAAAAGTAAAAAGTAAAAAGTAAAAAGTAAAAAGTAAAAAGTAAAAAGTAAAAAGTAAAAAGTAAAAAGTAAAAAGTAAAAAGTAAAAAGTAAAAAGTAAAAAGTAAAAAGTAAAAAGTAAAAAGTAAAAAGTAAAAAGTAAAAAGTAAAAAGTAAAAAGTAAAAAGTAAAAAGTAAAAAGTGAAAAGTAAAAAGTAAAAAGTAAAAAGTAAAAAGTAAAAAGTTAAAAGTAAAAAGTAAAAAGTAAAAAGTAAAAAGTAAAAAGTAAAAAGTAAAAAGTAAAAAAGTAAAAAGTAAAAAGTAAAAAGTAAAAAGTAAAAAGTAAAAAGTAAAAAGTAAAAAGTAAAAAGTAAAAAGTAAAAAGTAAAAAGTAAAAAGTAAAAGTAAAAAAGTAAAAAGTAAAAAGTAAAAAGTAAAAAGTAAAAAGTAAAAAGTAAAAAGTAAAAAGTAAAAAGTAAAAAGTAAAAAGTAAAAAGTAAAAAGTAAAAAGTAAAAAGTAAAAAAGTAAAAAGTAAAAAGTAAAAAGTAAAAAGTAAAAAGTAAAAAGTAAAAAGTAAAAAGTAAAAAGTAAAAAGTAAAAAGTAAAAAGTAAAAAGTAAAAAGTAAAAAGTAAAAAGTAAAAAGTAAAAAGTAAAAAGTAAAAAGTAAAAAGTAAAAAGTGAAAAGTAAAAAGTAAAAAGTAAAAAGTAAAAAGTAAAAAGTAAAAAGTAAAAAGTAAAAAGTAAAAAGGTGCTGATTGATTGACAAAAAATATCACCCGATTTTCTCAGGCATGGCTGAACTGATTTCCACAAACTCAGATTCAAATGAAAGGTCTTATGGTTTCATAAGAATTTCCAATTTTATCCCAATCCGACCGCACAAAAATAATGAAAAAAATTGTCAATTTTCACAAACTCAGATTCAAATGAAAGATCTCATAGTCCCATAGCTCGCTATTTAATTTTATCTTTATTCGACTTCCGGCTCTAGAATTACAAGGCAATAAGTGTACATCTATGACAAAATGCGCGCTAATTTTTCTTAGAAACTTCTTTACCGATTTTTATAATATTGGATCCAATGGTCTTGAAATTTTTCAAAATGTCCCCGAAAAGTTGATTCAGATCTGACTTTTGGTTCCGGTATTACAGCGTGAAGTGAAAAATTTCCAATTTCATGAGGATTTTCGCAAAAGTAATATCTGAATGAATCTATGTGGGACTAGTAGCCCTCGGTTTCCGCTTTCGACGGCACCGGTAATAGCGATGAAAAGCTCAAAAAAACGGAACTCACTTCAATTCCTCAGCAACCGTTAAATCGAATTTAACAAATCATGATTCAAATTAAAGCTCTTATTGTCTTAAAAGACACTGCGCAATTTCATTCAGATCCGAATTCCGGTTCCGAAATTATAGGCGGATGAGTGTCAAAACTTTCAAACTGTTATACAAAATGATGCAAAATCGGTACGCATCGGTACGTGCTGTTACGGAAGAAGAAGAAAACGCCACCGCCTAGCACAGCCTAGATTTGTTCAATTTTGTATAGTGTGCAGGGTTGCCACATTCAAAATTCAAATCTCTATTAACTTTACATAACACATGGATCAATAAGTCCCGAGACTAAAGCAGAGATGGCGCTCGTAGTAAACCAGTAATCACGTCTTTCTAGAGTACTAACCTTTGCTTGAAACGGGTCAAAACTTTAAGTCGATCCGACCAGAAACAGCTGAGTTATCGATATTGGAGTAAAGTCGTTTTGTAGTTTGTTTAAACAATGGAAAAAAAACGAGTTTCGTGTTTTGATAAAACATTGTTTTTTAATGGGTAAAAACACCGTGCAAGCAAAACAATGGATTGAAAAATGTTATCCGGACTCTTGTCCATCAAAAGCAACGATTTGTCGGTGGTTCGCCGAGTTTAAACGTGGTCGTACCGACACAAATGACGCGGAACGCTCGGGTAGACCTGTGGAAGCCGTTACACCGGAAAATGTGAGTTAAGTGACAAAAATTATAATGAAAGATCGTAAAGTGAAGCTCCGTGAGATTGCTGAGATGAAACAGATATCATATGGAAGTGTATTTACTATCCTTCATGAAAAGTTGAGCATGAAAAAAGTTTTTTCCAAGTGGGTGCCGCGATTGCTTTCGATGGAACAAAAACAGCAACGAGTCGATAATTCAGAAATTGAACGAATTGGCTTTGATCGGCTTCCCCATCCCTTATACTCGCCAAATTTAGCCCCCAGTGACTACTGGCTCTTTGCTGATCTTAAAAAAATGCTCCAGGGAAAAAGATTTGGCTCAAATGAGGAGGTCATCGCTGAAACTGAAGCTTATTTTGAAGCGAAAGATAAATTTTTTTATAAACATGGTATTGAAAAATTAGAAAAACGTTGGAACCATTGTATTACCCTAAAAGGTTAGTATGTTGATGAATAAAAAAAAATTGCAAAAAAAATGTTGTTTCCATTGTTAGTCTCGGGACTTATTGATCCATGTGTTATATGTTTATAAATTGAAAAGGTTCTGGTAGTTTATACCCAAAGAGAGTTTTTGATTTTTTTTTTTTTATTCAATAATATAATTATTTTTTAAGGCACACTGCTTTAGCTCTAAGGTGCCAAGGACTTTTTCTAATTTTATTAACGACTAACTTAAAACTAGGATAGTATGATTGGATAATGTTGTATTGGGGTCGCAGTGGTCGACTTTGGCTGATCCAACCTTCAGCTGGCGGTCGGCACCGGCCGGTGGATGGAATATGTCATGAGTCTTCCAGATGACGTTGGCCGCATCCCTCGGTCCGTGTGGGTCCGCGGGAAACACCCCCAGGCTACGAATACCCGGCGGGTGGCCCGCATGACTAGAGCGACCTTCCGTGGGCGATGATGGTGATGTAAATATAACGAAAAAATATAGAGAAGTAAATATTGCGGAAAACGAAGTAAAATGGGGATGTGGGAACGAAATGACTAAGAACGACAGAGATCTAATTAGTTGACATCGAGATGGAGAAGAGACGGGGAGGGGGGAAGCGAAAAGGTTAGTGACAGCAAGAAGATCTTGTTAGTTCCGATGAAGATGGTGGACAGATGAGGAATCGGGATAATCGGCGGAAGTTAGTGTCGAACCTGCAGGTGAAAATAATTCTTAGCCACAGTTGAAATAACGTCGATAAATAGGAGGAACTTTCTAAGCAAGATGTAACAGATTACACTTGTATATTAATGTGTTTGAGGAACTGGTATATCAGAAGCATATATGAACTATCCCGACTCGCCAACACATCCCGAACCGGAACCTCAGTCGGTCTACCTCGGGCCCTGAGGGATTCCAATAGCTCCGATCTGGCGTCGCGATACTCTACGCACGACCACACGACATGCTCGATGTCCTGATAACCGTCGCCACAGGTGCAGAGCCCGTTCTCCACGATCCCGATACGCCGGAGATGTGCGTTGAATGTATAGTGATTTGACATGAGTCGTGACATAACGCGAATGAAATCACGACTCACGTTCATCCCCTTGAACCAAGGTTTCGTCGATACCTTAGGGATAATGGAGTGTAGCCATCGTCCCAGTTCGTCATTCGTCCATGAAGTTTGCCAACTTTCGAGAGTTTTCTGACGAGAAATACTGAAAAATTCATTGAAGCAGATTGGTCTTTCATAAATGTCACCTTGTAATGCGCCCACCTTAGCCAATGAGTCTGCCTTTTCATTGCCCGGAATGGAACAATGCGAAGGGACCCAGACTAACGATATTGAATAAGACCGTTCAGATAAAGTTCGCAAGTGTTCCCGTATTTTCCCCAGGAAATATGGGGGATACTTTCCTGGCTTCATTGCCCGGAGAGCTTCTATTGAGCTTAGACTGTCCGTGACAATGAAGTAATGGTCTTTGGGCAATGTTTCAATGATCTCGAGGGTGTACTGAATGGCAGCTAATTCTGCGACGTAAACTGAAGCCGGATCACTGAGTTTGTAAGAAGCGGTGATGTTTTGATTGAAGATGCCGAAGCCTGTGGACCTGTCGATGTTTGATCCATCAGTGTAAAACACCTTTTCACAGTTGACTGTTCTAAATTTATTATAAAATATATTAGGGGCCACTCGAGGGCGTACGTGTTCCGGAATTCCACGAATCTCTTCTCTCATGGATGTGTCGAAAAACACAGTAGAATCAGAAGTATCCAAGAAATGAGCACGGTTGGAAGCAAACGAAGAAGGATTAACATTCTGAGCCATGTAATCAAAATACAAGGACATAAAACGGGTTTGAGAATTAAGCTCAACTAACCTTTCGAAGTTTTCAATCACCAGAGGATTCAAAATGTCGCATCGAATGAGCAAACGATATGAGAGATCCCAGAACCGGTTTTTCAACGGTAAGACGCCCGCCAACACTTCAAGACTCATCGTATGAGTTGATTGCATGCAACCCAAGGCAATACGCAAACAACGATACTGAATTCTTTCCAGCTTAATGGAATGGGTGTTCGCGGCGGATCGGAAGCAGAAGCATCCATATTCCATAACGGACAATATCGTTGTTTGGTACAACCTGATCAGGTCTCCTGGGTGGGCACCCCACCAAGTTCCGGTTATTGTACGAAGAAAATTGATTCTCTGCTGGCATTTTTGTTTCAGATACCTAATGTGACATCCCCAGGTGCCTTTGGAGTCGAACCAGACCCCGAGATATTTGAATGTGAAGACCTGAGCTATGTTTCCACCCCCTAGTTGAAGCTGTAGTTGTGCTGGTTCTCGCTTCCTTGAAAATACAACCAGCTCAGTTTTCTCCGTAGAGAACTCGATACCCATTTGAAGAGCCCATGTGGATAAGTTGGCAAGAGTATCTTGTAACGGCCCTTGCAGATCGCCAGCTTTGGGTCCTATAATGGACACAACGCTGTCGTCGGCAAGTTGTCTCAGCGTGCAAGATGTGTTGATACATTTATCGATGTCGTTTACGTAAAAATTGTATAAAAGGGGGCTTAAGCATGAGCCCTGAGGAAGACCCATGTAACTGAATCGTATTGTCGACAAATCACCATGCGCGAAATACATGTGTTTCTCAGACAATAGATTATGTAAAAAGTTGTTCAAAACTGGCGAAAGACCATGCTGATGCAGCTTCTCAGATAGGATATTTATAGAAACTGAGTCAAAAGCCCCCTTAATGTCTAGGAAAACTGACGCCATTTGTTCCTTACGAGCAAATGCCATTTGAATTTCTGTTGAGAGCAACGCAAGACAATCGTTCGTTCCTTTGCCCCTGCGGAAACCAAATTGTGTATCTGAAAGTAAGCCATTAGTCTCGACCCAATTGTCTAGACGAAACAGAATCATTTTTTCGAACAATTTCCGGATACAGGAAAGCATAGCAATCGGCCGATACGAATTGTGATCGGAGGCTGGTTTTCCTGGTTTTTGAATGGATATCACTTTCACTTGTCTCCAGTCATGTGGAACAATGTTGTCCTCAAGGAACTTATTGAATAAACTCAGCAAGCGTCTTTTGGCGGGGTCAGGCAGATTTTTCAACAAGTTGAATTTTATTCTGTCTAATCCCGGGGCTTTATTGTTACATGACAAGAGCGCAAGTGAGAGCTCTACCATCGAAAACGGTGTTTCGTTTATATTTGGTGTCGCGGCGCGGGTGATCTTCTGTTCCGGAACAGAGTCAGGACATACTTTTTTAGCGAAATCGAATATCCAGCGGTTAGAATATTCCTCGCTTTCATTCGTTGTGTTATGATTGCGCATTCGTCGGGCTGTGTTCCAAAGAGTGCTCATAGATGTTTCTTTTGTTAGGCCGTCTACGAACCGACGCCAGTAACCGCGTTTCTTAGCTCTAATCAAGTTCTTAATTTTAACGTCTAACGCCGCGTAATTCCGGTAATTATCAGGTGTTCCATTTTTTCTGAATATTTTATACGCGGAGGCTCTCTCCGCGTTTAAATTTGTGCACTCTTTGTCCCACCACGGGTTGGGAGGACGGATGTTAGTTTTTGCGCCGGGTACACGTTTCGTCTGAGCTTGAGTCGCGGTGTCGAGAATCAAGCCAGCCAAAAACGTGTACTCTTCCTCCGGAGGAAGTTGTTGAGTTCTTTCAAGTTTCTCAGATATCGCGGTCGCATAGCTATTCCAATCAATATTTCGTGTGAGGTCATACGAAACATTGATTGTCTTCGATGGTTTTGAGCCGCTGGTGATTGATATTACGATCGGTAGATGATCGCTACCGTGGGGATCAGGAATTACCTCCCACGTGCAATCCAACCGTAGCGATGTCGAGCAAAGTGATAAATCCAGCGCACTTGGTCTTGCTGGTGGTGCAGGAATCCGTGTCATTTCTCCCGTATTCAAGATTGTCATATTGAAGTTGTCGCAGATATCATGGATCATAGCTGATCTGTTATCGTCGTGAAGACAGCCCCATCCCGTACCGTGTGAGTTAAAGTCCCCTAAAACCAACGTCGGTGCGGGAAGGAGCTCAATGATATCACTGAGCCACCGATGCCCAACCGAGGCTCTTGGGGGAATATAGATTGAAGCAATGCAAAGATCCTTGCCTTTGATTGTAACATGACATGCGACAACTTCAATACCTGATATCGAGGGGAGGTTAATTCGATAAAAAGAATAGCACTTTTTGATCCCCAAAAGTACTCCTCCGTAGGGATCATCTCGATCCAGGCGAATAATGTTAAAATCGTGGAAGTTTAAGGATATTTCAGAAGTTAGCCAAGTTTCGCACAATGCAAATGCGTCACATTTCAGATTATTTACTAAAAATTTAAAAGAATCTATTTTTGGAATGATACTTCTGCAATTCCACTGTAAAACAGTGATTAGATCCGTGACCTCGATGGATGATTTAGCCATCGAAGGATACAATCGCTGAGAGAAGGGGCCAATTTGCAGTCAACTGCTTTAAATATGTTTTTACTGTTGGCATGAAAGCAATTAAAATGCTTTTAAGAGGGTCAGAAATATTAAAAGTTGTAAAAATCCAGTCCACAACATCAGAGAACTTGATAAGTCCAGCACCTAGTTGTTTCTCTGGTAGATTTTCAGGGACGTTTGGGGATTTTGTTGTCCCGGGAAGTGGTGGGAATTCCATCTCGGAACTGAGTTTTCCGAGACCAGGAGCCTTTTGCTTCGGTGGTTTGTCCCGATTCCCGTTAGCTGTAACTTTTCGAAGCCCTTCAGAAGACACCTTCGAACCCTTACTAGGTAGCTTATGAGAGGATTTATTCATTCTTTTCCTACAGCTATGAGGGACCGCCGATGATGGACCTTCCAAAGGGTCGTCAGAATCGCTCTCGTCAGTTGACAAGCAGGCATATGGGTTCGTTGTCAGTTTAGGAGGGGTGGCACTCTTAAGCATCTCGGCAAAGGAACGCTTGGAGTGTGCCTTCAGGGAACGCTTCATCCGATCTCCTCGCAGCTTATACGCAGGACATGCCATTAAATCATGCGGACCCTCCTTGCAGTAGAGACACTTTTCAGCATCCTTACCGCAAGAGCCATCCGCATGAGCCTCCCCACAGTTAGCACACCGGGGCTTATTGCAGCAATGAGAAGCTGTATGCCCCAATTGTTTGCAATTGGTACAATTCATTACTCGAGGTACAAAAAGACGAACAGGCAGACGAACCCGGTCCAAGAGGATGTAGTTGGGCAAAGCAGAGCCGGCGAAGGTCACACGATAAGAGTCAGATTGGGGATAAGACTTTGTTCCATCCCCGGCGATCGATACTGAATGCAATCGCTTGCAGTCCAGTATCTTGACGTTCTTAAGTGAGGGGTCCTTAAAACAGCCCTCTCCGTACTTAAGAACGTCCTCGCAAGTCAAACTCGAATCGGTGACCACACCGTCGATTTCTACTTCGCGAGCTGGCACGTAGACGCGGTACTCCCGCGTAAAATGATCATTTTGAACGAGCTCATTAGCCTGCTTTGAGCTGGTGAGCAGAACCCTGAGCTTATCTGGGCGTATTTTATCAATACTTTTTATAGTATTGTATCGCGAGGACAGATCCCGCGATATTTTCAAAACATTCAATTTTTTTTCTTTAGCCTTGGTCCGGAAATAAACCGAGTAAGGCCCGGCCGAGAGTGCAAGCCCATCGGGATAACTCTTTATGCGAGACTTATTGCTGCCAACAGAAGTCTCCATCTGATCATCGATAACGGAGGGGTCGGGATTCAAATTTAACATGTCGCGGAGCTACCTCCGCGCAGAAATAAATGATTCGGGGGGGTAATGAACGGTCGAATGAAGAAGAAAAAAAAATATACAAAATAATAGTACTTAACTTTTAATCCAACGGGGGCCACCAAGGCCAAGCCCTCGTCGATCGGCGTATCGCCGCTTCGAGGGTGTGCAAAAAACCTCCGAGAGGAAAAAGCACACTCACTTATAATCCGCACAGTATAATCACAATGGCCACTGAAATCTGGCCTTGATCGATCAAACAATCACCGGCTAACGGTACTGTTTCGATCGTCCGCTCACAACAATGCACTGCTTCAGTGTATAATGTACAAAAAACCTCTCACAGAAAAAAAAGCACTATTGTCTATTACACAATAGCGATAATCTAATTTGGTCGTCCGGTCACGTTATCACACACGGCACTGGTTTTTTTCGCAGTAAACACAAAGCACGTCCGTTCGCTCGGAAGGTTGAAACGGCAATGGTGAGTTTTTGATTTTATTCAAGTTTAAAAGAAAAACTCTTGACAGAATCTTCTAGTGATGGTTTTGAAAATATAAGGTATAAGAAAAAGGTATCATTACACCACTAGGTGGATTAAAATAAGGGGTTTGAAGCTTCAATTTTCTATTTTTTCTTCGCCTTCTCGTAGATATGAGCTCGTGATATGTTTCTATTCAACATCAACAGAGCAAAGACATTTTGTGATATATTTAGTCACTTGAATTCGCCTTCTATTATTGTGTACTCCTAACAGAAACTAATTTCATTCAGATCTCTTTTGCAAACTCCGACTTTTGTAAACCATTACTAGTAATATCCCAGCGAAATTTTCCGTTTCTGAGTACAAACAGTATTGTATTGAATTGAAATGGGGAATGATTAGGGAAAAAACAGATGAAAGACATTATTTCACGGTAGAGCACGAAGTCACGACGGCGATGCTGACCACAAGAAGAGCTTTTGAAAATCATCATTGGAATTTAATTAGCCGTCGATTTTCCACGTTCACACTCGAACACTGCCTCTTGAATCGTTCATTCATGCTTTTGGGAGGGGGTGAGTATTTTTTCGCTTCGTTTTTTTTGTTTCATTTCGCCTGACGGAATGCCGCCGAACCGAAAAGTGTTTCTATCTTCCGCAAAATTATATTCAGCGGATGGAGAGGAACAACAACCAACAAGTCATTATTCTGTCAGGGGTTATTATACTCTCAAATTATTGCTATTGCTATAGGAGAGATTTTTTTTTGGATATATTTAGTGTGGGCTTTTCTTGACCACCAACAGAAGAAGCAAATTAAGTGCATTAATCTTTGGTGGAGTGCTAATTCGGTGCTGACTGACCGATGAGCTACGCGAGAGAAAATATTAGGAAATTTATTTCATTATTCATGTTTATCTTATGCTCAGGATAATGCGAATTATTCTTGACTGAAAATCGTTGTTTCAGTCCGAGGGAATTTTTGTTTCTATTCAAATCCGCCGAATGAATCGTTCCGAACGAACGAACCTCTTCCAAATATGCTTCCAGCATCCAAACGATGGTTCGTTCGAAGCTGATCTTATCGCGCCGGTTTTTTTTTTCTAGCACTCGGCCGCTCTCAAGTATCGTGTGATTCTGATCAAGTGACATGCAAATTCCGGCAACTATAATTTGATTACCAAGAGGGTTGACCTTTTTACTGTTTCTCTTTCTCGGTAATCTTTCGAGCCTACCTGCAATCTTCAGGTCACCGGCAGTAAACGCATTACTTCGAAACGTAATTAGCTAAATTTTCTGAGATTTACAACTCTTTCAGCGTGTTCTCGGGTTCGCACGGGCTGAAACTGGCTGGCTGGCTGCCGAAATGACTTTGATAGAACATGCTAATTTGAAACCGGCAGATGGATGAACTTGTGAAATTAACTTCCAACGGCATTTTTATGCCATCATTCCTCGCTTTACCTGCTTCACTTGTTCCCGTATGTTTTGCTTGTTGGCATACCATGTCGTCATGGAAGATGAGAATTTTCCCGCTCTTGCAACATCATGTTTTACTGTGACCTGAACCTGGTGGTGTGACCGACGCGTCCGAACGACGTGATGCGGATCGACCCCGGCGGTGACTTTCGGTATTTGGTGTGCTCTGAAGTTTCGACCAACGATTCTTTGCTGGCAACAGTCTGTTTTCGAAGATTTCTCACTTTGACAGGAGGAGATTACGGTGCGATTTATGTTGTTTCACTTCGAACTGGCGATGTAATTAAAGATAAGTGGGAGGCTGCGAAATGTTCAATCGAGATATTCGATTGAGCAGGCTCAGCCGCTCTTCAGAGAAATGCTATTGCTTTCGAAGAATTACGGTTGGTATTCTGGAAATATCTTTGAAATATAAATTCGTACACACCGAAATCAGTAAATCCGCTTGCTCAGATTTCGATCATTGTGTTAGCTTTTGCTGAAACACGATGAGACACTTGTCATTGCATGTCTCGTGTCGCATTTTCTAAGCATCACGCCGCCAATAATAAAATTGAAAAAAAAACTACTATTTGAATTTGAAAGTCTCCTAATTCGCTGATGTATCAGGTGTTAACTAAGTTTTTGAGAAGATGCTACACAAAAATATTGATGAGATTTAAAAATTCGAAAAATATGTTTCGCGTTTCTCTATAGAAGGATCATAGAATTGCTGGAAAAACTGACTTTTGAACGTAGCCTAAGCTTTGAACCGATTTCAACAAGCTCAGGCTCGTTTTGGAGCTACTTTTGGTTAATTGATCAAGTGCAAATAGAGTTTGGCTCGTTTTACTGCTACTTTATGTTCATTAAACAGGTTATGTTTGGTATCAAGCGAAAACGAAACATGTATCTACTGCTCAAAGTATTTTGCACCTGGTTAGAACATTTGTATAAATAATTTCAATGAATTGTTTTAGTCTTGTTAAGACGTAGTACCGCCTTGAGCTAGTTTTAACTTTGATCAGTATCTAACGAGGAAAACAGATTCAAAAAATGACATGCTAATGCAACTATGCAATGAAAACCGCGGAAATGTTACCGCAGAGACGGGACTCGAACCCGTAGCTAGTTCTTATCCGGGGTAATTGTTTTTGCCAATTAATAGGCCGCAAAAGAAACAAAATCAAAATGTTAAATCAGTGTCTGACGACAAAGATGAAAGTAAAAACAACCTTTCGATGCGACGTGTAAAGACTGTTCCAGAAAGTATGAACGCACTTTGATTTCGCTGTAAATTATTCACAAGTGTTAGATATTCAAATTTTATTCGATATACTGATAATATTAGACTACAACTACAGAATATTATTCTCAACATTGATTATATAAAAAAAATTGCAAGTAACTAAAATTCGATTTTTTATCCTTAACTGTATATAACTCCTTAAATGGGGACGGGTATGGCGTGATGACTGAGTCGATGCCTTCCACGCAGCCTACTTGGGTTTGAGTCCCAACCCCGCACATAGGGTCAGAAACCTTTTCTGGTCCGAAGAGGCGAATGACATCATGGTTAAAACCTCTATAACCAAAAAAAAACTTCTTAAAATCAGTCGGTGTTGAACAGTCGTTCGCACCGCACGCGTATAGCTCTTGGCTCCTGGAAATTTTTTCTGGCTACCTAGAGTTTCATTGATTCAAGGCTTCAGTCTTTTTCAAGGCTACCTGAATCACTAACAGTCTTTTTAAAGACTAACAATTATTCAGCCTTTCTCAAGGCTATACAAAGAGTGATATTAGAGTGACTAAGAAATTAATCAGCCTTTTTTAAGGCTAGGTATTCAAAGAACTATTCTTCGAACTAATCAGTCTTTACCACAACATCAGTCTTTATCAAGACTTTTCCAAACTAGGAGTCTAATCGAAGACTAATTTAGCCTACTTAATTTAATTTAAAATTTCATTCATTTCAAAAATGCCTGCGTCCAACCGGAAAAGCAACAAGCCTAAGGCTAAAAATAATTCAATACGGAATAAATCACAATCCGTTATTCAACATTTTTCTAATAACATTCACGATCTTGTAGAATCTGAATGTATAAATAAAAGACAACGGACGGATTTCCCTACCGTTGATCCTATGCCGTCTAAAAATATTTACGAGTGTCTTCCTGAATCCGATTGTAGTGACATAGAAGAAAATTCTTCAAAAATTCCCAAAATGGACGCCTGTCGTTCTGGGAAGAAGCAACAATCTATGCCACCAGTGACGGTGATGATTTCCGACTTCAAAGCATTCCGGATTGAGCTTTCTACTTTTCTTCCGGAATTAAAAGTCTCATTTTGAGTCGGACGAAAAGGAGAATGTCGAGTCTTGGTTGATGGATTGGAAGATTACGATCGTCTTATTCGATATTTGTCCTAGAAACTTCATAAATTTTATTCATAGGCTGTCTTGAAAGGCTTATCAAATGATCAAAGTACTGATGAAACTAAAAATGAACTAAAAGAATTGCTTGGTTTTGCCCCTTCCCAAGTAATACTTATGAAAAAAAAAGCGAATGGTACTTCTAAACCACGCTCTGGAATTTCCCATGAACTTTACCTAAAACACTTCAATCGAAGTGACGTAAACAATTTGAAAACTTTAGAAAAAGTACGTTTCATTTCCCACATTAAAATTCATTGGGAACATTATAAACGGCATAATCGTATTGCAAACTTAACGCAATGTCGTCGTTGCCAAGGCTTCGGTCATGGAACCAAAAATTGTCATATCGATATACGGTGTTTGAATTGTGGTAAATCGCATGCGAAACACGTTTGTCTAATGAATGAAACCACTGATAAATTTTCATGTTCAAATTGCGATGGAAATCATAAATCCAATTATTTGAAATGTCCTGTCAGGGAAAAAAATTTTAAACGCTCGTTCGCTTAGACAACAAGTCAAACCAACGACCTTAAATTTACAGAACATACCTGAAAATCAAAAAAACCGTTACAAATGCCACGCCTAATTCTTCTAAGGCACTTATTTCTCCGAATTTAAAACAAAAAACAGGTACGCCTGCCAATTCGTCTTCTAACGAAAACAATTTATTGACAGGTAGATCGACCTCGTCACCCATCTTCTTCTAATATCAGTTATGCTAGTATAACAGGTAGAAATCTACCACTTAATTCTTGTAATGTAAATGATCAAAACACAGGGCCGCCTTGCAGTTCATCTTCTAACGGCAACAATTTATTAATAGGTAGATCGGCCATATCATCTTCTTCTAATGGCAGTTCTAATGGCAGTCTACCTACAAATATTCCTTCAATGCCATTCGCTTCTTTAAATGAATTTGATTTAGGCGATATAACTGAAAATAAAATGATCTACCTACAACCTACAATCAACTTTTTCAAATGATCATCCGAATGAATTCGACTTCAACACTTTTTGAAGCATTTCGAATCGGATGGCAATTCGCAAATAATATTATAATGAATTTGAAATTTAACAGTAATGTTAACTAATTATTTGAATATTTTAAATTGGAATGCTCGATCTTTGAAATCGAGTGAAGATGAATTTTATAATTTTCTCAAAGTTCACAAAATTCATATTGCCATTGAGACAGAAACTTTTCTTAAACCAAATGTCAAATTGAAAAGTAATCCACATTATGTGGTTCATCGATTTGACAGGTTTACTGGAATGGGTGGTGGAGTTGCCATTTTTGTCCAACGGCAAATTAAACATCGAATTTTATCTTCTTTCAATACTAAAGTTATTGAAAGCTTGGGAATCGAAGTTGAAACCATTCATGGAATTTATTTCATCGCTGGAGCATATTTTCCATTCCAATGCACCGGCGAACAATTAAATTTCTTTAAAGGCGATTTGCAAAAACTCACAAGATATCGACCGAAATTTTTCGTAATAGGGGACTGAAATGATAAGCATGTCCAGTGGAATTGTAGGCAAAATAACAGTAATGGTAAAATACTTCATAATCAACTCTCAGCTGGTTACTTCACAGTTCTTCATCCCAGTAATCCGACTTGTTTCTCTTCCGTGAAAAACCCGTCTACAATTGATCTGGTTCTAACAGATCAAAGTCACATTTGTAGTGAACCCATTACACATGCTGACTTTGACTCAGATCATCTTCCAGTAACATTCAGACTTTCCAACGAAGCTTTAATTAATCCAATTAGTTCTATATTCAACTATCATAGAGCTAATTGGTTGGATTACAGATCTCACATTGAAAATCATGTGGATCATGAAACTATTTTAGAAAATTCTGCGGAATTCTCCTATAATCGATGACAATCTTCAACTGCTCATTCGGTTGAAGAATGTTCGTCGACGACAATATCAACGTTCTCGTGATCCTGCTATGAAAAACATAGTTAAGGATTTACAAAAAGAAATTAAACATAGATTTACTCTTTTGCGAAATTAAACCATATTCTGAACCTTTCTGCAAAATTTCTAAGAAACCTCAGAAATCAATTCCTGCTCTCAAGGAAGGAAATCAAATACTTCTTACAAATGGCGAAAAAGCTCAAAAACTTGCTCAGCAGTTCGAGAGTGTCCACAATTTTAATTTGAACGTTGTGAGTCCTATTGAAAATGAAGTCTCACTGAAATAGGACCATATTTCAACCCAAGTGTTATCACAACATGACATTATTGAGACGAATGAAATTAAATCAATTATTAGGAAACTCAAAAACATGAAGGCTGCCGGTAATGATGGAAATTTTTAATATTCTTATTAAAAATCTTCCCGATGTTGCCTTGAGACTCCTGGTTAAATTAATTATCTTTCCACATAAGCCAAGAGCTTCTTTTTTTAAACCAAACAATAATCACATTCTCAAATTGAATGGCTTGGAATTGAAATGGTCTGATCAAGCTAAATACTTACGTTTACCGTATGACAAAAAACTCACTTTCAAGGATCACATTGAAGGAATCCAGGCAAAGTGTAATCAATATATTAAATGTTTATATCCTCTTATAAACAGAAATTCTAAGCTCTGTTTAAAAAACAAATTGTTAATTTATAAACAAATTTTCAGACCAGCCATGCTTTATGCAGTACCAATTTGGTCAAGTTTTTCGTTCCACCAGGAAGAAAACGCTTCAAAGGATTCAGAATAAAATTCTGAAAATGATTTTGAAGCGTCCTACCTGGTTTAGTACAAATGAGTTACACAGACTCACAAATATAGAACCATTAGATGTAATGTCACATAATATTATAAGCAAACTCCGACAAAAATCGATGCAATCTTCAATTGAATCGATTCGCTCTCTGTATTAGTTAGTAAGTTAGTATATAAGTTCCTTTTCCCCATTACACAATACAAGTAGGTTTAGAATTTTCCCTACACAAAAATCTCAGAATTGCGGAAGCAAATAATGTCCTCATGGTAATAACCAAATCATATATATATATATATATATATATATATATAATAGGGCTGAAAAGTCACCACTTGTGGCTGAACACCCAATTTAAATCTGAATCATTTAATTTTAACTCATATTCCAATAAATAGTAATTAAAAAAAACTCCTTAAAATTGCACGGATTGGAGAATGTGGACAAATTTAAGTCCTGATTTTGTGCAATATTTTTCGCAAATTTCATCTTCGTCATTTCTCACAGATATCTATGAAAAATATTGGCAAATGCTATTATTGTGCTGTACATATTATGATTTTTATATTTGCTGATTGAAAAATGTACAACTAGTGCTCTAATTAGGCAATAAAATTTAATTATGAATGATTCCTGAACTTATGGTAACAACTTCTCGTCTATCTTTCATTAGTTTAAATGAAACGTATTACGATAAAAGCATTCTATATCTATTGATAAAAGTGATGGCCAAAAGGCGCCAAGTCTGAATCGAAATGTATTTGAAAATAATTTTCTATCCACTATAATTCAAATAGTTTTTGAGAGATCCACTGTAACTCAAATAGTTTTTAATCGAATCCGAAATATGTGATCGAGCGTTGTCGTGATGAAAAATAACGAACTCGTAGCCGGTCTCATATTCTACGAATGTCCACTTCAAACGAAATGGTTGGTTTCTAAGCAATTGTTCGTTACGTTTCGTATGTTGATTTCGTTGGAAAGAGAAACGGAATCAATTTTACACTCTTTCGTGAAAGACTCTCAATTCAAATTACAAACAGAGAATTCTGTAATTGTTCTGTAATCAAGTACTCAAAAATAATTCCACCAGCCAGTTCTACATATCGATCATTGTATTTCCCTTGGAATTTATATGACTCCGACTTCAACTGAAAACGTGTGAATGTTCCACTCTGGCAGCACCTGTTTTCGATCACACATTCGAGTGCTCAGAGGTTGAACACTACAGCGCTCGGTCGGTCGGGCTTCACAAATTAATGTTGGAATCGCTTAATTCGGTGCTCACGAAGCCACCGCCAACTCATCAAGCCGTGTCAAAAATCGAGCAAACGGAGTCATTCCCCTTCCCTCGGCCCGACCGGTTGAATAAGAAGATGCGTCTTCCATCCGGACACCTTTGGTAAGAGCCGCTGATACGCCGCTCTCGCCAAATTATTTCCAGATTATGCCCACACTTTCCACTGCCACTGAATCATCTTCGTCTCCGATTTTTTTTTTTGGATAATACCACTACGGCTGGGTATAGCTCGAAAAGCCGCCAATCAATGGAAAGCTGAAAGCAAATTTTGTGCGTCACTTTCAGTAGGGTGGCTCAGCCGATTCCGGCGAAGCAGTTGCCACCGCAGAAAGGTGATGTGCTGTACGAAATAAAAACCACTATTATGCAGATGATTGTTTATTGTATATTTGTAAAAGTTTATTGATACTCTTCGGTTTGTTGGGTTACCATAATAGAGTTGCAATGTTTACCTTTGGATGGGTTAAATTTTTTTCGACAAATGCATATTTGAAATGGTTCAACGCATTTGCTATATTTAACGAAACTTGGGTGAAGGGTCATTTTTTTTTTCTCATTGAAAACCAAATCTAATCACGTAGTGCTCGGAGAGAATCGTTTCCTTTGGCTATTCTAATATACATAGACAGTCTATCAATAAATCCGTGCTCCGACTGGGTGTGCCTTTGAACGACGCGTGGGGCCTCATCACTGGAAAAATTATCCTTCAAAGGTTGCTACTGCTTTCAAAAGACGGTCTTTGAATGAGTTAAGTGGTTTCAAAAGCCGATTAATATCAGTTTTGTCGATTAAGAATTTCGGCAGTCTGTGTTTAACTCATGAAACGTATTTCCTTTATTTAGCTCTCTGTTTTAGTATGTCTAATCTAGATTGAATACTGAATCACGAATCGCAGAAGAAACCGACACGATCTTTCGGCTGTCTCTCGATCCGAACAAGTTCGTGGTAGAATACTTGAAACAAACTGTGAGTGATTCGAATGTCCCACGTCAAAAATAGTTCACCGCTCAGATGAGACAAATTGAAGTCCATCTCCCACCACAAATTATCACCTTGACGGTTGCAAATTATTTCGTTCCCAGCCCACCAGATCTCGGACAATGAAATCAAGACACGGACACCGTGCTGAGGCCGGCACCCGATTTGTTTCGGGAAGCCAGAGAAAATTAAATTGCACGGCGACGTGATCCGTAGGAATTTCGCGTCAACTTTTCAATGTCCAAGGCCGCCTGCAAAGCAGCACAACCTCAATTCCACCGGTTTAATATTTCCACTGGTGGCCGGTCGCTTGGCTTGGCTTGGGAACCGGGAGACAGCCGATGCTGGCGAAGCTTGCTTTTTGTTACTGCCCCCTTTTGTACATGGGGGTCGCTGAACGCTGGAAGCTCGCTCGAATCATCGCCGATTGAGTTCGCAAGAAGCGAAATTCGATTTCGAGTCGTAAAGAAGATGCGACGGCTAGGAGAGTGAGTATTCGGGTCGTTGTAGGACGTGACTGGAGTATTTTTCTTTCTCTTCGAACTCGAACTGTTTTCTACAAAAGTGGTCCAAGTTTGTACGTGCTCAACCGAAAAGTTTAGTACAAGCCAGGCACTAAACTTGGATATAGTGGGATGAAGGCTAGCAATTTGGCAAGGCGTTGGTTTGATGTGAAAATGTTACGCCTGTAAAGATAATTTTCGCGAGTTGATTATCGGAAAATAATTCAGCTAGACGAATGAACACATGAAAAGCGCACCATCTTTATTTTATTTTATCTAGGGTAAATTCGAGTGAAATATAGCTTTTTGAAATCGCTATTTCTTCAAAACTTTTCACTGAATCAGGACTATACTTGTTATTGTCATAAGTGGAAGGATCTTACTACTGCATAATGAAAAATTAATATCAGGTGTACAACTTTGCTTCCGACGTTTTTTTCAAAATTCAAAGCTTTATTGCGAAAAAGTGCTCACAGATGTACTATTCAAAGCATTGTCCGTCGCTAGCGACAACTTTCTCCCATCTCTCCGGCAATTTTCGGATCCCGGCTCGAAAAAAGGAGTCCTCTTTTGATGCTATCCATGAAGCAATCCATTTTTCCAACTCTTCGAAAGATTGAAAATGTTGATCTGCCAGGCCGTGTGCCATCGAACGGAATAAGTGGAAGTCAGGAAGGGCGAAATCTGGGAAATACAGCGGGTGGGGCAAGACTTCACATTTCAGCGTATCCAGGTACTTTTTGATCACTTTTGCGACGTGAGGTCGAACATTGTCGTGTTGGAGGGTGACTTTGTCATGTCGCTCTTGATATTGTGGCCGCTTTTCTTTTAGCGCGCGACTAAGGCACATCAGTTGCGTTCGGTAGCGATCTCCTGTGAATATTGGCGTTTGCTTTGGTTTGGTTTTGCTTCGGTTTTCCGGCACTTTTCATCACCGGTTACGATTCGATGTAAAAACCCCTTACGATTTTGTCTTTCAAGCAGTTGCTCACATACAAATAGACGGCGCTCGATGTCCCTCGGTTTCAACTCGTACGGCACCCAGTTTTCTTCTTTCTGAATCATGCCCTGGGTCTTGAAACGTTTTTAAATGGCTTGCTGACTCACTCCCAACGATTCGGCAAGCTCGTCTTGGGTTTGGCACGAATCTTCATCAAGCAATGCTTCTAGTTGTTCATCTTTGAATATTTTTTCTCTTCCACCACCATGTTTGTCTTCGATGTCGAAATCACCATTTTTAAAACGTTGAAACCACTCCCGACACGTTCTTTTACTCAGAGCAGCATCACCGTTAATTTCTGAGAGCATTCGATGCGCTTCAGCTGCACGGCGATGACAATTCGTTAGGCACTGTGCACACTCACTTTAAAGGCATTATCATCTATGTATTTGGACTAGCCTCAGCCGGTACAGCCACCTATCGGAAAACGGCGGAAGCAAAGTTGTACACCTGATGAAAAAATACCTGTTTTAATCCGTTTTGGAAAACTGTTTCCGGAACCGGAATCGGGAGACTGTCACAGTTACAATAAGTTTTTAGGGTCATTGAAAAGCCATGCCTACTATTTCGAAGTGTTTTCGAAACATGCAGTTCCGATGCAAATATCTTTTTTAATAAACTTGAATCCATTGAATTTTTTTCTTTTTTTCGAACGCACATCTGGTTAGGTAGCTATGATTTGTCTCTACCTTAGTACCGTGTTCAACAAAAATCACGCACACAGTTCGCTTTTACATCAAAGATAAATAATAAAGACATGTACGTGCTTATACATATTTTTAAAAAATGTGGTTCGTTCCCGGTACCTTCTGAAATGACCACACTCACCGCTTGATGGAGCGCGAGATTAATTGCACTGTTATCATTTCAACCAAAGTGTGCCATAAAATCTCAATATATACAAATGAGATACCGAATCGAAAGGGTTCTCACGGTTTGACATTTGCATTATGGACGTATGATGGGAACTCAGCAGTTCAACCAATTTATCACCATAGGTGCCAGTTTCACGGAGGACCGTAGATGTGCGCCAAAAAAAGATTTGTTTGTGTTTACATCTCATCCAAGTAAGTCGATAAACCAAACCAAGTACAGTATTGTGTAGTGAACAATAGAACGACCTCGAAATGAGTGAACCAAACGAACAAAAGCTACCGCCGACACGAAAGAATACAATTATTGTTGCCTTCAGGCAGTGCAAAATTCGACCTTCGATACGGGAACTTGAAGGTTTGCTTAAGGAGCAAATGCATCTTGACATTAAACGTTTGCATTTACTTCAATGCAATAAGACAAATAATGTTGTTTACATCCAGTTTCATAAAGAGTTGGATGCAATTCAATTCGCAAAAGATAATAACAATGTGCACTATGTGGAGCACAGGAACATCAAGTACAACATTCCAGTATATATGGAAGATAGTGCTATAGAAGTGCGTGTGCATGATCTTCCCTCAAGCGTCACCGATTCTTATATTCGCAAAACTATGTCCCAATACGGAGAGATTCTCTCTATCGAAAAAGAAAAGTGAAAGAATTTTTCCCCCGGTATTCTAATTGGCGTACGTTTGTTACGCATGCACTTGAAGAGGCCTATACATTCTTATGTGACTTTCGGTCAGGATACAAGAATTCCGCGCAAATCACTTGTTACCTATGAAAATCAGATGGCCACATATCAATATTGCCAAAAAGCTGTTCACTACGGTAAGCCATGTGATAAACTGGACAAGGAGACAACTACACCAAAGGACAACGGTGCTTCCTTCACACAAACCCCAAGCAACCCCAGCACACCTGTGACAGCCACCAACAACAATAAAGCATCCCCTTCAACGAATCCATCATCATCCCCTATAGAACAAAGTACACCTGCTGCAGTTAACAACTTACCCTCCAACCAACCAGCAATTGAAACCAATGTACAACAAGGCGCATCTACAGAAACTAGCAACGAAAAGAAGACGGAAATCGACAACAATACCATCGATGCGGCAATGGATGACGAGACGAACCGCGAACGAAGTGTCCCTCAATCCTCGCAGGAGGGAAATGGGAGCTCCTCTCCCCCTAGAAAAAGGGTGACAACGAGATCCAACTCAAAAAAATTTGTTTAAAAAATCGACTCAATCGGCCACGTAAAACTTGTACGCAAATAGCCCTGAATAAAAATATCTTTTAAGGAGTGTATCGATAAGTAGTTAGCAACATTCAAACAGTTATTACTCTGAAATGGCTTAATCTTTTGCAGCGTGTTTTGCGGTGACATGTTTGTTTACATGTCAATAACAGCTGCGCAATCGATTGGTTTCGGTACGGTTTATCGTTTCAATGATGAGTCGAATTGATCCGGAAACGCGAAAGAAAATTCCGCACACTTGGTGCTCAGAAAGTGGTGTCACGTACAACGAAATTGCAAAACGGATGAAAGTACACCACACCAGTGTCAAAAATATCATCGAGAAGTTTCCTAAGACCCTTTCCATGAAGGATTTGCCCCGATCGGGTAGGAAAACGGGTCCTAGCCAGCCCGGCCGGGTCTTAAAAGTGGTTGAGTACATCAGGAAAAACCCATCGGCATCGACGCGGGATTTGGCCAAGCAGTTCAACACCAGCATCGGGATGATTCAATGGATCAAAGTTCGGAACTCCCTGAAAACGTAGAAGAAACAGAAGGTGCTGAAAAAGTCCCTGGTACAGCAAGTTCAGGTCAAAACTAGAGCACGAAAACTGTATAACCGAATTCTACAGAATAAAGACGGATGCATCCTGATCGACGACGAAACCTACCCCAAGGAAGACTCTCGAGCGCTGCCCGGACCGCAATATTATACGAAATCGGTGTACCGGGACCTGGACGACGCTGACACCACGGTGGCGATGAAAAATATTGGGCAGAAGGTGTTGGTCTGGCAAGCAATTTGTACGTGTGGTTTGCGGTCGTCGATTTTCTTCACGAAGGGCACAATTAACGCCAAGGTGAACGAGGAAGAATGTTTGAAGAAGAGAATGCTGCCACTGTACAGAAAGCAGGCTTCAGCCCACTACGCCAACTCCGTTCTACAGTGGTGTGATGTGAAGTGAAGCCACCATCAGTTCAAAGACTTGCCAGTGGATGCGGGTAGACTTACAGTAGCCCCGATATGACTCATCCATTCACCTTCTTACTATAGCTGTTATCAAAAAACGAACAAAAAGGGTTGGGCGGATATGTAAGTAGCGTCACTTACTCGTATTCCGCGGGAATAAAAGATGCTCTTCCAACCATAATATCCAGTACATGGATGAAGCATATCGCTATACATGCATGAACCCACCTGATGGTTTGTTTGAGAAGGGCGCGTCAGACTCATTTCAAATCTTTAGAAGGAAACATGTTTCCTTCAAGTGACTTGAGCTGGCTATCCAGTAAGTATGAACATGAGACGATCTACAAAATTTTGAAATCAGCTTAGCACAAATATTGCTGTGATGAGCCAACGATCAGTGTGGTGTGTGTTCATGCATGTTGATGATTTTGATTACATGATGAACATTAAGTTATTAAACTTTATTCATAGCTCTTTAACGGCGTTCCACTTCGAGTGTCTTGCAGATTTTACCCTGAAAACCATCAGTTGTTTTTTACCTATTCGACTGAACCATTCAAAAATCATAAAACGCAATGAGGACAATTTAACGCAAAACTAACTTTTGTATGAACGTCTTTCAATCCGATCAGCCACTCTCCGGTGGCCCTGCGGCGTCGAGTACGAATTGTTCACATGCCAAGCAGCCACAGCACCGGGGTAGCAGTAATTTCGATCAGCTGCAGTATTTGTTACTCAATTTGTGGTTATTAAAAGTGCCGTCACTGCCCGACAATTGGTCATTTGTTCGGTGTTAGCCACGAACCGCGTAACGGATTGCGTCTTTGATGGCGCTCGGCTAGCGGTTCGGCGTAGGCTCCTACTAAGCCATGGAGCCCGCCACACTTTTCGGTACGGCCGATAGCTAATTGAATAATCACGTGCGGCCGATAGCGTCAATTATTTATTATCAACGGTTGTCGTCACTCGAACTGAGATCATTTCGCGGGGTGGAAAATGTAGAAATTGGACACTAAGTGATCGCTAATTATCCACTGGATTCAAGCGCATTGCTCGAAATGTGGCATCAGCCGTCCAGACATTGCCTTCAGTTGTATCACGTCACAGTGAGAACCAGTAATGCAATTATGACAATATTTGGGTGATTATTTTTGTTAGATTCGGTGTATTATCAGCGGTTGTTACGGTACGAACTGAATTGTGTTCGAAATTCCATTGAACTTGGCCAGTAAGAATAAATAATAAATTTTCGCAATCATCGTATTTATTTCATTTCGGTTGGGAAATGCTACAACTGGTTTGAGTACCTCACAATCGCCATAGTTATAAATCTTCGAAGTTACTTTATATATTGTAGCTTTAGTAAACTATCACCCGAAGATGGAGTGATGATGCTGAATATCCATCAATTTGAAGCCTAAAGCGTGCGGCGTGCACTTTGAAACGACATGAGACATGGTCCATCAATTAACACCTCCCAACATGACAGCTATGTGGATTGGGCCATCAGTCATTTGGACATTTAATATATCAGCAGCTAAGATGCAGTGAGTTTGTCTATTCGTTTAAGGAGTTTGTATCCGTATTCAACGCCAATTTACCGGGTGTTCTGTTGAACTTTACACTTTTATCTGGTAAGTTTGTTCGAAATTTTTGATAAACTTCGAATATAAAGACCTATAAAATATATTAAAACTATTATTGCCTTCCGAATTTTTCGAGTCCTTCTCATGATTAAAGGAATGACGAAAACACTTTCCATAAATTGCTCATCGTTGTAAAGCTGTCCATTCGTTTTCGCTGCAATAGTTCTCTTTCCATAACTTCAGTTGTCTTGCGTTATCATTTATTTGAGAATGTGATCATTTGCAAGAACACACAAGATCTTTAAATTATTAAGGAATGGATATAGCGTGATTGGTAAGTCGATGCATTTCACCCAGCTCACCTTGGTTTGAATCCCAATTAGAGCTGAAAATTGTCAGTCATGTCAAATGACCTTGACAGACTGACTAAAATCACCTTCAACTGTAATCGGTACGGTCAAAGTGTCTGTCAAATGAGATACTCGACAGTTCTATGACCAAGTAGAAGTATACTCAGTCAAAGACAGATGACTTTTTTTGTTTTCTCTCTCATTCTACTATTCCCTGTTGAAGTAATAAAATTCCATGAGAGTACTAACATAAACATAAATTGATAAAGTTCATTGTTCTTTGCAAAAAGTCGTCGGACTTCGGAGTTTATTGGTGTAAATGAATTTAATTCAATGTTTATGCTGCTTGAGTTTTGACAGTTCGAGGTAAACAACTTTGTTAGCTTGTGATTTGCTGAATTTCTAATCAACGTTTTTTCCGTTTATATTTTCGGTTTTTGACTTCCAACGCCTTTCGTTTTTGTTCATCGGTCATCATTTCATGCGAAAACACTCGAGTTCACCTGATTCCGAGCCAATTTTAGCACATATTTTCGATAAAATCTCAACAGCCGCGAATATAACAATGGATTCTACTTCCATTTGCTGTGCCTGTGCTCAGGCCCGTACCCAGGATATCGTTTCGGGAGGGGCCCAAAGATAAAAAAAACCAATGTTACTGAAGATTGCTGATGGACCTAATTCTCGGTGGGTGTTCCTTTTACGGGTGTTTTAACAGACACTTTAAACTTTTTCACTGGAACTGTTACTGTATTACATTTCTTTACGTTTACTGTCTTGTTATTTTTGTAACACATGTCTGAAATCTTCTAAATAATTTGATTTCGTGCGTGCGTGAAACAGTCAGCTGCCATCCGTGAAGCTATTTCCAAATGCTCCCAGCTTTTCTGGATGTGCAATGCGTGTTCCAAAATGATGACAAATGCAAACTTTCGCCGAACAATTTTGTCAACAAACAATGCAATGGAAGCCATCAGTGCTGAGCACAATAAAGCACTTCAGGACCTTCGACTTGAGATGGAGCAGAACAGTGAAAAAATAAATAAAAAATCCTCCAGTGCTTACCTACCGTAATCCAGAATCGATCCCAGCGAAAGGATAGTACGTTAAATTCATCCCGCGAGCGCCCCCGATTGGACACTGATCTTAATCAACCTAGTCAAAATTTAATGGAAGGCACAAAAGACATGGAACCGAATGTGACAATACTATTAGCCCAGCGTAACCCAAATCCGGCTTTCATCCAACTGCTACGGAGGTTGATATACGAGAATTGGTGCAAAGAAATTTGAACATCAGTGAAACTATTGACGTGCGAAAGTTAGTTCCCAAAGGTAAGAATCTTGACGAACTTTCATTTGTATCGTTCAAAGGTGGTCTAGACTCGCGACTCAAATCTGTTGCATTATCCAGTTCTCCCTGGCAGAAGGGTATTATCTTCAGAGAGTTTGATTTTCAAGCACGATCGACCTTTCCTGTCCAACCATCGCAGTAATTTTGTTTTTTTTTTACCAGTTAACATCACTAAGCAGGTTATCTCGTGTACATCTTCCATTGAAAATGTTACTATAACCGAAAACATGCCGTTTGAATTACAATGTCCTGCTTCTGACCCCTATGTTACTAACACTACCGATGGATCACAACATAGTCTTACAATATACTACCAAAACGTTCGAGGCCTCCGTACCAAAACCAATGAACTCTATGCAGCACTCGCTATTTCCGATTACGATATTTTGGTGCTAACCGAAACCTGGCTCAACAAAAATATTAAAAAACTCGGAGCTGTCCGACGAGTACATGATATATCGTTGCGATCGTAATTGCTTCTCTAGCCGGTTCTCTCGTGGTGGTGGTGTCTTGATCGCAGTCAAGAAAGGCATACGAAGCAATTTTGTAACACTCGTTGGAGCTGACTGCTTAGAACAAATCGCTATCCGGGTCGAGTATAGTACTGTGTCATTTTTTCTGTGTGCTATTCACTTACCCCCAAACTCAAATCTCGCTTTGTATGAACAGCATTCTTCCTGTATAAACAATCGGTGTAATCAGATTAGAGAACGTGAGAGAGTTATTATTCTGGGCGATTACAATTTACCTTTCCTACAATGGAACTTCGATGATGAAATTGGCAGCTTTAAGGGCACTCCGCATTCGGCCGATCCGAGCTCTCCGGCGTTGACTTTTTCTCTCTTTGGCTATGGCTGAGCACGGGCGTGCGCATGTATAGGTACGCCGGACCCGACACAGTTGCTACGGTGCGAAAAGCTCGGCGAGGAATATCGTTGCCAAAGATATGAATTTTATGTCGGGTCCAGCGTACCTATACATGCGCACGCCGGCAGCTCTGTCATAACCGCAGAGCGAAAAAAAGATCGGCGATGGAAATGTCGGCCGAATGCGGTTTGACCTTTATACCGACCAACGTATCTTCCGAACACGAAACTCTGTTAACTGAATCAATGATTGCATCTGGTTTGCAGCAAATGAACTATTTAACGAATGAAAACGGTAAACTGTTAGACCTGGCTTTTGTAAGCAATGCTGGTGATATCGAATTATTAGAACCCCCCAGGGCTTAATGGAACTAGATCGTCATCATCAACCGTTTGTTTTGACTATTTACGTTTTGGTTAACTTATCTATGAATGATAACGAGGAAGAAATGTATGATTTCAAACATTGCAATTTTGATTCTCTGAATGCAGAAATTTCTTATATCAACTGGTTGGAGATATTAACTTTGGGCTCTTTAGATGACGCTGTGAAGAGATTCTATGATGAATTGGACTCAATCTTTCAACGGAACGTTCCTCGAATCAGTCGTAGGTCTCGTCCACAGAACAAACGGCCTTGGTGTAATGCGGAGCTGCGTAATCTATTCGCGTCTTTCTTTCAAAGTGTGCTAAGTAATAACTCACCACCTTTGTCGGAACAGTACCTGAGTAGTTTGCCTACTTACAACTTCAGTTTACCAACGATTTCTTTTTCTGAACGTGAGGTGTATGAACATCTTTGTTCTGTCGATAGTACCAAGGGAGCCGGGCCGGATAAAAATCAGCCGACATTTGTCAAACAATGTTCGTCATCTTTGGCTTCACCGGTGTCTATACTATTCAATCGTTCGCTTATTGAGAATATTTTCCCTGAATCGTGGAAGAAGGCTTAATTATACCAATTCACAAATCCGGAAACGTGCATAATGTAATGAATTACCGGGGAATTTCTATTCTGAACTGTCTTCCAAAAGTTTTTGAAAGCATGCTGTTGAACATTCTCTACCCTGCAGTAAAACACAAAATATCTTTGGATCAACACGGTTTCGTCAGAAATCGCTCTACTACAGCAAACCTGATGAGCCATGTTTCTTCGCTTATTAGCAAACTTGAAAAACGTCAGCAGATCGATGCAGTATATGTAGGCTTTCGACTGTGTTCCACATCAACATGCAGTAGAGAAACTGAAAAGAATTGGCTTCCCCGAATGGTTAACCAACTGGATCATTTCATACCTTTCAAATCGTAGTGCATCTGTAAGACTTGGTTCTTAGTTTTCAGTAAGCTTCAACATTACATCTGGAGTCCCCCAAGGAAGTCATCTCGGGCCTCTACTGTTTGTACTTTTCATCAACGACCTCTGTGACAGACTTACATCTTGTAAAGTCGTATATGCGGATGATTTAAAGGTTTATCCCATCATAACAACTCTGGTGGACTGTTGTGCTTTGCAGATGGAAAGCGAGAGAATTCTAACATGGTGCCATCAAAACGGTATGAGAGTGAATATTGAAAAATCTAGCATCATTACTTTTGCACGAGTACGATCTCCAATTGTGTTCGAATATACTATGAACGCTGTCCCCATAAAAAGAGTAACATCGGTCAAGGATCTTGGTATTATTCTCGACAGTAAACTTCGATTCACAGGACACTACTCAATCATGACAGCAAAGGCATATGCAGTATTAGGGCTCATCAAACGCAATACTCGCGATTTTACGGATATCTATTGTTTGAAGTCACTGTACATCTCTCTGGTTCGTAGCATTCTCGAATATGGAATTACTGTGTGGTCGCCGTACCACTCTATCCACATAGATCGTATCTAATGAGTATAAAAGAGCTTCATCAGATTTGCCCTTCGGCAACTTCCTTGGCAAAATCGTTTACAACTTCCTCCCTATGATCATCGCTGCGCTCTCATCAATCTTCCAACTCTACGAAATAGGCGAATATACTTGCAGCGGCTGTTCATATTCGATTTGATATCGCACAACATGGACTGCCCTGTGCTGTTGGCCGAATTAGATATCAACGTTCCTGGTAGATCATTGAGGAGAATTGAATTTTTCCGACCTGTGGCTCATCGAACGGAGTATGGACAAAACAATCCAATAGATGTTTGCTGTCGACATTTCAATAGCGTTTACAACCACTTTGATTTTAATATTAGTAAGGACACTTTCAAAAGACGAATAGGAGTAGAGTTAATTTAGAATTAGATTTAGTCATTTAGTCTGTGCGATATTTTTTTAATTGAAGACGATAAACAATAAACAATGCTGCTTGATTAATATTTAGTCACATCATAATCAAGCAGTGACAGGAGAAATGAATCTAATATCAATCGCATCAGAAATCCTAATACTCCACCAAAATCACAACAGATGTCGCCTTTGAGCATAATAGCCCTTTCATAAAAGCCACTCGGCCAACCTGCCCCTTCGGCCAACTAGCCCCGCTCATCCCTACCTAGTTAAAGACTGTTTTATGAAGAAATGTCACAGACAAAAATAGATTACCATGAATTCATTTTAAGTCGAATATTTTTGAAGCTATTGAGAACTATGTTTTTTGAAAAATTGGTTAATTCAATCTGCTCTCCGAGGTTAAACTCCCGCACCTTGAAATTAACGCTACCCATCAAATCCGGTGCAACACTTCTTGAATACATTCATCCACTCTTTCTTTATATCCTTGTCATTTGCAAAGACAGGTCCCCTTTCCCGGAACTTGTCTTTTATAATCACGAAGAATTTTTCTATCAGGTGTACAATTTTGCTTCCGCCGTTTTCCGATAGGTGGCTGTACCGGCTGAGGCTGGTCAAAATACATAGCTGATAATGTCTTCAAAGTGAGTGTGTACAGTGCCTAACGAATTGTCATCGCCGTTTCAGTGACAGTTGTTCTTGTTTTTGTATTATTCACGCTCGAAAATGTCTGTTTATGTGCCCAATTCTCGCCATTTGCGGGAAGTTTTACTTTTCTGTTACAATTTGAAGAAAAAAAAATGCAGCTGAAGCGCATCGAATGCTCTCAGAAACTTACGGTGATGCTGCTCTGAGTAAAAGAACGTGTCGGGAGAGGTTTCAACGTTTCAAAAATGGTGATTTCGATGTCGAAGACAAACATAGTGGTGAAAGAGAAAAAACTTTCAAAGATGAACAACTAGAAGCATTGCTTGATGAAGATTCGTGCCAAACCCAAGAAGAGCTTGCCGAATCATTGGGAGTGAGTCAGCAAGCCATCTCAAAACGTCTCAAGGCCCTGGGCATGATTCAGGAAGAAGGAAACTGGGTGCGTGCCGTACGAGTTGAAACCGAGGGACATCGAGCGCCGTCTATTTGTATATGAGCAACTGCTTCAAAGACAAAATCGTAAGAAGTTTTTACATCGAATCGTAACCGGTGATGAAAAGTGGGTTCGATACGATAATCCTAAACGCAGAAAATCATGGGAAAAGCCCGGGCATGCTACTTCGTCGAAGGCAAAACCGAATATTCACGGCGCCAAGATTATGATTTGTATTTGATGGGATCAGCTCGGTGTGATTTACTACGAGCTCTTAAAACCGGGTGAAACCCCCACAGGAGATCGCTACCGAACGCAACTGGTGCGCCTTAGTCGCGCGCTAAAAGAAAAGCGGCCACAATATCAAGAGCGACATGACAAAGTCATCCTCCAACACGACAATGCTCGGCCTCACGTCGCAAAAGTGGTCAAAATGTACCTGGAAACGCTGAAATGGGAAGTCTTGCCCCACACGCCGTATTCCCCAGATGTCGCCCCTTCTGACTTGCACCTATTCCGTTCGATGGCACATGGCCTGGCAGATCAACATTTTCAATCCTTCGAAGAGTTGGAAAAATGGATTGCTTCATGGATAGCGTCAAAAAAGGACTCCTTTTTTCGAGCCGGGATCCGAAAATCGCCGGAAAGATGGGAGAAAGTTGTCGCTAGCGACGGACAATACTTTGAATAATACATCTGTAAGCACTTTTTCGCAATAAAGCTTATAAATTTGAAAAAAAAAAAAAACGGCGGAAGCAAAGTTGTACACCTGATATTTTGAGATATTCTTATGAGTTTGGCACATAAGCAACATCGGTGACTTAATATCACTCTATCACCGCTGTCGCGGAATGGCACGATGCTAGATTCGGCCAAAGTAGCGGTATCGCACTCGGAGGACCAGAGGAAGGGTAATAAGTGCTTCTGGAAACATTCTTTGTTATATATTTGGCCGTTGATGGTACCGGTCGCTATGTACGGCTTACTGAAATTGTCGAAACGCTTTAACATAAAACGAAGAGTTGCGTATTTTTTGAGTACAGTCTTTATCTTTATAAGCTTTTGAAGTACAATTTCGATCAGCACTTCAAATGTGCCATATTTTTCGTGCATTGTTGCATTATTGATTGCCTCAAAAAGCTACATGATTCCTGAAATATACAGAACTTTCAACTTTTTTTAATCATGACCGACTCGTTTGAGTAATTATTGTGCTTCGGAACAGTTTGAAGATTAGCATCCTACGATTAAATCTTCCAAATTCATCAGCACACAGCAAAAGATGCGTATTTTCCAAGTAACACAATTCTACATATTATGAAAAAAATTGAAAAATTTCAGATGAATGACTGGCAAACAGCGCTTAAGATTAAATCGAATTTAAGTTGTTCCAGAAGTTTGCACGATTTGAAATAAGCATATTGTGCATATGAGCGGAAAGCAGCTTTTTGTATTTTCAGGGATACCTCGAAAATGTGTTCGCTGTTTCAGTCTAAGAATCATTCGTTGCTTCGGTTTGCTAACGACCAAATAGCGAGACCCCACCAAAGTCACCGTGGATCACCACTCATTAGGAAGTACAACTTTGCTCCTGCTTTTGATGCATGTGCTCAGCTTGTTAGTTAGAGCTTTTTCCTCCTAACATGTGCGACAAACGAACCGGTGAGCCTCCGAGGTTAGCATATTTCGCAACCTCCTTCCTGCTTCGCCATGGGAGATGTGACCTGAGTGCAGATAGTACAACTGCCGCTATGCCGTTCTGTTTTTTGCGGTCATATCAGAATCACGAAACGATTTGCTTTGTTGTTTTCTGCGTTTTGATTTGCCACAATTTATGCTGGCAGGGTTTTGCTTGAAACAAAGAACCCGCGACCGAACCGTTTGCCAGAAAGCATGATGCGAGACTTCGTCGGAGAGTACGGGAAATTTTCCGTGACCGGAATGACATACATACAAAACCAGTGGGAAACCGACAGCGTTTAGGTTTGGGCTGGATGGTGATCGTGCTTGTTCGATGGAAGATGTACTTTCTTTGACTGCTCACTACAAACCAGACGACAAATCGTGGCGAAGGGATTTTAAATCAACAGTTGCTTCTGTAGTTTGGAGTGTGAAAAGATACTAAATACAATAGAAACTAAACCTAACATCGATGACGTTAGTATTATTTTCGGATTAAACCCGAAAATATAAACAATGATGTACAACTACAAGTTAGTCATGTGCACTTCAACACAAACCGGTACACAAGGAGTACCAAATCCCCTAAAGGACTACGAGTTAGTTTCTTTTTTTGTGTTAAACTTTTATATTTTGTATAATTCTAATCATAAGAATATAAACATAATCATAAAACATAACCTTTTACGGATTTGGATATTGCGATAGCCACTTTAAAATATCACATTATCATGATGTTTGTCTGAACCAAACTTCTTATTTTTATTTACAGGCTCAGGTTGGTATTCACATACTTTTAAATGCGCTGCTACGTGAAAAACAAGGACTATATTTTCACCAGTTTCTGTACGGTAAGGTTCTCACTATCGCAGATAATTTTATCCTTTTGACGAAAAAAAAAATAGTTGACAGTGCAGTTTTTTTTCTATTCAACACGTTCGCTCAAAACTATTCGATTTCGTTTCTAATTTATGAGTAATTTTAACAGAGGTTTTGTGGGTTGATTATTCCACGAAAAAATGTTTGGCTCGACTAATAAGAGAATTTTAAGATTAGTATTGTACTGTTAGATAAATCCGTTGAAATGCCACCATAATCAAAATCATTTATTTACACGTGAAAGTGTAAATCTAGAGCCATTTAGAAAACAGAACCCCCATCCAGTGATGACCGCAGTAATTATCTTTCATGACAGTTCTCTGCTGGATTATCGTGCTTCTGTTGGTGTCTACTGTCGTGAAATGAGACTAAAGCAGACTCATTCACTTGATGGATATTGTACTGTGTTCCAAGCAGAAATCTCCGCGATTCTGCGTGAGGTACAATCGACGCTTCAGCAGAGAATCTGTGGAAAGCGAATTTATTTTTGTTACTACAGTCAGGCAGCTTTGAAGGCACTCAGTTGAAATGATTCACGGTCGAATCTTGTGATCGCATGTCGTACTCGAATCGATGACCCCTGCATTTCAATTACTGTTTACTTCGTACTCAACCATTCTGGTATTACTGGAAATGAATGACAAAAACATTTTTACCAGATTTGAATAAGAAAATGTCAAAATGATATGTAACTGTCCCACATTGACGCATTGACCATAAATTTTTTTTTGTGATCCGAATTCACTTCTGCTCCTAGATGTTGCGAATTGTTCTGTATTCTTCCGGGAATGCAGAATGGTGTCGCTTTTGTGAAATTTCTAAATCCTCTTGGGAGTAGGAGGTTTCATTAAGGTCTGAGGACAGGGGGTCGCGTGTTGAGTTTTAAATCGACCACGTGGCTCGCTCAATTCCCTTTGCGCATCGTATTTCTCTTGTACTCTCTCGTATATGAGCAAACTGTACCGGGTTGCCGGCATACATTTTATTATTTTGATGAGAAGTTTCATCACATTAATCTATCGTATGGGTTGGACATTACATGGATTCCAATGAACAATGAAAAAATACACCCAAACCTCCGTTTACGAACACTTTTTATACGTAACCTCTTTTTACGTACCTCTTTTTACGAACCAAATCCCAAATAACGTAAACTTTTTTTACGAACCAAATCCCAAATAACGTAAACTTTTTTTACGAACCTACTTCGTAAAAAGAGGTTTTGTCATTCATCGAAAGTGATTTTCGACTCCATGGAAACTACTACAATATTGGTATTTTTGGAACGGGTTTAAAGAGTAGATTCCGGAAAATGATGTTTGAGGTATTTTGGAAATCCAAGATGGCGACTTCCGGTTTATTGATATTCCTTGAAAACCCATACAATATGGGTATTTTCGGAACGGAATTGATGAGTAGATGTCAGAAAACGATGTTTGAGGTAGTTTTGAAATTCAAGATGGCGACTTCCGGTTTGTTGATATTCTTTGAAAACCTATATAATATGGGTATTTCCGGAACGGGGTTAATAAGTAGATGTCGGAAAACGATGTTTGAGGTGGTTCTGAAATCCAAGAAGTCGATTTCCGGTTTATCGATATTCCTTGAAAACCCTTGCAATATGGGTATTTTCGGAACGGAATTGATGAGTAGATGTCGGAAAATTATGTTTGAAGTGGTTCTCAAATCCAAGATGGCGACTTCCGGTGTGTTGATATTCCTTGAAAACCCATACAATATGGATATTTTCGGAACGGAATTGATGACTAGATGTCAGAAAACGATGTTTGAGGTAGTTTTGAAATTCAAGATGGCGACTTCCGGTTTGTTGATATTCTTTGAAAACCTATATAATATGGGTATTTCCAGAACGGGTTTAAAGAGTAGATTCCGGAAAATGATGTTTGAGGTATTTTGGAAATCCAAGATGGCGACTTCCGGTTGATTGATATTCCTTGAAAACCCATACAATATGGATATTTTCGGAACGGAATTGATGAGTAGATGTCAGAAAACGATGTTTGAGATAGTTTTGAAATTCAAGATGGCGACTTCCGGTTTGTTGATATTCTTTGAAAACCTATATAAAAGGTGATTTTTTTGAGGTTAGGATTTTCATGCATTAGTATTTGCTCAGATTTTTTGAGGTTATGATTTTCATGCATTATTATTTGCTCAGTATGCTCTGACATTTCATCATGAATAGACTTACTAACGAGCAACGCTTGCAAATCATTGAATTTTATTACCAAAATCAGTGTTCGGTTCGAAATGTGTTTCGCGCTTTACGCCCGATTTATGGTCTACATAATTCTGGTTGAATGGCTACGTAAATAAGCAAAATTGCCGCATTTGGAGTGAAGAGCAACCAGAAGCCGTTCAAGAACTGCCCATGCATCCCGAAAAATGCACTGTTTGGTGTGGTTTGTACGCTGGTGGAATCATTGGACCGTATTTTTTCAAAGATGCTGTTGGACGCAACGTTACAGTGAATGGCGATCGCTATCGTTCGATGCTAACAAACTTTTTGTTGCCAAAAATGGAAGAACTGAACTTGGTTGACATGTGGTTTCAACAAGATGGCGCTACATGCCACACAGCTCGCGATTCTATGGCCATTTTGAGGGAAAACTTCGGAGAACAATTCATCTCAAGAAATGGACCGGTAAGTTGGCCACCAAGATCATGCGATTTGACGCCTTTAGACTATTTTTTGTGGGGCTACGTCAAGTCTAAACTCTACAGAAATAAGCCAGTAACTATTCCAGCTTTGGAAGACAACATTTCCGGGCTATTCGGGCTATTCCGGCCGAAATGCTCGAAAAAGTTGCCCAAAATTGGACTTTCCGAATGGACCACCTAAGACGCAGCCGCGGTCAACATTTAAATGAAATTATCTTCAAAAAGTAAATGTCATGTACCAATCTAACGTTTAAAATAAAGAACCGATGAGATTTTGCAAATTTTATGCGTTTTATTGTTTAAAAAAGTTCTCAAGCTCTTAAAAAATCACCCTGTAGTATGGGTATTTCCGGAACGGGGTTAATGAGTAGATGTCGGAAAATTATGTTTGAAGTGGTTCTGGAATCCAAGATGGCGACTTCCGGTTTGTGGATATTCCTTGAAAACCCATACAATATGGGTATTTTCGGAACGGGGTTAATGAGTAGATGTCGGAAAATGATGTTTGAGGTGGTTCTGAAATCCAAGAAGTCGACTTCCGGTTTATCGATATTCCTTGAAAACCCTTGCAATATGGGTATTTTCGGAACGGAGTTGATGAGTAGATGTCGGAAAATTATGTTTGAAGTGGTTCTCAAATCCAAGATGGCGACTTCCGGTGTGTTGATATTCCTTGAAAACCCATACAATATGGATATTTTCGGAACGGAATTGATGAGTAGATGTCAGAAAACGATGTTTGAGGTAGTTTTGAAATTCAAGATGGCGACTTCCGGTTTGTTGATATTCCTTGAAAACCCATACAATATGGGTATTTTCGGAACGGTATAGTGTTTTAAAGGAATAAAGAGTTAAAGGAAAATGGCAAAAACTTTTAAAAGATAATAATCAACCGGAAGTCACTGTTTTGTATTTCAAAACCACCTCAAATATAATTTTCCGACGTCTACTTTTAAGTCTCTTTCCGAAAGTACCCATATTGTAAGGGGTTTCAAGGAATATCAACAAATCGGAAGTTACCATCTTGGATTCAAGAACCACCTCAAACATCGTGTTCTGACAACTAATCATCAATCCCGTTCCGAAAATACCCATATTGTAAGGGTTTTCAAAGAATATCAAGAAACCGGAAGTTGTCATCTTGGAACTAAGAACTTCTCAAACATTATTTTCTGACATCTACTCATCGTTCCGAAAATATCCATATTGTAAGGGTTTTCAAGGAATATCAACAAACCGGAAGTAGCCATCTTGAATTTCAAAACTACTTCAAACATCGTTTTCTGACATCTACTCATCAATTCCGTTCCGAAAATACCCATAATGCAAGGGTTTTCAATGAATATCATCAAACCGTCGCCATCTTGAATTTCAAAACTACCTCAAAAATCGTTTTCTGATATCTACTCATTAACCCCGTTCCGAAAATACCCATATTGCAAGGGTTTTCAAGGAATATCAATAAACCGGAAGTCGCCATCTTGAATTTCAAAACCACCTCAAACAACGTTTTCTGACATCTACTCATCAATTCCGTTCCGAAAATACCCATAATGCAAGTGTTTTCAAGGAATATCAACAAACCGGAAGTCGCCATCTTGAATTTCAAAACTACCTCAAACATCGTTTTCTGATACCTACTTATTAACCCCGTTCCGGAAATACCCATATTGCAAGGGTTTTCAAGGAATATCAATAAACCGGAAGTCGCCATCTTGAATTTCAAAACCACCTCAAACATCGTTTTCAGACATCTACTCATCAATTCCGTTCCGAAAATACCCATATTGCAAGGGTTTTTAAGGAATATCAACAAACCGGAAGTCGCCATCTTGAATTTCAAAACTACCTCAAACATCGTTTTCTGACATCTACTCATCAATTCCGTTCCGAAAATATCCATATTGTAAGGGTTTTCAAGGAATATCAAGAAACCGGAAGTCGCCATCTTGGATTTCAGAACCACTTCAAACATCGTTTTCCGACATCTACTCATCAATTCCGTTCCGAAGATACCCATATTGTTAGGGGTTTTAGGCAATCTCAATAAACCGGAAGCCGCCATCTTGGATTTTGAAACGACCCCAAACATCATTTTCTTGCATTTACTCTTCACATCCGTTCCGAAAATAAACATATGATGCGCGGTTTCCACAATAATCACACAAAACTTTTTTTACGAACCAAATCCCAAATAACGTAAACTTTTTTTACGAACTAATTCCCAAATAACGTAAACTTTTTTTACGAACTACCTCTTTTTACGAACCCCCGTTTAGTTCGTAAATGGAGGTTTCGGTGTATTCAACTTTCACAAAGATAGAATGTCTGTGTGTTTGGCAGCCTTGTCGAACCAATTTTATTCCTCTCTCCTTTTTCAGAATGCTATCAGGAAACCAAAGCGAAAAAAATGGCGGATGCGTTGAAACTGACTTTGTTTCACAGAAAAATACAAGACTTTATTTTTATCGCGATAACATATATGTTATATGTACTAATCGCATCTAAACTAAATTATCTGGACTTTGTCACGGTAGATTTATGATACAAGCTTTCAAAGCCGAGATATTCGATGAACAAGTAGAGGTATGCATTTCCGAGCGTTCCATTTTTCTGCAGTTCTTCAGTCAGAAAAAAATACAACACGACCGCTAAACTCAATAAATCATTCTGAAAATTTCACAGAGTATTCTCAACTAAATTTCGAAGACATTGTCAGGTGGGTTTTTCTACATTCTGCACCGTTTCCAAGAAAATTTAATTTGAAACAGGAAAATAGCAAAAAACCTACCACTTTACGGTACTGTCCTCAGCCCTTAAATGTGCATTTTGGGCACCTGTAAATCGTTCAGCACCTTTTCGGGGAAGCAGAACGAATTGTTTCCTTTTTGTTTTGGACTGTTTTCCTCACCCACTTCACAGTTCATACCCATGTTCCTTTTATCCTTACCTCCCAATCAGGAAAATAAAGAGTAGCCACGGCAAGGTACGAATTTCCAAATAACTAGAGGAACTTGCCACTTGAGCCAATTAATTCTGATTCTTAATTCTGAAAACATGATGAAATTGGTGGAAAATTATTCTACAATTTGTGGGAGCGGGTCATATCGCTGAAAGCCATTTCGCCGAATGTCATTTCGACGAAAGTCGTTTCGCCGAAAGGGTCATTTCGACGAAAGGAAGGACGATTTCAAGACGTTTTCAAGATTCGGCGAAATGGCATTCGGCGAAGTGACTCATTCGGCGAAATGACTTTCGGCGAAACGGCTTTCGGCGAAATGGTTTACGTCGAAATGACCCTGATCCCAATTTGTTCATAGGCATTTAGAATACAGAACTCAGAAATTCCAAATAACATGCGAACTACATAATAAGCATTTTAGCAATAGGATTTTTTTTTGAATAAAATAACTTTTGCAATTGCTTTGCTCATAGAGAAGGATTCCTTTTCACCAAAAGTTTGAGAGGGATTGCCATTCCCGAAAATAATAAAATGTGCATGTGTGTTGATTTTCGAACTACTATTCACTAAACTGATATTGATTTTGGCGTAGGACTGCGTTTTTGTTTCCTATATAGGAGTGCGAATTCAAAATACGGAAACTAAAACCATGCAAACAGCGGTCAGGTCGCATCGACTCGTGTAGATAAAATTATATATTTGTGATTATGGGTGGTCGAAACTTCAATTAATAACGAGCAATGTATAATTTTTCCTGTTTATCAAGCTGTTCTCATAACTTCCCCTAACAGAGACGGCAAATCCTTGTACATAAGATTACTTTGCATATCGCACAGCATGGACGTGACTATTTAAATTCTTCACACAATTAAAATTAGTATTGAACTGACTTGCACTTTGTGCGGTTTGTTAATGCCGTGAATTCCTTGCTCATCATCAAATGGGCTTCCTGTGGATTTTTATGCCCCTTTTGAAAGGCAATGATTTTTGTAGAAGTTCTGTTTGTTTTTAAATTTAGCGAAATGCTCAAAGTCGTAAATGAAATTCTTACTATGGAATTCACCCGAATAAATTTATTGTCATTCGTAAAGCAAGTTTTAAAACTGTTTTGAATTTTAAAAACATTTCGAAATAGATTCAACGCAGGTTTATACTGATTCTTCTTTTTGCTTTATAAACCGAATAATTGGCTGGAATATGATCTCAAAATGGTTTTCAGTAGGCTTTAGTGGAGTTTAAAGTTTCAAAGCGAGATTTGTGATGTAACACTCGAAACTGTAACAAGAATTTAATAAAATTGAAAATGGCTTAGGAGAACCATACAGATAAAATAATATCAGTTCGTCTTCGAAGTGTTGGTAAAAAATTGGTGGGGCCGAATTTTGAGTTCGTCTCGGGTGCCCGAAACGCTCACTACGACACTGAATATAGTTTGTTGCTTATAAGTTGGATAGTTTGTTGCTTATAAGTTGCTTATTGGTTACGGTAGTTTTGAATTTATTACTCCATTTTCTATTTTTTTATTGTAACTAATTAGTAATAAACTATCAATTGGGTTTCAATTTGTTTTCAAGCTTATTTGGGAAGGGTGCTTCGTTAACTTCATATGAACCTGGCGAAATGCTCAAAAATATTTAAAAAAAATGAGCAACAAATTTAAAGTTACTTGAAGTTAACTAAGCAACAACTCATGAGCAACAAACTATTCGCCTATTTGCGTTATCATCGGCGAAAAATGCCTCTCTAAGATAATGTTCATTTAGTTGGAGAGAGAAAGATGATCAATGGTCGAAATGGACGTTACAAAACGTAGTGTTCAACATTATAGGAGAAACAATTTCCCACCAAACATCAACAGGGTTGCACATTTTCACAAGTTTCCGAAATCGAAAAATTGTTGATGCCAAAAGGCTTAGAATTGCATGAAACGTCGAGATTTAGTGTCATCTTGAAAAATTTTTTTTTCGAAAAAATCAACTTTTTGGGAAAAGTTGATACGAGAAAAAAATTTTTTTTTAAAGGTGACACTAAATCTCGACGTTTCATGCAGTTTCAAGATCGAAAATTTTCAAACCTTAACCCATTACGCATGTCCGATTTAGCTAACATTTTGCATGAGGTCATTTTTCGAAGTGCTTAAACTTTTGAGCACTAGCGCTTTACGAAATTACAGGTGATCCCAAAATATTGGCACCCTATATATATATATATATATATATATATATATATATATATATATATATATATATATATATATATATATATATATATATATATATATATATATATATATATATATATATATATATATATATATATATATATATATATATATAAGTGCGGTAAAAATCAACGTGTTTTGTCAGTTACGTCACTTATACAATCATATCTCTGGAACCAAAAGTCACAGCTATTTGATCTTTGAACTTGATCAATGGCCCAACAGTAGCTTTCAAACGAGTGCTCATATGACCAGTACGAAATTTTGCTCATATGACCAGTACGAAATTTTGCAAACCACTTACGAATTGTTGCTTCGCCCGGTGCAGAGTCTGGATAACACTCATCAAGCCATTTTTTGGTATCGGCGGCACTTTTTTTCATCAAAAAGTAGTGTTTCATCAACACACGAAATTCCTTTTTTTTTTTTCACAATAACAAAAGTAGCTTCACTCAAAATGCAATATCTCACAAACTAATAATCAGACAGCTGTCAAATTTATACACGTATCTTTTGAAGGTTGGTACTAACTGAAAATGGTATGGATTTAATTCTAGTAGCGCCATCTCATAGAAACGATACGAACTTTTCAGCCGATCTGTTAAATGGAGCGTCGCAATTCACGCAAATTTACGTGGAAGAACATTTAATATTGTGTCTAAAACTCCATGACATGAAATTCATTGAAATAAAAAAAAAAAGAATTTTGTAGCAACCCACCGCGACTTGAACCGAGAATCATTGGTTCGCAAGGTCGTCTGATAATCGACTGAGCCACAGAAGCATGCATCTGCTTGGCCGGTAAAAGGTGCATTTAAATTCAAACAGTCGCACCTGCTAGTAGAACGCAAGTTACAGTCGAAACCAGTAAAATTCAAGCTCATCTAACATTAAGTCATTACAAATAAAATTTTCCGTCATTTGATAAATTAGGTCTTTATGAATTACATCGTATGAGGGATTAAATCACCTATAAAATTCAAATTTTTTTAGAGTGTAGAGTTATACTTATATTGGGTTTGACTAAATTAACTTTGAACACCAGTGTGGTTTGATTGTATTAATTTTTGGATGCAATGTAATATCGGATGCGCTCAATACGCTTCGCATTGCGTTTCCTCTTGCTTGAATTTTCAGTGAAAGAGTGATAAACTGAGTTTCCAGTGATTTTGGTATTGAATAGCAGTGATTTAAAAGCATTGCTGAATGTGGCAATTCAAATAATTTCTAAATTGAAATAAGTTATTGCCAGTTGCTATGCAAATGTTTCGAAGCCTGAGTCAAAAGATGGCTTTTTCAGCCACAGCCGTTTTCATTTCTGCTATCAATGGTTTCTGGAGTAAAATTAGTGATAATGTCATAAATTTTGCTAGGTTTTCTTCTGATACAAGCGAGTTGGCAAAATGGTTAGTCGCCATTCAAATATTTACAATGCAAAATGCTTCAAATCGAAGGATTTGTGGGAGGCACTTCAGACCGAAAGAAATAAATGTAGTTGGAAGTCAACTACGTTTAGTCAACGATTCGATACCAGTGGTTCTTGCTAAAACCAATCCTTATGAAACGTATATTTTATTCGATATTAACATTAGGCGCTTACTAATCATTAGAGAACATTCACAAAGAACAACTCGAGCTTTTATTCCCTAGTCAAGTAACGGGTCTCAACAACGGATTGAATATTTTGAAATTTTCAGTATAGGTCAGAATTTCTATAATTTTATTCTGTGCGCATCAAAATGGTATGAACGGAGCTTAGCCTATTGTTGACAACAACGCCACCAAAGCAAAATACGTTGGTTTCAGGAACCAGCTTCCATAGCAGGGAGGTGATTCGGACGAGACGAAGTTCGACGAGTCAGCTAGTTTCACATAAAAATAACTGATTTCATACAGATGAAAAGAAAAAGTTCCAGCCACCAGTTTTGATCTGTAGTCTGCACTCGGATTACTGCGAACGGATCCACTTCCAAAATGAATCTTCACAGGGCTTTTCATTACCAATAAACCCAACTTTGTCGAACTGAGTGAAAATATCACTTTCATTTCAATGAAAAGCGCAAAACCTGAAACTCCTGCTATCCCATTTCCCACCGGACTGAATGGAAGAACGCCGAGGCAGCCAGGTGAACAACAATAAGTGCAAAACTAATTTGAATAATAACCTAACTTTGTGATATACTTTTCTTTTTTTTTTTTCATCGCAATTGCCGTTGCCTATTTACCGCTCAACTCTCACTTCTTTTCATTTCGATCGCCATTCATGTGCCGCAGCCGTAAGAAGCTTTCTTTCACAACGGCCGGCATCCCGTCCTGAATGACCAAAGCAAAGCGGTCGGATGGGTGTGGGGTGTGAACTTCCATAAGGGAGCACTCCGGAGCAAACAAGCAGCTTTGGAGCGGACTGAGGGAAATCCATGCTAAATACTAACCGAGTGTGTAGTGTGCGAGAAAAGAACCGATGCGAGCCCAACAGGTTCGCTGATTCCAGCTGGTTGTTGTTGTTTTTTTCAGGTTTTGATTTCTGAAAACACTTCGCTGATGGAAATCACCTGCGCCACGAGGCCGACCAGAGAAACGGCACATCGACATTTTCACAGCGAATGATTTTAATCTTGGCCGGGAAGTTGTTTTTGTTTGTTGCTCAGATTTGCTAGTTTCGATGTTTGAGTTGCTGTTGGTGCTGCTTCTGCTGCTGTTGTTGTAGGCTTTATCAGCTGGGACTCCACTTTATCCCGAAGACTCCACTCGCTGTTTAAAGTCTGATCCGAGTCTTCAATCAACGGAGCGAAGGTTTGTTGTTTTTTTTCTCCATTCGCTTTGCTTTGTTAGTTTGCTTAGGTTTGCTGGTGGTAGTCGTTTCGCTCCACAAATGTTGAAGTATACAATACTTGACTGAAACTGTAGACACACAGACATAACTGATGGCTACAACCGGTGCCGTTTTGGGCGTATTTACGTGCCGTTTGTTTCCCCTTGCCATTTTGGGGTCGTTAAATGGAGCTGATTCGTACGACAAGGACCGCCGTACCCGTGGTCGGAAAGGTACAAAACAAAAAAATCAAACCGTCATCGAGAGGCTAATCACGCAAATGTTCCGCACGGTTGGGACCGGGTCTTGATGTTTTAATACGCTGGAACCCGCTGAGCATCTTCGGGTGGCTTTGTGTTTTCGGTTCGGTACTTGGGAAGAAACTTGAGATGATTTGCTTCTAGGGTAAAAAATTATTATGCCTGATTGGTCTTGCAAACAAAATGAAAACAAAATTCGTAGCAATTCCCTGGAGGGAGTGTACGCTCACTTATGCATGTTTCCGAGCCTTCGTATTCGACTACAACGCTTGGCTGGAAATGGTACAAAGTTGTTGACTTCGTCGATTCGAATCGAACTCGAGCAGGTAGAAATTAAATCGACCTGTTTTTTTTTTACATTTTTTACGTACCTATACTATAGTATTGAAGATTCAAAACGAAAGTAAATCAGGTACGAAATTCTTGTTAGAGTTATAGTAGGGTAACTTTACTCAATTACTTAAACCATTCGCTAGAGTGAGATCTACTAACTCTGCACAATGAATTGGCTCAAAGGGTACGATAAAAATTGACACAACTCGATCATCATGTCAGGATCTGATGATTATAACATAATAATAGCTGTTTTCGTTGCAAGTGCTGATATAAGTCTGGTCTCGTTAGTAGTTAAAATATCAAAATTTCTAGCGTGTATCAAAAAGAGAAATAGTTTAGATACGATACGTTGATCGGGATTCGTTTCGAATTTTCGAGTTGTTATAACAACAGTAATGAACATTTGTTGAGTTAATTATTCTGTAAAAATATTAACATATGTGCGATTAAATCACAATTTGTGGATTAGAAGTCGAGCTATCCGCAAAATAATGTGAATACCATACTACCCTACTAACGAGATGATTATTGTATACAATAACCCTGTGCGGTTTTTTGCTTGTAATTCTCAGAATTCAGTAGATGCTATATATACTGATTTCTCTGCTGCTTTCGACAAGATCAATCACCGGATCACAGTTTCGAAATTGAGTAGACTTGGATTCAATGGACCTTTTTTTAAATTGGCTGTGCTCATATTTAACCGATCGCAACATGTCAGTGAAAATAGGAGATTGCACTACGTCTCCATTTACGGTCAGCTCCGGAGTTCCTCAAGGCAGTCATCTTGGACCGTTCATATTCCTACTCTACCTAAACGATTTAAACATTTTGCTAAAATGCATGAAGTTATCGTAAGCTGATGATTTCAAGCTCTTTCACCTTATCAAAACCGTCGAAGACGCCAGATTCTTGCAGTCACAACTGGACATTTTTACAAATTGGTGTAGAGTAAACCGAATGACCGTTAATGCTTCAAAATGTTCTGTTATTTCATTCACTCGCTAACATTCTATGATTGAATTCGACTACACGATCTTACAAACTGTTCTTAGATGAGAATCGTGTATTAAAGACTTGGGAGTTATCTTGGATTCGAAAATGAATTACAAACAGCACATTGAATATACCATCAATAAAACCTAGAAACTGTTAGGATTCGTCTTCCGTGTGACGAAAGACTTCAAAAACATATATAGCCTCAAAGCATTATATTGTGCTTTGGTCCGTTCTACACTAGAATATGCAGCTGTGGTTTGGTCACCCTACTATCAAAACGACATTCAACGCATGGAAAATATTCAACATAAATTTGTTCGTTTTGTGCTTCGCCAACTACTATGGCGAGACCCCCTAAATCTTCCGAGTTACCAAGATCGTTGCAAGCTCATAGATCTCGATCTACTGTCCGTTCGCAGAACTGTGTTCAAGGCAGTTTTCATTGCTGATCTTCTCCAGTCACGAATTGATTGCTCGGAGCTGTTTTTTTATTCAATATTATAGTATAATTTTAAGGCACACTGCTTAAGCTCTAAGATGCCAAGGGTATTTACTAATCTTAATTACGACTAACTTAAAACTAGAAAAGTATCATTATGTAATGTAGCGGTAGCGGATTCTCGAGAAGCTATCGGTAGTGGCCGGTGAATTGAATATCGCATGAGGGTCTTCCATATGCCGTTGGCGAAGATCCATGTTGGCCGCATCCTTCGGTCCGCGTGGGTCCGCGGGAAACACCCCCAGGCTACGAAGGCCCGGCGGGTGGCCCGCATGCTGGTTTTCGACTGGGGCGGCCTTCCGTGGACGATGATGGTGATGTTACGGAAGAGAATGAAAAAAAAAAGTAAATATTGTGGAAACGGGGTAAAAAGGGGATGTGGGAACAAAATGTTTGAAAACGATAAAGATCTAATTAGTTGCCATCGAGATGGTGAAGAGATAGGGAAGGGGTAACGAAAAAGTTAGTGACAAAAAAAGATCTTGTTAGTTCCAATGAAGATGGTGGACAGGGACGGGGATCGAGAGAATCGGGCGGATGTTAGTGTCGAACCTGTAGGTGGAGTTTATACTTTCTGAGCGAGGGATAACACATTACACTTGTATATCAATGTGTTTAAGGTACTGGTATATGAGAAGCATATATAAACTATCCCGACTCGCCAACACATCCCGAACCGGAACCTCAGGCGGTCTACCTCGGGCCCTAAGGGATTCCAGTAGCTTCGACCTGGCGTCACGATACTCTACGCACGACCACACGACATGCTCGATGTCCTGATAACCGTCGCCACAGGTGCAGAGACCGCTCTCCGCAAGCCCAAGAGGAGTGGAGATGTGCGTTGAAGGTGTAGTGATTTGACATGAGCCGCGACATAACACGAATGAAATCGCGACTCACGTTCATCCCCCTGAACCAAGGTTTCGTCGATACCCTAGGGATAATGGAATGTAGCCATCGTCCCAGTTCGCCATTGCTCCATGAAGTTTGCCAACTTTCGAGAGTTTTCTGACGAGAGATACTGAAAAATTCATTGAAGCAGATTGGTCTTTCATAAATATCACCTTCTAATGCGCCCACCTTAGCCAATGAGTCTGCCTTTTCATTGCCTGGAATGGAACAATGCGAAGGGACCCAGACTAACGATATTAAATAAGACCGTTCAGATAAAGTTCGCAAGTGTTCCCGTATTTTCCCCAGGAAATATGGGGGATACTTTCCTGGCTTCATTTCCCGGAGAGCTTCTATTGAGCTTAGACTGTCCGTGACAATGAAGTAATGGTCTTTGGGCAAGGTTTCAATGATCTCAAGGGTGTACTGAATAGCAGCTAATTCTGCGACGTAAACTGAAGCCGGATCATTGAGTTTGTGAGAAGCGGTGATGTTTTGATTGAAGATGCCGAAGCCTGTGGACCTGTTGATGTTTGAACCGTCAGTGTAAAACACCTTTTCACAGTTGACTGTTCTAAATTTATTATAAAAAATATTTGGGGCCACTTGAGGGCGCACATGATCCGGGATTCCACGAATTTCTTCTCTCATGGATGTGTCGAAAAACACAGTAGAATCAGAAGTATCCAAGAAATGAGCACGATTGGAAACAAACGAAGAAGGATTAATATTCTGAGCCATGTAATCAAAATACAAGGACATAAAACGGGTTTGAGAATTGAGCTCGACAAGCCTTTCGAAATTTTCAATCACCATCGGATTCAGGATGTCGCATCGAATTAGCAATCGATATGAGAGATCCCAGAATCGATTTTTCAACGGTAAGACGCCCGCCAGTACTTCAAGACTCATCGTATGAGTCGACTGCATGCAACCTAAGGCAATACGCAAACAACGATACTGAATTCTTTCCAGCTTGATGAAATGAGTGTTCGCCGCGGATCGGAAGCAAAAGCATCCGTATTCCATCACGGACAATATCGTTGTTTGGTTTAACCTGATCAGGTCTCCTGGGTGGGCACCCCACCATGATCCGGTTATTGTACGAAGAAAATTGATTCTCTGTTGGCATTTTTGTTTCAGATACCTAATGTGACATCCCCAGGTGCCTTTGGAGTCGAACCAGACCCCGAGATATTTAAATGTGAAGACCTGAGCTATGGTTTCACCCCCTAGTTGAAGCTGTAATTGTGCTGGTTCTCGCTTCCTTGAAAATACAACCAGCTCAGTTTTCTCCGTAGAGAACTCGATACCCATTTGAAGAGCCCATGTCGACAAGTTGTCGAGGGTATCTTGCAATGGTCCTTGGAGATCGGCAGCTTTGGGTCCTATAATAGACACAACGCTGTCGTCGGCAAGTTGTCTTAGCGTGCAAGATGTGTTGATACATTCATCAATGTTGTTCACGTAAAAGTTGTATAAAAGGGGGCTTAAGCATGAGCCCTGAGGAAGACCCATGTAACTGAATCGTATTGTCGACAAATCACCATGCGCGAAATACATGTATTTCTCGGACAACAGATTATACAAAAAGTTATTCAAAATTGGTGAAAGACCATGCTGATGCAACTTCTCAGATAGGATGTTTATGGAAACTGAATCAAAAGCCCCCTTGATGTCTAGGAAAACTGACGCCATTTGTTCTTTACGAGCAAATGCCATTTGAATTTCGGTTGAGAGCAACGCAAGACAATCGTTCGTTCCTTTACCCCTGCGGAAACCAAATTGTGTATCTGAAAGTAAGCCATTAGTCTCGACCCAATTGTCTAGACGAAACAGAATCATTTTTTCGAACAATTTCCGGATACAGGAAAGCATAGCAATCGGCCGATACGAATTGTGATCGGAGGCAGGTTTCCCTGGTTTTTGAATGGCGATAACTCTTACTTGTCTCCAGTCATGTGGGACAATATTATCCTCAAGAAGCCTATTGAATAAATTCAATAAGCGCCTTTTGGCAGAGTCAGGCAAATTTTTCAACAAGTTGAATTTGATTTTGTCTAACCCCGGAGATTTATTGTTACACGATAAAAGCGCAAGTGAGAACTCGACCATCGAAAAAGGTGTTTCGTTTCTGTTTGATGAAGCGACGCGCATGATTGTCTGTTCCGGAACAGAGTCAGGACATACTTTTTTAGCGAAATCGAATATCCAGCGGTTAGAATATTCCTCGCTTTCGTTTGTGGTGTTTTTGTTGCGCATTCGTCGGGCTGTGTTCCAAAGAGTGCTCATTGATGTTTCTCTCGATAATCCGTCTACGAATCGACGCCAATAACCGCTTTTCTTCGCTTTAATCAAGCTTTTCATTTTAGCGTCTAATGCCGCGTAGTTTCTGAAATTATCAGGTGTTCCGTTTTTCCTAAACTCGACAAATGATGCAGTTCTCTCCGCGTTTAATTCTGAGCACTCTTTGTCCCACCACGGGTTGGGGGGACGGATGTTAGTTTTCGCGCCGGGTACACGTTTCGTCTGAGCTTGAGTCGCGGTGTCGAGAATCAAGCCAGCCAAAAACGTGTACTCTTCCTCCGGAGGAAGTTCTTGTGTTGTTACTAGTTTCTCAGATATCGAGGTCGCATAGCTATTCCAATCAATATTTCTTGTGAGGTCATACGAAACATTGATTGTTTCCGATGGTCTTAATCCGGTGGCGATTGAAATTACGATAGGCAGATGATCGCTACCGTGGGGATCAGGGATTACCTTCCACGTGCAACCCAACCGTAGCGATGTCGAGCAAAGGGATAAGTCTAGCGCACTTGGTCTTGCTGGTGGTGCAGGAATTCGTGTCATTTCTCCCGTATTCAAGATTGTCATATTGAAGTTGTCGCAGATATCATGGATCATAGTTGATCTGTTATCGTCGTGAAGACAGCCCCATCCCGTACCGTGTGAGTTAAAGTCTCCTAAAACCAACGTCGGTGCGGGAAGAAGCTCTATGATATCATTGAGCCGCCGATGCCCAACCGAGGCTCTTGGAGGAATGTAGATGGAAGCAATGCAAAGGTCCTTGCCTTTGATTGTAACATGACATGCGACAACTTCAATACCTGGTATCGAGGGGAGGTTAATGCGATAGAAAGAATAGCACTTTTTGATCCCCAAAAGTACTCCTCCATAGGAATCATCTCGATCCAGACGAATAATGTTAAAATCGTGGAAGTTTAAGGGTATTTCAGAAGTTAGCCAAGTTTCGCACAATGCAAATGCGTCACATTTCAGATTATTTACTAGAAATTTGAAAGGATCTATTTTTGGGATGATACTTCTACAATTCCACTGTATAACAGTGATTGTATCCGTGACCTCGGTGGGTGTCTTAGCCATCGAAGGATACGATCGCTGAAAGAAGGGGCCATTTTGCAGTCAACTGCTTCAAGAATGTTTTAACTGTAGGAATAAAAGCCATTATCAGGCTTTTAAGAGGTTCAGAAATATTGAAAGTAGACATGATCCAGTCCACAATATCAGAGAATTTAACAAACCCAGTATTTGGTAAATTTTCTGACTGATCTTTAGGGACTTTCGGGGGTTTTGAAGTCCCAGGAAGTGATGGAAATTCTTGCTCGGAATTTAATTTTCCAAGGCCTGGAGCTTTTTTCTCTGGTTTTTTGCCATCACTACCAGTTGTTGTAATTTTTCGGAACCCATCAGAGGACATCTTCGAACCCTTACTAGGGAGCTTTTGAGAAGATTTATTTCTTCTCTTTCTAATTGATGAGCTATGAGGGACAGCCGAAGATGTACCTTCGAGGGGGTCATCATATTCGCTCTCGTCAGTTGACAAGTAAGCGTAAGGATTTTCGGTAGGTGGCGTAGCACATTTCAACATTTCTGCAAAAGAGCGTTTGGAATGTTGCTTAAGTGAACGCTTCATTTTATCCTTACGCAATTTGTACACGGGACAATCAGAGAGGTCATGCGGCCCCTCCTTACAGTAGAGACACTTTTCATTGTCTCCACTGCAGGAGTTATCCGCATGACTCCCTCCACACTTTATACACCGGGATTTATTGCAACAATGGGATGCTGTATGTCCCAATTGTTTGCAATTGGTGCAGTTCATGACCCGCGGCACAAAAAGACGAACAGGTAAACGGACTCGGTCCAGGAGGACGTAATTAGGCAAAGCCGAGCCAGCGAAAGTCACCCGATACGAGTCTGATGGGATATAGGACTTAGTCCCATCCTCAGCGGTCGATACTGAACGCAATTGCTTGCAGTCCAGTATCTTAACGTTCTTGAGTAGGGGGTTTTTAAAACCGCCTGCCCCATGCTTAAGAACGTCCTCGCAAGTCAGACTCGGATCGGTGATCACGCCGTCTATCTCGACTTCGCGAGCTGGTACGTATACGCGATACTCCCGCGTGAAATTCTCACTTCGAACGATCTCATTAGCCTGTTTTGCACTGGCTAACAAGACCCTAAGCTTGTCCGGGCGTACTTTCTCAATTTTTTGTACAGTATTGTATCGCGAGGACAGGTCATTAGAAAGTTTTAGAAGGTTCAATTTTTTACCATTCGCTTTGGTCCGGATGTAAACCGCATACGGTCCGGCCGAGAGTGCAAGCCCATCGGGATAGCTTCTAATGCGAGATTTATTGCCATCAGAAGCATCCATTTGATCATCTAGGGGAAGGTCAGGCAATTCTGTGCCTTTTGTCATGGCACGGAAATGTGTCCGTGCGGGTAAATATTAGGGGGCAATAAAAATCTAATGGTACTGAACAACAGGGAAAAAGAAAAAAAATACTTAGCTTTAGCTCTCGAAGGGTGATCGGCCGACAAGGCCCGGTCCTAGGCGACCGGTGAATACTCCAGTTCAATAAAGTGCAAAAAACCTCTTTGAGGAAAAAGCACTTTGTTTTTAGTCTCTCACTACACTGTCCAATGAAACCAATCTTTTTATCACTATATATATTTATCACTGTTTCTAATGTACAACGATATATACGCAGCGCCCAGCGCTGGCGCTGGCTAACGGTACCACACGCAGTGCTGCTTTACACAAGCTCACAGTCGGCCTTGAGAACGGATTAATTAGAACTATCACTCGACCGCACTGATGCACACAATAGAATACGGGATGACCTTGATAACGGAATAAAACAATTCACCACGCGATTGGAGAAAGCAGAATTTACGTCCGATCGATCCGATAGTCACGGCACGAATGCTCGGAGCTGTTACGTTTGCTAGATTTTGATATTCGTCGTCGTTGTCCTCGAACTCATCATCCTTTCCTACGCATTCCTGCCGCCAGAACCAACTATGGCCACAACGAGTCATTTGTCAGTATGTGCCGAGTGTTCAATAGCTGTTCAAGTCAAGCTATGTAATTATAATAGTTAATAATATGCAATATGTTATAATAGTTAATAATATGAAATGTATCATTTGGATATTCTGTAATCTGTTGGTACAAAAGATGAGGAGGTTTTATGTCTACTGGAGACATAGTGTTAGATTGATAATAACTTATTTCCAGTGGGCTTTTCCCTGCTCCAGAAATAAAATAAAATAAAATAAAATTCAACTCAAAAATTCAGTTCTAGAATCCAGACCCAGAATTTTTTTTTCAAAAATCTTCAGAACCTAGTTTCTGAATCCAGTTTAACTTCTAGAATAGGGGAACCGACTTTTTAACCAAATTCTAGACTTGAATTCTGGTCTTCAATTCGGAACCTGAACTCTGGAAATACAACTTAATTTTGGATCTGAGTTCTGTTGCTTAAAGTAACCTGTCGTACTATTACTGAAGGTACCAGATTTAATTTTCAGTACTCCGAACCTGAAAAGCTCCTGTTGAAACCAAACATTTTTCATAAATAAATTTCATGAATCAACCTTTCAAATGAATGTTTAATTATTGAAATCTATCAAACCGTTTTTTTATTATTGCGTTTCTAAATTCGAAATTTTTCGTGGGACACCCTTTATAAACCAAAAAATGTAGATTCTAAATTTACAATCGAATTTATGTTTCGGTTTCCGCTAAATCTTGGATTGCTGTTCTAACAATAACAATAAACTTCATTCAATTCAATTGAAATCGAATGTGTGCACACACTGACGAGCACTCTGCTGCAGTAAACTTCACATTCTAACACACACCCTTCTCAGTCGTACCGAATGAGCATCATCCCGTCCTTCATTCGTTTGTCTTTTTAACGAAGCTCAGTTTAATCAGTTTAATTCTTGAAGTAACAAAATATCTCTTACAATTGAATGAGAGAGCGGCCTTCAAGTGAGGTGCATGTAATCATTCGTATTGGTTCAGGATGTTCACCATCTTCATTGGAAACTAATCTAATCCCGTCGTTCGGCCACGCTCACCCACTGCTCCCTCAACTAACCTTCTTCTTCCATCTTCATATCCGCTTTTCTTTTCTATCTCGCCTTTCAAGGAAGCTGCTCTGTAATGCTGTAATATTGTGTCATCAACTAGTTATAGGGTTAGTAATTTAGTTTTAGCTGTTAGTTTTAAATTGTTAGTTTTAAACGTAAATGTATCTGTTGGATCATTGTAATCTGTTGATACAAAAGATGAGAAGGTTTTATGCCTGCTGAAGAGAGATATTGCTATATTTCATTAGATTCAAATGAAAGCTCTTTAAGTCCCATACTAAATTCCTGAATTTCATTTGGATCTGACTTCCGGTTTCGGAGTTATGGGGTAAAATGTAAAAAAAAAATGAAAATATGTGTTCTTACTTTTCTCATAGATGGCGCAACCGATTTTGACAAACTTAGGTTCAAATGAAAGGTCGTATGGTCCCATACGGAACTACTAAATTTCATCCAGATCCAACCTCCGGATCCGGAAATATAGAGTAAAGTGAGTTAAAAATTTTCTGCCACCACCGAAATGGGCAAAATAATATTTTCTGAATCGACCTCAAATCTTCTCCAATTGATAGTTTTTGTCAGTAGACGGCCAAACAAACCGATTTCGGTTATTTTCTCCAGAATCGAAGAAAATTATTTTGAAGAATACCACAGTATTATGTATGATAGTATGATTGATATGAGAAAGGCATCATTACACCACTAGGTGGATTTAAACAGGTTTTAAGTTTAGCAACGTGTCTCAATACATTTCAAACATCCGAAATTATCGATTTTAACTTCATTTAGGGGTTAGCCAAATTTTGTGCTAGGGCACATAACCGTTTTCATTATTTTTACGTTTCGTCTTTGACTCATCAGTGCAGAGCAGTTCAAATTGAACTGCTTAGTGCTAAACTCGGCAGTTCAATTTGAACCGCTAAGCAGACGTGAAGTTTCTGCTACTTACAGAACACTTTTTGTTTTGCAACGAAGTGCAATGTCTTTTCTGACGTGCCGAACGAAAACGTGTTTTCGACTATTTCTGGCCGATGCAGGTATGGTCATTTAGGGGTTAGCCAAATTTTGTGCTAGGGCACATAACCGTTTTCATTATTTTTACGTGTTCTGTAAGTAGCAGAAATTTTACGTCTGCTTAGCGGTTCAAATTGAACTGCCGAGTTTAGCATCAAGCAGTTCAATTTGAACTGCTCTGCACTGATGAGTCAAAGACGAAACGTAAAAATAATGAGAACGATTTTAACTTGCTGGTGATAATTGAAAACTCATATGAGAACCGCCACCCTCTATTTATCATTATAGTCGGAAAGAGTTTTGTGTTATCGAGTTGATGTTTATGCTTATTCATTCGCACTTGCTCACTACCCACAGTGAAGACAATGAAACACTACACTTGGCACTACAAACTGAGCAATAAAAACTTCGAATGACTAGGTACGGTTATTCAATTAACGATGAATTCTGAGAGCTTTGGCAAAGAAAGTAAAATGAATTAGAAGGGATATGCTGACAACGGCTATAAATTTCATGTTCTTAAAAAAATATTCGATTGAATTCACAATCAGTTCCAGTGCGCCCACCATTTTATCCGCTTTAACTTCCTGTTTGTGTTCGAAAAAAGGAGAAAAGAACAATTAAATCGATTCAACAAAGTTTCTAAATGCACAGACGTAAAGGTAAATTGAGAGAGCCACGTGGTCAAATCAAAACCTATTCGCAGCCCACTGCCCTCAGGCCTTAAAACTGATTACAGTTACTTAATTAGACGGCATGAAGAAACTACGAACTTCTGAGTTTATTCCAGACACTGTGCAGACTTCTCTACAACCGATTTAGCTGCTTTCGTCTAAGATTTTTGAGATTTTTCTACAGTTGTAGCATATGTAATTGTTTATACTGAGAGAGTTCTCTTTTCACGAGAGCATAAGACCATTCGATAGGTCGGAACTCAGAGAAGTTCGGTGGATTCGCCTCTTTCGATGCAACACGGACTCCATTTGCCTTATTCCATTCCAAAACATTTTTGGCGTAGTGACAAGATGCCAAACAAGTCATAATAGCTAGTGAGCGTCAAGGTTGCATTTTTCACAGTTTAGTTCCTTGTTTACCATTCCGGTAGTGATGAAGCTTTGGCTTACTCGATTACAGTTGCATATTGCCTGCCAAACCATATTTTTTTTGGGAACTTGACGTTACGCCGTTCCTTTTGCATGGCAGTATGAAAACACATTCCGGGATGGGCATGAAATCTTAGTCAAATATTCGTGATACAAGTTTCGAGCCCGGGTTTTAGCCGTCACATTCGGTTTACCATTACGTTTCGTACAGTTTTTACCTTGAACGACTTCGTAACCCTACCGGTGCTTGGAAATATGCACGAAATTTGGATACATTTTTGTTATTCTAGCCACAGTATGTACCGAAAGATCTGGTTCCTTCTACAATATTTGCTTTCCCTTCGAGTCTTTCTGGTGGCTCCTGAGATCACTTTTTGTTTCGCTTTAAGCCTTCCTGGCTGTTGTTAAACGTATATCGAAAGATTTTAGATCGTTATGGCAACCAAGCTTTATTTGCAAATGTCCATACTGATAGATCTGCAATTCGCACTTGCTTTTCTTTCGACGCCATCTTCGATCTAAAATCTGCTAGTACGTATTTAAGGAGAAATTTACAATCTTAGAAAAACGGCCTTTTTAGCAAAACGCAAAAGCAGTTCAGAAGAGAAATATCAATTTGTTTTTCTAAACAAACTGATGTTTTTATCTTTTTTTATAAATATAAAAAATAGGTTAGAATTCGCTCAAACCGAGTGTTATATACCAATCGATTCAGCTCGACGAACTGAGCAAATGTCCGTGTGTGTGTGTTTGTGTGTAAGTGGGTGTCTGTGTGTGTTTGTGTGTGTGTGTATGTGTGTGTGTATGTGTGAGTGTTTGTATGTGTGTTGTCAACTAAGAGGTCGAGATCTCAGAGATGGCTAGACCGATTTTGATCAAACTAGTCGCAAATGAAAAGTCTCCCCGTCACCCAGAACGCTATTGAATGGTTTTGAGATCGGATGTTTACTTTTTGAGTTATACGAAGTCCAACAAGGCATAGATTGTTAAAATCCGTCCATTTTTAATGGAGATATCGAAATTTTTGTGTAAGCGACTTTTCCCCCTATTCCAGTAGAAGGAGTTTTGAGCGCTGTATGACAAAGCAATGCTTATGATCAACGTGAAACACGATTTTTTTATACTGTTACATACAATTGTTTCTAAGTATCAAAAGGACTGTGTACAGCATCCTTTTTTATGTCATTTTGCCTAGGACCGATTTTAGCACGGTTCGTTTTTGGCAACATAATCTTTCGAATATGACATATGTAAATTAGATTATGGCAAAGATGGCAACATTTTCGAGTTGAAAACAATTGCATAATTATACTGATTTAAACTACTGTCAGTAGTGAATGCTGGAAGAACATAACACCAATATACCATTCGAATCAGTTTGTCGAGATCAGCAAATGCGTGTGTGGAAAACAATTTCACTCAATTTTCTCAGAGATGACTCAACCGTTTTCTACAAACTCAGATTCATACGAAAAGTTGTATGCTTCCAAACAAAGTTCCTGAATTACGTCTGGATGCGACTTCTGGTTCCTGAGCTACGGGATGATATGTCAAACGATATTAAAATAGTGCAACTCATTTTTCTCATAGATGGCTGAACCGATCTAAGATTCAAATGAAATCTAAAAACCATCTAAGATTGAAATGAAAGGTCTTAAGATTCTGTAAAATATCTTGCTTTTTTGTCAGATCCAACTTCCGGTTTAGGGGATACAGGGTGATTAGTATAAAAGTGTCCATTGCACATAAATTAATCAGGTTTATCGGGTTTGCAGATTTGGATAGTCGATAACCAAATAAACTTATTCTAGTTTCAGCGGTAATTAGTTTTCGATTCGGAAATTTAATTCTCACTACGATTTCTCAAAGATGTCTGTACTGATTTTCGAACATTTTGAATAAATGTAAAATAAACAACTAAATTAATTTATTATTAAATTTATTCATCTGACAATAAAATGGTCTTAATGAATATGTATTAGTCAAGTCATAAAATTGTAGATCTCTGTACTTTCTGCGCGAATTTGTGTGATGGTTCATCAAATTCAAAAAGATGTTCAACGGCGCCAAATGTCCTCAAGCTTGATGTTATCGGTTCGTAATACCTGAACGTCGTTCGATGAAATCTCGGCTGAAATAATCGTTGTGAAGCGCAGTGATCGTTGCAAAGCACGGAAATCGAGTTGAGACAAAATCTTCGGTGAGTCGATATCCCCGTTGATCAGTTTTGCCACGAAAGTAGCTTGCTGAATTTTCCTGCGTCGTTCCAATGAGTCGAGTCCGATCAGTCGACAGCGATCGTGGTATGGTGGAAGCTCAAGCGGGTTCTGCCAGGGAAGGTTTCTTAGAGCAAGACGAGCAAATCGTTTCTGAACGCGCCCAATCCGTAAGTTCCATGTAAGTTGATAAGGACTCCAAATTACGCTAGCATTTTCCAGTATTGGAAGACCAAATATAACGCCTTCAAACAATACGAATCTTGGAAGTCCCGACCGATCTTTGCAATAAAACCTAGTTGCCGTGTCGCTTTTGAAATTATAGATGAACGATGCCGATTGAAGGTAAGTTTGGCATCTAACAAAACACCAAGGTCATTAACATGGTCAACTCTCGGGAGCGTTTGTCCATCAATTGCATAGTCGAATCGAATTGGGTTCAGTATTCGGTGAAACGTTATGACCTGGCATTTTGAAATGCTGACAATCAACCAGTTTCTACGACACCAGGCGACAAATGTATCTAGAAGTTTCTGAAGCCGGATGCATTTAACTGACTTCGGCTACACTGATTTTCGAATTCCGGTTCATGTCTCGAATCGTTTCTCAATGCACAATCGTTTTCTCAAAAAAAACCATATCGAATTTCAAAATCAAAAATTTAAATTAATGTATTTATGGTCCCTTGCAAAATTAATGAATTTTATCCGATTCTGATTTTCGATTCTAAAATTAAAGAGTGATTAGTATTTTTAAATTCTAGCCGATATAGAAGATAACAATTCCAAAAAGCTTCAAAGTTGAACTCAAATCTATTGCAATTTCGTCATATTTATTTTTTGGTCATACGAATCGTTTTGGGTTATGTTGAAAACCGGCGCTGGAAGTAGCGTAAATAACCGTAAACTCTAAACTGGAACTTACTTCGACATCTCATGGAATGTTCAATGGATTGTCACACGTTTAGATTCAAATTCGATCCGGCTTGCAGCTTTGACATTACAGGGTAATGAGTGAATAGAACTTTAAATTGTCACTTGAAACGACGGTCATTGAAATAATTTCATGAGAACTAAAACACCGAAGAATATTCATGCAAAAAAATCAGGCGGATTGATAAAAAAGGTATCATCTAACTGCTAGGTGGATTAAGCACGTTTTTTCTTGAATATCCATCAACCAGTAGTGAAAGAAACTGCTCTAGCGTTTTCAACACTGGATATTTTCCAGAGATTCTAAGTAGAACCTTAAGGTTTGAGGACAGATGGTCACGTGTTGAGTTTTAAATCGACCACGTGGCTCGCTCAATTCCCTTTGCGCATCGTATTTCTCTTGTACTCTCTCGTATATGAGCAAACGGTACCGGGTTTCCAGCATACATTTTATTATTTTGATGAGAAGTTTTATCGAATTAATCTATCGTATGGGTTGGACATTACATGATTCCAATGAATAATGAAAAAATATTCAACTTTCACAAAGATTGAATGTTTGTGTATTTGGCAGCCTTGTCGACTTGTTTTATTTCTCTCTCCTTTTTCAGAATGCTATCAGGAAACCAAAGCGAAAAAAATGGCGGATGCATTGAAACTGACTTTGTTCCACAGAAAAAAACAAGACTTTATTTTTATCGCGATAACATATATGTTTTTATGTGCTAATCGCATCTAAATTAAATTATCTAGACTTTGTCACGGTAGATTTATGATACAAGCATTCAAAGCCGAGATTTTCGATGAACAAATAGAGGTATGCATTTCCGAGCGTTCCAATTTTCAGCAGTTCTTCAGTCAGAAAAAAATACAACACGACCGCTAAACTCAATGAATCATTCTGAACATTTCACAGAATATTCTCAAATCAATTTTGAAGACATTGTCGGGTGGGTTTTTCTATATTCTGCACCGTTTCCAAGAATAGTCCTCAGCCCTTAAGGGTGTCCAGATTTTGTCGCGAGCAAGCCTAGCTTTAGCAAACTCGAAGAAAATGATATTTTTGATGCACACATAATTTCAACTGCACTGACGTTGTCAATCGAAAACCCTCAAGATAATTGTTAGGTAAGGTTACGTTCATGGTTACCAATCTGTCCTCCTACAAATTTGTAGAGCTGACAACCACACCATCTCTGAGAAACGCAGGTGTGGCGACTTAGCCCAGAGGGGCAAGTTAGGACCACCTTACCCTACAGTAAAAGTGAATATAAGTTGAATCATTTAAGATATTCCTAGAAGATAGATAGATAGATTTGGTATATATTAGAATGCAGTTTCAAACTTGTGGATGTGAACTATTAAATTGAATTAACTACAATGGGGTAGTGAAGCATTTTATGTTTCTTCACACCATCTTTGTACTTTAAATGGTGTAAGGCATGATTGAAGTTTTGCTGCGTAATGAAAACAAGAGCGTTGAATCTTCGGCACGAAGAAAAATCCATACTCTAAAGAAGAATAGGTACCAGTAAACAAAAGCCGACTTTAAACTAGTTTATCGTTTATAGTTTCTCAAATGTCTTATTGTGTGGCGTATCCGCTTTTGCCAGAGGGTGAAATATTAAAACCATGTAATTAAACCAACCCACAGTAAATGATTTTATTGGGTCAATACTCATTCCATCAGTAGAGCTGAAGCTTGGTAACGGGATTGCGCAAAAAGCACCAACTCGAAGACATCGGGGAAAAAAAGGCCCATAATTTATCATTAGCCGTTATTGTTTGATCCTAGCAGTATAACAGTATACGTAAGCTGTGCACAAGCCCAAGTCAAAAGGCACGTGTCGCTTGGTGAAGCGTTCGGGCGGTAAGGCAACGGAACAAAATAACAGAAATAATTTCCACAATTGATATCTGATTTCAAATCTCATCGTTCTGCGCCCGTTGAGAAGAAACGGGGTTAGACAAAGTTCAATACCTAGTACCAATCTGGTGCCACTAAACAATAGGCGTACCTCAAATCCTCACCTCGAACAGGCTGATCACGTCTAGGAGATTAGCGAAAAAACCAGTGCTTTTATTAATGGGCCCGAGACAGAAGGTGAAAGAAAGCTTAACTGAACTGAAGCGAAGCTCGCCCGCTGCATCCCACTGCTGACCATCATCATCTCGCTCATTCTGCCCCGGAGCTATGGATCACGGCGCACAACTCGGCCAAGATCACCGAACGAATGGGTACTAAAAATAAATTGCTTGATTGGATCGCAGTTGACTTCTTTATCGTTGGCTGCGCTAAATCCGCTCCAGTCATGGTCAACACTGTTGTTTATTCCTTTATTATTATAGAAAGCAGCTTATTACCTGAATCCGCTTCGCGGGATCTAATTCATGCTCCGGGGGTAAGCCAATTTACACACATTTCCATGTCTTCGGTATCCAACGGTTGCACCGTCATCGCCTGGATAAGACCCAGACCCAGTTGAGCCTCCGTCTGCTAGACTGACAGCTTCCTGTCCGAAGATATGACCCACTTCTGGTTACCTCGTGGAAATTATGATCATCATCGCATTGTCTACCCGATGTAATGGACAACCGCACGATCGAGCTACTGTCCGTCCGTCCGTCCGGTAACAGTGCAACTGTGCAACAATAATTTATGATTTCGTAATCGAGCTCATATTTTCTGCCCACGATCTGATGTTACCTGACATCACCAGTGATTACATATTCACGGATAGAGCGAGTGTGGGTTGAGTGACCCAGCCGGGGCCCGGTGACTTTGATAGTGATTGTAGACCCCACGGTGTCACCGTGTAGAGTAGGAGTGATTTGGAAATTTACTGTTGTGCTTGTCGATTTGCAACCCATAGAAAGTGCAAAGGCTTTTTGTGTTGAATCCACCCGCCATCAAACTTAAGTTATGTTACGCTTCAATAAAAAGAACTGTGGAATATCATCCCACGGTTTTCTTAGTATTATATTATGTATAAAAAACCATCATTGGAAAAAGTTGGTTTCTTTTATTCTGTAGCGTAATGCGCGCGATGAAAAATTGGAGAACTGAACTGAAGTATCATTAGAGGAACTCCTGCGTTTCAAGTTTTTTTCCGGCTTGCCTAACGACCAGTGAAATAAAATGTCACAAAACTAACTGCAAGCGTAAACTTCAAATCCGTCTATCGTCGTTGGACAAAGTAAAAATTGAGTCCATAAAGCCATAAAATGCGATATTAAAACTTAACCGTGCTGAGTGAGTTGCTCCGGTGGTTGCATACACAAAGCAAGATGCGGCGAGTTGAGTTAATACGCGAGCTACAGTGGGAAAAGTAAGCAAACTAAAGCACATAATGTTTTATTCTTTCTCTCTCTCTCTCTCTCTCTCTCTCTCTCTCTATCTCTCTCTCCTGCTCCGTCACGGCCGGGTTTCCAGTTTCCCATCATTTGAATTTGACCGCATTCTGTCGTGACTGTCATCGCCATGAAATCGTCAGCCAGCGCACGTTAGATGCAAAGCTACTCGACGAGTTTCGGATTCCGCTCGGTTTACTGCTGCTACCGGCGACAATCGAGAAGAAATGAATCCGAAAGGCGCATTCCGACTGCAAAAGAGTGTTACTGATGCTTCCGCTCGATTCCCGTCGTCGTCGTCGTCGTTTGAAGAACAGAAACGTACGTGAGATTTTCCGTTTACGTTTCTTACTGTCCTCGGAGCTATTTTTGCAATTTATTTCTACTGATGAGAATGTGCGACAACTCATCGATCGCCCAAGATTGGTTCAGTTCAGAGGAACTGCTGAACTGATGTTAAATGTTTGTTGTTTTCTCTCGGTTCGCAGTTCAAAATCCGGTATTAGCTCCGCTTTTCAGGGTATGTTTGAAACAGAATCTTGCTGCATTTTGAAGTTTGGATGTAATGCTGTAACGGTTCATTTTCGTGTTTCGTTCGATACGTCCGATGGAGTAAGCCGCTTACAGTCGGGACGATAGAAACAATGAACTATTGTAGAGTAGCGTAGTGAACAATAAGACGATTTAGAGACGGAATAAATCAATGAATTAAAGCAACCAATTCGTACGCGACCAAATTCAATCGTTATTTTTAAGTTCTGCAAAATTCGCTTTCTAGTAAATGAAAATGAAGTTTTGCTTATGGAGCGGGTAGGGTCCCCCACTTTTGAATAATCATTCATGTTTTTCTTTGTATTTTCTCATAGTATAATATTTCAAAAATATTCTGTGAATTTTTCAAATTTTATCAGTAATTTAAAGTTCAGTTTCTGCAATGACTGAGCGGAAATATATATTGGAGAAGCCAAGTGAAAGAAAAACTAACAGAAAAGATGAATTTTTGGAAAAAGATACGCTCAGAGACAGGACTCGAACCTGCGTTCTTATGCATTCCGTGCATACGCGCTACCATTTTGTTCTAGTCACTCTAAAACGCGAAACAGACATAGTAGCAACGTACATCAAGCATTGAGTAGGAGAGTGTATTTATAATCTTGATCAGAGAAATAGGTATAAAGCGAGAGGACTAGTGTTTGATGGACAGAGAAGATGTATGGATGTAAGGTATCGGTCGGGTGACGGCCAGGATGTAGACCATGTTCGATGTACGTTGCTACTATGTCTGTTTCGTGTTTTAGAGTGACTAAAACAAGATCAGAGTGGCGAAATGGTAGCGCGTATGCACGGAATGCATAAGAACGCAGGTTCAAGTCCTGTCTCTGAGCGTATCTTTTTCCAAAAATTCATCTTTTCTGTTAGTTTTTCTTTCACTTGGCTTCTCCAATATATATCTCCGCTCAGTCATTGCAAAAACTGAACTTAGTCATGGCGGCTCTACGTCAAACTAAAAATTAATAAATCGTCTTTTACATGTTGCTTCTGATAGAGCATGATCACCATATGCCTCAACAAGCATTCGATGAGACTCTGCTTTCCCCAAATCATCACTTTCGACAATTTTTAAATGATGAAAATATACGATGTTGTTTGTTCTATGACTATGACTTAGATATGTTTAGCATATGTCATAAAAAACAAACAAAAATTGAGATTCTTCCACATCATATGTTCATTATTATCTACACATTTGTGTCTTAACGCTCACTTCATACGGGTATATCTGCTATTACTAAAAATCCAGAGTGGCACCAAGATCGAAAGCGTGACAAAATATGTTTCGCAATTGTATAGTATTTTTCACGCATCAAATACATTTTCAATAAATTGTAAATGGAGTGGTAGATTCTCAAAAATCAAATGCAACGAAAATCCATAGGATCATCCTACCTCCGCTAATATGACAATTAAAGGGTTGAAATTTTGGGAAGGTCGCTGCAGTTTAGGTCTGGAAAACGCAACCAGCGATAATCGTTTTTATCACGTTCATTGGCCAATTCATAACGTCGCTACTAGTGCATCACTACACGAATAAAGCGCGGTACTTGCGACATCATATATCCCACGTCGCACGTGATAATAATGATTGTCAACTGCAACGAGAATATAACGGTATAAATTCCCTTTGGGACAGAATCAGATTTTGACAGATCCACAATTTTATTATCAAACGTTTTGTAATCAATTCAATTATCAAACTAATGAACGAACGATAAACTATTGGAAACTCGGTAAATATTTACAAAATCTAGAAAAATATTTCAAATAAGTAAATTTTTTGTTACCGTTCAGCATTTTCTAATTTGGAGTGGTTAATACTTTTTTCATTAATTCATTATTTGATTTTTCATATTTATTTCATTCAAGTACAAAGCAAAACGTTCCAGTACTGTGCTTCTGGAGATCCATTGCACTTTATCGTGAAGGAGGAGCTCGGAAAATTCAGTAGTAATTTCTTTTAAGAAATCTACCAAATGTGCGATAAGCTTCATTATTTCGACCGAAAATGACTACATTGACAACGCGGTTCGGTGAGAAGTTAGTACACGTGGTTGAGAGATAGAAGGGGGGTCTAATACTCGTTAATCGATTTTAAGTACTTTTTTGTAAAAAAAACAATATTTGTGTATAGAACTAAAGAGCCGCAGCATCATATCCAACGAGCCTTGGGCTATCCTGATTCCCGGCTTTCTGTTCCTGAAATATACTCAAAAATGGAACTCACATATTTAGGTTCCAATAAAAGGCCAAAACTCCTAAACTTTGCGCGGATGCAAGTGTATAAAATTTCATTTTTGCCATTTTTAAAATTATAAGCATTTAAAATTTAAACCGTCGTTTAAAGTACGATAGCCGAGTCATATAAAATTTTATAAAATTGACCAAAATCAATACAGTTTGTAAGTCATGTTAACAGATGGTCATTCGAACCGACTTCATTTACACCGGCTGAAGAAGTACCTGCAATAACAAAACTGTTTCATTTTGTTGGTTGTTGGTTGTACTAATTGATGCGCAATTATTTTTTTTTTGCTTGGTGCTGGAACGTTTTGCTTTGTGTTTGGATGAAAGAAACAAGTTTTTGGTTGTCATAGAATCTGTGGCAGACAACTTCTGCACAACAGTTTCAGAAACAGTCAAATTTGTCTGTACAGTCATCAACTGTTTGTCTGTTGACTATGATCACACTGTGATCACATTGTCACAGATAATCTGCACACTTTGACTGCATACAGATGGACAGTCAAGCCGAATTTGACTGCTTGCAGACAACTGCGAACCGATTACACTATGTTACAGTCGAAGTGCACAAGTTTGTGCAGATAAACTGGTTAATGTAATCGTAGGTTTAGTCTGCGCTGATATTTTTCCACGAAAAAATTACAAAATGTTGTTCGAATGATGTTTTGTGTTATGCAAATTAGATTATTAGATGCAAGTTTATTTTTTTGATGGATAGTTCTGGAAAAAATATGTTTTTTCATCATTTAGACCCCACCTAAACCTAAAGGTGCAATTAATTAAAACTGTAATATTCATTCAATTCTTCTCTAAACGAGAAAATTTGAATATTTGTAAAATTTCTGTAAGTATGCGTATTTTTCTGATAATTTTTGAGTAATATGAAACTCGTTTTTTCAGAATTGGAATCAAAAGTTTTTATAATCGATCTAGTCTTAATACAATCATACTATTTAACATTATAATCATACATTACAAAGTTTTGACATCCGAATTTAAGCTTCGAAAAGTAAAATAATAGATAGCTTTCTAACTGACGGGCAAACCTATCATTTGTTACGAGTTTGATCAAAACTGGCCATGTCATCTCGGAAATCTTGACCTTTTTCAACACACTCATAAGGTGAAGTGTGATAATATTGCCCTCTCAAGAAAACATTGAGATATTTCTAAATGTGTTATTATATTTTGTTCTAGAATGTGGTTTCAATGGTTCTGGTGGAAGTGATGAAAACTGATTGATTTAATCACATTTTCCAAACTCTCCTATTTTTGACTTGCCTTTCACACTTCGAAAACTTCCTGTGATTTTACATCTTATAGATGCACATAAATAGAGCGTCGCAATTCACGCAAATTTACGTGGAAGAACAATTAATATTATGTCTAAAATCCCATGACATAAAATTCATTGAAATAAAGAAAAACGAATAGCGGTCGCCGCGAGTTGAACCGAGAATCATCGGATCGCAAAGTACGTCTGTTAATCGACTGAGCCACAGAAGCACACATTTGCTTGGCTAGCAGAATGCAAGTTACAGTCGAAACCAGTAAAATTCAAGCTAATCTAACATTAAGTCATTACAAATGATTTTTTTCGTCATTTGATAAATTAAATCTTTATGAATGACATCGTATGAGAGATTAAGTGACCTGTAGAATTAAAATTTTTTTGGTGTGTAAGCTGATTACCCCAGACACCGTTTAATAAGTCTTACAACAAATCAGTGATATCTTTCTGCTATGCAAGTTTGACAGTTGTGGCTGAAAATATCATTAGTCAGTTTTTCGGTGCAAGGTCTTACTACGTCCAACTAAGCATTTTATCCACCATTTCTTTGACATAGTAATTTTCTCAAATTTCTTTACGGACATTTTAAGAAGCAAGATGCATCAGTGTTGATGTTTCTTGATGCGTGGCTTTTCACTGATTTATTAGGGAACATATTATACAGCTGCTGGGGCATTATGTCTAAGACCAGCAAAAAATATTTGGTTTTGGTAAACGTGTTCATATCAATCAATTCTCATCACTTCTACCGGTATCATTGAAAACTAAGTTCCTCAGCCTTTTTGCAATGAAATATCCACATTCAGGGAGAAACTGTAGAATGTTTTCTTCAAGGGATAATAATATAACATTTTACCGTAATTGGATGAACATTTATTTCTTGACCCGAATTAGGGTAACGGTATCCTATAACATTGAAGAAGTGCTTTCTTTTTATATCAACATTCTGAATATCAAAATTCTGTAGACGAAAACATGTTTCCAGAACCAATGTTACCTTCACTCAATCTCAAAAATTTCGATTAACTTTGTTTACAACAAACATGTTACCAATTCCTCCATCCTGATTGAATAATAAATCAAGCATATATTCACGACTCGCTTTTGATCACTAACATGAAAACAAAAAAATAAATTTATGTTTTCACTGAATTACCCTGACCAAATCCAATCATCGACTATTTGTTATTTTTTCTCTCTCCAATAGAATGTAGCTCACGAAAGAGCGCATGATACCACACGGGGCCGTATTTTTATTCGGCTGCTCGGCCATCCATGGAAGTTGACCATCAATGTCAATTTCCCTCTCTGAGCAGCCTAGACAGCCGTGTAGTGTCGGTAGCGGTTTCCCAACTGGCTAAGAATAACGCTACGGTCCACCTGTACCGGTGGTATAAGTCCACCAAACAGGTAAGCCGTGTGGCATCCGGCGGAATTATTTTTTACCAAGAATTGATCCACTGGTTTCCTGTTCCATGTCGTAAAAGGCCACAAAAAATAGGAACTCCTAAGTCAAGGTGTATTTCCGTGCCGATGGCTGAATGGCTGCAGGAGGTTAAACAATGCAGTCGTGAACGGAATATCTTGGGATTTTCCCTTACTGTGTTAAGCGAAGCTCTGGCACAGTGGACGACTTCTTTCTTCGCAACTCGTGGGATTTAAATGATTAAAACATTTAAAAAAATCCTTACATGGTTCGCTATAGGCGATTATAAGCCAATATATTTGGTTTCTTGTAGTTGTTGTACGGTAAGTGCTGGAGGTGGAGTGTTCGTTACTTTAATTGATAATGGTTAGAGTAGCACAAATCAATCTCCAGCATAAACGTACAGCAACTATGAATCTATCCAGACTTCTGCAAGAAGGTAAAGCTTCTTTAGCTTTGGTTCAAGAACCATATTTCCAAAAGGGAAACTTCTACGTTGGAAAATTGTTAAACCCAGTCTTTGTTGCCTTTAACAAGACCGGAATGACTAATCCACGTGAAATGCCTCGAGCATGCATACTTGCAAATAGTGCTCTCGATGTCTCTCTCATATCGGAGCTCACAACTCGGGATATTTGTGCTGTCACAGTTGGTATGACTACTGATGGCATAGACAGGAAATATGTCTATTGTTCGGCATATTTGCCGCATAACCAACCTTCGCCAAGCGATGACTTCAAAAAGGTTGTATCATACTGCTGCAAAAGTGATTTACCGCTTGTAATCGGCAGTGACATAAATGCTCACCATATCATTTGGGGCAGCACAGATATAAATTCGAGAGGCTCTGATATGATGGAATTTGTGAGCAGTACAAACCTGCACATAGTCAATGCAGGAAACCGTCCAACTTTTGCGAGATCTGGCAGAGAGGAGGTTTTGGACGTAACTCTCTGCTCTGATAGAATTGCGCATGAGTTGGTGAATTGGCTCGTCTCCGATGAGCTCGAACCTTCGTTGTCTGATCATAAGTACATATTCTTTGATCATTCAAACGTTAAATTTGATATTATCACATATCGTAATCCCAAATCTACAAACTGGGACCTCTATGAAGAGGGCTTGGCGACTAGATTTTACGGGTACCAACCAACAATTGAAACCCCAATTGATTTGGAAAATGTTGTCGACGAGACAAACTCACTCATAGTTGCAGCATATGAAGAGGCTTGTCCACTTCGGATTGTGCGAGCTACTAGAGGAACTCCTTGGTGGAATGCTGAACTTGCTAGACTAAGGAAACTATGCAGAAGAGCTTGGAACCACCGTCGCAGAAATGGGTCGGAGGCATTCGTGTTGGCTCGAAGGGCTTACAAAAATGCTCTTCGATCGTCTGAGCGAAGTGGTTGGAAAAGCCTCTGCACAAATGTCTCTAGTCTCAACGAGGCTAGCAGATTAAATAAGTTACTTTCGAAGTCTAAGGACTTTAATGTCAGTTTCTTAAGAACTTCAGATGGTGAACACTTGTCTGATGAAGGTGATGTACTTCACTATCTTTTTAACACTCACTTTCCAGGATGTATGGATCCATCACCGACAGCTCTTCCCGAGACTTTTTCAGGTAGTTACGATTCTTGGGCCCTTGCTCGAAGCGTTGTGACGATTGAATCGGTCAAATGGGCAGTTGAGAGTTTTGCTCCGTACAAGTCTCCTGGAAAGGATGGAGTTTTCCCAGTGTTACTGCAGAAAGGGTATGAACATTTCAAACATGTTTTGAAGAAAATACTTACTTTTAGTCTTGCGACAGGATATATTCCAAGAGCCTGGCAGGAAATAATTGTCAAATTTATTCCCAAAGGCGGTCGCGACACTTATGAGGAAGCGAAGAGTTTCAGGCCTATCAGTCTAAGCTCATTTCTTCTTAAAACAGTGGAACGCATAGTCGATCACTATATCAGAAATGTTAGTTTGGGCCTGCATCCGCTACATGGAATGCAACATGCTTACCAGCGTGGAAAGTCCACTACAACCCTGTTACATGATGTTGTGTACAACATTGAAAAAGCTTTCTCACAAAAGCAATCCTGCTTGGGAGTTTTCCTAGATATTGAAGGTGCCTTTGATAACGTGTCTTTCAATTCAATTCTGGAAGCAGCCCGTGGTCATGGCATACCTTCAAGTATCACAAATTGGATACACGCAATGCTTAGCAATCGACTTCTTTGTTCATCGCTTCGGCAAGCAGAGATTAGAAAGCTAAGTGTCTGTGGGTGTCCTCAAGGTGGTGTACTATCCCCACTTTTATGGAACCTTGTCGCTGATGGTTTGTTAAGGAAACTTAATAACCTTGGATTTCCGACTTATGGTTTTGCCGACGATTATCATATATTGATGACCGGTATAAGCATTAACACTCTCTTTGATTTAATGCAGCAAGCCCTGCGATCTGTTGAACAATGGTGTTGTCAGGTTGGATTATCTGTAAATCCGGGCAAAACATCAATGGTGCTTTTCACTCATCGTAGGATAATCACAGGAGCTCGTCCGTTGCAGTTCTTTGGTTCAGAGGTCACTGTGGTCGAACAAGTTAAATACGTCGGGGTTATTCTTGACTCAAAACTGAATTGGTCTGCTCACATTGACTTCAGAATTAAAAGAGCTTGCATGGCTTTCGGCCAATGTAGACGAGCTTTTGGAAAATCATGGGGACTCAAACCCAGATATATTCATTGGATCTACACAACTATTGTTAGACCAATTTTAGCATATGGATGTCTTGTATGGTGGCAGAAAGGAGAAGTCGCGACAGTTCAGTCAAAGCTAAATCATCTCCAAAGGATGGTCCTAATGGCGATGACAGGAGCATTCACGACAACTCCTACTGATGCTCTAGAGGCGCTACTGTGCATTAAACCACTACATGTGTTCCTAAAACAAGAAGCATTATCTTGTGCATATCGTCTTAAGGTTACAGGGCTTTGGAACAGTAACCCATTAGATTATGCTACCAGCCACACTCGCTTGTGGTCTCAAATGGTTACATGGGATGAGTATTTACTCGCTCCTAGTGACCTAACTCTCACATGCAGTTTTCCTTTCAAAACATTCCATGTGAGCTATCCTCTTCGTGAGGAATGGTTGTCTGGTTGTCTGGAACGACAACTTGATGAACACATAGTTTGTTATACGGACGGTTCTCTGTTGAATGGTCGTGCTGGTGCTGGTGTCTACTGTCGTGAAATGAGGCTGGAGCAGTCTCATTCACTTGGTAGATACTGTACTGTGTTTCAAGCAGAAATCTACGCGATTCTGTGTGGAGTACAATCGGCACTTCAGCAGAGGATCTGTGGTAAGCGAATTTATTTTTGTTCCGACAGTCAGGCAGCCTTAAAAGCACTCAGTTCGAATGACTCACGGTCGAATCTAGTGATCGCATGTCGAACTCAAATTGAAGACCTCAGCATTTCAAATGCTGTTTACTTCTTATGGGTACCCGGCCATTCTGGTATTACTGGAAATGAATGGGCTGATGAGTTGGCTAGAGCTGGTGCAACGAATGATTTCGTTGGTCCTGAACCAGCTTTACCACTTTCAACTAGTTGGATAAAGCACAAGATTCGTTCTTGGGCTGTATCCAAACATGCCAGCTACTGGCGCAGCTTGCAAACTTGCGCTCAGACAAAAGCATATCTACCAGATTTAAATCTGAAAATGTCAAAGTGTCTACTGCATTTCTCCAAGCATCATTGCAGTATTCTGGTCAGAGCTCTGACTGGACATTGCAAACTCAATTATCACATGGCTACTATTCAACGTGCTGAGTATTATTCGTGTGATTTGTGTGAATGCGATTATGGTACTTCATATCATCTGATATGTAACTGTCCCGCATTGACGCAGCTACGTATCCGGGTTTTTGGTTCTCCATACATGGTTGAGTCTGTGTATGCGGAGCTAAAATTGAAGGATATTCTCTCGTTTCTTACCCAATGTGGTAAGGAGCTATAGTCAGAAGGGTTCATCGTTCTTCCTGGAGTGAATGAATCCCTTCTGTATTTACCTTAAATAAGGTTTAGCAGATTGTTTGGCATCTTTTAGGGGGTGCCGAATTTACTTCTGCTCGTACATACTGCGAATCGTTTTGCATTCTTCCGGGAGTGCAGAATGGTGTCGCTTTTGTAAGATCTTCAAATCCTCTCGGGGGTTGGAGGTTTTATTAACAGCGGACTGTTCGGGACCTCGTAGAGGTTCAGAATTTACTTCTGCTTCCACTAAATGTGATCCTCAGCAGATTGTTCGGCATCCCTTAGGGGTGCAGAATTTACTTCTGCTTTTATGTGTTTTTGTGTCGTCAATTTTTCCCATCCTCCTAGTCCAACCCTTACCATTTCCTTTCAATCCTTCCCTCTTATATATCGGGAAAATGATGCTAAAAACATATTGATGGCAAGGCACAAATCTCCAAATATCAAGGAGAACGTGCCATTTGAGCCAATTTGTTCTGATTCCTGAGCTCACGAAAGAGCGCATGATACCACACGGGGCCGTATTTTGCATTTAGTAACGGAACGGAATTTCGTATGGATTCCTTTCAAGAAATAGTCGTTTCTGTTTGGCTGCATCAATAATCGAATGGTTCTGGAATGTGAGCGCATTGCAATTTCAATCATCAACAATCTAAACTAGAAAAAAAGTTACCTTCCCATTCGAAAATTATGCGTAAAATGAAATTCAAACAGCAACGGTAATACTCAATTATTTAACTTTATTATGCCCACTTCGGGACAAAAATCTTAACCATTATGTCCGATTCATCCTAATAAAACGTCATATTACGTTACTTCGTATTGCAAAATAGTTCAATTAAGGAATTATGAAGACTGTCCCAGAAAGTATGGACGCACTTTAATTTCGCTGTAAATAATTCACAAGTGTTAGATATTCAAATTTTATTCGATATACTGATAATATTAGACTACAACAACAGAATATTATTCTCAACATTTGCTACTTAGACATTGTAGACTAGCTGGCGCACCTTCTTGCAAGCGTTCCTCATTAAATTCCGTACAGACATCTTGACGACAAGTTTTGACACTTTTTTTCAATCTTTTTCGAACTGTTGAATGGTTTCGGCTGCCGAGACATGTTTCCTAAGATGTGCCTTCGTTAATGCCCAAAATTCCTCAATTGGTCGAAGTTGTGGGCAATTTGGTGGATTCATGTCTTGTGGGACGAAAGTGACATTTTTGGTAGTATACCATTCTACCGTTGATTTTGAGTAGTGGCAAGAAGCAAGATCTGGCCAGAAGACAACAGGATCCTTGTGGCTTCGAATCATGGGTAGAAGTCGTTTTTGTAAACATTCCTTGATGTTTATTTTGCTGTTCATTGAAGCAGTGGTGATGAAGGGTTTCGTAATCTTACCGCAGCTACAAATTTTTTGCCAGACCATAGCTTTCTTACCAAATTTTTCGACTTCAATCGATGTCTCGGACTGGTAAAATAATATTGTGGTCCCGGCAAGGATTTGTAATCGAGTTTCACGTAGGTTTCGTCGTCCATGATTATGCAGTTCAAATTTTCAGCAAGAATCGTATTGTACAGCTTTCGAACCCTCGGCCTGATCGATGCTTCTTGTTTCGAACTATGTTTTGGTTGTTTCTGCTTCTTATGGAATCGAAGATTCAAACGTTCTTTAACACGAAGATCTTTTGACTTTGAAGTGCCCACTTTTTGGCCACATCCCGAACTGAAACCTCCTTCTTTTGCTCGAACGCCTTCAGTATACGTTTATCCAACTGAGGGTTAGCAGGACCTTTTTTTCGACCCGTTTTCGATTTATCTTCAAAGGTGTTATCCTCACCGAACTTCCTGATTGTATTTCGCCCGGCATTTTCACTTATTCCTTCCATTTTTGCTATCTTTCTCAGTTACAGTCCGCGTTCTGTGCACCATTTGTACACAATTTTTCGACGTTGTGCTGCTGAAAGTCCACGCATTTCGAAACAAACTAATGAAAACGAATAAACAACTGCACAAGTGGTTAGAGAAGAGTGTAAAGAACAGGACGCAGCCATAAAAAATGGCAGATTCTGAGCCATTGCGAAATGGCAGCGGTTTTTGGTTGCGTCTTAAAAAATTCAATTCTTTTCGGTTTTTGTGTAAATAACAAAAAAAAAATCTAGCTACGTTTATACACAAAGGCATCTAGGACCATTTGAATATATTCTGACACTACGGAAATCCGTAAGAGATATTCCGAGATCCTAGAATTACTTGGAATGTTGTTCCTAGAGTCTATACTGTGCCACACCAAGAACTACAGCGGGTAATAGTTTTTTTTGTTGGCTGTTCATATTTTCAAAACTACACAATGTTTACTTGTCTATTCATGGTTGTTCTAGGTAGGTACTCAGTAATCCGAGAACTGCAGTGAAAACAGGTTCTAAGATCTTCACGAGCAATCAGCAGCTTATGAATAATTTTGAATGCTGGGCATAGTCATGGAGCTACATATTGCTTACTTGTGCATTTTGATCTGCTTCAGGAATATTTTCAGTCATCCAAGGACTTCAGTGAAGCGTGAAGATTAAGATTTTTAATGCACTTTGTTTTTCTGGTAGATCATACAGTCTGAACTGCAGGTAGTTATGGGATGGCGTCGTTCATTCACAATAGGCCTATTAATTGCAAGTGGTATCACGAGTATGGGATGAGGACAAGAAATTCATTAACGCAGTTTCTTGTACTGGTAGATTTTAAAGTTTGAGCTACAGGTAGTTTTTGGGTGATCCAGAGCATCTATAATAAACCTTTTAATTGTAAGTAGAATCACGAGTATAGACCGTGATCAATATATTCGTTATTGCAGTTTGCTATGTGGGTAGATCTTAATGCCTGAACTTAAGGTAGTTTTTGGTCAGCCTAGAATATTCACAATAAGTAAATGATTTGTGTGTGATATCACGAACATGAACCGTGTACCAGGATCTTGATAGCTCACTTGGTTACGCTGGTAGATCTTAAGGCCTATATTCCAAGTAGATTTTGGGTGAGCAAGTTGAATGTGATACCACGACTATGATCTTCCAAAAACAAACTCACTAATGTCATCGGTTTCGTTGGTAGACCTCAAGGCCTATATTTCAAGTAGGTTTTGGATGGACCAGAACTTCTACAGACATTACAGCAGTATGTCAATTTGCTGAATATAGTACTACGAGCACCTACCGCACTCAAAAGTTATGCAAAAGCTGCGCGTTCATATACTGATTTCTTTTTTCCAGAGAATTGTTGGATTTCAACTAGATTCTATGAAACCAAAGGATTCCGTGATGTACGTTTCACAACATTCAATTCACTGAAGCATGTTGAGTTGTTTTGTATACGTATAAATAAAAATTTCCTTCATCATGCAAAACCATAGCGATCATCGTGTAAATTGAAATAGAAAATCACGTTATTTCAATTGAAATGCGTAAAAAAAGTCGCGTAAATTAAATTTGCGTAAATTCGCACATGGTTACTATTCAGCGTGCTGAGTATTATTCGTGTGATTTATGTGAATGCGATTACGGTACTTCATCTCATCTGATATGTAAGTTTCTCACATTGACACAACTTCGTATCCGGGTTTTTGGTTCTCCAAAGCTGGTTCAATATGTATATGGAGAGCTAAAATTCAAGGATATTCTATTGTCCCTTGGTAAGTGGCTAAAGTCAAAGGGGTTCATCGTTCTTCCTGGAATAGATGAATTCTTTCTGTTTCTACCCTTAACAGTTTTAGCATTCTTCCGGGAGTGCTGAATGGTGTCAGTTTTGTAAAATTTTTAGATTCTTTCGTGGGTTGAAGGTTTTATTAAATGTTCAGCATCCTTTTGGGGATGCAGAACGATTTGTTTCTTTTAGTTTTGTGCTGTTTTCCCACCTTACCCACTCAACAATTTCTTTCCGTGTTTCTTTTCTTCTTCCTTTTCTGTTATAGGAAAATGATCAGAAGCCACGAAAAGGCACAAATCTCCAAATAACCAGGAGGATGTGCGTTCCAGTTGAGCCAATCAGTTACTCCCAAAACTCTTTTCAATAGCAAAAAGGATGGAACATTCTTTTTTGAACGTGTGAAACGTGCCAATGTATTTCAAATCACTGGTATTTTCTTAACGAAATTAACACTCCAAATACCGAGCCTGAAAAAAAGTTGGAACGGTAACTTTGAGCTGTAATAGCTCAGCTGTTTTTCAACGGATCTCAATAAACACCCTTGAATTTTGTACAGTTCGTAGATTATTTTCAGTATGTCATTATTGACAGGAAAAATCAATGAAAATGTTGTTTTTCCCGTGCCAAGTTTTTTTCAGGCGCAAAAAATGCTCTATCTACTATTTAATTTTGTTTGTTTTTTTGTTTTTTTTTACAAACTTTTCTCAACAGCACAATGAAACATTCTTTTTTAAACGTGTAGAACGTGTCAACTGAGTTATTTTGTTTTTATACTAGTTCTCTGAATCTGGATCACAACGAGAAAAAAGCGCAACCATCCCAGTAACTAGATCAAACCACACCCGTATTGTGAAAACTAAAGTAAAAGCAGAAAATAAAATGTGTGTCGAGAAAAAATCAAGTTTCTTTCTTACAATTCGATACAGTGATTGATAAATACCAATACGACTCTTTTCACATCCAGCACTGAATTGGTCCGCTTCGATTACCAACTCTTCGGTAACATCTTCAGACTCGTCTGGAGCCCGGAGTAGCAACGGTGGAACCGGTAACGATTGGAATAATGCGACACAGCTTCACTCTATCGAATCCTGTCTCTATCGTGCCTCAGGCACTTCCCCATACACACACACAGATTCGACACAGTGAGAGCGCCACATGTGTGACAAGTCCAACATACTGGGGAAATAGGTTTCTGGTTGGTTTGCGCTGAGTGCTATCGATATGGGCGTATGGAACATGCTTTCATTCTGTCGCCAGCCGTAGTACCTAGTACTTTCGTTGCGTAATCTGGGCCTTACAACGTATGTAAGTCGGTGAGAGTATGCTGGCTCCAGTACCCGTTTCGCTTATTAGGTTTACATTTGCGGATTGAAACTTGTAGCTCGTTCTGTGAAAGTGCCCAAGCGTACTGAGTTCACTCACTATCGAGCCCGCGGTCGGCAAGCAACGGGAGAAGGAAGAGACCTATATATACATTTAAATGTCAAACCGGTTCGCACATTTTCGCACTTATCCACACTCTAGCCAGTGTCGATCCGCGTTGAAACCGTTGAAAAAGTGCTTTAATGCCACGGCGCACCGTATCGCAAATGTGAACTGCAGTTCAAGCAACCGAGCCTGATTAATGCATCTAAATTGGGACATTGGTGTAATTAAATTAAATATCGCTGTAACGAGCTATGCACCGTACGCCCGACCAACATCAGAAGTCGACACATATAAATATATGCCAAAGGCCACCCCTCCCCGGACTGCACGGTACTCCCCAAAAGGGCACCTTCGCCATCGAAAAGGCAATAAACGGTACGACTCTCGTTTTTTTTTCGCCAGCTTCGCTCCAAATGATTCGAATAAAAAAAACGGAGCTCGTACAATAACAAAGTTATAAGTTACCGCTTTTCATCTATGTTCTCATATTTCATAACCCGGGAAAATGACGGGTGTGTCGAATATAAAGTCACTTCGCGAAAACCTCTGTGCCTATATATGGTAGTAGGGATCATCCCCATCAGGAGGGAGGGGCCCAACGATAACTAATTCAGTTAATCGACGCCATTAGCATAATTAAGTCGGAATTCATTACACACTAAGTATCACTCAGTCAGCTTAGCAAGGCCGGGTTCTCAAGACATTGCAAAGGTGCACCGGCGCACGCTCCGTTTCGGCGGCACATTTCTACGTGTCTCCGAAACACCTGAAAAGCGAAATGCCACCGAATGGAGTTCGCTGGCACGGTAAAACGGCCCATTACGGCGGTCGTAAATGCGGCCTCCCAATGTGTTACCGTTTTACCGCAACCGTGGCCTACTTCCGGGCGAAGATGTCCATCGGTTAACCTTGAACGATTCGGCGAAACTAGTTAGCACTGTCAATGGGATGTCGGTGCACCGAACAGGAAAGGCAATAAATGTGTTTACGGTTGTTTTCTGGAGTTCATTTATTTGTTTTTAACAGTGAGCACTTTACCGTACGAAATACGACCGAGTGAACATTTCGCAAGGTGTACGGGAACTATCATCCGAGTTGTGTTTCATATTAATATAGGTAGGCTTAAAAATGCGTTTCTTTTGGAAAACATGAATCTGGAAAAAAAGAGTCACATTAATTCATTTGCTTTATCAAAATCCTGTAACAATTGATCAATTGATTTCGATGAAACTGTTACCAAAGCCACGGGCACTTTGTATTTAAATTGATCAATTTTTTACGAATCGTGTTTTAGTCAAATATTTCTGATGATCGAAAATAAGCTATCCACAAAATTTTCTTTCCAATTATGATAAAAAACGATATTTTATTCAAACTAAAAAAGGATCCTTTATTGTACGAGGTTAAAATTGAGCATAATGAAAACCGGATGAAATTTAAGTTATTCTTCCACAAATTTTTGAACTTTTGATCGAACGCTCTTCATCAAGTTCCGGATAAGTGTTGCATCGCATTTTTTGGACGCTTGAGCCCAAATTTGTTTGAACTCCTGCATGTTCCCAGCTGCCTTAACAGTCTTCTTGAAGACCCTCTTCACGATTGCCCAGTAATGATCGATGGGTCGAAGCTGAGGGCAATTTGGTGGATTGATTTTTTCTCAACGAAATTTAGTCGGCATAGTGAACCGACGCTAAATCCGGCCAAAACATTGGAGGTGTACTATGCTTCTTATATAAAGGCAGCAATCTCTTCTGGAGACACTCAGATCGATAGATTTCTGCATTTAAAGTTCCGGTAGTGTAAAAAAATGGTTGACTTCAAACCAGGGGTGGAAATAGGCAATTTTTTTGATTCACATCAAATCAAAATAGTCAGTATTTGCTTTTCATATCACATATTTATTGTAGACTAGCTGACCCATCGAACTTCGTCTCGCCCACAAATTATTTGTTCGAATTTATGTTTTCGGGCAGCAGAATTGTCAAACGACTAAGCGGTTAACGTTTCTCTTCATTATTTTTCTGATTACTTAACCTACAATCAACGGAATTCGACACACATTCGCTTTAACTCAAAACGAAATATCCTAAAAAATGTATGTGAAAATGTAAAATACTTCTGTTAAGCAAAATTTGAGCAAATGCACAGATTGTCATCTCATCCTTTGAGTCAATGTACTGAACAGAGATCCCTTTCTAATGGCTTCGACATAAAGAATAAAAAAGCTCACTAACCAGAATTTTGTATTGATAAACTAAACACAATAATGAAGAGTATCGCTTCTAGAGTTGTTCATTCGGTAGAGTAGGATATATTTACAATTTATATTTGGCCCAAGTAACCAAATGCTCGTAAAAAAAGATTTAGCTTAAGGGACGGGTAGGGTCTAACATTTTGGAAAATTATTTATTATTTACTTTGTATTTTCTCAAAGTAAAACATTTCAAGAATACTCTGTGAAATTTTCAAGCCTATCGGAACAAAACTCAGCAAGTTATGGACCTTTATCCTAGCTTATTTCATACTGCGAAGAAGTGTGAGTGAGTGAGTGAGCAGCATACAAAGCATTCTGAATAGTCCGTTTTTAAGGAATACTTGAATGTTTACCCGACTCAACAGAAAAAAACTTTGAAGCAGTTCTTTGTACAGATGCAGATTTGTATGCAGCGAGAAAGTTTTCTCAGAACTTGTTCTGTATGTTCAAGTTTCCATAAAGTGATACACGTACTTTAGAGCTCTAATAAAGTGGATACTTTTCAGGAATTTTTGGTTGCTCAGAGAGACTACGCTAAAATTTTAATTTGATATTATACCAATTTGAACATTCTTCAGAGAATTGTGCGCTTAGTCTAATCTAAATTATTAGAAAGAAAAACGCAAGGAAAATTTCTTAGTGTGACCTTAGCGCTTCTACAGCACAATCTTTTCATTGATTCATTTAAAAATTTTCTAATTTATTAAACTCGCACCCGCGATGACCAATGAACTGGTAAATGACATCAGACCATTTTCTCCTGCCAACAGCGGTCTTCTAGAACAGTCACATGCATTCCGTCATTGAGTCATTTGGCAAGCAATAATTTAGATACCCAAGTAAGCACGTGGCTCGAAATGAAGAACCACATGAATCAAGTTTTCACACGCACACAACTCGTTGCGCGCCAAAAGATTCTTTCAACGATCTAGTATTCCTTTCTTTCGACGGCCAAACACTTATGCAACTCGTTGCGCACCAAACACCAATTGTAGATCTAGCAATCATAGGCGACTTTTTCAGTGGAAAATTCCATTGTCCATACAAAATAACTTTATTGGTTTTTCCCACTTTTCCGGTAAGTTTTCCTAATTTTTTTGATGTACGAACCCGGTGGGGGTAAAAACTGATCAAACAAAAAAAAAAGCATCTCAATCCGTCCATCGGTTCTTACGTGATGCGATTACAAAGAATGATCTCTGCATTTTTATATATTTTTATATATATAGATATTAGAATGATTTTTGAAACGAATGATTTATGATAAGATAAATTTTAGTTTTACTTAGAATTTAAAAATCCCTTCATCGTTATCAGTGTCACTGTCTGATTTGGAATCAACATTTTAACAAAGTTAGGCTAGTTTTAATGCTACTTTGTGTTCATTAAACAGGTTTGAAGTTCAAATATCTGTCCCTTACGGTTCCGGTGATATAATGGCATATGTGATGTAAACGTCAAAACTGATTACCTCTCAATTTTCACGTATATGGATTATCTGATATCAATAATTTTATGCTCGTTAGGTGAGTTCATTTCATCAGTCGCATCAAAATTCCATGTTGCGTGATGTATTTGAAATGTATTCAGTAATACCGCCGTGGTGGATTAAAACAGCTAATAATATTAACATACATGCTGTGATAAATAATAATTATAATGATAAGAGCGTGCTACGCAGCTGATTGTTATAACTCTATCTAGCATAAATAGCATACACTGAAGTAACAGGAGTGCAGTATTTTGCTGCGCCAAATCAAACGCACCATTCAAATGCTGCGCTCCTGTTACTTTTATAAATCAAATTCATGTCAAATACATCCCGGCGAGCGACCAAAATTAGGTTAAAGCCGGGTTAAATAAACGAAATAAAAAAAACATGTCAAATAGCGTTTTACTGGGTTTAATCTAAATAGTGCATGAACGTCATCATTAGCATCAACAAGCTGGAAGTAAAACAAAGTCAGTTATAGGAGCATTCCTGAAAGTTACAAATTGACAACTTCCCTTAATTTGAGCATATTCATGCATATAAAAAATCATTGATGTACATGCTCCTTTAATATTCCTTATCACCCATCACTAAACTTCTCAAAGATACGAAATTAGCAATTTTCCACGATTTTGAAAGTCTCACTGATACGCGTTAAAAATTCCTGTAGGATTGCTATTGTCAACGATTTTAGACGTAAATCAATCGGCACTCATGTCTGATCTTGCTCATATTTTCTTCCACAATTCTAAAAGCTAATCGATATGATCTTACTGGAATCAGTGATAATAGTAGCTCAAAATTACTACTGACAGAAGATCAGTATTGATTTTGATCGATGTTATTCAAAGATCAGTAGAGTAGAGATCTCTATTGGGGAAATCACAAGCGATCGTCTTCGCTAGCGATTATGATTTGATGATTTTTCCTGCTCTGATTCCAGAGTATCTTCGAATTTAACAGTTTCTCTACCTGTAAAGTTCGATAATTCAACTTCAGGATCTTTTACGTATGGGTATCGCTTTCCTATTGGATGCAAAAATTTGAAAAAATGAAGCCAAAACTATTCGTAGACTCTCAGCAATGCGTTCTATCAAATGAGCATAAAAATCAAACTCGCCACATGTTTTGAATATATTTCTGATTATTTTTATATATTCGACATAGAAGGTAATTGGAAATGTATGTGTGAGATCAGTTTTGAAGATTTATAACCTTTTTGTGTTCATTTATATGCCAGTTTTAATTTTTTTGGTGGAGTTTTTCTGATTCTAGTTCGTGCAAAATCGATCGATAGCAGTTCCATTTTGCATGTATAGATCACTATAATTTTAGATTTTTACATCGTGATTCAAATGACATGAAAACATTAATTTCCAAAGCTTTTTATCAAAAAATTATTACTGTTCGAAACATAGCTTATTGAGCGTTATATGAACGGGTGACGAGTCCAACTTATCGTTGAAACCAGTTGAAGTTTTCAATACGAATTAATATTTTGTGTGTCCAAAACCGGACTTGAGCTTTCCAAAGCAGAAAACGTTTAAAGCTATTTTTAGTGCAAGAACCGGGCAAAAAACTTCAAAATGGAATAACCGGATAACATCTTATCCGGTACTTTCAGAGCAAATATATTGTTTTTTTTGCATGAAAACTTTTTACGCATTTCCCTCGGATGCGGGATTTATTCCACATATTGAATGTTATGTATTTTATCTGACAGATTCAAAGTCATTTGCTATAATAATTGATCGTATGCGCATGGAACCTACTATTTAACCTACAAGTTGTTTTGGATCTAAAAGATTTTTGAATGCTGAATGCTGATGACGAATTTAATCTAATTGTATAGAAATCAATATTTTTTTATTTTTATTGTTCACTACACAATACTGTACTTGGTTTCTTCCGTCCCGAACGTGAGCGGTTTTGTTATATCGACTGACTTGGATGAGATGTGAAAGCGAACTGAGCTTGGTATTACTGTTCCGGCTTCAAATAATAGCATTTTCAAAAATTTTATCGTTGATGGATTACGAAATTTGATGGAAACTCGGTTGTTAATGAATTTGTTGAATAACACAAAATTTCATTATAAACTAACAGAAAAGATTCGGAGTGCAAGATCTGAGTTATGAAATACTTTCCTTTTCGTACGGCATATTCCGAAACGACATCCATACTAGTATGAAGATATGTTCCACATCAGTATTTTCATTCTCGCATTGAGTGTGAGCGTTGCCCTTCGTAATTGAATGTGTTAATAACGTCGCAAGCTGTTTTCAACTTCCATTTGGCAGAATTCGATGCTTTTTGTAAGAATTGGAGAGAATTCAAATAGTTTCCTATGATGAACCGTGACACTGAAAAGTGCCTTGAATTTGCAATGTCCTACCGGATCTGCGTTTAGGCAGAATTGAGATATGTATACTGAGTAAAATCGTCCGAGAATTGCTCGGAATTCATTGGTATTTCCAACAATCGATTCTAGGCGGAATCGGTAGGTGCATTTGATTCGAAATCAATTTGGAACTAACCATTAATTTCGATTCAAATTCCGGACCATTTAACTGCGCAGCGGTATTTTCAAACACTGCGCTCACATCAAGCTCTAACGACTTCCACTGTTGCACACAGGAAACGCAAATCGCTACTAAAAAGAGTTCTCTCCATAAAGTTCTGCCGCACAATTCTGCTGCTCGCTTCATTCCAATAGCGTGAGTTCTTCGGTGCTGTTCTTCGTTTGCTGCACAGATAAAAAAAATGGGAAAAAGTTGAAAGTTCATCTTTTATACCCATACAGTAGCACTGATATTTCTTTCTCTTTCTCAGAACACGATCTGATTGGCTGATGTTGACTTGTTCAAATTCACTAATTGAAACACTTTAATGTTGTTCCAATGTAGGTTAACGTTAAAAAAATTGAATTAATTGGTAGTAAGATTCTATGAATACTTCTACAGATTACAGAGCTATAGGCTTTCAAAATTATGACAGAAAATCTAACGTCGTTTTCGTTTTTAAATTGAACTACACCGGTGTAGCGAAGGCTGCACTGAAACCGTTCGTTTTTGCCAATTGCACTACACCAGTGCTACACTACACACGTTTATTGTAGTCCAGGGTTACTGTTTATGTTTTCATCATTTTTGTTCGTTTATTCATGCCATGGTTTAGTGCAGTTTAAAAACGAAAACGACATAACACACAAATAAATTATCGCCTACTACCTTAAAACCGGCGTCGCGATAACGAGAAAATGAAACACGCATTATGAATTTTCCGTTTTGATACTCGATGATAACATACATTTCAGAAAACTTTGATTTTAAATTATTTGTGATTATGTCAAACAACTGAACATTTCATCATAAATTGTGGATGATATTTCTGATGACATGTACCAAAAAATATATTGAAACGTTAGATCCAACAAGAGATATTTACAATCATAACCTTATCACTTTCCCAGAGATTAAATTTTACAAAGGTTCCCCATAGTAAAATAATAATAAGTTATGTCATATTCTTCTGTTTTTTCATGAATTTCTACTGCTTTTTTTTCATTTCAACTTTGTTTAATACACTTTGAGAAATTTGAAACTAAAATAATGTTTCCGCTTCATTCCAGGTAAGGAAAACTACAATAAACCAATATTCACTCATAGATACCAGGGGAAATTAAGAAGCATCATCAGTAAGTTATTGAACTGTGTTATTTTTTGAAAAACGAAAATCTTCAAAAAAAAGCGTCCTTTTTGGAATTTTAAAGTGTGGTGTTATTAACACTTATAGTCTGGCCCATTTGGGATTCAGTGCTCAAGACACATAAAACTAGCAGCTGAGCTCCGGTTAAAAATTTAAAAAAAAATCGCTGAAAGATTTTGCCAATTTTCTTAATTTAGAATTTCCGGAAAAAGAAATAATGTTCTTGTAAACAGTTTTGCCAAAGAAATTCAGCAAGACTATTAAAAAACTTTAATAGTTTTTTTCTAAATTAACATAACGAAACATACTATAATAAAAAACTGATTGCAAATATCCCTCAAAAAATTGACGGAGGCAGTTAAATTTTCTCTTACCGGCGGCACATTGTTTTCTTTCGCAGATGATATTGTACGAATAATGCCTCTATTGCTCCTACATAATAGTTTTTTAAGAATCATATAATAGTGATTTAACGATTTATTAATTCTAGTTTATTTTTGGGATTTTACTACTAAAAAATTATTTTTCTGAATTTCCTTCGCAAATTCAAGAAATTTTATGACCGGAGCTCAGCTGCTGAGTTCGTTGTGATAAAGGGCAATCTTGTGAAGATAGACTTTAAGATTTTATTCTATTCAAGAAATTTGTGATGAGTTTCTTCTGCCAACGGAATTCGGCTATAGGTGTTTCTTGAGATATGCTTGACATGAATGAAATTTAATTCAGTGTAAATCAGTGCTTTGTTTTTGTTCGACTGTCTATTTTCGATATGTTATTGTTTCTACTGCCCACCAGCTGGAAAACTTTAAAATTTTATAAAGTTTGCAATGATTTTGAATGTTTTTAAATCAAACTATTTATTTCATGTACAATATTTTTGTAGTGCTTCACACTACTGCATAGTAAATTTGGTCAACTCTATTCGCTTCCTGTCCATGGAAAATTTTCTGCTCGCCTACTCAGATGACGCAAATCAGAAACCAAGTTACTCTCATTTGCGTCAATTGTCTTATAAACAAATAGTCGACAAGCAAAGGACTTCCGGTGAAACTCTCAACGGGTGAGCACGTTGCATCGTGTTAGTCCGGAGAAAATTCGAGTATTTCGCCAGAAAGAAAGGATTTTCAGCCGTACTTTGACGATTCGACGCAACCACACAGCGAGATTTTCGCTTGTAGTCAACTGAAAATAAAGTCCATTGGACTATAAACGAAAATTAACTGGCAATATAGCCTTAGTTGCTGTGCCATCAATTCGGCGTCATCTCAAGTGAGGTGACGCCAACCAGAAAGAAGAAGAAGAAGAAGAAGACAAGCAAAGAGTAATGTAATGTAATTACTGTTCCGCAGCATGCTATGCTATGAACAAGTTTATAAATAAGGTCAAGCTTATTATATGTAGGAGATGTGTACCGCATAAAAAAATCGTAAATAATAGTATAACTGAAAATACGCCTGCAAAATTGCACAACTTCAAAATTCGCATAAAAAGTCAGATTCATGTATTTGAAAATTTTGTTTTACATAAAAATTAAATTAAGCTCAATTTGAAGCCCTTTCTCCACTACCAAAGCCGACCTGCAAATTCCGGTATAAAAATCCAGCGTATACAGAAGATTTTGCCCGAAAAGTGCGGTCTTCTGAACATAGAACGAATTCCGTACCAAATCGTATTCGGAGCAGCCTCACGGACTATCTTTTGAAAAGGGCCAACTACTTTTACCAACTTTGTTCAAACGGTCATAGTCGAAAAATGACTAATCGTATAAAAAGTAATAGTAATATCCACAAAATTAGTCAAACTTTTGAATAAAATATTGAAAAGAATTGGTAATTGGTAGTTCTAAAATTATTCCAGTTGGCCCGAAATTCGTCATATACATATGAGTTTAGTCATGGCTTTTCCTTCATTCGTAATGAAGGATTGAGACGATTCCATACCATGTGTATCTCTGGTAACATATGTACGTATGCGGATCTATTACCGCTTTCTTCAGCATTTCTGGGACCACAATCTATACTAATTTTGCAACTACTAACAATAAAACGCATTTATTGTCGACTAAAACGTTAAGTGTAACTGTTTTATAACCAGGTAAAATATATATAAAAACCCATTCCTTATCCATCTAGTGGTGTGATAATACCTTTTTCTTGTCATTGATAAAGTTTTATGAAAACGTTTTTCACCTTTTTTTATTAGGATAATTTCTGACATGGATATGGGCTCCTTCATGATACAAATCTTTTCAGATTGATTTCGATAGTTCAAAACAAATTTATCAGCGAATATTACATTTAATAATGATAATTGGTCACTTTCCTAAGTATTCGGATCATCTATATCCGAGAAAATTGAGCGGTAATTTGTCGCTTATGCCACTCATACCATTATGCCTCCGGAACTGAAAGTGACAGCTGTTTGATCTTCGAACTTGATCAATGAACCAATAGAAGCTTTCAAACGAGCCTAAGCTTGTTAGTCATCTCCAATAAAATTGAGCGGTAAAATAAAGAAGGGTAAAAGTGGACATTTTGTCGGATATGTCATTTATACCGGAATTGCCAACAATTTAATCTTCAAATATGATCATTGCCCCAATAGTACCATTTGAAAGGAGTGTAAGCTTGTTGAAAATGGTTCAGCAATCTTCGAGAGATATAAGCGGTAGAAAAAAGAGTGTTTTGCCGGTTACGTCACTTATAACCATTATATCTCCGGAATAAGAAGTGATAGCCATTCGATCTTTGAACTCGACCAATGAGCAAATAGTAGCTATCAAACGAACGTAAGCTTGTTGAAATCTTGTTGTGATAATGTCTTTCGCATTCATCGTGACACTTTCATTAATGTATTTTGTACCTTTTATTTGTTAAGATTATTTCTGACATAAATTTGGGCTCATTTTCGACACCAATTCATTCAGATTGATTCGGGTAGATAATAAAAGTATGCTTCAATATTTACGTCACATATTTGGCTCCTCAAAAAAAAAAATAAAACATTTGAACTTAATCATTGGTTTAATCTGATAAAATTTTACGGATAGAAAATAGTAATGCGCCACTTTTACGATTATATCTACAGAACCGGAAGAGTTAGTCATATGATCATCAAACTTGATCAACAGTCTTATAGTACCTTTTAAGCGAGCCAATCTGGTTGAAATCGGTTTAGCCTTCTCCGAGAAAAGTGAGTGTATAGAAAAAGGCGGGTGGGTAATGTCACTGACATAACTGGAGGACGTGATTACGAATAAAAGTTGCATGCTTCTTTCACACTTCCGAACATAGATAATCGTTCGTATTATACGGTTGTGGGAATTATGCAACTTTCATCGCTTTGCTTCTGGAATTGTAACAACTCAAAAAAAAATTGTATTTACTTCCTCCAGTTTTTGCGATTTCGTTTGTAGCTTTTCACAAATGTCCCAACGGCCACAAAAATATAGAATTTTGTTGTCAATTATTTTGTCGGATTTACATATTTCAGTGAGAGAAACTATCAAAATGCTGTACGGGATTCATTTCTGGCATTCAGAAAGACCAAATTCTGGAGTTCAATACGATATTAAACACTGTTTGGAGCATTTTTCTCGAACGCGAAGCAGTCAAATGCTGGTTGTATTCGCACACGTTTGGTGTAAACACAAGACTTATCAAATTATTCTAGATTTGTACCAAGCTGATGAGTTTTATCTTCGATTTGCAAAGAAGCAATCTTTTTGCCTTTCTTTATAGAAAGGTATTAGAATTGCTGGAAAAACCGATATTCGAACGGAGCCTCGGAAACCCATAGTGTTATGTACCATTCGACTCAGTTCGACGAGATCGAAAAATGTGTGTGGTGTGTGTGTGTGTGTGTGTGTGTGTGTGTGTGTGTGTGTGTGTGTGTGTGTGTGTGTGTGTGTGTGTGTGTGTGTGTGTGTGTGTGTGTGAGCACTTTTAGAAGATATTTGAACGCGCTCAATTTTCTCTGAGATGGCTGAACTGATTTTAACAAAACTTGGCTCCTTTGAAAGCTACTGTTGGGCCATTGATCAAGTTCAAAGATCAAACGGCTGTGACTTTTTATTCCGGAGATATGATGGTATAAGTGACGTAACCGACAAAACACTTTGATTTTTACCGCTCTTATACACTATTATACCTCTCCATCTGTTCAAAACTTATGGTTTGCCATACTGAAGCCATGTGCAAAGTTTCATCCAAATCGGAGAAGGTCGAGTCTGATGATCTGCTAAGCATTTCTGGAATTGCTCAGCATTGACTTCAAGCTCCACAAAGACGAATCTTACAAATAATTATGACGAAGAAGCCATTTTTGTGTTCATAACACAAGAAATTGTTTCAGTTCAAAGTTGAAAAAAAAAACAAATGCAAAGAAGATGAGAAACTATTGTAGTTTGGAATTGAATCTACGCATACATTTTTTAAGCATAACGTTTCGAATCGATTCAATAAATTCTTTCGTCTGTCTTTAAAATGATTTTTTGTGACTCACCTACCTACTTCATATCTTTCATTCTGATATATGTTAAGTGTTTTGATACTTGAAATTTTTTTTTACAAATTCCACTGATTGAACTCCTTATAATCCCTCTATCTTTTGCATTCTGAAAACAAATTTTAAAGTCTATAAAAGGGCTATTTAATCTATATTACGATTTTTTGTTTGGGGTGGGAATAATTCATTGCTTCCTTAACCAACTCTCTATTTGGTTTTACTACACATGTCTTGCGATTGCGGAAGTATTGTTGTGAAAATTGTAAATACATATTTTTTAACAATCATAGTTTATAGTTACAAATAAAATTACAACTACCAAAATAATGAGTAAGATACGGTTTCAGACGTTTTCAATAAACTGTGTGCAAATACGAATAGCTTTCAATTTCACACTTTTGCCGTCCCGACTGACCTGAACAAAACTTGGTAGCCGGTCACCATCGAAATGTCTGAAAAGCATTAAATACGTTATCCGAAAAGCAATAAATTGTTCGAACCTCAATCCTCCCCCGCGGAGCACGCCTGAACCAACTAGGTTTCGTTTCTTTTTCATCCAATGTGTAGACATGCAAATGCTAACAATGTCATCAAATTTCTCACTTATTTTCGTTATCTTTTCGAAGAGAATTTTACACCGCCTCGCTTATCAGCCGATTTGTCTCACCCGGCGCCAAATCGGGTCAATATTTTTGTGTCATTCCTCAACGTGTCCTTGACGAGTAATGCTATGTTCAGTTGTACATTCGGATTTAGAGAATACATGAAGAATCGATTCGATGCGTGCACTAGCCTGTTCGTATGAAATCCTTGAGTTGACTCCCCCGGTTTCGAACAGCATGGCGCTAAACAACGTGAGTCTTCTGCAGCTTCACTCGTCTGACGATGAAGATAAACAAAAACGAATCGAGACAACCTAAATGCAATCTCGCTTGCCCTGTAGGCTCAGACATAAATGTGACAACCAACATGAAAAAAAAATAACCCACGCTTATCTTCACATTTGACAAAATGTCTGTGGCTGTGATCGCAGTACGTGTTGAGATGCAGGTAGGTAACCGAAGCCGTACGGTTTGTGTATTTAACAAATTTTGCTCATGTGTGCAATGCTAAGTGCCATAGCGTGAGGGGGAAAGATTGTCGTGAAAAAAAACTAGAAACAATTCATATCAAGGACCCTTATAAACTATGCAAAACATATTCTGGTGTCAAGATGTGCACGAAAACAAAAACTGATTTCCCTTTGATACACGCCACGGTCTCCGAGCGCGGGATCTCGGCTTCCAAGTATTCCACCACTGTGATGAACTTGAAACAGATAACCTTCCGCCCGGAGCAAATTTGTTTTTGTTTAGCATGCAAACCCGGCACGAAAAATAACCAAACTTGAAAACGAAAGCTCATTTCTAACACGGCAAAGACGGTGGACCTCGGTCGTACCCAACGGTGACCAACGATGAACCGAGAGTTGACAACGGGACGGGGTGATGCTATTTTTTTATAATCTGTCCCATTTCTCACCGCTGATAATCGCGGCTTGCGTCTAGCAGAGGGCGCAAATATTTTCCCATGGCAATCCACCATGGCAGGCACCAGTCCGACCAGAAGCGGGATGGACGACGGCATCGGCATCGGATTCGTTGCGGCGACGCCAACAATCGCCGGTTGGATCTAGATCGGCCGTTACCATTGCCGTCATTTGCTGTGTACCTAAAGTTGGCCAAGCTGCAGTTTGATGTTGTTTCAGTGAAACGGGGGGCGGCGGCTGCACACAAATGGACCATTTTATGTTGAACGATCGAAAAGGTGCGATAATTCGAAACTATTGCGACGTTTGACGGGCAGTCGAAGCGAGTTTACCAAGAGTTCAAAGATCGGTGATTTGCTTCGAAGTTATGAAATAAGTTTAAGGATGCATTTGTTTTTATTTTATGATGGTTAGCTCCGTAAATAGTGGCACGTTTAAACTGTGGGATATTGCTGACTCTCCATGAAGATAAATCAAGATTCATAGATTTCTAGGTAAGAGCAGATGGATGAATGTTAGCACTAATTGTGAAACGGTTGCTTTATGGATACCTCATGAGACGTTTTTTCTGACAGCTTCCGCGCGTATAACTTGTTACATAATTCAGGATTTTGACAAGTTGTGTGAAAAGTAATTATAAATTGCATCATGCCATTCAACAAATTTTTGTGATCAAATGAATAGTAAAACCAAAGATAAACTCAAGATGGAATAGTCGGTGATTTTGTATGTACCAGTGAAATACGACCCCTCGATGAATCCGGTTCACTGTCAATAGTCAACGCTTTGAACTTCAACTATTCATTCGACTTGAATGTTACTAAGCAATGTTTAGTTTGTTTATCATATAAATATTATCCCAAATGCAGTTAGTGTATACATTTTGCTCATTCCATAAATAATCACTTGGAAATTGACTAAAATATATGAACCGAACATGATGTATAAATCCTACATCACTCTGACACTATCAGTTTAGTTGAATATGGTTCAAGGAACATATGTTTTTATTTATGTATAAGAAATCAGAACCGATGAAACTTAATCATTTTCAGAATGTATAACTGGGAATACTTTTGCTGAGAAATAAAATAAACAGCTGAATGAAATATCTTTTAAATCAATAGGTCAGCAACATTAACATTTGACTATAAGGGGAACTTACTTTGTTTTGAACTAGAAGAATGCAACAAAAATTTCAATAGTTACAGTAGACGTTTTTCTAGACCCCAACATTTCTGTTTGATTTTTTAAATTTTTGTATATTTTTGGTGGTTGTTTAAACAAACAACGACAATCAGAACATTACCGCTTCATACAAACTCAGTGATCCGGCTTCAGTCTACGTCGCAAAATTAGCTGCTATTTAGTACACCCTTGAGATCACTGAAACCTTGCCCAAAGATCATTACTTCATTGGCACGGATAGTCTAAGCTCAATAGAAGCTCTCCGGGCAATGAAGCCAGGAAAGTATCCCCCATATTTCCTGAGGAAAATACGGGAACACTTGAGAACTTTGTCTGGACGGTCTTATTTAATATCCTTAGTTTGGATCCCATCGCATTGTTCTATTCCGGGCAATGAAAAGGTAGACTCGTTGGCTAAGGTGGGCGCATTAGAAGGTGATATTTATGAAAGACCAATTTGCTTTAATGAATTTTTTAGTATTGCTCGTCGGAATACACTCGAAAGTTGGCAAACTTCATGGAGCAATGGGGAACTGGGGCGGTGGCTGCATTCCATTATCCCTAGGGTATCGACGAAACCTTGGTTCAGGGGGATGAACGTGAGTCGTGACTTCATTCGTGTGATGTCTCGGCTCATGTCAAACCATTACACATTCAACGCGCATCTCCGGCGTATTGGAATCGTGGAGAGCGGTCTCTGCGCTTGTGGCGACGGTTATCAGGACATCGAGCATGTCGTGTGGTCGTGCGTAGAGTATCGTGACGCCAGGTCTAAATCCCTTAGGGCCCGAGGTAGACCGCCTGAGGTTCCGGTTCGGAATGTGTTGGCGAGTCTGGATAGTTTATATATGCTTCTCTTGTACCAGTACCTTAAACACATTGATATACAAGTGTAATGTGTTATTCCTCGCTCAGAAAGTATAATCTCCACCTACAGGTTCGACACTAACATCCGCCCGATTCTCTCGATCCCTGTCCCTGTCCACCATCTTCATAGGAACTAACAAGATCTTTTTTTCGTCTCTAACTTTTTCGTTCCCCCTTCCCCCTTCTCTTCACCATCTCCATGGTAACTAATTAGATCTCTATCGTTTTAGACAATTTGTTCCCACACCCTCTTTTTACCCCGTTTTTCGCAATATTTACTTCTTCTTCATTATCTTCCGTAACATGACCAGCATTCCGTCAATGACCAGCGTGCGGGCCACCCGCCGGGCCATCGTAGCCTGGGGGTGTTTCCCGCGGACCCACCGAAGGATGCGGCCAACATGGACATTCACCAACGCCATATGGAAGGCCCTCATGCAATATTCAATTCACCGGCCACTGCCGATCGTCACATACTACATTACATAATGATACTATTCTAGTTTTAAGTTAGTCGTAACTAAGATTAGTAAATACCTTTGGCATCTTAGAGCTTAAGCAGTGTGCCTAAAAATATGTTATACTATTGAATAAAAAAAAAACAAACAACGAAAAGAAGAACGTCGGGGTCTAGTAATTTACATGTAGAAAGTGTATGTAACATTTGAAAAAATCGGCGAAGTAGCTTTTGAATGACGATGGACACGGACTTCCAAAACCTGCTTTCGAGAAAAACGTTTAAACGTTTAGTGTGTATTGTCTATAAAATCGAAAGAAACAATTAATTTTTTGGGGAGCGCGTAGAGTCTAACATATCCATAAAATCATAGTTTTTCTTTGCATTATGTTATAATAAAACATTCCAAGAATATTTTGTCAAATTTTCAAATCAATCGAACAGAACTCTTGGGCCTGTCGCCGGACTCTTGCTTCTTTGCAGTATGAGATAAGGAAAGATAAAGGCCCATAACTTCCAGAGTTTTATTCCGATTGGCTTGAAAATTTGACCAGTAAATTTTTCTTAAGATTCCTTCAATAACGGATTGTTTCAAATAGCTTCGATGATTTGATTGTTTTAGAATCTGGAAGATGTTATTTACTTGAATTTTTGATTAATTGTTCGCAAACAGCACAAGATATATTAGTGCTTTAAATTCTAACGGAAAGTTGCATACACAAGTAATAATTCATATTGCATGATTACTCGCAGTTTTGACTTGTCAGGAAATATTAAAAATGGTACTGAATCTTTTGGTCGGCTTTTACAGCCGTTAACAACACAACTGCGACTCGTGCTTTGCTGTTTAGTCCATTTTTAGTTAGTTTTATTTGTAAATAATAAATAGGTTACCATGGATACCAGCATTATCATTGAACCTTACAGACTGATGGGCCAATCAACAGATATTCTGAAACATCCAAAATGCTTCATAGGCTTTTGTGATACTTTGTAATCTTGAGTTTATCTTTAGTAAAACCGCAATATAATAAATTTACGCGTATTGAAATAAGATAAATTCCATTGAATTACACTATACTAAATTTTGCCCACTATATCGTCACGGAATAGTAACAGACACAAATACTACAATATTTCGAAATGATTTTTGCAACTTAATTTGGAACCCAATTCAGTTTCAGATCATCAAGACATTTTAAGCAAAATTATGGATATAACGAACTGGAACAGATGACTATGCCTTGGAGTTTAGAACCTCCTCAAACATCGTTTTCCGACATCTACTAATCAAACCCGTTCTGAAAATACCCATATTGTAGTAATTTCCATGGAATATAAATGAGCCGGAAATCATTTTCATTTTATGCAAAAACATTTTTTTACAAAGAAGGTTAGTAAAAAAAGTTTACGTTATTTGGTTCAACTAAATCAGATAATTCACCTTTGGGAAATTCGGGAACAACGTATAAATCCAGACATATGTGATATCTGCTTGCACTTCACAATGATCGGTGCTACAGACGGCAGGTCGGTGCCCTAGTGACCCTTAGTGTTTTTGACAATCTGTTTCCGGAACCGGAGACCATCATAGTCTGTTACGAAAATTTTGTACTTCTGTATGACACAAATTATACGACGATTATACATTTTTAGCTTTATCACCCTGTACTTTCGGAAATCGGACTCGGATAAAATATGTTGGTATGTGTGTATGTGTTCCGGTATGTATGTAATATTTTTGTGCACTCAATTATCTCTGAGATGGCTGAACCGATTGTACCAAACTCGAATTTAAACGGATGGTTTCTCGATTTTGTAAAAAGTTTCTCATTTATTACTTATACTATCATAGATATTACTGTGAAATTCTAAAAAAAAACTGTTCATTGAATAGAAACAGGACAGTTTGTTCGGACGTAATCTAGCAAAATCAACAAATCCCGTTTACCCTGTAGTTCCGGAATCGGAATTACTATGCACAACAAATTCAGAAATTCCGCATGAAACTGTAACACTTTTTCTTTGAATCTATAAGAATGAAAAAATAGATTTGGCCATCTTGAAGAAAAATGAGAGAGATCCTTTTTGCAGTTTTTGACTACTATTTCTCCGAAACCGGACTCCGAGGACCGGAATAGCCGAAATTGGTTCGTATGGCAAGCAACAAATATGTCTTACAAATTGGAACAGTTTTTAACCTAATTCGTCGCTTTAGGTGGTGATACAAACTTTTAGACGCTTAAACTAGTAGTTTGGAAACCGTAAGTCTGATCCATATGAAATTCATGAATTTTATATTAAGCCAAAAGACTTTCTACTTGATCCTAAGTATGTGATAATCGGTAAAATCAACTCTGAGAAAATATACTGAGTTCCATTTAGGCGAATTTGAACACTATTTTCGGTGCTTCCTGAATCGGAAAATGTTAACCAGGATAGCCGAAGTTAATTTGATAGCGCGTCTACTAACAATGACTAACGATTGGGATAGTTTCTAGACCAGTTTAGATTTTTTTTAAATATTTTTTGCTTCGTCTAAACTGACTATATGAAGTTTTTAACATTCTTCACCTTATGATTTCGGTAGCAAAAGTCGTATTCGGTTGAAATTATAAAGTTTCGTATGGGACCATAAAGCCTAAGTGTGTGAAAATCGGTCACTAGTGACTAAGTAGTCCGAAATTTAAATTTTTACACTAGTCACCTTGTAATTCCGGAAACGGAAGTCAATTCATTGACATTATTTAATTCTTTTGATCGCACTTATGGTAAAATAGCTAAGATTTTTCTCAACCGCAGCACCGTGTTTTACCAAAATAAACACCAGTAGCAGAAATTCGGAGCAGCACTTGAAAACTCCTGGTCATGTGTTATATAGCGGTTTGAAAGTTTGGACACTCATCGTCCTGTGATTGTGGGCTTTAACTATAAGAACTATAAGACCCTTCATTTGAATCTTAGATTGTGAATATCGGTTAAGCCGTTTCCGAGAAAATTGAGTGCACATTTATAACTTAATATTCACATATTACCATGTAACTCTGGAACCGGATGTCGGATCCAAATGAAATTGAATAGTAGGCTATAGGACTTTGAGACTTTTCATATGAATCTAAGTTTGATTATTATTACTATAGATCATTTAATGTTGCAAAAATAAAACATTAAAAAAACGGATAGAAAAACCTGTTAATATAGTAACCCTGCTCTCAATGCGAGAATAGTGAGAGAACTTTTCTACATTTCTTCTCTACACTTTATATTCTGAGTATTTTACGATCCTTACCAAAATAGATACAGTTTTGCAGTTCTATGTTGTAAGGGACTCTTGATACATTCCTTTCACTCGAAAAAAAAAACTCTTATCATAACTGTGAATATCTTAAGGGCTGAGGACACTACCGTAAAGTGGTAGTTTTTTTGCTATTTTCCCGTTTCAAATTAAATTTTCTTGAAAACGGAGCAGAATGTAGAAAAACCTACCTGACAATGTCTTCGAAATTTAGTTGAGAATATTCTGTGAAATTTTCAGAATGATTCATTGAGTTGAGCGGTCGTGTTGTATTTTTTTCTGACTGAAGAACTGCTGAAAATTGGAACGCTCGGAAATGCATACCTCTACTTGTTCATCGAATATCTCGGCTTTGAATGCATGTATCATAAATCTACCGTGACAAAGTCTAGATAATTTAGTTTAAATGCGATTAGTACATAAAAACATATATGTTATCGCGATAAAAATAAAGTCTTGTATTTTTCTGTGAAACAAAGTCAGTTTCAATGCATCCGCCATTTTTTTCGCTTTGGTTTCCTGATAGCATTCTGGAAAAGGAAAGAGAAATAAAATTGGCTCGACAAGGCTGCCAAACACACAGACATTCTATCTTTGTGAAAGTTGAATATTTTCTCATTGTTCATTGGAATCATGTAATGTCCAACCCATACGATAGATTAATGTGATAAAACTTCTCATCAAAATAATAAAATGTATGCTGGCAACCCGGTACAGTATGCTCATATACGAGAGAGTACAAGAGAAATACGATGCGCAAAGGGAATTGAGCGAGCCACGTGGTCGATTTAAAACTCAACACGTGGTCCTGTGTCCTCAGACCTTAATATCCACCAAAAAGGAATCTCCAAGAGATATGGCGAAACACTTCTTACCTGTGTGAACGCTCGTATCGAAATGGTAGTAGCAGTTGAGTGCTTGGAATAATCAAGCGCAGCTGTACCCACCGTTGTAGTCATGGCTTGCTATGCACTGATTATTATGAAATCATTTATACCCAGTCCACACAATAACCTTTGAAGAGCAGGAAGTATCTGTGCCAAGTTTGGAATGAACCCGTTCAATTATACTGGAGTTATACTCTTCCCGTATAGAATCGGATCGCAAAACGAGAATTTATTTCATAAAACAATTTAATAATATAGTTTTAAAAGCACACTACTCAACTACACTTTCTGCTCTGATGAGTGAAAGACGAAACGTAAAAATAATAAAAAAGGTTATGTGCCCTAGCACAAAATTTGGCTAACCTCTAAATGACCAAACCTGCATTGGCCAGAAATAGTCGAAAACACGTTTTCGTTCGGCACGTCAGAAAAGACATTGCACTTCGTTGCAAACCAAAAAGTATTCTGTAAATATCAGAAACCTTACGTCTGCTTAGCGGTTTAAATTGAACTGCCGAGTTTGGCACTAAGCAGTTCAATTTGAACTGTTCTGCACTGATGAGTCAAAGACGAAACGTAAAAATAATAATGCACTACTTAAGCTCTAAGAGGGCAAAAAAACGAGAAATAACGACCGTTTGTCGCTTCATGACGAATCCCATAATACACAGATGCATTCGCACTGGTGTACATTCTATGTTCGTTGAACCATGTTTTTTTTGTTTTGTTTAGATGATATCTGACTTTCTTTGAAGGCACTGATTGAATCGTGTGAAGAGTTGCCAGACAGCGTATTTGGATACGAGAAAAGCCATCTTTGGCGAGTTTCGGTCGTATAGAAATTGAAATTCACCCTGTAATTACGGAACCGGAAGTCGGGTCCGAATAAAATTCAGAAGTTTTATATGGAGTTGTAAGACTTTTCATTTGAATTTATAATAGTGGAAATTGGCCCAGCGGTTTTTAGAGAAAATCAAGTGCATTGTGACAACGGGACCTTTTGTTTGTTTCTTAGTTAGTGATAATTGGTCCAGCCATCTTTTGAAAAAATCGAATGCATATTTTTGTCACATAAATACATTTTTTGGAGGCCTCGACTCTGAAGTCGGTTTTCACAATGATTGCTTAACCTTTCTCTACAAAAAGGCTAAAACGGTGCATAATATGATTTTGGGTGCGCATCTAACATGAGATTCCTGGCTATCATAAACTCTGAGCCAATTCATTCTAACTTCTGAACTATCCTCCACTTGCGAATCTACTTTCGTTAAATAATTCCTAGCTGGCCGGGTAAGTGAATCATCTATAACGGCAATCCGAACCACTTGAGTAGTTAGTTTGGGTTATGTGTGGGATAGGTTGAATACACACACACGTTTAACGACTCATGTTTCAGAGAGGACTTTTGTTTACATTTACAGTCATTTATCAACCCATGACATCGGAACCAGTTATCGAATCTGGGTGATAGTTAATTCCAAACTTTCTCGGAAAAGTGACAGTTTTACGATCGGAACAAACTTTTGCACGTTCGGCTGTTTATTTCTTGACCTAAGGATCCGATATAATATTTACAAAAAATTTTAACCGTTCGTTGTTGACTTTTTTTTTTATTAAACCCAAAAAGTTCTGTCAAACATTTGCTGTTTTAGAATAGAATTTTTTTCTTGCTATGGAAACCAATACCATTTTCAAAAAATAAACATAATTTTTATTGTAAAAGTCAAACAAATTCGGTCTCGTTTCAATAAAGTTGGCAACCCAAAATGTCGATCGTCAAATATGCAAAAAAAAAAACAGTTAGTCGAATTGTTTACCGAATGTTCAGATACTGATTGTTGGATGAACCTCGAATACTATACGTTACGGGGCGGGAAGGGTCTAACACTTTTGAAAAATCATTTATATTTTTCTTTGTATTTTCTTATAGTGAAACATTCCAAGAATATTCTGTGAAATTATTAAGCCTATCGGAACAAAACTCAACAAGTTATGGTTCTTTATCTTTGCTTATCTCATACTGCGAAGAAGTGAGAGCTCGGCTCACAGGCCCAAGATTTCTGCTTCGATCAAATTCAAAACTTGACAAAACATTCTTGAAATGCTTCATTATAACAAATTATAAAAGAAAAAATATGATTTTTTGGAAATGTTAGACCCCACGAGCTCCCTTGAGTAATAAATTGTATCCATTGATTTTATAGACAAAAACCTGTTTTAATCCACCTAATGGTGTAATGATGCCTTTCTTATATCAATCATACCATCATATATAATACTGTTATATTCTTCAAAATAATTTTCTTCGATACCTTAAAACAATAACCGAAATCGGTTTGTTTGACCGTCTGCTGATAAAAAACTATTAAGTGGAGAAGATTTGAGGTCGATTTAGAAAACTTTTTACGGTTTTTCGTCCTTTTCAATGATGGTATACAATTTTTAACACACTTTACCCTATATTTCCGGATCCGGAAGTCGGATCCAGATGAAATTCAGGAATTACGTATGGGACCACAGGACCTTTCATTTGAACCTAAGTTTATGAAAATCGGTCGCGCCATCTATGAGAAAAGCTAGAAAACATATTTTCTTTTTTTTTTTTGCACATTTTACCCCATAACTCCGGAACCGGAAGTCGGATTCAAATAATATTAAGGAATTTTGTGTGGGACCACAAGACCTTTCATTTGAATCTAAGTTTGTAAAAATCGGTTCAGCCATCTCCGAGAAAAGTTAGTGAAAAAAAACTTTACATACACACATACGCACATACACACACACACTGACATTTTGCGTACTCGACGAACTGAGTCGAATGGTATATGACACTCGGCCCTCCGGGCCTCGGTTCAAAAGTCGGCTTTCACAGTGATTGCATAACCTTTCTATATGAGAAAGGCAAAAACTTTAAACGCGTTTTCCTGGAAAGTTCTGTAAGTCCGTGTCCATCGTCATTTAAAAACTACTGCAACATTCTTTTTCAAATTTTGCGCACATTCTCTACATATAAAAAAAACAGACCCCAACGTTTTTCTTTTCGTTGTTTGTTACTTTGGGAAGGTTTTACAGCTACAAAATGGCGAATTTTTTCGCGAAAAATCGTAGTTTTCACTTTAAACAACCACCAAAAATTAGAAAAAAAATAAAATAAAAATTCAAACACAAGCCTTGGGGTCTAGAAAAACATCTACTCTGTCCAGGCCCGTACCCAGGATTTCGTTTCGGGAGGGGCCCAACTGAAGACTGCTTATGTAGCCAGTTCTCGGTGTGCCTTTCACGGGTCATTTTAACAGACACTTTAAACTTTTCCACTGGAACTGTTATTGTATTACATTATTGTCTGAGACCTTCTAAATAATTATATATCTGTTTTTGATTTCGGGAGGGGCCCGGGCCCCTTGGGCCCCCCCTCTGGGTACGTGGCTGACTCTGTCCATGCTGCTTTGGTTTGTTGACTTCTGATTAATCTGCGCTGAGATACAGTGGACACCGCAAATCATGATTTTTAACAAGCGTCCTCAAAAATACCTCTTCACCGACTTATTTCTCAATATTTTCCAAGAAAGCATTGATAGAGTAGATGTTTTTCTAGACCCCAACGTTTCTGTTTCAATTCTTTATATATTTTTTTAAATTTTTGGTGGTTGTTTAAAGTCAAAACTACGATTTTCGCGAAAAAATTCGCCATTTTGTAGCTGTAAAACCTTCCCAAAGTAACAAACAGCTAAAAGGAAAACGGTGGGGTCTGGTATTTTACATGTAGAAAGTGTGCACAAAATTTGAAAAAAGTTGGTGCAGTAGTTTTTGAACGACGATGGACACGGACTTTCAAAATCTGCATTCGAGAAAAACGTGTTTAAAGTTTTTTTCTCTATGAAATCGAAGGCAACAATTTATTACTACTCTAGGGAGCCCGTAGGGTCTAACATTTTCAAAAAATCATATATTTTCTTCTGTGTTTTGTCATAATGAAACATTTCAAGAATGTTTTGTCAAGTTTTTAAGTCAAATCATGCAAAGCATGATGAGATAAGCAAAGATAACGGCCCATAACTTGATGAGTTTTGTTCCAATAGACTTGAAAATTTCACAGAATATTCTTGAAATATTTAACTATAAGAATATATAAAGAAAAAAATAAATGACCCTTCTCGCCGCTTAATAAATCGGCTGAAAAAGACTATAAAAAAAGCTAGTCTCTTATTGAAGCAGTCATGAATATGCGAAGGGAGTCTGAAACACAAATAACCCAACGTTAATTGTGTTGGAAATCGGATCAGGATTCGAACGCCAACCAAAGTGGTAATATTTCAGAGAAAATAGCTCTCTCAGTATTGTGAAAAAAAAAAACGAATGTTGTTTATTAACCAACGTTTCGGCTTTTGTTGTAGGTCTTTTTCAAGTAAATTAAAGTGCATCGTATATAGTCAAAATGTCGATGTCTGCCGTTACGTTATCTGGTCAACTCACGTTCTGAAATTTACAAGACAACGTAGCATTCGTTTGTATAACAAGCCTAAGACAGTTGCTTCACCTGAAAAATGACCACAGTTTCCTCGAAATTAATCATATTATCAACAACGTGGCCATTTCGCTCGAAGCCGTCATCAATCTTCAATCCGAATACTGAAACCTTGGTAGAGAAAAAGGACTGTCTAATTCATCGTTACCGATTGATCGGTTTTGTGGTTGTGTTCGAACCTCTACAAATCCGAGAGCAGAAACAATAATGAGGCTAAAAGGAAATCAACAATGTATCGCACTGGACAGCAACCGAACCGGCATTAATTATTCAACTGGGAAAATTAATTTATCCACCTTCTACTTAACACTTTGGCTGGATTGTATGTGCTCATAGCTTTTCCTCGCCGGATACGATGTTCGCCCGAGGAAATGCTTCCAGCCGTACGCGGCCACGTAGCGCAGCGGAAAGAACTTAAGCCCGTAATGATCCACCCGGTATTTATTCAATCGTTAACATATTTAATGATTTCTGTTGCTGCCGTTGTTCGACGACGGTAAGGTAAGGAACCACGCCAGCTAGTCTTTCCCAGGCTGTATGAGTTGAGGACGGCTCTCCGGCCAGAACTGGCTGACAGGTGTTACGGGTGATAAAAGGCACAAACAGTGGTTGGGGTCGATGTGTTTTTTCCTGCGTTGTAAGTTAGATTTAATTTTCGACAGTAAAATTAACATCGTGCTACAAAACCCATTAAATGACATTAGGTCGATCTTTGTCGATGTGACTTGTTTTCAGTCCGTTCCGAGCTAGAATTGAACCGCTATGAACTGATGGCTGTATACAAAGAAGCCATAAAAAGGACAGTTTTTAGAAGCGTTTACATTCAATTAAACGAAATAAAATCGAACAGTACCCAACACAAACAAAATAAGTACCCAATTAAAGTTGATAGCATCAGGTTTTTCTCACATCATAATCATCATTACCGTCTGTTGATGTCACTCACCGTGCGTTTGAAACGTTAGAACACCCAAACTTCTCAGTTCCATTACTTCGGTTCAGCACCGTGTTCCGACGGACGGACGGGGCACTTTATAAAAACATTTTCCTCCTTTAATTGGACACATTCATTCGACTACCGTCGTCTATGTTAGCATCCCGAAAGCATCGGCAGAGGGCCCCCGAAGGGAGTTCCTTTTATCTCCTCTATGTCTCTCGCGTGCGCTCTGTCCATCCGGATGATGATTTATTTAGTTGCCCGGTTTCCCCCGCAGGACGCCAACATCCAGTCCGGCTGGATGTCTGAAGTGCGCCGGAGGATTCTGAAAGATTTTAATTAAATTTCATTTGCCATTTTCACCGTATATCATAATTACTGCAACGGAAGGGAAAAGCACAAGTCACTTAGCAGTGGGATGAAAGTGTAGATTTGTTCTAAAGTGCAATCCAATAGTGGTTGTTTTTATCTAGACAAACGAGAGAAAGATAATTGAGTGGGCGAAACTGTGAAGTTTGCAGATAATTTCACTCGAAAAGGTCTAGCAATGTTTCTACAACGAATAATTCAAGAGAAAGACACTAAACGAGACATCGTTAAGCAAGCACAATAGGAAAAAGAGTTGATCTGTTTAATTCAGTTAAACTATGAAAGTGAGTTTAAGCGAATTAAATTATCATACTTTTCTGAGTTTGGCCAGTCTGTTAGCAAATTCAACAAGTGTTCGTTTGAACTCTCATTCGTTCAACAGCAGGAAAGATTTGCCGCTTTAAGATTCTTCCTCTTCTTCATCGGAGATGAAAGCATGAACTATTCGTCCCCTTGTGAATGACCTGTAAGGTTAAAGCCGGGGTAAAATAAACGGTATAATAATAGTAATAATAATCAGCCATAGAATGACAGAATATAAGTATTTAGTTCTTTTCGTGTGTGCGTTTAACCTTTCTCAAGTTTAACTGTCTGGCAGAGGTTAGTTGGAAATAATTAAAATATTGAACACAACTCATTATTAGCTCAATCGAAGTTCAAAGATCAATCAGGTCAGTGTTTCATCAACTAGCCCCGCTTCAATGCAAAGTTTGCATCAAATAGATCCAAACATTTCAGGGAAATCTATTGTGGACGGCAATCAATCAATGGGCGTTTCACTTTTGAATTTTTATTCAATATCTTAGTTTGCTTCCTACTAATTATCAGACGAATGTCATTCTAAAAGACGGTCCTATATAAACAACTGAAAATAAATATGGAAAAGAGCAATTCAGTAATGAATAACATCTGACTTTACTTTCTTCGAGTTGGATGAAAAAAAATGGGCAGATCTGGAAGGAAATCAATCGAGAACTTAACATTCGAAAAAAAAATCACATGTTGAAAAAATATTTAAATGTTTCTCCAAAAATTATAAAATCTACCAAAAAATGAAAAGAACAGACGAATGAAACAGCGAAATTAAAGTTTATGAAAAAGTTTTCACAACGACGGGACGCAAACTTGCAACTTTACCTGTTCGGGAAAATGGAACTTCCCTGCATGTGAACAATAAGCAGCTTACTTGAACAAAAATTAATGACCGTGTTTAGCTGTCGGGCTGCACGCAGTTCAATTCCATTGACATTCTCTCCGCAGAAAAAAACAATTCGCATATCGCATCAGCTGTCTAATTAACTTTATGCTCTGCTAGACAGTGATTTTGAGATTCTTTGGACATGAGACAACAAAGTTCTCATTTCTATGAAGTTCATGTCCAATTCGAGTCAAGAAAGGTTTCGTTTAGGAGCAAAAGTCACCATAAAATCATTTTTTTTATGGTCTACCTAGTGGCGTGGTAATACCTTTCTTTTATCATTCAAACAGTTTAATTAAAATGTTTTGTTTTCGTTTTGTCGGTTGCGCAAAATTGTCAATTGATCTTCGAACTTAAATCTCATCTCATGATTAGCTTTCAAACGAGCCTCAGCTAAAGAAAATCGGTTTAGCCATCTCTGAGAAAAGTGAGCAGAGAAAAATGCATTTTGTCGCTTATGTTACTTATGCCATCATATCACCGGAACCGGGAGTGGCAGCTAATTGATCTTCGAACTTGATTCACAACCTAACGGTAGCTTTGAAACGAGCCTAAGCTTGTTAAAATCGATTTGGAAATCTCTCTGAAAATTGTTCCGGAGATAATTTTATTTGATATGTTTCGTCTTTGACTCATCAGTGCATAGCAGTACAAATTGAACTGCTTAATGAAAAACTCGGCAGTTCAATTTGAATCGCTAAGCCGACGTAAAGTTTCTGCTATTTTCAAAACACATTTTTCGTTCCATCGAAATGCAATGAGTATACAGTCGTGCCGAACGAAAACGTGTTTTTGACTCTTTCAATTTGAACTGATATGCACTGATGAGTCAAAGACAAAACGTAAACATATAAAAATCAAATATGTGCTTGGGCACACAATTTGGGTAATCCTGGAATGAATTTTATTTGATTCTTGATAGAAAACAAAAAAAAATATGCATCAACCAGTTAGAACAGGAAAATCAAACAGTTCCATTATTTCAGGTACATCCGGATCCATCAACATTTTAACATCAGCAAACATGACTTACAAATTCTATTAGTTCTGAGTCAAGTTTTGAAATTTTAAACCCTTATGATCGTGTAATTTCGAAGTTGGAAGTCGTATCCGTACAAAATTCAGGATATGAATTGTATGGGACCATAGACCTTTCATTTCAACCTTAGTTTGTGAAAACTGGTTAGCCATCTCTGAAAGAAGTGAGTGAGTTCCGAGTATATGACCATTATTTACGGTGCTTCTAGAACCCAGGTTCGGGACAAATAGGCAAAAATTATTGCAGATGATTTTCAGAATCATATTTCTGTATTAAAATTATTGATTTTTTTTATCAAACGTTTGAAGTTTTGCAAATGTATTCAAATTACTTTAACAGTTACCAATTAACTAATTTAAGTTAAATAATCGAATTTGGGATTTGAATGTAAATTCAAAACAAAAATATTGCAACAATAATTCTAAGAAACGCTTCAACTTATTTGTTTCGGCTAATTTTGCAACTATTGAAAAAGCATTCACCTCATCATCGCTTCGTGGCCTACGGGCTGAGATCAAAATTTAGTATCTGTTATTATCAGTATATCATCTGATAATTCTCCTATTCAATTCATACAAACCGACTTAAAGTTTACCGGTGGCCAGATTCCGATTTCGAAAGTTCCGAAATACGGGTTGAAAGCTCCAAAATCGATCTCCCTCACATTTTTCAGAGATGGCTTAAACAATTTTCACATATTGAGATTGGAATTAAACGTCTCATGGTTCAACAGGTTGATGTTGAATTTCATCCACATTCAATTTCTGGATCTGGAATTTCAAACCATTACGATTTATTGGTTATCCTATCTGATGCCAGCAATTTCCTGCAATGTTTTGGACACAATTTTTATAATACAAAAAGGTTTCGAGTTCCAACAGTTAGAAAGAAGTGTATGCGAAAAATAATTTCCTCGCTTTGAGAAAACTATTTTTAAGCTGATTTTGTTTCTCCATTCATGGAAAATAAACAACTTACCAAACTTTAGACGTGTGCGAAGATTCATTCCAATCGGAGCTATACGATCCTAAATTCACCACCGGTTAATTTTCTAGAATTGCTTAAAAGTCGTTCATTATCGATCAATTTGTGATAGATCAAGTTGAAAAATTTTTGAATTTGACTAAATTCTTGTGTAATAGTAATAGTAACGTTTTCTTGGCCGAAAAACTACTTTCCGGGTAGGTATTGTGAACAATTACAGCCAACTCAGAATGGCGACAGTACCATGGGATATAATTCCCGTCTACCTGAAGGTTATCGTTCTTATCACACAGAAAATGGCAAACCGGACACTAAGATAGAACCGTTTGGCAAAGCTTGGGCTTGGAGCTTCGGTTCAAAACATTTTTCGAAAGACATAATTTGTTTTTATGAATTTTTAGCAATTTGCATTGAAGGACAAAAGATTCAAGTTTTGTTAAAATGGGTCTATGAACTCAGGCTATGCTAGGAAAAATACCAGAAAAAACGCATTATACCGTTTACCAAAACCTACAACGGCTTTTTGAAATTTTGGGTCGATTTGGCTTGTTGTCACTACAATCTAAGGACACATTGATACAGTGACAATAGGGTGGATTTCATCGAAAAGAACCTAACCTCACTAAAAAATTGCTGTTAAAATTGCTCTAAACAGAAATATTGGTTGTTTGTCTAGTCTGTCTGTACACTTTGAAAAACAGAAACCAGTGATTTTACATTTTATAAAATGCAAATAAATGGAACGTCACAGTTCACGCAAATTTACGAGCACGAACATAGTGTGATTAGAAAATTCCATGACATGAAATTCATTGAAATAAAAACAAATATTTGAGTGCAGTCTGTCTAGTCTCCTCAAATCAGTTTATTGAATAGTGTTAATAAACATATTCAAATCCACTGAACACTGTTACGAATCTTGTGCAACCAAACATGCAGTCACCAGGTGTTGACTGAATTGACAGCATACCACCCTGGGGTTGCAAAATTTATGAATATGTGCTCCACCTGAAAAGATTATGTTTCATTTGTACCGCACAGCGTGAATATTTCAAGGTAGGTAGCAATAAAAACTGAATTTCCAAAGCTGATCCAATCGATTGAACTCGAAAATCGTGCTCCGCATCCTTGCCAAAGTACCATCTCTCTGCACGCTTGTGGACGCAGAATGTCATCTATATATACATACAGAGACAGCTATTAACGCTAAAGTGGACTCAATAAGCTCCTGATAGTTTGCTGCGCGGTGTAACAGGATATGTTTGAGCATAGCAAATCTCCTTCGCTTGCACTGGGAATAAGCATCTGCGATGCTAGTCGCGACGGTGCAGATCAGACCGTTCGGTAGCAAACGTCAAGGATTGAAACCGTTGAACCCACCCGATTCAGTTTCGAGCTGCTCCGATTACGGAAAGCAACAGGTGCTCCGGGAGCTTTGTAATATCGATTTCCAGGGAACAAACAAACGAAACGAAACGAAACGGGTGGAATTGATTTGTTTTTCGGATGGGGAATTTTCCATCCTTATCCAAATTATGTTCCGGAAGAGATGGTTACCGCTTTTTCGGAAACAACTTTTTATTGGTCTTAACACAACGGGTCAGAACATGCCCGTTTTGTCACATTCAATAGGAAGCTTGTCAAATTATCGTCGTTAAACTACGACTCATTCATCAACAATTCAATCTGACACAAACCCCCACGTTCGAACCGGTCGTTTTGACCGACGTTTGACGGTGCTCGTCAAAGGGTTAAACGAAACAAATTCCACGAAAAAAAACGACACTCGAGAAGCCTGTCGAATATCGTTATTCAATGGAAAACTGTTGGGACTCCGGACCTCCGGCAGCACCGATGGTGGCCCGAAAAACACGACTGGCGTCCGTAATTGTGTCTGTGTGTTTGCTTTTTCTCCAATCCCCGATCTTCACAATCACTTGAAACAGGATTTGGGATCAATTTGATTCGGTATATCAAATTAGGTTGCAGATTTGCATGGCAAGGGATTGTTTCAAGATAATTGCGTTTCCTACTGTGTTTGTAGAGTGATGTGGAATCGGATAGGTACAGTATTTTTGTTTTATGTTGATACATCTTGTTAGTTTAAAAACCCTCATAATGACAGAGTATCGCAAATTTGATTTCAGATATTTTCGGCTGTCATGATAGGACGGTTATGATGGATTTAAATTAATTTAGTTTAGATTTGGGGTTTTTGAAGGTTTTTGTCCTAACTATAGATGATCTCAAACATAATTTCAAAATTTTATATGGATGTGGCTTCAAAATCTAATCAATGCAACTAAAATAATTTACTTAATTTGGTTCGTTATGAAACAAATTCATCTTCAACCTAGTTTACACTTCTTCAGTATGGCAAATCATTTGCTTTGCATGGATTGAGAGGCAAATTCAACAACCTGGGCAGAAAATTTTCACGTGTCTTCAATTTAAGAATTCAATCCAACAGCCTAATCGTCATTTGTTTACAGTCCCATTCGGGAACGATCGTATTCAAAACAAACGATGAGAGACAAAACATTTTCGTCATTTCGTCATTCACTTCAACAAAAGAGAGTATCAATGTCATCGTCACTCGTCTCCCTACGACAAGACGAAATCAAAATATCATCTGTAGTTAGATTCAGTCGAATTTCAATTCTCATTCTTTCTCCATTACAATTAACAATCTGTTCAGTTTTGCTATAAAGAGGGTCTAAAATGTGATAAATCAATGTTATTACAATCCAGAATCTTTTCAGATCTCTTGCAAACCGAAACTACTACAGTAATGAGCACCAACAGGATAAAATCATTTTGAATTCTGTCATTATCGATTCTCGAAGTTTCGGTTGAATATCGATGCACCGAAACCTCCATTTACGAACTGGACGGTGGCTCGTAAATCAAGTTAGTTTGTAAAAAAAAGTTGTATTTAAGAAATCCATTACAACATGGATGTTTTTGGGATGGGTTGGATGAGTAGATGCCGGAAAACGATGTTCAACGTAGTTCTGAAATCCAAGATGGCGACTGGTTTTTGTCTTTCTCGTATAGAAAGGCTATGCAATCAATGTGAAAACCGACTTTTGGGCCGAGTGTCATATATCATTTGACTTAATGTATCCGTATGTGTGTGCTGGTGTATGTGTTCGTGTATGTGCAAAAAATATGCACTAGATTCTCTCGGAGATGGCTGGACCGATTTTCACAAGCTTAGATTCAAATGAAAACCTTATGGTCCCATAGTCTGCTTTAGAATTTCATCTGGATCCAGCTTCTAGTTACGGAATTACACGATGATGTGCATCAAAAATATAAAAGTAATGCGACATATTTTTCTCACAGTATACTAAACCGATAATCACAATACGTTTGTACTAAAGGGCCCTTGGTCAATTCTAAATATTTACGTTTCGCATTCAGCTCACCAGTGCATTAGCACATTATGTTGAATTGCTTATGCCATCTCGCGAATCAACATAAGCGGATTATGTTGAACCGCGAAGTGGTATTAGCAGTTCAACATAGTCCGCTAATGCACTGATGAACTGAATACGAAACGAAGGTGACTAAAACCGATTTACATCATCTTAGATTCAACTAAAAGATCTTAAAATGCCATAATATTATATTCATTTTTATTTAGATCTAACATCCGGTTCCAGAGATACGGTGCTTACAGTAAATATGCCAATTTAAAAAGTATTTTTACCTTTCTCATATAGAAAGGCTATGCAATCACTACGAAAATCGACTTTTTAACCGAGGCCCGGAGGTCCGAATGTCATATAGCATTCGACTCAGCTCGACGAAGTGAGCAAATGTGTGTGTGTCCGTGAGTGTGTAATATCCTAAAAATTTGTAGAACATTTTATTTGGATTCGATTTCCGGTTCCAGAACTAAAGCGTGATAAGTGGAAAATTATCAATTTTATTAGTATTTTTCCACGAACGATGGTTAAAAACAGGTACAAATCCCATAAAACTGTCTGATAAATTCTTCTAATTTGCGGAGCTTGTTAGTTTGTGGGCATGAAAACTTAATTCGGCACTACTGGTCCCCTCTTTTCCTGTTCCGAGAGCACCGAAAGTGGAGAAGAAAAACTCCTAAAACTAAATTAACTTCGATTTCACTGCGATGTTTGAACCGATTTTCACAAATCTTTATTTGAATTATACTGTCTTTAAACCTACTGTGAAATTTCATCCGGATCCGACTTCCGGTTCCGCAGTTACAGGGCGATGAGTGTCAAAGTTTTCAAATCGCCATATAGAGTGACAATATATACAATACCGAAAGAAGAAGAAAACACAAAACGAACTAGGCGAGCTTTGTTCTATCTCGTACACGTTGTGTAGTGATGTTGATAATAATGTCAATAATAATATTAATAATAATAATAATAATAATAATAATAATAATAATAATAATAATAATAATAATAATAATAATAATAATAATAATAATAATAATAATAATAATAATAATAATAATAATAATAATAATAATAATAATAATAATAATAATAATGATAATAATATTAATAATAATAATTATTAGTATTATAATTATAACAATATAATAATATTAATAATAACAATCCTACTACATGTTTAATGCTGCTGATTCATGCTGTTAAGCTTAAGTAACAGAAACGCAGGTTCGTTTCGTTTGTTAGATTTCGTTTAATTGGTTTAATCGCAATAGAGCATGAGATAGTAAGTATAGGTTTAACTACGTTCAAAACTGTTCCAATTTGTAGGTCATATTTGTTGGTAGCAAACGAACCAACTTCGGCTATTCCGTTTATCTGAATCCAGTTTCGGAAGAATTGGAAATAGTGATCAAAAACTACAAAAAGGATCTCACTCACTTTTCTTGGAGATGGCCAAATCGATTTTCACAAACTTATAGGTTCAAAAGAAAAGTCTTACAGTTTCATACGGAATTCCTTAATTTGTTGTGGATACTACTTTCGGTTCCGGAACTACAGGTTAAACTAGATTTGTAGAGTTTGTGAGATTAGGTCCGAACAAATTTTCCTATTTCTATTCAATAAACAGTTGTTTTTGCGAATTTCACGGTTATCTTTATGATGTAATGAGTAATATGAGAAAGGCATCATTACACCACTAGTTGGATTAAAATAGGTTTTTTCATTAGTAACCATGTGATGAGCAGCGGATTTTTTTGCAGAGCATAATAGTCTATGACCAAGTAAAATCATATCAGATTTTCATAAAATCAAACTCAAATAAAAGGATTATTAGTCCAACCAAAATTTGCTGAATTTTATCCAAGTCTAACTTTCTTTTAAGATAAGATTTCATTTTCTCAGACATTATTGCATCGATTTTCATTAACCTCAATGCATAGGGTGCTGGTCTTATAAACCAGTTGTCATACCTGGAAGGATTCTTAGTGTCAAAAGGGTTGTAGTATTAGCTAGGCAATGATTCTGAAAGCTAAAAATCGGCTGCGAAGTCTGTTAAAACAGAAAGGCCAAATTTCGCAAAAAGAATGTAATGCCAAAATTTTGCTTTGCTTTTATGTAAATGTAATAGTACTATGCAAAAGAAAATTTCAAAACATTATAATTTGTAGTATTTTGATTAATCCTGTTGTAATATATAGGAGATAATGAATAACTAGGCAATAAACAGTTTTTTTAAACTATTCAATAGACTTATGTCTTGAACTTTGCACAAGTACTTTTTTGTACTCTGTTACGAAATCCTTAGAATGTCAAAAGACACTTTATGGGAGAAATAGGTACACCTTTTGATCATTTCTAAATGAGCTGGAGGAAAACGGCATTAGTAAATTATTTGAACAACTATGATACTAAAAATCAAAGAAATAATTGAGGAGAAACTATCAAACCTAGGGAATTATGTTCAGTTGAAAATAGAATGGTGTCTTTTTACACCTTCCGGTAGAAATAGTGTTGATTTTTACTCGAAACGTCAATTCGTACGAGCATTCTAGAACACCATTCAGTGAACTTACCACAGATCTCCTCCATGATTACCCTGAGTAGTGTAGAAAGTATCTGTGCTTTTTAAAAAATATCGATTCCCACCTTTGGTACATGTGCCAAACTTGGTGGCGATTCGTTTAGTTGTTTTGTAGTTATGATCAGACTTAAATACACTCGCGTTTATAAGCAGATAAAGATTATTTTCCCGTAGTTCTTTGAATTCCCCGGCAAAATGGAACCAGATCCTTTGAAATTATTCAAAGGAAAATACGACCTTGAAATTTTTGCCACTCTCTTGTTTTATAAAAAATGGGAGATTAAAATTTATTTTCAAAAACCCCTCCTTCTAGTCTAAATGTCGATCCTATTCAAATTTCGTCATTGACCCTCTCCCCCCCATGTTAAGGACACTTCCTACACACTTTCCTCCCTGAAAATGTCCTAATGATCATTTCTGAAGAGCAAGAAGTATCTGTGCCAAATTTGATAGCAATCCGTTCAGTAGTGTCGGAGTTATGCCGTTACATCCCCCTTTTTTAATGCACTTGCTACATTCACTCTCCATATCTATCATATCTAAGGTATGGAAAATGTTTGCATGATCTTCAAAAATTATCGATTCTTGTCAAATTTCATGAATTTTTTTTCTTGGCCCCTCCTGTTAATGATACTTGCTACGCTTCCTCCCCTATAAAAATACCTTTATGACTATTTCTGAAGAGCAAGAAATAACTGTACCAAATTTTATAGCAATTCGTGCAATAGTTCCGGAGTTATGCCGTTACAAACATTGCACTCCTTTTTAGAGGCACTTACTATTTTTAATGACCACCTTTGTTAAGGACACTTGCTACGCTGCCTCCCCCATAGAAATATTCTTATAACCATCTCTGAGGAGCAAGAAGTACATGTGCCAAGTTTGATAGCAATCCGTTCAGTAATTCCGGAGTTATCGCGTTACAAACATACAAACTTACATCCATTTATATATATATATATATATATATATATATATATATATATATATATATATATATATATATATATATATATATATATATATATATATATATATATATATATATATATATATATATATATATATATATATATATATATATATATATATATATATATATATATATATATATATATATATATATATATATATATATATATATATATATATATATATATATATATATATATATATATATATATATATATATATATATATATATATAGATAGGCACACCTTTAGATCATTTCCAAATGAGCTGGAGGTAAACGGCATCAGTAAATTATTTGAACAACTATCATACGGAAAGTCAAAGAAATAATTGAGGACAAAATTATCAAACCTAGGGAATTTATGTTCAGTTGAAAATAGAATGGTGTCTTTTTACACCTTCCGGTAGAAATAGTGTTGATTTTTACTCGAAACGTCAATTCGTACGACCATTCTAGAAGCTTCACACAATGCCATAAACGCGTGGATTCATAAGAATTATCACATTACGACAACAATTCAAGTATTAATTATGGGCGAAAAACAATGAATTAAAATTTAATTGATAACAATCTCTTCGATCATGTACATGGAAATTTTTCATTTAATTGCTCGATGTTGAGTTAATTGTTTGTTTTTGAAACACAACAATGAATGACATTTAGGGGTTTTTGGTTTGTACGTAAAGTACATATTTCGTTTCGATTTCTTCGCAAATTCTATGGCGACCAGTAGTCGTTCGTTACTCGTTTTCGCCCGAGACGTCAGATAGGACGTCATATCCTTAGAGGGAGCAATTCCAGAAATGCAGATCATCAGACTCGACCTTCTCCGATTTGGATGAAACTTTGCACATGGCTTCAGTATGGCAAACCATAAGTTTTGAACCGATGGAGAGGTCAATCCGACACACGACTGATTTTTAAAAAGGGCGTATAATGGCGTTCAAGAAGAAGTTATAGGGAATCGGTTGGGTCGGTTCGGTCTAAACAAAATATACACTGAAAAAAAATTTTGATTTTTTATCTCAATAATTACAAAATAATCCGAAAAAGGTCAAAAAAAGCATGGTTTCAATTGTTTTTGATAATTTTTATTTTAATGCTGTTATTCAAACCTACAGATTGATGGTTATCCGATCCGTGCTTTTTGAAAAATGAAGAAGTTACAGCTAAAACAGTTTACGGGATTCGTTGTAATTAGGAAACCGTTCATCGTACAAAAATGGCGTTCAGGAAGAAGTTGTAGGGAATCAATAGGGCACTCTAAGAAAAAATATACACTAAAAAAAATTTGATAATTTTATTTTTTTCTCAATAATTTCAAAATGAACCAAAAAAATTAAATTATAAAAAAAGTCAGAGTTTCGATTTTTTTTGATAATTTTTATTTTAAAACTCTTATTAAAACCTACAGATTGATGGCTATCCCATCCGTGCCTTTTGAAAAATAAAGGAGTTACAGCTAAAACAATTTACAGATATATTCGAAATTTCAAGCTCTCGTTGAAAGATAATCATTTAAACAGTAGAATATTATTCTACAGGTTAAAGGCAATAGATTTGTTCATGATATCTTTTCTTCTAAAAATAGCTGTTCTTGAGATACTTGGATATTTAATTATAACACTATTTTTTATATTTCCATGAATTGTTTATTTGCTTGCTATATCTACAATTATTACATGTACATGAATAATTTTTAAATATATTTAAGGTTTCGGATTACTTTGTAATTATTGAGAAAAAAAACAAAAATTATTTTCAGTGTATATTTTTTTAGAGTACCCAATCGATTCCCTACAACTTCTTCCTGCACACCATTTTTGTACAATTAACGGTTTCCGAGTTACAACGATTTGAAAAAGGCAATTTTTGTGAAATGCAAAAATACATACGCCCTTTTTAAAAATCAATCGTGTGTCGGATTGACCTCTCCATCGGTTCAAAACTTATGGTTTGCCATACTGAAGCCATGTGCTAAGTTTCATCCAAATCAGAGAAGGTCGGTTCTGAGTTTGTCACTTTCTCGTCTACTCATTCCTGGAATTGCTTAAGGATCAAACAAAATGTGTTTGAACTTTTCGTCTGCTTAGTGGTTCAAATTCACTTGTTAGGCGGAGATGGTTAACAATTGAAACTGTTTTAAGGACTGATGAGGCGAAGGCGAAAGGCGAAGAATACGACAACAATAAATAATAAATAATAATGACCATACCTGCATCGGCCAGAAATAGTCGAAAACACGTTTTCGTTCGGCACGTCAGAAAAGACATTGCACTCCGTTGCAAAACAAAAAGTGTTCTGTAAGTAGCAGAAACTAGTGATGTCTGATTTTTCGTATTAATCGATTATAAGGTATTCGATTAATAAAAGAGAAGTCGATTAGTGTAATCGATTACTATTAAGCATTAATCGATTAATGCAATTAATCGATCAAATTACTCTAAACAGAATCAGAGCTACCAAATGAAAATCTGTGTTGAAAATCACGCAGAGAAATGAAGCATGTTTAAACTAACGAAACTGTTTGTAGATTTTTAAATTTGATTTAATATGATTTCTAACTAGAATATGATTGTTTTGAACGATTTTTCCCTTCCTCATCAACAATGTTCTCTGTTTGATTTGAATCAAAATTTTTGCCTAGTCAAATGATAAAAAAATGCTTTTTGGCTGATTCTATTGTGAAATAAACTAACTATTTATTACATGTCAACCAAAGTTTAGTTGATGTTATCGTCAATGTCTTTATTAATTCAATCCTGTTATACTTTTATATCACGACAAAAATTGGTTCAATTTATCTGTGATCTTATTTGTGTTATGATACAACAAAGTTTACTATTTAAATGGACAATATTAAATTTATTTCTTTAGAGCAATTTTTTTTCCGCGTGAATAAATAGCATTTTTTCTCTCGCGAAAATAGACTGTGCGCGTTTTGAAAATAAATTTGATATACTTCTTTCATTCCATAATGGGTTTTAAACAATCCAAGCGTATATATTGAGAATTTATAATATTCTTGAAAATTGCATGACATTAAATAACACATTTTTTTTTACAAAAGAATTATTATTTTTTTGACCGGACTAATGAAGAACCAAAACATTGAAAACTAATCAAAATATCCGGGCTTCAATGTGATTTTTTTTAAGAATTTGAATACGAGCATAAATTGAAATAAAATAGCATCAAAAGAAATCATTTCATTCTTAAAACCAAACCAAAACATGTGATTATAACAAAAAAAGCGTTATTAGAAATAGCTAAATTTTAACTCATTTATTTCAACTAAAAAGTTTTTTTTTTTTTTTTTTTTTTTGTTTTGATTATAGAGGTTTTAACCTTAAGGTCATTCGCCTCTTCGGGCCAGAAAAATTCTCTGACCCTATGTGCGGAGTTGGGAATCGAACCCAGGTGGGCTACGTGAGAGGGCATCGACTTACCCATCACGCTATACCCGTCCCCACACTAAAAAGTTTGTAAATTCAAACCGCTAAAAGTAATCAACTTAAACTAGAGTTCGTTCATTACAAACTAATTTTTCAAATTGAATTTACTGTGAAATTGTTTGACAAGGAATTGACAGGAACGCATAAGTAAAATATTTGTTATTTCTTTCATAATATTAATTGAAACAAACTTATCCACTGAGAAAAAATAATCTTCTTGTTTTGTAGTTTCAAGTAGCAATATATACAATATCAACCAAGATTTTCTTTTGTCACTATTTCAATAAAAAAATTCGTTGTATAAAACTGAATTTTTCTATTTTTACAATATTTCTCCCTGTGTGATCAAATCTTTACTATTAGTGTATCATACAGCAAGCAAAAACATGAGAACATGTGGTTGAAATGTCTAGAAAATTCAATAAAACCTATGATCAAACGGATGGAAAATTTTTTGAACATTGTAACGGTGGGCAGAATAGATAAAAAAACATTATTTAAATTGAAATTCGTATTTCCTTGAATTATGACAGATGAAACTGGAACTCTCATCATATCAACATTTAGCCTTAGGCTGCACGACAGAGTTTTTTTCTGATCAAAGTAGGAAACGTACTTACAGCAAAACAGAGGGACCCTGTCAGAGTGAAAGCTGAGCCGATTTCTCATTTGTACTCTAAAAGAGTCCTTTTGATTTGCTACTAGTATCATTCCCGCTTTTGATTTGCCAATGTTAGTCACGAGCTCGGCTTCGCTTTTCGCGCCCAACTTTATAAATCTCGATTAATTGATTGCTATTATTCGATTAGCTCGATTAGTGGCACTGTCGTTAATCGATTGCAAATACTCGATTGCTTTAGCCTTTTAATCGATTATTTTGATTAATCGAGTAAAAAAATGCATCACTAGCAGAAACTTTACGTCTGCTTAGCGGTTCAAATTGAACTGCCGAGTTTAGCACTAAGCAGTTCAATTTGAACTGCTCTGCACTGATGAGTCAAAGACGAAACGTAATAATACTTATAAAAACGGTTATGTGCCCAGCGCAAAATTTGGCTACCCCTAAATGAATAAATAATAATCTTTTTGTATAATAATATCGAGCATTCATTTTCTTAACCAGGTCAAGGTCATTTTAAGTCGAATTTCATTCTGCCGAAACAGGCTCATTCCTCTGGAAAGTATAAAAAATACTTTCAAATTTAGCAAAACAGAAAAATATTTGAGTTCAACCTCGTTTTGTCGGCCCAAAGTGTTAAATCTGTGGTTTTTCCTGTTTTTAAATAAAGGATAAAATCTTTCCTCCAAAATTTTTTACTTCACTTTTTCAGAAAGATTACTCTTTTGATTGAATTTCGCAAATTGATCGAAAATCGTCTGAATAAAATACCCGAAAAAGCTAGGTCACTCCATTAATTGAAAAGCACTCAATCATGTGCTATTTTGCATCACTCGTATCAAATTTCGAGGCATTTTTTGTTAACCGCTAATACGGCTTCGTTGTATCGTTGTTACTTGTATGTGTTCGGACCTCGCTGCCACTTATTCGGACCTAGCTAAATCGCAGAAAAATCGTAAAAACGATCGGAGAAATAAGGTGATTACATGCTAGGTTTATTTGCAGCGGAAATAAACAAAAAAAAATTGAGTGTAAGAACCGGATAAAAACATTACTTTTGGGAGAACAACTCGAATTTCTTGGCTATTGTCATTCAAAGTTTGTTTGGTTCTTATAAAACACGATGTTTTAAATCTATTTTCTTTGCACTCAATGTTTTTATCCGGTTTTTACATTTAAACATGTTTCAGCTGGTTTCCTGAAAAAAGTTGTACTTACCCGAGCATTTGCGAGCAAATTGTCATATTGAAAATGGCAATAAGGAACGGGGACAAATTAAGCTCACCACTTCCCAAACCTGTTTTGAAATTTCAATGAAAAGGAGCTTGATCATAGGAATTTAGGCATTATAAGTAGAATCCACCGATAGTGGATTTTCGATTATAGAACGTCTCGGAATTTGTCAGTTGGGCAGCTTCTCTCATACCCTTGCTAGTGCTAATGAATAGAGCGTAATCGTTTTCCAGGATTGCTTGTGTCCCACATTCCCACATTGTAATCTAATAAGAACCATCGATCATGTCTCCACAGTAACGGTGGGACAGCAAAGTTCCATCTCATCGACCTCCCCAACCGGAGCTTTCATTTGTGTATTCGAGGTGGGAGAACTTCAGTCAAACAGTCGGTGGATGTTGACGAAGGAAATCTTTGTTCCGCCCTCGTCGGGCCAGCTTCGAAGGCGATGAAAAACATACCGACTGGCAGTCGTCAGTCAACGAGTCAGCTCGGTCGGATCAGTCGAGCGAGAAACATCCGGACGTTGATGGTGGCAACAAGGTCGGTAAAAAGTTGCACTTCGTTTCGAGTATAAAGGCAACTGGCGCCGGGGCGGAAGAAAAAGCGGGCTGACGCTTTCTTAAACAAATGAGAAGATTTACTACCGCAGATATCGTCGTGGAAACTGTAGCAAACACTCGTCTCATTATTTCCGGCATCCTGGTTGGGTTAGAAATTCGCATTCCGAACGGCGCGCAAAAAAAAAATAAAACATTTCAGTTAGATTATTAGTTACATATCTTACTCACGGAATCCGAAACGTAATTTTATGTTACTCTGAATTTAATTTATTTGTGCGCAATCCTTTCGGTTACCATTTGATTTTACATTTTTAAAACATGCTTATTTTTCTCTCTCTTCCAGTTATTCCGGTACCCATTGGAAGTGCACCAGTTCAGAGTAAGTATACACAAAGACCGAACTATGGTAAACATTTTTTTCCCGATTGCATTTCGCTTGCTTCGCTGAGGTTTAATTGAGCAACCATTCGATGAAAATGAAGCTGCCAACTCTCCGAACGACATTGCAATTTCTTTCTCGCTATCAAAAATTCAAGTCACGAGCATGAGTTCTTCGGGTTAAAACCCCCTCCGCGAGCATCCATTGCAGTGCTATTAGGTCGCAGTAATTTTTAATGGCAATAAAACCGAATGTTTTATTTCACGTTGACCTGGTTAGAAGTTCGGTTGTTTTCTCTTCCCTCGCCATGGATCTCTTCCCTTGATGGAAACTTTACAATCGTTAAGAAGCTAATCGGTTCATTCTACCAGCAATGTTCAAGTATTAACGAACAACTGCTCTATGTTCAGGAGGTTACGCTTGTACAGCCATGGATTAAAGGCATTATCGTGAACTCGGTCCAAACAGAAGGAAAAGTTTCTCTCGATTGAGTACTCCATTGGAAGATTTTATAGCGAGAAGCTTACAACAGTTGCAAAATGAAGAAGGTAAATAGTGTTTTAACCTAATGGTTTGTAGGGTTCCCGGACTGCTCGATAGAGCAAGACGTTATTGTTTCTTAATGTTTCGAAATTAAGTCGATGGGATTGACACCCTTTCGTCGTGAATACGACTTACTTTACTATGAGGCGTCTTTTCAAAAGTATTTGTTAATTTTTTTTGATCGTGAATATCTCTTATTGTGTCTAACGTATCAATATCATTTTTGCTACATGCCATCGGAAACATGATCATCAATTTATGATTACATTTTTAGTTGTATGATATATGTTTGATATCAACAAGTATAATAATATCAAACAAGAAAACTCATGTATAAAAGGTTAACATCCTGCTGCTGGTCGTTTGCATTGCAGCAAAATACAACGGAAACTGTACAACGATGGGAAACGTTATGCACAATCAGCCGTTCTAACCCTACAAATATAGAATAGTTTGATTAGCAATGTGCACTTTTCGCAGTGCAAAATTCGCACCAAACGAGTGTGAAAAAAAGGCAGCATTTGACCACTTCGCGTTCGAGAAAAATGCTCCGAATAGTGTTTAATATCGTAAAGAATTCCCCAATTTGGCCCTTCTGAATGCCAGAAATGCATCCGTTACAGCATTTGGATAGTTTCTTTCATTGAAATATGCATGTTCGAAATGAAATAATCGTGAAAAAACTAGAAACGAAACCACGTTAAAAGAAACCCTCTCACCAAAATTGGTTCAGTATGGAATCAATTGGCATTGTGAGCAGTTCTGCTGCGGTACGTTCGTAATGCCAGTTTTGCTTCAAACAAGAGCGGTCGTTTGCGTTGAAGCAAATACAATGAAATGTTGACAACAATGACGAACATGATGCAAAATCAGTTCTTCTAATGGCTCCAAATGTTATCTAAAGAACTATAAAAAATACTTATCTGTTGACATATGCAAATCGAATGGTATATTATGATTAGAAAATTATCACATTTTTTTCTCGGCTCTTTTTTAAATGAATTTTGTGTGTATTCGTTTGAATGCGGGTTGTTGAATTCAGAGTGTGCACAATTGCATTAAATTAGTGGATATTTTTCATATGATATTGTTTAAAAAAGTATTTTAACGTGTAGGTATGTCTTCCCTTTTTATTATTAAGAAATATACAAATTATTTCGTAATATTTAGTGGATCTCAGAATTATTGATGTAACTAATCCTTTAGCGTAAGTGCATCGTTTCTATAGACTATAGACTATAGACTATAGACTATAGACTATAGACTATAGACTATAGACTATAGACTATAGACTATAGACTATAGACTATAGACTATAGACTATAGACTATAGACTATAGACTATAGACTATAGACTATAGACTATAGACTATAGACTATAGACTATAGACTATAGACTATAGACTATAGACTATAGACTATAGACTATAGACTATAGACTATAGACTATAGACTATAGACTATAGACTATAGACTATAGACTATAGACTATAGACTATAGACTATAGACTATAGACTATAGACTATAGACTATAGACTATAGACTATAGACTATAGACTATAGACTATAGACTATAGACTATAGACTATAGACTATAGACTATAGACTATAGACTATAGACTATAGACTATAGACTATAGACTATAGACTATAGACTATAGACTATAGACTATAGACTATAGACTATAGACTATAGACTATAGACTATAGACTATAGACAATAGACTATAGACTATAGACTATAGACTATAGACTATAGACTATAGACTATAGACTATAGACTATAGACTATTGACTATTGACTATTGACTATTGACTATTGAATCTGCACACTTAGGAGAAATCATAGAAATTTATCATAAAATCGTTCCAATATCAATATTATAATAGCATTAAATATGACACATTTTTACAGTAGATTTTTTTACATGTAGATACATGTATTTTTACACTCCTTTTACACAGATTTAAGTCATTCTTGTTCTTTTCACTCCTGCGTATATTTACGTCAATTAATAATAAGTTAAATTAAGGTTATTTATAATAAGTTAAATTATTTATAATAATAAGTTGATCTATCTATGTTTGTGAAATCGGTTCAGCCAATTTCGAGAAAATTGAATCCTCATTTTTATGAGATACGCTTATACACACTTACAGATATTGAGAGTATACGACACGGTAGTGCGCTGTTTTTTCTGTCACAGCTGACTTACTAGCAAGTATGGATGGAAATAATCAGAATGTATAATTTTCTTACGATACGTTTTTGAATTTTTAGTATGACTGTTCAAATTGAACTACCAATTTAATTTAGACGCCTATTTTTACGTCTGCTTAGCGTTTCAAGATGAATTATTAATTAGCAATAAGAATCGAATTGGAACAGCTATATACCTAACAGTGGAAGACGAAAAGTAATGGAAAAACAATGGGTTGTTTTCATCAAAACCCTTAATTGCTAAGGTTGCGTTGGTTCGGACAGAGTATTTACAAATTAAAAAAAAACCTTTCTTAATCCATTTAGAGGTGTGATAACGCCTTTCTTCTACCATTTAAATAGACCTATTACACCATTTAGAAGATTAGTATTGTGGGCTTAGCAAATAACATAACAGTAGTTTCGAAACGAGTTCAAGTCTTCCGAAATTGATTGTTTTATCTCCGAGTAATTTCCGAGTAATAATCTCTCGAAACGAAAATGTTCGCCTTTACCCTTCCCAATTCGTTAGCCTTCAAATAAGCATAAGTTCATCGAAATATGTTGAGTCAACTTCAGAAAATTCAGTCGATTAAAAATGTGCGGTTAGTCGTTTACGTCACTTATACCATTATATGTTCGGTTCCAGAAGTGACAGCCATTTGATATTCGAGTAGCTTTCAAATGAGCCTAAGCGTGTTAAAATCGGGTGAGTTATATCTGAGAAAATTGAGCGGTAAAAAAACCACGCTTTTTGTCACTTACGTCACTTATGCCATTATATTTCCAATGCCGGAATTTTCATCCGTTTGCTCTTTAGACTAGATCCATAATTCAATAATAGCTTTCAAACGAGCTTAGGCTTTTGAAAATTGGCTTAGACCATCTCTAAGAAAATTGAGCGGTAATAAAACAACGCATTTTGTCACTCACATCGCTAATACCATTATACCCCCGGAACCAGAAAAGCCAACCATCTGATCTTAAAACCTAATCCACAGTTCAACAGTAGCTTTCAAGCGAGCCTAGACGTGTTAAAATCGGCTTATTCATCTCTGAGAAAATTGAACCGTAAGAAGACAACGCGTTTTGTCGGTTACGTCACTTATACCATTATATCTCTGGAATCAGAAGTAAAAGCCGTTTGTTCTTCGAACTTAATCAATAGTAGCTTTCCATCGAGCTCAGGCTTGTTGAAATCAGCTCAGTCATCTCTGAGAAAATTGAGCGGTAAAAAAACAACGCGTTCTGTCGGTTACGTTACACATATTCCATTATATATCCGGAACCAGATTTGACCATTTTATCTTCGAACTTGATCAATGATGTAATAGTGGCTTTCAACCGAGTCTAAGCTTGTTGAAATCGGTTCAGCCATCTTCGAAAAATTTGAGCGGTAAAAAAATTTTCCGATCTCGTCGAGCAAATGGTACATAACACTATGGATCTCCTAGGCTCCGTTCGAACGTCGGATTTTTTCCAGCAATTCTAATGCCTTTCTATAGAGAAAGCAAAAATCGATTCCCAACGGCGACATAAGGTAAAGTAGGATAACGGCTCCATATTTCATCTGAGCTACTATTTCCATCTCATAACTTTGAACTACAATTATACCTTTTTTCTTTTTTATTTATGACTTCTGGTCAGTGTTGGTGATTGCCGAAAATTTGACAGAAGCTGCTATATTGCTCTCTATATTGTATACAACATTTTCAATCCCGTAGAAGATGCTACAAGAATTCTAGTCTCTCAATACATGAACCTCGAGAGAATTTTTCTACATTTCTTCGCTCCACTTAATACTCTGAGTATTTCACGCCCTTAAAAAAAAATTACAGTCTGATAATGATCGTTGCTGTGTGGAATTTACCAAGAGAGAATCGCAAGTTGACAATTATCGCAGAAAATCGAATCGATGATTCGACTTGATGATTCTCATACTAGGTTGCAATATTTAAAAACCCTTCTGTGGAGCATTCACATACATTTTCATAGACGCAAATTATACAAAGGTTATAAGCACATAGTTAGAATAAGCGGCAATAGTAAAATGATTCTATCGCAATTATCCACTGCCTGTATAGAATCGGATCGCGAGACGAGAATAAGAGACCGTTTGTTGCTTCAGAGAGAATCCCCACAGCAGCGTGCTAGCCGTTGATTCTCAGACGGTTCACCGAGAGAAATTCGCTCTCGCACTAGTGTCTATTCTATGTTAAATGTACCATGCCGGTTTTTTTGTTGTTGCGATGATTTCCGATTCTCTTTGATGGCACTGATTTAATCGTGGAAGAGTTGCGAGTGAGCATTCTTTGATACGATAAAAGCCATCCTTGCTTCTGGTCAGTCAGTAATTTTAACTTTTTCGGTTTTTTAACGATATCAAACTAACTAGAGATTGTGGGAGAAGAAATAAAGTACTCAAGGAAGAGCAAGGATGTGAAGATAAAGTGCAGAAAAGTGAGACGTAACAAGGGTCATTTAAGTGAGCAGAAGGCTTCTCGTATCTAAACGTTTATCTTTTACCAGAGGAGTCGAACTTAGGAATCTTAGCGATACGAATCATCCGAGTCTCTGGTATGTCAGAAAGTAAAGGCAAATCAAGTTTTTGTCATACTTTCCCATTTTAAAAAGGGTTTTAAATCTTTCGGCGATCATTTTTTCCATCGAAAAATAATTTCACTTTCAGATTTAGGAAACATTTTCGTCTCAAGTTTTACAGTTCGTCACGTTTCTGAATATTTACTAATAGATTCGACTCAAAATATGATCACTATTTCACATAATAGCACCACTATTCAATGTGTGCTGATTTCATAATTAGTAATGTTCTCTTTTCACTTGTTTAATCAACGATTGGAAACTTCTAAAATTAGTCGTTAAGCAATGAAAATCTTCAAAACTATGAAATAAAAATTTGCACTAACTCACTTGATTGTGTTTGTTTTCATCTCATTTCGTATCGCAAGGTTACCAAGTTTTCTCATAATGTTGCACAATTTCAATTTGTTTTCTTCTTTCAACCACCATCAAAAAGTATTTCTTTTAGTTTCCGTGACATTAGTTGATTTATACTATTAAAATTTATAATTCAACGAAACAAGTATTAGCTTCGAATATTACTAAAAAATGTTGTTAAATACTACTGTTTGTTTAATACTAATGAAATAACCATTATGGCAAATCTAGTAGCACTGGTTCCATTCCGATATATGTCAAGTCATGTCAAGTCAAGTGGTAAGTTTGTGTGTTTCGTCGGCTGTGCATCTGATATTGTCATATTTTTAAATGGACCAATCCAGATTAACCTTACAATAAAATTTTAAATGTAAACCGAAAGGAAACGAAAACGACACAACAATCTTTATAAGTCGAGTTAATTCCAAGCTGGTCCTAAAAATATCGTCTGTTGTCTCACTGTTGGCATTAGGCTCTTTTTAGAAAAATTCTCAAATTTTGAACCTGAAATTGTAAAGACTGTCCCAGAAAGTATGGACGCACTTTGATTTCGCTGTAAATAATTCACAAGTGTTAGATATTCAAATTCTATTCGATATACTGATAATATTAGACTACAACCACAGAATATTATTCTCAACATTTGCTACTTAGCCATTGTAGACTAGCTGGCGCAGCTTCTTGCGAACGTTCCTCATTAAATTCCGTACAGACTTCTTGGCGACAAGTTTTGACACTTTTTCCCAATCTTTTTCGAACTGTTGAATGGATTCGGCTGCCGAGACATGTTTCCTAAGATGTGCCTTCGTTAATGCCCAAAATTCTTCAAATGGTCGAAGTTGTGGGCAATTTAATGGATTCATGTGTTTTGGGACGAAAGTGACATTTTTGGTATTATCCCATTCTACCGTTGATTTCGAGTAGTGGCAAGAAGCAAGATCTGGCCAGAAGACAACAGGATCCTTGTGGCTTTGAATCCTGGGTAGAAGTCGTTTTTATGAACATTCCGTGATGTATATTTCGCTGTTCATTGAAGCAGGGTTTCGAAATCTTACCGCAGCTACAAATTGCTTGCCAGACCATAGCTTTCTTACCAAATTTTTCGACTTCAATCGATGTCTCGGACTGGTTTAACACTTGCCCTTCTCGCACGGTATAATATTGTGGTCCCGGCAAGAATTTGTAATCGAGTTATAAATAGGTTTCGTTGTCCATGATTATGCAGTTCAAATTTCCAGCAAGAATCGTATTGTACAGCTTTCGAACCCTCGGCCTGATCGATGCTTCTTGTTTCGGACTACGCTTTGGTTGTTTCTGCTTCTTATAGGTACGAAGATTCAAACGTTCTTTAGCACGAAGAACATTTGACTTCGACGTGCTCACTTTCTTGGCCACATCCCGAACTGAAACCTCCTTCTTTTGCTCGAACGCCTTCAGTATACGTTTATCCAACTGAGGGTTAGGAGGACCTTTTTTTCGACCCGTTTTCGGTTTAGCCTCACCGAACTTCCTGATTGCATTTCGCACGGGTTTTTCACATACTCCTTCCATTTTTGCTATCTTTTTCAGTGACAGTCCGCGTTTTTTGCACCAATTTTTTGACGTTGTTCTGCTGAACGTCTACGCATTTTGAAACAAACTAATGAAAACGAATAAACAACTGCACAAGTGGTTAGAGAAGAGTGTAAACAACAGGAAGCAGCCATAAAAATTGACAAATTCTGAACCATTGCGAAATGGTAGCGGTTTTTGGTTGCGTCCATACTATCTGGGACAGTCTTTACTGGTGGAAAAATTTGTTTTGATCGCTAATTAGGAACAGAGTAAAAATAGAACTGTTTATTTTTGCTATTTTTTAAATACTTGTTCAATTGCCAAGAATTGTGAAGCAAGGCGAATTAAGCAGAAATATAAAATATCTATAGTGATTGTAGTGACCAAATCAGGTTTTTGAGGTAGCGTCCCCACAAATGAGACGAAATAGGAAGCCGTTACCCTAAATAATTTATTGTGAAAATAAAGGCGTAAACGACTTCAAATTTAGGTTCAAATATTTAATAGTTCGAAACATGAATGTTGATATTGCACATAAACTGATGAAGAGTTTCGAATCAATGTCAAGTTAGCTAACAACCCATGGCATTCTCCTGGGCCTTGATTCAACGATTGACACGCACCGTTGCAGAAGATAAGAAGACAAAACAAACGATTTAACCACTCATCAAGTTTCAAGGATTGTCATTACAATGCAAATGTGACTTTTTGTTGCCTTCAGGGGGTTTCGCTTTCCTTACGGGAACGTGCATAAGACTACTTCAGAGAGTAAAATGCCGTGAAATCTAATTCGTCTTCACGAGTGTGTAACAGAATGTAACTAAAGTGCAGAGAAACATTCGAGTGCATTCGTGAATAGACTCTTGAACTTATTTGCACGTTTGCTCGTAGCTTTGTTAGCATTCCCCATTCGTAAGGCCGGGCGCCTAACTGGCTCTTGTTTTATTTCCGCTGGAAAATTTCTCTGCACAGAATGAAACACAACCTTGATTGTATCGGATGCACCTTTTCCGCTTCACTAAGTTCGGCTCGAAGTTTCTCCGGTGCATAAGAGCTTCAAAGATACCGTTTTTTTTCTTCTTCCATCTGAGTTACAGTGTTTTGTTTTGTTTTAGATTGACATAAGAACAGAGCACGTACAGCGAGATTGGCTCGAGTTTGGTGTTCTGTTCCAGAGTCCAGCAAGAAATAAACTTCCGCTAGATTAGTTAAGCGAAATCTGGTGCCCCCCGGGAGAAGCACATGTTATTTGAACCGTTAATAGCTTCTTTACTGCCTCCAATGCAATGACTGTCGACTGTTCCGTTGAAGCACCGGTAACAAAAGTCACGATTGTTAATTGCCTGGAGCAGACGAGATTTGCAAAATAATATAAAAGTCACTCATCATTAGCAACGAGTAGCAAAAAGTTTCCGATGCGGAAAATTAGCTTACACCTTTCTCATCCGTGCGACATCAGCGATAGAGGAAAAGAAGAAGCAGACTTTTCTCCACTCTGTTTGCAATTGATGCCGTTTTGAGCTGATAAATATTCTAATCTAATGCATTTTATCTTTGAACTAATTGAAAAATGAAGAGCCATAAGTCAGCCCCAGCGATGTGGGTCATCTTGTCCACCGGGAGGAAAAAATGTTCATTTCAAACGTTAATTACATTTCCTCCATCATCCATTTGCCTAGTTTCGGAGACTGGTTTGCTCTTGCAGCTGGCTGACATTGGCTTATGTAAACTAAATCGACCCATTTCACTAGTTTTTACTTTCCTACGTCCCCGACACACGTGCCACTCTGCATTGCAAATTTTTACCGCTGTACGGAGAGCAATGGCGGCTTGCAACGGTCGCACAACGGCCGGCCTCGGTGCTGTTGCTGATGCTGCCAAAACAGCTGCACACACAAACTGCAATGTCATTCGGGTCCCGTGCGGCGATGGCTCTGCTGCACACAGGCCAGCGAAGGTAAACACCATCCATCGCACCCCAGCGGATTCCGAAGAGCAGGGTAGTGAGCGATATGTATAATAATTTTATAACCGGACACATAAGCTTATTATTCGGTTGGAACTGACTGCTATATTAAGTATGCAGCAACCTGCTGCACGCGGTTTCCTTCCGACGCGGTGTCCATTCCAAGTTCAAGTGCGATCGCGATGTCCGTTCAAGTGCAAGTGCTCAGCGTTTCTTCGGTTGACACTGCGAAAGAAGTGACATTTATTTTTCATTTAAATCCCCCAACAACAGCGCTGAACCAGGGTTGTCACCTCGGATCCATCCCTCTCCCGGAATAAATTCTATTTACGGGAGAAACAATGTGCAGCAACTGAAAATGGCTGTTTTTTTAGCTTTCTATCATATCAAATCGAAAAATAATGACGACACTGGAAACGGACTTAACTACTAATCATGCTATATTAATCGTTTTTTGTTTGAACTGTACTTTAGGAGTTAAACACCTTCCCGCATGTGATAAGAAGCCCATATCTTTCGATTAATCTAGGAGATGCACAAGTTATTTTATTGCTATAAATCAAAAAGCATCAAATTATTCATACTTTGTAGTGTTGGCACACGGAACCACCCGCGATCCCATTTCAACCAGAATATTAGTTGATTTTCTGAATTCGATTGGTTAAAATTTGGTACAACTAATCGATTGTTGTTTTAATTAAACTGTCATTTTTGTTTTTCGATTAACAGAAACGATGGTTGAAACAACTAATTTAACTGTTTGAAAAAAAATGCTGTCAATTAGTGAGGACACATACCTTTCAATTTCAACAAATATTTTAGTTGAAAGAACTGGTGTTGTTATTGAAACAAAATTCTGTTAGTTGAAAAATAAATCGGTTTTATTTGTTTTAGACATGAGTATTGAAAGTGAAAAAAATGAGTATTGAAAGATGATGCCTTCAAACGGTTGCACTAAAGTTATGCACTGATAATTTTAGTCAATTTATATGAGCTTGGGTGCATCAACCGCTGGGAATTGGAATTTTGCGACGGCAATTCGAACGCGCCATTCAATCGCAGCGCCTCTGTGTGTTAAAAACCCTTCGCTTCTGTTACTTTTATAAATTGAATTCATGTCAAAAAGCGTTTTATTGCTAATGCATGAACATCATCATCGGTATCAAACAGCTGGAAGTAAAACAGTCTGCTGGAAGTTAATCAATGATCAAATTTGAAGCATAAAATTTTTGCGCATACCTGAAAGATTACGAGATGATCATTCATTAACATTTTCTAATTTGTCACCAAATCTTTTTCATCTTAAACAAGGTTAACTTTATCACAACACCGCTGTTAGATAAACACTTATTATCATAAATTTCTCAAATCGAATGAACACAATTTCACCAAACGCTTTAACCATCGATGTTGTTTTCATTGACATTCTGAAGCGACGCGAACAGATTTCAACTGGAAAAGTTGTTAATTTTGCATTGCGATTATTGTTTTGCTTTCAACTGTCTCCGGTATTTAACAGCATTCAAAACAGCATATTTTTCAACTACTTGAATATATGCAAATCAAAAACCATTTTGGTTGAATCAAAAAGAAATTAGTTAAACCAACTATCGCAAAAATCAAAAACTGCGATATCGCAATTTTATGATCGAAGGGTTTTCCGTGCAACACCTTTTTTTTTTTCGTCATATGGAGAAAATTGCAGATTGTACGGCTCCTGCACCAAAATGGTCATTGTCGATGAGCATGATATTTCAAAAACAAATGAATTGAATAATTCCAATTTTTACGGTAAAATTCTTAATTGCTCTAGCAAGTTCGGGAATCGGCTCATTGATTTTTGAGATATCGTGTTCATCGCAAATTACTACAGAAGAAACCCGGTTTTTAAGCAGGGAGCTCACAGTCTACAATTTTTCACATACGACGAACGATTAAATTATCGGCAGGTCAATGGTGCGAGGGAGATGTGTATGTACCCAAGTAACATTTTTAATATTAATAAATACTTGTAGCTGTCTTCAATGCTACATAATAAATCTTGCAATAAAACTTTAAACTCCACGAAAGCCTACTGAAAACCTCTATAAGAGCATGTTCCTGCCAAGTGGACCATTCTCCATAAGGTTTATAAATCAAAATGAAGAATCGCATAAACCTGCTTTAAAACTCCAAATTCAAGAAAATTTTGAAACCAGCTTTACGATCAACATTAAATTTATTTGGATGGAATGAATTCCGCTATGAATAAACTGACGTTTTGATAATATTTTTCTTGACTATGTGTGTATCATGTCTACTTTGAATGCAATCAGTAAGAATATATTAGACTTTTTTTACGAGTTTTAAGCTTTTTCCGAACGTAAAAACTTCATACGCTTTTATTTTTATTGTGAATGTAAGGATAAAAGTAAGAATTATAACTAATCGCCTTGAAATAAATGCGGTTTTTGCGAAAGTCTTCATGATTTATGAAAATTATTTTTTTTTGCTTCATCGTCATTTTTGTATAAAACTATTTCGTGGCGTTAAAACTTGTGCATACATTCTGAAAACGAATCATGAAAGTCCATCATATTCCCTCGTTTTTGCATTTCAAAATTTATTTGATGTAAATAAAGGCTACGGCAAAGAACATCATAATGGCGGCCATGAAATTTCCTTTAATGCAAATTACACTTAACCTAAGAAGCAAAAAATCAAATAGCCTACAACTAATGTGTCATAAATGTACTTTAAAACCCTCAAATTTGCTCTAAGTGAAATTGTCATCCAATGAACACGCACACACACAAAACTAGATTTATGAAAGAATTTAACGGACAATAATGTTTTAAAGAAAATGTTTGAAAGCAATATTAAGAGTGTTTGCATGGTTTTATTCTAGTACAAATTGTTTTATTTTTAGTTCTGTTGTTAGTGTAGGTAAAGGGTTTTATAGAAGCTTTGAAAACTATGATATTACTGGTTAAAAGAGACTCTTATTATAGTTGTCATAAAACAGGTAGTGATTGAAAAATCAATTATAAAACTCCTATAAATTATAATCAAAACCATAAGGCATTCGAATTGTTACTTGGGTATTTCCCTGAGAGAACTGATTCTGTCCTGATTAGTGGTTAGTGCTGGTTAGTGAACAATTGTAACTCTCTAGCTTTGAGATCTGATACGAAAGCTTTACAGAATTAGGGAACGAGGGGCAAAACGTCCAATCGTGAAACAATGTGAAGCATATACATTTTAAATCACGCAGAATCATGAGCATCTGAACATAGAGGTAGGATGTCTTCTACACGTCACAATTCATAAGAACAACGGAGTAAATAGGTTTTTCTTTAAATTAAAAAAAAAAGTTTTGATCTTTTTGTAAGAGAAACAAATGATTTCTTCAGCATTTTTTCTCTACATGATTTAAATAATTTTGTCCCCTTAAACATAACACGATAACTTTGATGATTATTTAAATAAATTGTATATAGGTTCATCATATGTATTAGAACAGAATTTGAAAAATAAACGAAAGATCGGTAAGTAACTTCACTGGTTACCTTAAATTCGGTACTTCGTAGTTCAAAAATAGAATGAACACCGAATATTACATAAAAATAAACACATAATTGGTATTTCGTTATATCTTATAAACAAATACTAAGCAATCACTGTGAGCTTAAAATTAAAGCTTAAACAATGAAAGAAACCATTCTAACAATCTCTTTTTCAATACACCAAACCAATCACCGACACCCAGGCCCGTAACCAGGATTTTGTTTCGGTAGGGGCCCAAAGATAAAAAATAATATTACTGAAAATTGTTTATGTACCTTTATGACACTTTAAACTTTTCCACTGGAACTGCTACTGTATTAATTTCTTTACGTTTACTGTCTTTCTATTTCTGTAACACATGTCTGAGATCTTCTAAATAATTACATATCTGTTTTTGATTTCGGGAGGGGCCAGGGCCCCTTGGGCCACCCTCTGAGACGTGAAGGCCGACACCACAACAAACAAAGATAGACGATGCATTTTCGTTTTTCATCGAACAAATGAGGGACTTTAATTGCCAACGTCACTCTTTACTCTATGACAATACGAAACCAAACTAACGTCTGTAGGGAGCATCTGCAGAATACCATTTTTCATTCTTTCATCAATGTATTGAAAATCTGTGACGGCTATAAATCTGTGACGGCTATAAAGAGTGACCAAAATATGACAAATTGAAGTAATTACAACCCAGAATCTGTTTGGAAACCCAAACAACTACAAATTCGAGCACTAACCGGTAAAAGTCATTGTGAAACCTTTTTCTGTCATTTTCGATTCTCAAAGCTTCGGTTAAATACCGACACTGCATACTATGGAATTTTCACTGAAAACAGCAAATGACTGAAAGGGCAAATGAATCAAAGAACACAATTTTGGAACTACTGTTCCGCGTATGTCATTGACTGGACATGGATTTCGTTCTCACAGTTTGCAAGCGTACCTAAGAGTGACTTTAATTTCTTGTCATTTTCGTCTATTTTGAGTCAATGAAAATGACTTTTATTAGCTCTGGTGAGAACCGACTTGTGAACTGAGGCCTAGAGGGCTGATTGTCTTGTTTCAATCAGTTCGTCGTGATCGTAAAATGTGTGTGTGTGTATGTGAGAAAAATATGCACTTTTTCAAATAATATGCACTTATGATCAAAAAAGAACCGGAATTTTCATTTTAAAATTCCCGCGCTTGTCCAATCGGTAAACTTTTATTCTCTCAACGTTGGCAACACTTTTATACACATTCTGTCAAATTTTGACGCATATCGTACGATTAGATTTTGTTTGGCGTCTATACAAAGAAGTTGAAAAATTTTCGTGTGGAATGTGGGATCACTATCTGCGTTGGAAATCATCTCTTTGGCCACATCAACACGACTTTTGAATGAAATTCAGCTTTTTTGGCGTCAGCCGAGAAGCGACGCGTTTCAAACCCAAAACATCAGTTAAAATGTGTTCGGCTGATCCATAAGAGATGCCCAACAACACAGCAATCTCTCTAATCGGTACAGAACGATTTTGCAACACGATTTGCTTCGCCGATTCAATGTTTTCTTCAGTAACAGATGTTGTTGGGCGGCTAGGGATCGTTTATACCACTCGTATGCCTGTGTTTTTCCTAGACACGATTCACCAAAGGCCTTTCCTAACATTTTCAACGTTTCGAAACACTTAAATCCTTTTGCAACACAAAATTTGATGCACGCACGTTATTCTAAATTTTCATCCATTATAAAAATCGCAACACGAAAATTTTTCAACTTCTTTGTATAGACGCCAAACAAAAACTAATCCTACGATATGCATCAAAATTTGACAGAATGTGTATAAAAGTGTTGCCAACGTTGAGATAATAAAAGTTTACCGATTGGACAAGCGCGGGAATTTTAAAAAGAAAATTCCGGTTCTTTTTTTGATCATAAGGTATTATTTATTCAACTATTAAAGTATTGTAAAAGTACAAACCTTTTCGAAGAGATTCCATGTTTAAACGTGTAAATGAATTGAGTTATCGCGAAGCAACACGATTTTTAAGACGATGCTCACCGCAAAAATGAGTTACAGAAATAGCAGACGCGTGACGCCTTCCATTTCTTAACCATTCATGGTTTCAGCATGGCCATAGTGAAAGTGAGTCACACGAATAGTACTCAAGATATTCTCATTGGAAAATAAATTGGATTTGGAATATATTTTCCTATAAGTATTGTAGAAGTTTGCTGCATTAAGTTGCATATTTCGCTTCGGCAGAAGGTTTCGTAGGTAAAAATAGGTAAAATGATGTATAACTATTCCAGAAAAGAATAAACATATGCATTACCTTCTTCAAAATTATGGGATTTTATATTTTCTACAATTATTTCAAACAAAGTATGCATAAAAAATAACTCGAAACAAGTGATGATTAGAAAACTAGTTTCAAGGGGGTTGCCATAATTCAATAACTAAAACTAATTTTGAAAAAAGTTCCATCGAGTTCCGCTTAGATTTTTTATATAGTATTGGGCATATATTTTCCTATAAATTTTGTAAAAATCAGATGCAAGAAGTTGCATATTTCGCTTCGGTTTCATCATAGGTAAAAAAAAGTGAAAATGTTGTATAACTTTGTCAGGAAACAACAAACCTATGCACTACCGTCAACAAAAATATGGGATTTTTTAATTTCTTCAATTATTCCAAAGAAAGTATGCATAAAAAATAACTCGAAACAAGTTATGAATAAAAAATTGATTTTAAAGGGGTTGCCATAAAAACGCTTTGTATATCCGAAACGGTGCGACCTAGACTTTTGGTATATTTCACAAAGTAAATTATTTGCAATAGTTCTAAAACTTTGTAGAAGAAAAATAATTTCTATCTCTTTAGAAAAAAAAGTTTTGGTTATATTTTTTGTCAAAGTAGGCCATGAACAATTAAGGATATAATCAAATTATGCGGTATATATTTGTAAATAATTTCTTAAGAGCAACTATATGCATTAAAAGAACGGTTTGGCAGCTACTGATTTTTGTCCACGTTTTTATTGATTCGAATCACTGTGCGACGCTAAGAGCGACGATGTAAACTGGAAAAAATTATACTTATTTTGTCTCAAATCTATATCGGTTTGTAGATTATGCTAGTTTGCACTCGAACAAACTTTCCTGTTTCTATTCAATGAACAGTTTTTTCAGTGAGTGGTTTTTTTCTCGAGAATCTAATAATTTAAATAAGACATCTCATAATTAGATGGATTTGAACAGGTTTTTATTAATTTTTAAGATATGATTAATTGGCATGATAAACATTCAGTTTCATTAAAACTTCCACGTAAAAAGTTAGTTGCTCCTGAGAACAGCAAGCAGTGCATTTTGCTTCAGGGTGCGTTTTAAACCAACTACTCCTACCCGAATACTTCTGTTGTGTTGTTCTTCGTTTCGGGGAAATAATTCAGAAGTAATGTGTTTTATTGCAATATGCATTTTAATTAAATTTTGTCTGAATTAATACAATTGTCAATTACCAATATTATTATTATTATAATTATTATTATTATTATTATTATTATTATTATTATTATTATTATTAGTATTATTATTATTATTATTATTATTATTATTATTATTATTATTATTATTATTATTATTATTATTATTATTATTATTATTATTATTATTATTGTTATTATTATTATTATTACTATTATTATTATTATTATTATTATTATTATTATTATTATGATTAATATTATTACTATTATTTTTCTTATCATTTTTATTATAATTTTCATTAGTTTTGTCTTGGTTTGAAAACTGAAACTTGCTTGATTTGAAGGCAATGTAGTCAAATGTAAATTTTGTTTTCAAGTAAACCATTCTGAAGATTTAATGGCCATTCGACCTTAATCTTAAATACCTAAATATTGACAATCATCTTACTCAACATATTACCAAAATCTTGGGACATGACCTCATGTATGGAATCGATTCCATGCCACTTAATAGTATGGCAGTTTTTCCACTTTTGTATTTGGCAGAGCATCGAATACTAATAAACAAAAGCTCACGAGAATTCTCCCGCGGTAATAAGCAAAGCATTGGTATTACATTCTTTTTGTGGAATTTGACTTCCTATTTCAACAGACTTCGCAGCCGACTCATATCGTACAAAATGAAGATATGGCTGGTGCTACGAGCATCCTGACAGCCTTTCAGATCGGGGCTCGTACGTACGACCGGTGTCATATTCATATACATTGGACCTCGTACCCATTCTACTCTGGTCTAAAATTTTGCCAGATAATAGAATTATGAGAACCTACTTATAACAGTGCACAGTGGTTCGAAACGGGAAATTAGCGTGACAAAAATATTTTCACTATTAAATATTTGTTTTTTGTAGTTGGTGTCTTCTCAAAAGTTGTTTGTAACCAAATGGCGCTCCTTTTGATGAAAAATGTTACTAGGGTGGTCCTCATTTAGATTGAAAACTGAAATCTAACTTTCTTAATTGAACTCAAAAATGACTTTGTTGTACAATAAAGTTGTAGGAAATTTAATTTTGAGCAACGCCATTTCAGTACTGAAAAACCCAGGACCGAAATTAAATGTTGTTTGCCCTTTTCCAATGCTATCAATAACAGATAGGTGAATTTTCAAAAAGCCTCGGTATTCTTTTGGTGAAATTTAACCTTCTGTAACAACCGACTTCGCAACCGATTCATAGCGTACAGAACCATCGCATGGTTTGTGCTACGATCCTACGGATACTAAGAAACCTTCTCGGTCAAGGCTCGAACATACGACAACTGGCTTGTAAGACCAGTGCTCTAGGCATTGAACCGCCATACCGGATCATACTTTTTCAAATACTTGTGTGAAATTTTATCCATTAGAGCTCACATTATGAGCACTTGGTAAGCAAAAATTTAAATACGATTATGTTGGAAAAGGACTGAAACGTTAGCTATAATTTCGCTTCTATTTATAGATTCGCGTGCTTCCAACAGCTTCGCTTTTGCATCTATTGACCAATCAGAGCGATGCTTTCACTTTGATATATCGCTTACTCTTTCAAAACCGTCGTCTATGGCAGGGAAATCCGATATGCCGGAGGTTTTTAGCAGACAAAATAGGACACTGCTCAACATTTCAATCATTAGGACACTAATCAAAATTTCAATCAGTTATAATTGAAAATACGTGGCTTGATAATTTCAAATCGAATCTTAGAAATATTTCCAATCAAATAATGAAATAATATTAATAATTGATACAAAATATACTGAGTTGTAAGTGTTTAAAACCTGACCACATTTCTACGTGTATTTTTCCTTGAATTTCTAATTTGCACTCCTATATAGAAAATAATTTTCTTCAAAAATTTGTACCTAATAGTACGAAATAAGTTACTCGTGAACTTTCAAGTTACTCAAAACAGATCACTTGAAGCAAATCAATTCCTTTTATCCGAACTTTTGGTTATTTGGAATTTTCTTTCTTCTGAAGAACTACTTCTAAGTCCGATATTGCCAAGCGAAGCCCGTGCTGCTGACAACCCTAGACTGAACCGAAAACTTTACTCAGTAGCGACCTCATGAGAAATTCAGTGCTGTCAGTTACGCAACAACCGAACACTTTTCTCGGCAAGCTTACCACCATTTTCGAATTTTTCAATCATAATTTTCCTATCCGAAATGTATTCATTTCATATCAAACGCAGCAGGGGCGAACAAATAAAAATCACAAACAGACACACTGAATGCTCTATGAAACATGAGAAAAGTCTTCTTCCCAACTGATTTCGCCTCTTATTTTATGCGGACCTCTGAAACAATTCCGCCCTCTCCGTTGGAGGTGAAAACTCGAGCTCCCGCCTTCAGTCACTGACTGGTGGTTGCGGTGATGGTGGTGATGGTGGTGGTGGTGTTGCGGATAGCTGAAACAGCAGCATCCGCACATAACGCGCGAACGTGTTACATTTTCTCCACCCATCTTCAAACGGTTTGAAAACGCATTTCGGGAGGATGGGACGGCGCATTTGAAAGGGTGATTTGATGGACGGCTCGAGGCGGGAAAGTTTTCCATCTCTTTAAGAGTCTCGGAAAACGAAGATGCTCTGCATCTCGGTGCGTTTCTAATCCTGAGAAATTGCTATCATGTGTGAAAGATCTTCGAGCCTGCTTTCGGGGTACTTACTTTTTGCTTATTTTTTAATTAACTAAGTTTAATTGTTTTATCGCGTTTGTTTACTATTCACATTTGTTCGGCTAACGCGAGTTTCCACCGATACGTTTAGGTAATTTCCTAGGGTTTCGTGACGGGGTTGATATATTGCATTGCACTTGTTATGATATTTTTTACTACTAAAGAAGCACGGCCTAAAAAGCTATTCGGAGAACAAATCTACACTAATTTCAATTTAATTTAATTTCCACGAAACAACAGTTTCTAATATTGCAAGCTATCAACAGTAAAAAAATTTCACGCATTGATGAAAAATAAAAACAAATCAAACGGGAAAAAGTAAAGACTAACTTTTAATTAGAAGACTCATTTTGACCCATTGCACTCTACAGCGCAGCGGTAGCTTTATAGGATGATCAGTTGATGCGCCTGTCTACTGGCGGAACAAAATCGTGGCTTCAAATGGTTTTTACCCATAAGCAGCTCACACCGCACGAAGCCTTTCTTGGCAGTTTAGCAAAGTACTTTAACCTTACAGGTTAGTAGCGATTGTGTTTGGTGCGAATGAAAATGCATGTTATGACTAAACATGTACACAAAATGCACTACAACAGCATAAAAAGCAATCAAGATTTCTTCGCCGCCTGTTTGTTTGCCCTATCTTGCGGTTATTCGGTCGAGTTGCAAGTTGTGACTTATAAACCATAATTTGTAAACTAGTAGGATGCTCCATCTTCCCCATCTCTCATGAAAATAAACGGAATTCAACATTGGATGTATTCTTACATTGTTCGGATGATTTTTTTTTATCAAGTTTCGCATCTGCTCTAATCCGCAGTTTATGCAAAACTGCACCATTGCTCTAACAGAACGTTTCACTGCAACATCACGAAAGCAAAGTTAATTTACATTTTTCGAGACCGAACTCAAGACTGTGGGCTAAAACTTTTAAAAAATTATTTGTATAAACAAGTTCCATTTCCATGGTAATCTGTTTTATTTGTTTTGTTTGGACGATTATTTCGCCTGGTGGGAAGTGTATAACACATCAATCGATCGCTTTCGGAAACCTGCCGACAAGTTTTGGATAAGGTTTACTTATCATGAGCAGCTCTAGGAATGGAAAACAATTTCTCAGACTTTGCACACTTCGATATGGATGGAACTTTGCACACGTTTTCAGTATGACAAATCACTTTTTTTTAAATAACTATTTATTAGAATATGAGTTAAAATTAAATTATTAAGATTTAAATTGGGTGTTCAGCCACAAGTGGTGACTTTTCAGCCCTATTATATATGTGATTTGGTTATTACCATGAGGACATTATTTGCTTCCGCAATTCTGAGATTTTTGTGTAGAGAAAATTCTAAACCTACTTGTATTGTGTAATGGGGAAATGGAACTTATATACTAACTTACTACAGCGAATCGATTCAATTGAAGATTTCATCGATTTTTGTCGGAATTTGCTTATAATATTATGTGACATTACATCTAATGGTTCTATATTTGTGAGTCTGTGTAACGCATTTGTTCTAAACCAGGGAGGACGCTTCAAAATCATTTTCAGAATTTTATTCTGAATCCTTTGAAGCGTTTTCTTTCTGGTGGAACAACAATTTGACCAAATTGGTACTGCATAAAGCATGGCTGGTCTGAAAATTTGTTTATAAATTAACAATTTGTTTTTTAGACAGAGCTTAGAATTTCTGTTTATAAGAGGATATAAACATTTAATATATTTATTACACTTTGCCTGGATTTCTTCAATGTGATCCTTGAAAGTGAGTTTTTTGTCATACGTTAAACCTAGGTATTTAGCTTGATCAGACCATGTCAATTCCAAGCCATTCAATTTGAGAATGTGATTATTGTTTGGTTTAAGAAAAGAAGCTCTTGGTTTATGAGGAAAGGTAATTAATTGCGTTTTTGCTGCATTTGGTTTAATTTTCTATTTTGTCAGATAATCACTGAAAATATTTAAACTTCGTAGTAGGCGACTGCAGATCACTCTTAGATTTCTACCTGTGGTTAACAGACTTGTGTCGTCACAGAATAGCGATTTCCGACAACCAACGGGTAGATTTGGAAGATCAGAAGTGAAAATATTATACAAGATTGGAGCTACGCTCGAACCCTGCGGAACACCGGCTCGTACGGGTAGCAATTCAGATTTACAATTCTGATAGCTAACCTGAAGAGTACGATCAATTAAATAATTTTGAATCATTTTGATCAAATAAATAGGAAACTGGAAATCAGACATTTTTGTTATTAAACCTTTGTGCCAAACACTGTCGAATGCTTTTTCAATGTCTAGAAGAGCAACTCCAGTGGATAACCCAGAAGATTTATTTGATTTTATCATGTTCGTTACTCTGACAAGTTGATGAGTAGTTGAATGTTCATGACGAAATCCAAACTGCTCTAGTAAAAAAAATTGAATTCTCATTTATATGAGACATCATTCTCAACAAGATAATTTTTTCAAAAAGTTTACTGATAGAAGAAAGTAAGCTAATTGTTCGATAACTTGATGTTTCTGCTGGGTTTTTATTAGGTTTGAGGATAGAAATTACTTTAGCGTTTTTCCATCTTTTTGGGAAGTAAGCTAATGAAAAACATTTGTCGAAAATTTTAACCAGGAGTCTCAAGGCAACATCGGGAAGATTTTTAATAAGAATATTAAAAATTCCATCATTACCAGGAGCCTTCATGTTTTTGAGTTTCCTAATAATTGATTTAATTTCATCAAAATTCGTTTCAATAATGTCATCTTGTGATAACACTTGGGTTGTAATATGCTCATATTTCAGTGAGACTTCATTTTCAATAGGACTCACAACGTTCAAATTAAAATTGTGTACACTCTCGAACTCCTGAGCAAGTTTTTGAGCTTTTTCGCCATTTGTAAGAAGTATTTGATTTCCTTCCTTGAGGGCAGGAATTGGTTTCTGAGGTTTCTTAAGAACCTTAGAAAGTTTCCAGAAAGATTTAGAATGGGTTCAATTTGTTCAACTTCTTTAGCGAAATTTTCATTTCGCAAAAGAGTAAATCTATGTTTAATTTCTTTTTGTAAATCCTTAACTATGTTTTTCATAGCAGGATCACGAGAACGTTGATATTGTCGTCGACGAACATTCTTCAACCGACTGAGCAGTTGAAGATTGTCATCGAAGATAGGAGAATTTAATTTAGTTTGAGCTTTGGGAACTGAAAGATTTGTAGCTTCGATAATGTAATGATTCCAATTATCAATTGCTGTGTCGATGTTCGCAGAATTTTCTAAAATAGTTTCATGGTCCACATGATTTTCAATGTGAGATCTGTAATCCAACCAATTAGCTCTATGATAGTTGAATATAGAACTAATTGGATTAATTATAGCTTCGTTGGAAAGTCTGAATGTTACTGGAAGATGATCTGAGTCAAAGTCAGCATGTGTAATTGGTTCACTACAAATGTGACTTTGATCTGTTAGAACCAGATCAATTGTAGACGGGTTTTTCACGGAAGAGAAACAAGTCGGATTACTGGGATGAAGAACTGTGAAGTAACCAGCTAAGAGTTGATTATGAAGTATTTTACCATTACTGTTATTTTGCCTACAATTCCACTGGACATGCTTAGCATTTAAGTCCCCTATTACGAAAAATTTCGGTCGATATCTGGTGAGTTTTTGCAAATCGCCTCTAAAGAAATTTAATTGTTCGCCGGTGCATTGGAATGGCAAATATGCTCCAGCGATGAAATAAATTCCATGAATGGTTTCAACTTCGATTCCCAAGCTTTCGATAACTTTAGTATTAAAAGAAGGTAACATTCGATGTTTAATTTGCCGTTGGACAAAAATGGCAACTCCACCACCCATTCCAGTAAACCTGTCAAATCGATGAACCACATAATGTGGATTACTTTTCAATTTGACATTTGGTTTAAGAAAAGTTTCTGTCACAATGGCAATATGAATTTTGTGAACTTTGAGAAAATTATAAAATTCATCTTCACTCGATTTCAAAGATCGAGCATTCCAATTTAAAATATTCAAATAATTATTTAACATCACTGTTTAATTTTAAATTCATTATAATATTATTTGCGAATTGCAATCCGATTTGAAATGCTTCAAAAAGTGATGAAGTCGAATTCATTCGGATGATCATTTGAAAAAGTTGATCTTGTAGGTAGATCATTTTATTTTCAGTTATATCGCCTAAATCGACTTCATTTAAAGAAGCGAATGGCATTGAAGGAATATTTGTAGGTAGACTGCCATTAGAAGAAGAGGATTTGGCCGATCTACCTATTAGTAAATTGTTTTCGTTGGAAGATGAACTGAAAGGCGGTCCTGTGTTTTGATTATTTACATTAGAAGAAATAGGTGGTAGATTTCTACCTGTTATACTGGCATAACTGGCATTAGAAGAAGATGATGACGAGGTCGATCTACCTGTCAATAAATTGTTTTCGTTAGAAGACAAATTGGCAGGCGTACCTGTTTTTTGTTTTAAATTCGAAGAAATCAGTGCCTTAGAAGAATTAATCGTGGCATTTGTAACGGTTTTTTGATTTTCAGGTATGTTCTGTAAATTTCAGGCCGTTGATTTGACTTGTTGTCTAAGCGAACGAGCGTTTAAATTTTTTTTCCCTGACAGGACATTTCAAATAATTGGATTTATGATTTCCATTGCAATTTGAACATGAAAATTTATCAGTAGTTTCATTCATTGGACAAACGTCTTTCGAATGCGATTTACCACAATTCAAACACCGTATATCCATATAACAATTTTTGGTTCCATGGCCGAAACCTTGGCAACGACGACATTGCGTTAAGTTTGCAATACGATTATGCCTTTTATAATGTTCCCAATGATGTCTATAAAAACCTTTTATTGTGAGAGTTTCCATGGTAGCGAATATATACTGAAATCTGATCTGATATACAATGAACCTTATCATTGCAAATGTCAAGGACAAGGATATTTGAAAAGAACATATCTCGCCTGCAGACGATCGCAGACGACTAATTCAACCACGGTATGAAAATTCTTTGGAAGTAGTTTCATATGTAACTAGTCTCATCTGCACCTTCCTGCGCCTTTTGATAATAGACAAGTTAGAATTTTATTTAGAAAAACATGAAAAATTGCTCTATTTCATTAAACTGAAATGATAGCAGCATAGTATGTTTGAGAAAGTTGTGTAGTTTTTAAAGATTGACAACTTTGTATAACATGAAAAACTCGTATAAATTGAAAGTATATATGTTTTCTTACAAAAACTAATTTTTGGACACCACCTTTTCAGAAAATACATTATATCATAAATTACACTTAAGTTACGGGAATGGTACTTTCAGCAAACTTGTTTGAAATAACTTTCTGCACAACTTTGTCGAAGTAACTTAGCCCCTATGTTGGCCCTGAGCTAAAATAAAATTTTAATCTCAATTTAAGGGGGATTAATCACATAAATAAAATTTACCAAAAGATGGCGTCTATCATTCTGAGCAACTTTGCTGAAGATACTGTACCTCGGAAACCACGATCCTATGAGTTATCAACTAAGAGCGTGAAATTGCGCTTTTGTACCACTGTGCACTGGAGCGAATCAACCAGTTGGAATTAAAACTAAAATTTATTGTCTCTGTAATCAATGGTCAGACTGTAATTTTTATTTTAGCTCTATTTGCATTGCACATTGCTATAGCTTTATTGAAAGCTCTAAAAACAACATAATCAATTTTATTTCAAAACGATTTATTATCTGGTTTTAGTGAAAATCGCAGCATGGTTGATAATCATGAGAATAACTATTCATAATCGTGCGTTAGTTTATGGAACACCACTACCGTGATATTGAACGAAATGATATTTTCCTTATAATCAGTGGTGATATTTTCAGCAAAGCCAGACACGAAGAATTGAGCAAATATTTCACATGAATCCAAGGTTGACGCGGACGTCACACTGTCAAGGCAAACTTTCTTAGGAATAAGTAAGGTAGGATTGAGGATTTTTCGAGAATCATTATGCGATCTTGTCTTCTGCAAACTCATCTGTCTGTCTGTTCTAATAATATCTGGGAAAGCTTCAGTAATCTCATTAGAATTACAGAAAACATCATGTTTGCTCATATGACTGTTTATGTCACAAAAAAAAATGCGGCTTCTGTCAGTTAATGTACTTTCCGGGCTGATGAACACATCCATATCTATTCTGTAGAGCCCAACGAACAAAAAAAAAAACATGGGACCCACGCATCTTGTCTGGTGGTGACTGACCGGCTAGGCGTGGGATAACACGTGACCATGGCAAGCATATTCCGTTGATTATTGTCTGCGGATAAACAGAGCTTGTTGGATGACTGCCGGTGATGGTGGTGGTGGCTATAGCTCTCGCTTCAACGAACATAAACCACATGATTTGTGAATCTGCTTCTATTTCGCCACCAGTCAGCGTTGGTTTAGACAATGCGCACAGATCGGGACAAACACCTACAGGTCGTCGGTGCTGGGACGGGACGATTGGAAGGATTGAAACTTGTCCTACACACTCGCTTCGTCGCTTTCTCGCTTCAATGAAGCCGGCAACATGTATCCTGTGTAAGGAAATATGTAAGACTGCGGTATGTTACGTATAAACTTCACCCTCAACGAACTGAATTTGATTGAATCGAATGTTGCCGCTGCTTACACCTTCGTTATTTCATGTAGGCATGTAAGTTTGAAGGAAACAATTGGTTCACTCGGCTCGGGGTCCTGATGACGATACCGGATGTGTGTGTGCGGTTTAACATTTGCTGCTGGACTTGTGTACTATGCGCCATGCGTGAACACAACACGGTCTCGGAAGTTTCCAAATGAAATGCTGCCGACATTGAGCTATACAAAATAGATTACCGTTTTAGGGTTTCATTCCGGTCGACCCCCGGGGGTGCATAGTGGTAATTATTGATATCGTTGACCAGTAGGCCGATGAGGCACCGAAGTGAGGTGGGATCACCGGTTTGATGAGTGAAATCATTGTGTTGTAATGAGTTTTGCGCCTGATTTTGTCGAATACGAAACGATTATGGTTTGGCATTGATTCAGTAGAATATTATCAAACGTAACTAGCAATTTTGATAAAATCCGCTTAAAATGCTGGTGTCGCGTGTTATATTTATAGCATCAATCAGTTACGGCTGGTTCGGTAAGCCGGCACTCAAAAAGTTTCCTCCCCCAACTCGATGATAGCAAATTGACATTGTCAATTTGTGCGCAATTGATGCGGCTTATCATTGTTACGTGGAAAAGTTTTCAGAAGCTTTCAGTTTTTTTTGTTCGACTGTTGGAAAATCAATTATTGAAAATTCAAGAATTTATTAATACTTGCAGTAAATTTTTGGGATGGAGCCAAACTTAAAAACACTGGAAGGCTCAACCATCACCATTCACGGACAAAAATATGAAATTAGCTAAACACAAACAAAGATGCAAACAAAATAAACCGTCGTGAAACTACCGTACCCTTGTATTGCGAAGAACAACACTCCTGAATGGATAATCAGAATCTTACTCATAAATATGCATTGTATTGCCTGCCAAATTCGAGACATCAACAGGAAAAGGAATTCACAAATTAACAACTCTTGCTGTGAAATTCTTTCTTGAGCTTCAATCGAACAAACTTGGCGGGAACAACAGAAACGAGAAACTTTCGTTGGACGTTGAATTGACTCGTTTGAAGAAATCCAAACAATAGAAAGCGATTTTTCCAAAAGTTGTTACGTATGTTATGAATATTTTATTTTCCCGGTTGAAACCCTTTACTTTCGCTTCAGCATACCAAGAGCGGTAGCGAAATATTGCTTATATTTTTCTCGCCGTTATTCATGATTTCATTCCGAGCTTACACACATGTGTGAGGGAAACACGGGGAAATGCTCTGATATGAATAAAGATTGGGTTTGCGTGAAAATTTACCGAGCCGGATTGGTAAGATGATTGCATGTTGTTTGAAATGGTGATTTTTTAAACGACGCGTGATCAACAAGGATATTGTTTTTGCTTTTTCGAATATAACATGATGTGCTCCAATGGACTGATTCTCGACTTTTAAATTTAATCTTCATTTATAAAGCTGAAAATCTATTTTCAGTTTCATCAATACATGTTGGGAATTTGGCCAACCATCTTATATTATTTCGTATTCTAACATAGAATTTGTTTTTCCTGATAACATTTTTGCGTCTTTTCAAAAAAGTCTTTCAGAAGTTTTGTAACCGGTTCCAGTACCCTCTGGGATGGTTGGCCAAATGATTAGTTTATTTAAATTGATGCGTTTTAGTAAATCTTGCACATTTCAGATTGTTCCAGAACTGTTCCCATATACATTTTTAGTTTTTTAGATAGAATACCCCAAATGGCAAAACCGACTTACCCCAAGCCGATCTGGAATAACACCGGTGTTTTTGGACCATATCAACACCGATTAAGGCAGAATGAAATTACAGAATACCCGGTTTTTCTGACACCAAATGCATCAAGATCGGTCAATTTATTCAGTAGTTACAAATTTTTGAAAAAAAATCGATGAAAATCCCAACCCGAGCGTTTGAGTGTTAAATATCATATTCCTTTTCAGGCCCAATAGGTAGCGTTCCAGTACACATTACTTTTCGTTCTGATGCACAATATCTACGACAGTGGCAAAATCAGAGTACAGTTTACGATTTCGGTTCTGGCAGACACAAAACCATTTGTGTAAGGCGACTCACCTTGACTTCCTCCGCAGAACTTTTGTCAACAATAAAGCCGTTTTTATCCAACAATACTTTCTATTAATTCAATTGATTATTGCTTCTCAATTTTAGTACAATTCCAATAAAATGGCAATTTCGTAGATCGATACAAATAAACATCTGATCAAATAACTTCGATACTTCGAAAGATTTGTAGTTTTTCATCACGAAAACGCTCGGCCACTTACCCTAATTGGAAATGTTGTTTGTTTCAAATTTCACAAATTCCAAATTCAACTTTTTTTATGTACACTTTTGTTAGAGAGCCCAATCGAGTTCTAACAATTTGAAGAATGTACGTACAAAATACATCCGATCTTCTTAAAATCTTAAAATTTTCAATCCACCTAGTGCACAGTGGTTTGAATCGACAAAAACGTGAACTTAATTCTCTAGCTGTTAATCCGTTGATCCGATATACATAGTTCCTTTGAAGAACTCATTCACAAAAATATACAGCGTGATTTCATCACAATAAAAAATGTGCAAAGCCTACTACGATAAAAGTTAATTTCAACAACTTTTTTCCCTTAAGAGATAGAAAAACGATGTCTTCTACAAAGTTTTAGAACTTCTAACGAGAAAAAACTTTGCCGAAGAAGCTGTAGGTATAACGTAAAAAGTTTCGGATATATGAAGCATTTTCGTTTGAAACCACTTAAAATCAATTTTTTGTGCATAACTTTTTTCGCAATTATTTTCAGTGTCTACTATGTTCGAGACAATTACTAAAAACGTAAAATTACACAATTTTGTTGAAGACTGTGCACGGTTTGGCCGTTTCCCTGAATAGTTATTTAATATTTAAACTTTTATATACACTAACTTTAACTACTAATAGAAAGCAGGGTCGCAGTCCAAAAGGCACATACATATACTTTTTGGAAAGCTTAAATCAAGTAATATAAAGTTACGAAGTGTGTAGGGTGGCCTTTTTAAATTGTGTGAATGAGACAACAAAATATAGAGAGTTTTTTTTGACCATTTTCTTAGGAAAAACGTACATTAATAAAATGGTTTATCTTCACATAACGCGTTTTTTTGTGATATCAACCGATAAGTTACCTTTAAGCAACATTTTTTGCAAGAATTGCAGTCGAGGTATAAAAAATAGAGCATTAGTTTTAACACCAGACGAAAGAGAAGACTTTTCACTATAGCTTACTATTATGATTAGTTAGTTTATGATTAGTCTTTCGGAAATCCTCTTCAAAGTGAATTGAGCCATACACTGAAAAAAATAATAAAATTCACACGATTTCTAAATAAATAGTACTATGAAATGGACATCAGTTGAATAAAAAAATCGATTCAAAACCATCATCGATTACAATGGAATACATTAATTGCAACGAATATGACCGTTTATTTATATTGACGCTCAGTTTTACTTTTACAGTATATTGAAAAATGCAGCACAGTGAAGTAACTTTATATTAAATTTCCTGCTCCAAATATGCACTGTTGGTGTTGGTGAGAGCAGCGCTGCATATTATTTTTAAGAACACAAAAGAGTTGATTGATAATACAAATGGTGGAGCATTCGGTGGATAATAATATTACAATAAAATGCATGAGTGGTTCAACTTTACATACAAGCGTACACGATAAAGTATCAAATCAAATTATGTAAATTATGAGTCTAGACATTTTTTCTAAAAGAGAAATGCCTGAACTTGAGTATAAAAACGTGCACAGACTAAAAATTAAGAATAATAACCAACAAAAACAAGTTTGTTTGGTTTTAGGAAATTTGTAACTAATCTGTTGTCTTACTGCAATTCTATTACATTTTCTACTGAAGTCGGCATTTTTTTGTGATAACGATCTTAACGAGTAAGTCATAATAGTAAACTATAGTGAAAAGTCTTCTCTTTCGTCTGGTGTTAAAACTAATGCTCTATTTTTTATACCTCGACTGCAATTCTTGCAAAAATTGTTGCTTAAAGGTAACTTATCGGTTGATATCACTAAAAACGCGTTATGTGAAGATAAACAATTTTATTAATGTACGTTTTTCCTAAGAAAATGGTCAAAAAAAACTCTCTATATTTTGTTGTCTCATTCACACAATTTAAAAAGGCCACCCTACACACTTCGTAACTTTATATTACTTGATTTAAGCTTTCCAAAAAGTATATGTATGTGCCTTTTGGTATGCGACCCTTTTTCGTTATTTTGCATCGTCGCACTAAATGATTAAACACACTTTACGGTGTGAAATTCAATATCAATCTGTGGGACTACGAGATTTTTTGATGTGGAACACATCTTTATTTTCCATATAGGGGTGCAAATCAGAAACTCAAGGAAAAATACACGTAGAAATGTGGTCAGGTTTTAAATACTTACAGCTCAGTATATTTTGTATCAATTATTGATATTATTTTATTATTTGATTGGAAATATTTCTAAGATTCGATTCAAGCGACGCGTTTTTAATTATAAATGATTGAAATTTAGGTTAGTAGCAAACAGTGTCCTATTCTGTCTGCTAAACATCTACGGCATATCGGATTTCCCTGCCATAGACGACGGTTTTAAAGGAGTAAGCGATATATCAAATGGAAAGCATCGCTCTGATTGGTCAATCGACGCAAAAGCGAAGCTCTTGGAAGCACGCGAATCTATAAATAGAAGCAAAATTATAGCTAACGTTTCAGTCCTACGCGTAGCATGCTAGAGGTAGGTTGTTGCTAGACAGCAAGACAAAAAGTGCCATAAAACGGTTTGAAGCTTTAATTGATATGCTCTGATCTTGTGTCATGCAACCCAGGGTAAATTTCGAGTGCTTAAGATTAATTTTTAATTTATATAAGATGAACTCGATTGATAATGTGAACAAGTTTATCGCTTCAACCGAAATCGCAGAATGGTAGAGAAACTTAACGCTATAAAAATAACTTCTTGCATACAAAACTTGAACACAAGCTTGGCGAAGTTAAGTTTAAATACTGAAATCCGTATCGCAAGTATGTACAAAGATATAATTGCATACATTTGGGATATTGGTGTAATTTTGTCGGCTATAAAACAAACAATGTTAGGTGTTGGTTCCTAATCAAGATCAATCTAAGCAGACTCTCGTGCAATTGGGGACTCAAAAGTGTGACGATAGATTGAACTGTTTGATTGTAGATCATTAGAAATTTTGGTTGCCTTGTTTCACATCAATGGCAATGGGTTTATTTAAGAAATGCAATAAGTGTACTTTTATAGAAAAGCAACGTTATCATGATTTTGTAATAACATTAACAAGTAATTACAAATAGAATAAAACGTTTAGTAATTTACATTTTTTTCACCTGAAAAATGTAGATCAAAATGGGTCAATCCTGCACGCTATCCGAAGTTGAACAAAGCACGTTGCGAATGGAGCAAAGCCGCACGTTCCGACGGAAACTAGATGAATTAGCAGTAAGTTTTATGAAAATGTACATCTCGTTTCGCCTTTACTTCCGAAAAAATACTCATGAAATTGAAAATTTTCACTAATCGCACTGTAAAACCGGAACCGAAAGTCGGATCAGGATCAACTTTTCGGGAACTTTTTAAAGAATTTTAAGACTTTTCGTTTGTTTTTAGTTTGTGAATATCGGTTAGGAAATTTCCGAGATAATTGAGAGCGTATTTTTCAATAAATTTGACATATTTCCTTGTAATTCCGAAACCGGAAGTCGGATTCAAATGAAACTCAGAAACTTTGTATGGGACCATAAGACCTTCTCGGCCATCTCTATGAAAATTGAGTGACATTATTTGTCACACACACAGACATTTTGTGATCTCGACGAACTGAGTCGAATGGTATATGACACTCATCCCACCGGGCCTCGGTTTTCACAGCGATTGCATAGCCTTTCTATATGAGAAAAAATAGTTTTGAGTCGAATTGGTCTCTCCATCCATGCCAAAAAATAGCTTATCATAACCAAAGCCGGGTGCGAATTTCTTCCAGATCAGAGAAAGGATATCCTGATTTAGTTTCTTCCTGTTGATAAATTAAAACCAGTTCATTTTGTTATATTCACAGATCACCTGCCAGATCAGGAGTTTTTTTATCTTTGAAGATAAATCCTAAAAACTTGTGATTTTTATTGCGCTATTCGAAAATAACAAAAGGAAGCCTTAAGGTCTGAGGACAGAGGGCCACGTGTTGAGTTTTAAATCGACCACGTGGCTCGCTCAATTCCCTTTGCGCATCGTATTTATCTTGTACTCTCTCGTATATGAGCAAACTGTACCGGTTTGCCAGCATATATTTTATTATTTTGATAAGAAGTCTTATCACATTAATCTGTCGTATGGGTTGGACATTATATAGATTCCAATGAACAATGAAAAAATATTCAACTTTCACAAAGGTAGAATATCTGTGTGTTTGGCAGCCTTGTCGAGTCAATTTTATTTCTCTCTTCTTTTTCAGAATGCTATCAGAAAACCAAAGCGAAAAAAATGGCGGATGCATTGAAACTGACTTTGTTTCACAGAAAAATACAAGACTTTATTTTTATCGCGATAACATATATGTTTTTATGTACTAATCGCATCTAAACTAAATTATCTAGACTTTGTCACGGTAGATTCATGATACAAGCCTTCAAAGCCGAGATATTCGATGAACAAGTAGAGGTATGCATTTCCGAGCGTTCCTATTTTCAGCAGTTCTTCAGTCAGAGAAAAATACAACACGATAGCTAAATTCAATGAATCATTCTGAAAATTTCACAGAATATTCCCAACTATATTTCGAAGACATTGTCAGATGGGTTTTTATATATTCTGCACCGTTTGAATTTAATTTAAAACGGGAAAATAGCAAAAAACCAACCGCTTTACGGTACTGTCCTCAGCCCTTTAGTATTGTATATTTTGCTTTACTTTTCGTATGATCAGATACCCTGCCAAGTGAGGTATATCCAGGTCTTTTACGACATGAAATATTAAACCAGTGGATCAATCCGTGGCTTACATAATACCGTCGGATGCCACATAGCATATCAGTTTCAAATTTAAATACACCCAAACCTCCATTTACGAACACTTTTTATGTTACCTCTTTTTACGAAGCTCCTTTTACGAACCAAATCCTAAATAACGTAATCGTTTTTTACGAATCAAATCCCAAATAACGTGAACTGTTTTCACGAACCTACTTCGTAAAGAGGTTTTGGCATACATCGAAAGCGATTTCCGGCTCATTTATATATCATGGAAACTACTACAATATGGGTATTTTTGGAACAGGTTTAAAGAGTAGATTCCGGAAAATGATGTTTGAGGTATTTTGGAAATCCAAGATGGCGACTTCCGGTTTCTTGGTATTCCTTTAAAACCACTTACAATATGAGTTTTTGCGAAAAGAATTGGATTTCAAAATGACCACAAACATCTTTTTTTTTCGGTACCCACACACCAAATCTGTTCTGAAAATATCCATATTGTGCGTATTTTCAAGAAATATCAACAGACCGGAAGTGGTCATCTTGGATTCGGAACAATTACAAACATCGTTTTCCGACATCTACTTATCAATCTTGTTCCGAAAATACCCACATTGTAAGGGTTTTCAAGGAATATCAACAAACCGGAAGTCGCCATCTTGAATTTTGAAACGAGCCCAAACATCATTTTCTTGCACTTACTCTTCACATTCGTTCCGAAAATAGTCATATGATGGGTGGTTTTCACATTCATTTTACGAAGTAAATTCAAAATAACGTAAATTTTTTTACGAACCAACCCAAATAATGTAAATATTTTTTACGAACTACCTTTTTTGCGAACCCTCGTTTAGTTCGTAAATGGAGGTTTCTGTGTACCACGTTATTCTCAGCCAGTTGCGAAACGCTACCAACACAACACGGCTATCTAGGCTGCTGGAGAAAAGAAATCAGGAATCAGAACTAACTGGCTCAAGTGGCACGTTCCCCCTAGCAGTGGTCAAAACGGAAAACTGGGTTCAAGACAGCTCCACCTTCAGGTTCTTAACACAAAATAAAAAGAAAGAAATCGTTTATGTTATAATAATTACCGACTAGAAAAATGTCCTCAAGCTGGCTTGGAAAAACATCCTTCATCTGCATAGTGTGAACGAAGTATTAGTCCAATTTCTTATCCTCAAATCATCGCTGTCTTCAGTACCACGATAATGAGAGTAAAATTGTTCCTCCTTTAAAAAAAAACGAAAGCCGTTTCTGTCATATCTCAGTAATTACATACTTAACTGGAATGTGTGTACATATAAATCAAAGTGGTCAAAGCAAACCCGGTCATATCTTCGAGTGCACTGATGATGCTGATGATGATGGGTATTTTCAGCAGTTGTTGACAGCCTCGACTCGTCTCGACTCGACGCAATGAATGGGAAGCTTGACGAGTGCATTTGAATAGATTATGGAATGGCATCATCCATCCAGCAGCATCAGTCTTACTGCTCAGGTAAGGCTAACGGCTAGCTTATTCACAGTAGAAACAATAACAGAGGACATGCGACGTTACGGCAAAGCGGTTGTTCAACTTCTGGACCGCCCGTAATGGACATCGGTAGCGTCATTGCCGCACTCGGTTCGATTTAAATGCCACTGAGCCAGCAGAAACCGGTAACCGTATGTGCCGCCGATGACGGGGAACGATATCAAAATGTACATTAAACTAATCGATCGATGCCGTTACTGGAAGTGGAAAACCAATACTAATAGGTAACAATTGAATAGAAATTGAAAGTGCTTCCAGCGTTGATGAAAAGCTAGAAAACCGAAACTTCAACGCTTGATTTTGCTAAGTAGCACTCCAACCCGCACGGCTAAGTGTGGGGGTGGATTTAAATACCCCGAAACGGCGGTTCGACGTTTCCGCCACTAAGTGGCGTTTAACGTGTCTTATTGAGAAATCTTTTCGAGGTGTGGCGATGTGTGGCGAGATTGATTTTGACAGGAAAATTACATCCAAAGTGATATATTGATTATGAGCGATTTCTTCGGATTGTATTTTTGAAATATCTCTCTAATGTCATTAATAAAATTCAATTTTATGGAGTTCATCTTGAATATGGAATCGAATGACTATTAATCAAAGATCTAGAGTTTGCATTCCCGTGATGTTGTAATTTGTTGTACTGATCGGACCAATAAAAATATAAGCTCAATGCTGACTGATTTGGAATGTTTCCTTCCAAAAAATATGCTCCCATTGATGATTCCCAAAGTATTCTTCGTCTGTCTGAAAATATTTTATTATACTTCACTCAATAGATTTTGCCTTCCAAGAACCCAAACCGAAACGGAAGGGCTTACAGCGACTTCATTTCGTTAGATTTTCCAATGTGCTGTTTTTCAGATTACGAAAGGGTTTGTGGGTTCTTTTATGCTTTTGCTTTCCGATGTCCGTTCAAATATGTTCGAAGAAGAAGCTTTCTCGCATTCGGAACCGTTCCCTCTACAGATAAAGAAAAGCATGCTATCCCCCATTCTTTATTTAGTAGAATTTATGCATGTGCGGCAGAGCAGGTTGCGTATTTCGTAGAAGTGAAATAAAATGTAATGCAACATTTTCCAATGGTTTCAGTTAAAAGTTAAGCTTTTTACATTGTTTTTTTTTTGCATTGTTCGGTAATGCGATAGTTAACCGGCTGATGTTCTACACGTGGCTGAATTCCGTTAGCTTGCTGTTCGCTGTTCGTGTTCTGAAACCGGAAAGCCACACACGCCGTCGTTGGGAAGAGAATCCCCTCTTTCTTCTCATCAACAATCTTACAATAAATCACTCCACTTTACATCGTACCGGGTTTTCCATAAGACGATAAACTTTCTCAGAAGGGCACTGTTTTGATTGTATTTCTTTTCTTCTTCTTTCAATTCTAGGTTTTCGGTTCCTGGTAAGAGCACTTTGAAGTGTTATCAGATTATGCGAAAAGCAGCAACATCATGCCGATCATACATTGTGGGCCAGGTTGGTTGATTGAATAGATAATTCCTGTCCGACGGTTGAAGGTTGAAAGTGACATTCTTGCTTCTGACAATCGGAGACGTACATAGCGGCGGAACACCAGACGGATACGAAAACAGTAAGTACCGGACGTTGGAGTGAGGAAGTGAGTCTTCACGAGGATTGGGAAATGTTCGGGTCGTTGTACGTAACGGTAATACAAAAACAACTTGTTATTTGAGACCAGTTGAAGGTGGGGAGAAACCTACGAGGTAAACTACGAGAATGACAACTCGCAGTTATGCTTCGTGTGTTGAAAAAGGATACAAACTGCCAGCAGTGACTCAAATTTTTGCATTACTTTTCAATTTCAACAGCATCTACCCCGTTATTAAAAGAAAATTATGAACTATAAGAAGAAGTCGTTATTTTCATGTTGTTATAATATACCATTATTTTTTGTTTTGATTATGGAGGTTTTAACCATGAGGTCATACGCCGCTCGCATCAGAATATCTTTCTGGCTTTATGTACGGGATTGGTAATCGAATGCAGGTGGGCAGCATGAAAGAAACACCGTGATTAAAAGTTCTCGTATCATGAACTATTTTGACTCATTTTGCTAAAATTTTGACGTATTGCACATCACATTAATAGGTAAAGTTTTAGATGTATTTCTAGTATGATTGTTATGTCTGTAGGATAAATTTAGGCGTTAAAAGCATTGTAGCATAAATTCAAGCGTTTCGAAATATGCAATGAATTCAATGAATCAAAATTTTGCATGGCAAAAAATCAGTTAGGAAAAGTTCATTAGCGAACATTCTGCTCGGTGATATTCAAGAAAATAGTTTGCGCATATCTGATATGATTCTCAAACAGAAGATTTTTGGGAAATGAATTTTCATAGCTGTTGTATTTCAACCCTGCAAATATAAACATAAACTTAACCTTTCTGAAAATGTTCAGTGTGCGTAAGGTAGTTGGTAAGTGGATCAATAATGGTGATGTATTTGAAATTTATTCGGCACGACATCGTCAAAAAAATAAGCAAGTGCTGTGATTAATAATACACTGAAACCTCCATTTACGAACTAAACGGGGGTTCGTAAAAAGATGTAGTTCGTAAAAAAAGTTTACGTTATTTGGAATTTACCTACTTCGTAAAAAAAGTTTATTTAATGAATGTGGAAACCGCGCATCATATGGCTATTTTCGGAACGGACGTGAAGAGTAAGAGCAAGAAAACGATGTTTGGGCTCGTTTCAAAATAAAAGATGACGGCTTCCGGTTTGTCGACATTCCTTGAAAACCCTTACAATATGGATATTTTCGGAACAGGATTGATGAGTAGATGTCAGAAAACGATGTTTGAGGTGGTTCTGAAATTCAAGATGGCGACTTCCTGTTTGTTGATATTCCTTGAAACCCTTTACAATATTTGTACTTTCGGAACGATATTGAAAAGTGGACATCGGAAAACGATATTTGAGTAGGTTTCGAAATGCAAAACAGTGACATCCGGTTCATTGGTATTGGTATTTTGAAAGTTTTTGCCGTATTCCTTGAACTTGGTGTTCCTTGAAAGCACTATACCGGAAGTCACCTCATTGAATTTTGAAACGAGCTCAAACATTGTTTATTGGTATCCAATATACTTCGGAAAATTCTTTGTTTTAAGGGTTTTTAAGGCATATCGATGTAAATATTGTAAAGGTTTTCAAGGTATATCGATAAACCGGAAGTCGCCATCTTGAATTTTAGAATCACCTCAAACATCGTTTTCCTACATCTACTCATCAACCCCGTTCCGAAATTTTGTAAGGGCTTTCGAAGAATGTCAATCAACCGGAAGTCGCCATCTTGGATTTCCAAAATACCTCAAACATCATTTTCCGGAATCTACTCTTTAAAACCGTTCCAAAAGTACCCATATTGTAGTATAGCATGGAATATAAATAAATCGGAAATCGCTTTCGATGTATGCCAAAACCTCTTTTTACGAAGTAGTTTCGTAAAAAAAATTTACGTTATTTGGGATTTGGTTCGTAAAAAAAGATTACGTTACTTGGGATTTGGTTCGTAAAAAGAGTTACGTAAAAAGAGGTAACGTATAAAAAGTGTTCGTAAACGGAGGTTTGGGTGTAGTTTTAATGATAATAAAAACAATCACAAAGCATGTTATTGCAGCTGAATAAAAAATATTAGCCATGCCATGCCATTTAGCTTGAATAACGTACGCAGAAGTAACAGGAGCGCAGACTATCCCAATTCAAACGCGCCATTCGAACACTGCGCCTACTGTGTGTTCGAGACTTAAGTGTGTTTTATTTCGTTTAATCTAAATAGTGCATCGAAAATGTTGCAGTCATTATTTTTCAATAGCGGTTCAGTTGCGAATTTATTCAGCAGAGATTTTTTTATTGGATAAAATATAATAATCAAATCCTGCATGAATCACTTCGGTGTCGAACTGAAGTGTAGTGAAAATTTAGCATCAAAGTATCATCGGGGACTCATCTCCCTTTGGATTATCTCTTTTGTGATATTTCTTTGGGTGAAAATACGTCATCAAGTTTCACCGACACAAAAAATCACTTGTGAACTCCGAGGTTCAGAGTTTTGTGGGCACATGTTTCAAGAATTTTCATTCATATCGGTGATCGGTGAGTGATTTTTTCAGTCACTGGATTTTTTAGAAAATTTCCTGAACTGATTTTTCCCTAGTGATAGTGAAATTAACTTTTTCTGATCATAATTTTCCCAACACTGATAATGAACGTATTTTATACGTATGACTATGACTTTATTGATTTTTCAAGTTTAACTAAAGTTTTAAATGCCTTTCCCTTCGAACAACAAAATAGTGAATAGCGAATAGGGAATTTATTCTAGAGATCATTTTGAATTGAACTTTTATGAATCTTATTAGGTTACTTCAATTCTCATACTGGGTTTTAAAAAAATGTACATAAAGCACTGAGTCCATATTAAAGAAAGACATAATTTGCATAGTTGACCTTTTCATCTTTTTCCCCATACAATCTTGTTCCACTACAATGTTCAGTTTTCCAGTCCATCTTCTGTTTAAATTGTAGCGAAATTTGATTTGTAAATAGTGATATTGATTTATATATGAAACTATGATTATGTGTTTTAAGCATTATAGTGAAATTATGTTTATTTTTCTCTTGCTGAAAGAAAATGCAAATGAGTACAATTTACAGTATTCAATTTAAAACTAATTAAGATACAAAAAATAATATTCTAGATGCAAAAAATTCTAGATATAATCAGATACAGTCGATAAAAACGTTTGATATGAAATTTTGATATCTTAACAACTATCATTACTGAATTAAAATCGGAGACTGCATGGCTGCCCCTTTTCGAACAAACTCGAGGGTACCTCAAGGCAGTCATCTTGAACCTTTTTTATTCTTACTTTATCTAAACGATTGTTCCATTTTATTAAAGATCACTAAGATCAACTTCCTTTGCGTTTCGCCTTCGGCTCGTCAGTGCTTAAAGCAGTTCAAATTGAACTGCCATCTCGTGCCTAGCAGTTTAACTTAAACCGCTAAGCAGACGCAAAGTCCACACTACTTATGTGACCCTTTAAGGATATAACACTAGGTGCCATATCCTATCTGACGTCTCGGGCGTAAACGAATGACGACTGGCTACTGGTCGCCGCAGAGTTTGAACATTTAGGGGTTTTTTTTTTGTTTTGTGCAAAAAAGCACATATTTAGTTTCAACTTTCTTTGCGTTTCGCCTTCGGCTCGTCAGTGCTTAAAGCAGTTCAAATTGAACTGCCATCTCGTGCCTAGCAGTTCAACTTAAACCGCTAAGCAGACGCAAAGTCCACACTACTTATGTGACCCTTTAAGGATATAACACTAGGTGCCATATCCTATCTGACGTCTCGGGCGTAAACGAATGACGACTGGCTACTGGTCGCCGCAGAGTTTGAACATTTAGGGGTTTAAGCACTGACGAGCCGAAGGCGAAACGCAAAGAAAGTTGAAACTAAATATGTGCTTTTTTGCACAAAACAAAAAAAAACCCTAAATGATCACTAAGATGCCGGATTCCTGCAAAAACAGTTGGGTATTTTCTCCAACCGGTGCGACCTCAATAGAATGGTATTAAACCCATCAAAATGTTCCGTGATCTCTTTCACTCGCAAACGCACAACCGTAGTATTTAACTATGCTATTTCCGAAACTATCCTCAATCAAGAATCGACTGTGAAGAATCTGGGAGTTCTGTAAAATATATTATCTCTAAGGCTTCCAAGACACTTGGTTCTATTTTTCGTGTCACAAAGATCGTTAAAAGCATATAAAGCTCAAAATCATCTGGTTCGTTCTATTCTAGAATACGCTTCGGTCGTCTGGACCCCCTATTATCAACTGGACATCCAACGCATCGAAGCTATTCAGCGTGAATATCTTCGCTTTGCTCTTCGTAGTTTTCCTTCGAGAGAACCCAAAAATCTCCCATGCTATCAGGAACGCTGTAAACTGATCGATCCAGAGCTGTCATCTGTTCGCCGAAATCTCTCCAGCGCAATTCTCGTGGCAGATCTGTTGCAATTTCGAGCTGATTACCTCGGATTGTTAGGCAAACTAAATTTAGAAAAATTCTAGTTTTCATAAATTTCTGAGAATTCAAACGGCTCGCACTAATTATGGCTACACTGAACCTTTCTCCAGTATGTGTCGTCTATTCAATCGATGTTCTCATGTATTTTATTTTACCCTATTTCGCAACACCATAAAACTATTTTTTTTAAACTCAATCCAAACAGTTTTTCCAACTCCAATACTCAAATTTTAGATTAAGATTTAGGGTTAGTTTAGTAAATAATCCACAAGTTTAGTTTGTTGCTCCCTTAGTAAGGCTGCTTCCATTCTCCATCGATTCTTCTACCAAGAATAATATTAACCCTTAGTTTCGTCTCTAACATCCGCTTGACCTTCTCAATCCCCCGACTGTCCACCATTTTCTTCGAAACTAACTAGATCTTTATGATGTTACTAATTATTTCTTGCTCTCCCCCGTGCTCCATCTTTTCACCATCTGTGGAGTAAATTAATACGATCTTTTGCCGCTTTCAACGCATGATTTCATATTGAAATATTTATTTTTATCAATATTTCGTCGATGTTTAATGGAAAATTGTTATTTATTAGAAAGTTGAGCTACACTGCTTCAGCGCATCTGTATTAGACTGCGCTATACAAAATAAATCAAAATGAACATGTTTTGTGAAAAAGCAGGTTTTCGGAAAAAAATTCAACAACATACCGTATTTATTGTTTTTGGCTTCTTCAAGCAAAGGTTTCTATTTCGCTGGAATTTTGATAAAAGATATGTAAATCTTTTTTTTTTTGAAACAAAATCTGCGAGAGAAAATCGATATAGAAAGGTGTTAGTTGCTGATTGAATGTGTGCAGGGAAGCTGAAACCAAATTTTTTTACTAGCAATTTTCAGCAAAATGGAGAAGGTTTCGTTCAAAGTTTTTGCTTTTCTTGAATTGGCATTATAAGCAGAAACGACTATATGATAGTTATCTGATCAAATCCGGAAAAAAGATGATGGAACTTGCTTTTACTCACACATTATCGACATTAGCTATAGGTGTCTCGCAAGGCGTCTTTCCCCTTAACATCACCATCCAACTAGTCACTCTTGACACTCATCTGGAGGCATAATTATACTTAGTATTAAGCCCTTAGTATTAAGAGATTTATCTGTTAGATTTTTGTAATCTGTTGATATAAAAACATTAGGAGGTTTTATGCCTGTTGGAGATTGAATGATGAGTTTCATATTGTTTTCATAACCATTAGGTAATTACGATTGAATTTTCTAATTTAGTTTCCAATATTTATTGCTGCTCATGTTCCATCACGGAAACATTATACTGTTACACATTTAATAAAATAATTAAAATAATTGCCGAGATTTGCACAGCATGAGTACATACAGGTCATCATCTCGACAAAAAATAAAATTGCAAAATCTCGGCAACCTCAAGTTTGTGCAAACGTCAATTATTACCGAAATTGTCAACAGAAAGTTTACTGTACATTCGGCAAAACTTTTACTGTATGTTCAGCAAGTGGAATTGATGAATTACCGAGATTCCAGCTATTGAAAGTGAACCAAAAAAATATCGACTATTTTTTCGAAATTCTGAATTCTAAATGTGTGGTCAAGGTTTCGTTTTATTCTCGTATAATCGTATAGATCATCAAATTCGTCTGATATTACTACCAGTCGTGGCATCTCGTAATTCGGCATCCCGTATCAACTTCTTGACAGTAGTAGCAGGCTATGCATGACGATTTGTATAAATTACTATTTGTATTTTAGGGGTTAACCTTATTTTGTGCTAGGGCAGTAATCAGTTCAATTTGAACTGCTCTGCACTGACGAGTCTAAGACGAAACGTAAAGATAGTACAATTTGTAGTTATTGTACTCACTGAAAAGATAGTCGATTCTCACATCTTCCTTCTGGACTACTTCCAAAATATACTCCATTTTTACGAGTGATCATCGGAAAACTTCTGCAAAATATTGCGTCAGAAAATAACTGCTTCCTTCCAAGCGTAAATGACGTATTTTTTGATTCTAGCAGATTCGTTATTCACTGTTGAGTTCTGCAAAAAGTTATGCCAAAGTTCAGCAAAAAGATACATTTTTCCAAAAAATCAGTAAATATTTTAAACGAAAACATAATATTGATTACTGAATGATCAGCCAAATTGTGAGTTGCCGATCTGTCTCGGCATTTTACTTTACCGAACTCAAGAATTGGTTTCAAGTGTGTAGCAGATGTTAGGCTAAGTTTCAGCTATTTGAAGCCGCACACCAAGTTTCAAATGAATGAGTCAATTTTTCTTATCTGTGCAAACAAAACAAATATCTGTTATTGAGATTACTGAATGTGGTTTATATTCATTTTTCAAGATTTGATCGAAACAGTCCCGAATGCGACACAATTCGGGAATTAAATATCTATCTATGGCGAATCCTACACTCCGAAAAAAAAAAACATCTATACACTATTCCAGACAACTCATCGCCAATCGGAGGATTGGCAACCAGATGGAAAGCTTTTCTCTGCTTCTTGTTTGGCTCGTTATCCTATTTTTCTGCACCCGAGACCGAGACCGACAATTGCAGCTGCCGGGTGCCGGGTGAAGAATTGAAATTAGATTGCAGAACCCGTAGCCTGTAGTCAGTCCGGGCTTGAACGATTGAGACAGCAGAAGCAGTTGTGAGCAAGTGGTTCTTCCTGTGTTTTCCTCTAGAAAAAATTCAGTTCCGTTGTTGCATTGCTGCAGTGCTGCGAAACTTGAAATTTCCGCAACACTAGCTAAGCCAACAACTGTGACCGCGAGAGTGCAGAGCAATATTTTTACTCCATGGACGAAAAGAAAAACTGTTTCCAGCTTCGTTCCAACCGATTGCAGGAACGAAGTTTTACATCTCCTTTTGGAGCTGGTGGATGGAAGGAACAAACTGAAATAGGAGGTGCAGATCCAGCTCGACTGTAACCTGTATAATTTATGCCAGCAACATTGCAGTATAATGGGTAAGTGGGTTTGTCTATTTGTTGGGTGCATTACCGAGACGTTTCTTGTAGGTAAAATATTTGATTTCACGTGAACTGAAGATTGTTTCGATTACTGGGACGTATCAGAGTCTGAAAGCTCTTGACAGTTCGTTACAACAAATATCAGACAATATGCAACTGAATATTTCTCTTCCCTATTGTTATGTTGCGTTTTCTGTATAACAAAAAAATCGATAATAATATTCAATAACAATTGTAAATCTTAAAAACAAATAGGCATTTTTAATGAGTTGCAAAGCCATGTACCTGAAAATGGAAACCAAATTCTGATGTTTCATTTTTGCCTTAGATATCGTTGGTGGAACTGTTTGCTTTTACGACGCTTAGCGAACGATTGTAACTAATAAAACTGTCAAACTTCGAGACGGATTAACTTTTACTCCCATGCACAGTGCTGGCAACAGTAGTTCAATTCAGCGGAACTCATAACTAATTCTGACATTTATATAGTATAATCCCACTCACTTGGACATATCTTCGGTACCTCCGGTAAATGGTAGATGCAGGAGAATAATTTATTTTACGCTTAATCGACTGAGGGACCCATGCATGCTTTCGCGGCTAGGCAGCTGTCTGACTACCGGAATAATATGATAAATGTCTCGACAGAAAACTTGTCCCCGCGGAAATAGACAGCCATTTATCTCGCAGTGCAGTGGCGTCTCCTCGTGGCCGCCAATGAGATTCTGTGAAGTGGTCAGTTTGCTACTCGGGTTATTACTTACTCCTGTTCTGCTGAAAGCTAGATTACATCTCCTGCGAACTGTCTGTCAGTTTCGCGTGTTCAACAATTATTTCTGTTAAAGGGATGGTAATTTCCCGTACTTCTACCCGTATACCATGACTTGTTGATTTGTGGTTTATTTAACGGTGACATTACAAGAACTAAATTACGTCTCCTCGGAGACGCAAATTCATATTTTCCTAAAGGCTGTTCCTTACGCTAGTGATCATCAGAGAGGTAACTGGGGCTCATAATGACTTTGCGTAGTTAAATATTGTTGTCTTTCAAGGCAGTATTTCAATTGCAAACATTAGGCATCGCTGACTATAATTGTCTCATTGTTATTTCGGCAAAAGAGCGTTTTGCAACAATCGAAGCAAGCGGATGATGCCAAATCCCAGTAAATTCGAACATCGGATCGTGCACGAAAGCTTTTGATTGCGTTTCGAGCTTACATAGTGTATCGGTAGAACAAAAGACTGAAGATATACCAAAGCAGAGAGCGGATATCCAATACTCAGGTGATGAGATATATCGGGGTTGGATTTCCAACCTCAAACATAGGGCCAGAGTTTTTCTGGCCCTAAGAGGCGAATGACCTAAAGGTTAAAGCCTCCATGATCGAGACAAAAGAATGTTTAACACTCTTGCACACCCTATCGGGGAGACGTCGGCTCGAAAATGCCTTGTTTGATATTCCTTCGCTCTGTTTCTCTAGCGATACATAATGTAAACATAAAGCTTTTCTAGATCGACGCGATTGATGCAAATGGTGCAGAATTGTCCGATGACGGGTCGATCGAAGCGCTACAATCGGCCTTATATCGTGCTCAATCGGTCCGATAATCGGCCCGATGATCGGGCCGATGCGGGTCGACAACATCCACCGGGATTTGTATTACATTGCTAAGGGCATGTTCAGGAGTGTTCTAGTTCTAGATGCATAATTTATGTCAGTTTTAAAATTTAAATCTAGAAATTTTAACAATATAAACTGGCAGCCCCAGCAGCGTTTTATCAGTGTTTCAAATATAGAAAAAATAGAACGGCAGCGTAGACCAGTTTTAAATTTGACAAGAGAACTGTTCGAATAAATAAAACTAAAACGGCTTGCTGGGGATACGTTTGTTTCAATTTCAGTTATATTATAGACCACCTATATGAATCTTGCAGCTGCTGGATTTGCTTTTAAAATTTAGACTGAACGCACCTTTTGAAAAGGACATCAGAAATTGTCGGAACGTCGAGCATTTCAACAAATATATCTTTTGTAAACTGTTATTACCTGTCAAATTACAATAAATTCATATCCAAAAGCTCGTTCAAAGCAGCATCGTGTGTCCTAGCGTTGTCGTGATGAAACATTGCGAACTCGAATCTGAGCTCATATTATAGCCATTTTTCGTACTATACCTACTGTAAACGAATTGATTGGATTCGATACAACGGTTCTTTGAAGATTTGATCATTCGAAAGCAATTCGTAGTGCATGCCACTTTTGTTATAATATTTACAGAGCATAGAGTTCTTTGACACAGCTTTCGCAACCAGTGACAATACGGAGTAAAAACTGTCACGTAAATTCTTGCTATATTGCACTAGAAACTTTTCGGACGTATCCAATTCCCAACCATTTGAATGAACTTCTAATCTTCTAAGCGCAAAAACTGCCACAATTCTAAGCGCGGTGTCACGTCCAACAATGCAGCATTTCCTTCTATCCCGGACAGTGATGTCAACTCTACGAATTTTTTCGTTAATTGTTTCTTTTTGCCTTTCTCTACAAAAAGGTGTTGAAACTGCTGGAAAACCGAATTTCGAACGGAGCCTCGGAGACTCATAATGTTATATACCATTCGACTCAGTTCGACGAGATCGAAAAATGTCTGTGTGTGCACTTTTCGAAGATATTTTTACCGCGCAACTTTCTCAGAGATGGTTAAATCGATTTCAACAAGCTTAGGCTCGTTTGAAAGCTACTATTAGGCCATTGATCAAGTTCGAAGATCAAATGATTGCGACGTTGGGTTCCGAAGATATGATGGTATAAGTGACGTAACCGACAAAACGCGTTGATTTTTTACCGCGCAAGTTTCTCGGAGATGGCTTAACCGATTTTAACAAGCTTAGACTCATTTGAAAGCTACTATTGGGCCATTGATCAAGTTCGAATAGCAAATGGCTGTGCCTTTAGGCTGTCAAATGGCTGTGTCTTTCCGGAGATATAATGGTATAAGTGACGTAACGGACAAAATAATATTCTGGGATCACCTCTAATTTCGTTAAGTGCTATTGTTCAAAAGTTTAAGCACCTCAAAAAAAGTCCCCATGCAAAATTTGTGCTAAATCGGACATGCGTAATGGGTGCTGCCCGGCGGTTAAGGTTTGAAAATGTTCGATCTTGAATAATTACCATGAGTACATGAAATTTCCGAAATCGAAATTATTGTTGATGCCAAAAATCCTAAAATTGCATGAAACGCGGAGATTTAGTGTTATCTCAAAAAAAAAATTTTTTTAAATCGACTTTCTGAGACTCCATCCAGAAAAAATTTGAGTTCCAGAAAATCGATTTTCAAAAAATAGATTTTTTGTCGAGATGACACTAAATCTCGACGTTTCATGCAATTCTAAGACTTTTGGCATCAAAATTTTTTTCTCGATTTCGATACGAGTATAAGAAATTTAAATTTTCAAATTTAATTTTCTTGGAAACGGTGATGAATATCGGTAAATTCACCTGAAAATGTCTTCGAAATTTAGTTGAGAATTTTCTATGAAATTTTCAGAATGATTCAGTAAGTTGACCTTTCGTGCTGTATTTTTTTCTGACTGAAGAACTACTGAAAATTACAACGCTTGGGATTATCGATTATCTCGCCTTCTAAGGCTTGTATCATAAATCTACCGTGATAAAGTCTAGATTATTTAGTTAAGATTAGATATTAAATCTTATGTCTTTCTGTGAAACACAGTCATTTTAGATGCGTCCGCCATTTTATACGTTTTAGTTTCCTGGTAGCGCGGAAAAAGGAAAGTAGAGATGAGAGAATCAATCGACCTCAATGATGGTCCTAAGCACATAGACGCAAAGGGAATTGAGGTAGTCACGTGGTCGATTCAAAATCTATACGTACCCCGGTGAACGACCAAAAATGGTTAGAGCAACAAAACATCAAATTTCAATTTTATTTTCTTCACGTTTAGAATTCGGCTCATCAGCGCTTAACGTAGTTCAAATTGAACTGTCATCTCCGTCTAGCAGCTCAATTTGAACCGCTAAGCAAACACAAAGTTTACACTACTATCATCGTTAGTTGCACATTTTTATGAAAAAGAAGTATTTATGATTATCTTTATAACAAAACATTGAACAGAATCTATTTGCAAGCCACCGTTTCGCTCGATATTTGAGTGTCCCGTATACGCACGACCCCATTGACAAATCAGTTCATTTTTAAGTTACAATATTCAAGTAATGCTTCCGATTCAAGTTGAATGTGGCAAATCCATCAACAAATCACCGAGATACAAGCGCTTTAAATTAGGTACGAAAAATCTATCGCCGATAGTTCTAAATTGGCCTGCTAGTTACTGGGGAATCAACAGCTGATCGGTATTCAATATACTCAAGCGAACACGCTATGCAGCAGACGGAAAATGACATCCATACACCGCGTAAAAGTGACTATTCAGTGAGAGTGATTGTTTCGTCATCCATTCACTAGATAAGTTACATGTTTCGTTCGCAGGCAGCCAGTGACGAATGTGATTAAAGGAAGACATCATTATAGCATGCTTTGATTGGCTCGTGAAAACAAAGATCAATTCAAACCAATTTTTCAATAGTATGCTATTGAAATACTGAAATGACGATTCCATTCATGTTTAAGTTAATGTTTCCGTATCGATTAGTTGTTAAATTATATCAATTCCCCAACAAATGACTGAGTTATTATCGCTCAAAATTATGACATGTACTACAAACTTCCAAAAGTTCATTAGTTCTACTGAGTTCAACTTGCGCATGTTTTCATTGAATTAACCCGGTGAAATTTGTCGGCCGGAATCGGCCCGATTGTCCAACCGATTGATCATGTTCTTCTGTTTTTATATTATGGAAAAACAAACTTCCTTAAAAATTCCATTCTGAGAATCATAAATCAATTAGGAGAAGTGCAGACAAAAAAGTATGCTAGTCAAATTCCAGACGTACAAATCAGAGCCAACAAATTGGTTTGAACATCCACCCCGTTGAAATTTCTATACATATTGTCGTCAATACGACTAACTCTACTATGGGGCGCCTTTTCTAAATTTACCCTCTGAGAGAGTGATAAGTTTTTGATCGTGAATATCTCTTGTTGTATCTAACGAATCAATATAATTTTTGCTACATGCCATCGGATATATGATCACAATTTTATGATAAAATTTTCAGTTGTGTGACATAATCTCAAATCGTTCAAAATTAAACTTTTCTGAAATGTTGAATATAAATGAGTATCAAAGAGGATAATTCATAAGGCGCGTTTACCTTTCTCGTATTTTTAAAGCTCATAGCTCAGTGATCTGTGAAAGGATTTATATAATCTAACTACCAACAGAATCGAAATTTTTCAACTTAAACGTGTATAGCAACAGCATTGAAGTATTTCAATAGTACACTATTGAAAAACCTGTCTCATTTGACCCATGTCAACTCCAGCCAATCATAACGCGTTCTGAGGAAGAGAACAAAATATCTGCTGCTGTACAACAAATCGTTCGAGAAAAATGTTCCGAACAGTGTTTGATATCGTAGTGAATTTCACAATTTGGTTCCTCTGAAAGGCAGGAATGAATCCCTACAGCATCCTAATAGTTTCTTTCAATGAAATGCAAATCCGAAATGAAATAATCGAAATTAAAATTCTATATGCTGCTATTTTATAGCCGTTAGGACCGCCCATTAGTAAAAAAAGTACAGACGAAATCACGTAAAAAGAAATCTTTTAACAAAAATTGGATCAGTTTGGATTCTATCGCCACTGCGAGCAGATGTATTTTGTGTCGTTTGCAAAGCTAATTTCGCTTCCGACAAGAGCGATTACGTCACAGCTGCCAGTCGTTTGCATTGGTGAAAAAACAACGGTGGAGAGCATTACACAAAATCAGCCGTTCTAATGGCTCTAAAAGTTTTCTGAGTAACTATTAGGATTTGTTGTTCGAAAATCGAAGGTAAATATCCTCATTATAGTGCAAATCTAGAACAGTTTGAATAGATTTGTGCACTTTTCGCTGTTTGAAATTCATAGTAATCGAGATCAAGTAAAGCCTTCTTTGTTTTTGCGGAAAATGTGGAAAAGGGGCATGCTTGCATAATTCATACAATTGATCAACTAATTGATATTCGGAGGTGTTAAGGAACATGTCAGTTGTTTTCGTATTCACGACATCCAGTTATGTCTCTGACATTACCCACCCGTCTTTTTAAATTAATTTTTAATTAGTTTCCATTTCGGTGAATTGGCTTGCTTTAAAATAATATCCTCGGCAAAATGGCCTTCGGCGAAATGGCTTTCGTGAAACGGCTTGCCGTCCTTTATTCGTCTAGGTTGTTGCCGTTTTTCTTGGCGGGTTTTTTGGCCGTCTCCAACCCAAACTTTCGCCAGAGGACCAACGAGGTATTTAATTTGTCTACACTACAGTTGACGTTGTGTGATGTGGCCTCATTTCGAAAGCAAATCATTCCCAGTGTCCAAACTTATCACTTGTCTACCGTTTGTGCGGTGAAGATATTTGAAACTTTTTTGAACATCTTTTGCTGCTTGGATACTCCAACTTTTCCAACCTCTTAACGTGCTCAGCTGATGTACAATTTCGACAACAATTTTTTTCGCTCAGTCCCAATTAGTCGAAATTTTATATCACGGATATATGAAAATGGGTAACAGGAGCTATTTATATTAAAAAATACTCAAGTAACAAATCGATAATTAGTTATTAATCAATATTCTAATCACTACAGATAATAGAACATTCTCAGAACTAATCTTTGATTCGGCTCTCTTTCATCAACAGTCACGTTTCCTGTTTTTTTTTTGTCAAAATCGATTACAACATTTTATCTGTGTCAATTGAATCAGTATTGTGCTGAGTGAAACTATTTCCAAACGTGCAACGGTTGGATTTCCAAGGTTGATGACGGTTGAAAGTCGTTCTGATTCTTGCACTATTTCTGTCTTGCCATCTTGTTGATGTAATTGATTTTGTTGGTTTGTTTTTTTTTGTGGCTGTATACACAACTGGAAAAAAATCTCTCGAACTCTGTGTGGTCACGATGCTGTCCATCTATATCTATTGACCGTAGAATCGTTAACAGTTTCGTTGCACCGTAGACAACTAGCTGGAATGTTTGTTTTGGTTGCTTCTCCGTTGCATTGCCTTAACGATTTTTTTTCTATTCCAGAAAATCACCACACCAAGTACAGTTACAGATCGATGGTTTAAGCTCAGTAATGAGCAGCTGCATCTGCTGTTCTGGGTTTCCTGTGAGCAATCGTTTCCGTGGAAACAGAAGAGAAAATAAAAGCTCAAGGAGGATGGGCGATTGAATGCTGGCAGGAAGGGGGTTGGCATTTCAACATTGAATAACATTAGAAGAAGGAAATCATTTTTCGGAATGCTTGTTAGGTATTCAAACAAGCGCAGAGCTTGAGCATGGCTTCGTATATTCTTTTGTTTGTCAGTTCACAGCACTGCTGGCAGAACCGGTGCCCTTGTCCCGGACACTTTCCGAGTTCGTTGGTTCATGTTTGCCGTATAATCCTACATCGTTTGCAGTTGAAATGTAAATATTTTCCATGGGATCGAGATCGGAGAAAGCACGGCAGAAACGGCAGATGCAGCTCCGGGTAGAAAATTTGTGGGCCATCGGAACGGTTGAGACGATTCCATTGATTGCCTGCCGAGTGCATATGTTTGGGGTCCAACGGAGGAAAACGGCAGTAATGGTAATAATTGTTTTTCATGTTTGGATAGTTTAACAACCAATCGAACCGATTCGTTCCGTTGGAACATGTTGCATAAGCCACAGAATAATTGGTCTGCAAACGAAAGTTGAAACATTGGGGATTTTTAACGCGATTTACGGCTAGCCACAGTCGGACGAAGAAAAATGAAAAGTGATCCGGTGTTCACCACCGGAAATCATGGTGTACGTTTATAACCGAACATATGTTCCAGCAAGAGATCACCTTCCACAGTTACTGAGCGAACTAGACTGACACTGACAGTTGCACTTATATCGAGTGGAACGTCATCAACTAGTTCTATTGGACTACGAAAAAAAATACACTCTTAATTCATTGTTTATGCACACGAGAGATAACATGGTTGTGTTCGTTGTTCGATTCATTTTTAAGTCTGGGCTGCCTTCGAAACAATCTATATTCTGACGCGGCACAATTTCCATTATTCGAACAACAATAAACAGACCGGGTATCCCCTTTCGGGCTTACATTCGATTGCTGACCAATCACTGATAGCGTTAGCAAACAGAACGGTTTAAGCCTACCTTTCTCATGACAGTTTCGATTAAATTCGATTGACCCTGTTGATTGTTATCGAACCATCCAATTTAAATAGACAGAAACCAAAACTGTCCCTCAGTAAAATCGAAGCGTTCTACAATACCCAAAGTTTTTCCCATTCCGAACAATATATATATATCATCAGTGAAACAGAAAGGAGAACAGTGAGTTAGTGAAGTCAGATTTGGGTTAGTTCGAATGTTTTCATTACGCAATAATGAATCTTCGGTGAGCATTGCCTCAAACGGTCCCATGAATCAATTGCATGTTTATCATTTTACCAAAATTGATAGGCGATAAATTGCTTCATTTGCCTATGATGATTTATGTACTGAATTGTGAATACTCACTTTGACTCGGACTGTGGTAATAGTTATCGACTCGTTATCTCTGACTATCATCGTACGTGAGCTGAATTGCTATTTCCTTTCGCACAGGGCAAATGCACAACACAAATTGCTGGTAGGGAGCAGATTCGTATTAACATAGCTGTACAGGAATTGTTCGGTCCGACCGAGATGCCTAGTGGGGAAAGTGTATGCAAGCGACAGTAGATAGAAGTGATTCCGAAATCATCCCCGAGATATCGAATTACAACTGGTTTTAGTCGGAATGACCTGTGTCCGTTTTCCAGAGTATATGGCGCAAGACTCGCAAATCGGTGGCAGTGTGTTCGGACTTCGATCTGCAAAGATTCCTAATGTCAAGTGGATTGCACTACCAGCCATACAAATTGCTCCGTACAATAATGAAATGTCTTTGGAAATTTGGTGAAATCGAATGTCAAGTTCCACAATGCAATGTAGTACAAGGATTACGCTTTAGTCTGAATGACACAGGGCTCATATCGTTTATCGGCTTGCATATGCCGAACATTTCGTTACTCCTGTTGGAACTAAGGATTAGCATTAGGGGCTGTCCATAAAAGACGTCACGCCGCAAGGGGGAGGGGGGTGTTTCATAAAACGTGACCTTTTGTGACAGGGGGAAGGGGGGGAGGTTTTTGGAATGTGACGTCCAATATTTTCAATGAGCGCATTTTTGAAATACCTAATTATATTACTGCTTTACCCTATTTCCTGAAAAAATCTCAACAATAAACGTTAACATTCTATAGGAAAACGTATATTTGTTGATGTAAAATCTTCTTCTTGTAAATTCGGAAATGAATGATGCAAGAAATCATTTCTGTTGTGATCAGCAAAAGTGCACGGAGGAGCGAGTAAATTAGCGAAATTAATAAATTTTGCCTAATATGAGTAAAAAAGAAAAAGATGCCTTCAAACGGTTTAACTTAAGTTATGCGTTGACAACTTTTTCAGTAATCTGATTTTCTAGCATTGATAATAGTATATCATAAGAATTTCTCTTATCCGATTCTGATGCAGTTTATTCAATTGCACTCCATTTGAAATAGGGCGGGAGATCAACGATTTCAGACGTAGATCATGTCATGTCTTATCTTGATCATATGTGATTTTTCTCCACCAACATCAAAGCTTATCGAATCATCCAATGATTGAACTTACAAAAATCAAGAATCATTTTAGCTCAAAATCACTACCCATTGTGTGACGGAAGATCAGTACCGATATTGATCGATGTGATTTAAAATTCACTGATCAACTGATCTTGAAATGATTCTTCGGCAGAGATCTCGTTTTGATGAGGTTTTGGTCTTTATTTTCTCAGCCCTGTATGCTACACTAAGGAAATATTATTCGTTACCTAAAATAATAATATACCTCTAGGAGGAATAAAACAGATGATTTAAATGTTTCATCATTTCCAACCAAATACTTTTGTTTATTTATATAATTGATATTAATAAAATAATTCCGATGATTTTGTAGTTTTAGGGATATTTTGTAATCTAATGACAGCATGTAATAAATCGATTTTTCCCTCATATTTGTATGGTTTGTCATACATATGTTATTGAGAATGTATTGAGATGAATTTTATTTATTCGAATTCGTGACATGTGACATAGGGGTGGTGGGGGGTCTTTGCTTCTGTGACAATTTGTGACAAAGGGGGGATGGGGAGTCAAAAATCGTCAAAAAAAGCTTGACGTCTTTTATGGACAGCCCCTTAGTTATAATACAAAGCCTGGATACAGATCCCAGTGCTGGTATATTCCTTTAGTCGTTGGCTTTTATCGAATCAATCAGAGCCGGTGAAAGAGGTGGGTACGGTGGGTAGTACAAACCACCCGAAAATTCCAAAGGTGGGTAATTACCCACCTGAAATTTCGAGCGAAAAACAACGGTAACATTAGTATTATTATTGTAATTCGAAATAATAAATAAAATCCAAATTATAGAATGCTAGTTCTCAAGGTAGAGCAAGGATGTGAATTTTTTTTAACAATATATTTATTAAGATGAGACTTGAAAAGGATCATTAAAGCAAGCAGAAATTTTTTAGTTACTAAACTTTACCCTTCCAGCCGAGCTTAAGTATCTCATCAATGTAAACCACTCAAGTCTCCGATATACCGGAAAGTATCGATAAAGATCTTTTACCCTTTACTATCCGAACCGGCAAAAAAAAGAATGCAGTAGAAAGTAACAATTTCTGGTAGCTTTGACGAATCTAATATTAAATGGTAGAAGTGCTTTATCGGAATTTTTCCGGCAGATGTTTAAGCTCGACTTCTTTGGTATAAAGTGAAAGCTAAGATACTAAGATACTTGTCTCGTCTCAGCTTCTATATTTTCACATAAATAAAATCACTCAAATTATTTTGACGAAGGACTACGTTCATGTTTTCTACACCGGTGTACAAATTCAAAATACAGAAAATAATACCGTACAAACAGGTTATAAACATTAATATCTCAATAATTTTGAATCGATTTACAATATCACAAACATAAACATCACACAAACTGCTTGGAAATATTTCTACGCATATTTTAGATAATTGGTGATTGGAACTTCAGTTAGGAACGAAAATCATTGTCATGGTTTCCTTTAGCAAATAAGACAGTTTCGTCTGTACACGGTTTTCATAAGATTTCTGGGTTTCAATGAGTGCGTTCGCATTTAATAAAATTACTCATACAAAACAAGATTTTGTATCGAATAGACTCCATCCTTATAAAATTAGTTGTCAATGACCTGAACATAGACTTCAGTTGTAGTGATGACTGTCTCGTTCGGGCCAAATATTTTTCACTTCCGTGTCTTTTTCTGATCAGTAAAAGACAAGCAGTCACTGGGGGCTAGGTTATTATGAATAAGGTGGGTGAGGAAACAGATTGCAGCCCAATTCGTTTAATATTTCCATTGACTTATGTCACGATGCATTGTCTTGGTTAACGGTGATCTTATGAGGCCGTTTTTTACGATTTCGCACTTCAAACGCATCAATAAATCAATGTAATGATCACTTTTGAAGGTACTTTCTAGCTCAAGGTAGTCGATGTTAATGATATCTCGAGCATCTAAAAAACAGACCTGGTACGTTTTCGGGTGACTTTTCCAGTATGAATACTGGTATGACTCCGGATAAAAATAGTGGATCCATGTTTCGTCCATTGCATCATACAAACGCATTGTGAGCGAATGCGGCATCCATTTGGAAAAGATCTTTTTTATGCCTAGATTATCGTACAAGATCGTAAAAGAACTTCCAGTTTATGTGCTAACCATCTCAACACATCTAATCTAATGAACTTTATGAAAACTTGCTTGATTTTTTTTCCGGTTGACTGTTTCATTTGGTCACGTTCAAAATCAGAACACCACAAGCCTTTATTTTTTAATGGATCCGAGTGGGGGAAATACTTCTCAAGCTAGTGCTGTGTTTGCGCTGATTTTTTTCCCTTTAAAAAGCTATGTTTTATCAATACACGGTTTTATCAATGTTTTATCGTTATTTCCATTTTTCATAAATGAATTAGTAACGCCGCCTATATGTAACGTCTTATATTCAGTGTTTGTGATGCTATTGATGTGAATGTTCTCTGAAGGTTGGTACTTTCGAAAAATGAGATTAGTTCGACATCACAAACGTCATCTCTGGGTCAGTCCCGGGACTTATTGATCAATGCGTTATGTACATCAGCGGCTGGACTGTTCATGGATTGATTGAAGATCGGTTGTTTCTTTGTGTTCGAGGAAATGCTGGATGACCTGGAAAATTCTCAAAAAAAAATTATGAAAATTCGCAGACACGAATAAGTTAAAACGGATCACGAAAGCCTGCTGCCTTTGTATTGAAACTAGCCGGGCAGTTCTTCGTTACATGCAATGATTTATAAAAACAAAACATTAAGAAAAAAAACGACCTTGCACTTTTAAGAGATAAATATAATTTCCGATAGAATAAATGAGTACACTGGAGCCTCAATTTACGCGCAGAGCCGGGGTACGTAAATAAAATTTCGCGTAAATTAAATAAAACATCGCGTTATTTCAAATTTTTCGTGTAAAAAAGGTTTTTCAAATTTCATTTGATTTCAGTGTAAATAACATGAACAATCCTACTACGTCCAATGCTTTAGCGCCTGAGGACCTTCTGAGTATGTTCTGTGACTATGGAAATGCTTAAGAGATGTTCCAAGATCCAAGAACTACTTGGAGTACTGTCCTTAGGAACTACGCTGTGTCACAACAAGAACTACAACGGCTAATATATTTTTTGTTTGTAGTTAAAACTTTTAAGCTACCCATTGTTTACTTGTTTATTTTTAGCTGTTCCAGGTAGGTTCCCAGTTGTCCAAGAACTTCAGTGAAAACAGATCTTAAGCATTCAGCAGACCGAAAACGATAAGTTCGTTAATGCACTTTGTTACACTGGTAGATCTTAAGGCCTAAACTCCAGGAAGTTTTCGGCTGCATCATCGGTTACCTTGGTAGACCTTAAGGCCTTTTCCGAGGAGGTTTTGAATGAGCAAGTTCTTCTACAGATCTTATCACAGTATGTCAATTTTCTTTAAATAGTACTACGAGTACATACCGCACTTAAAAGTTATATAAAAGCGATTATATACAATATTTGTTTTCCAGATAATTCTTGGATGCCCACGCTCTTATATAGATTCTTTGAAATTAAACAATTCATTAATGTACATTTCATAATATTCAATTTCCTGAAGTATGTTAGATTGTTTGTAATTATATAAATTGAAATTTCCATCATTATGCAAAAACCTTTTTTACGCGATCCCCGCGGAAATTAAATAAAAATTTAGGTTTTAGTGGAAGTGACGTCCGGAAAGATTGATAGACAATTATTTTCCCACAAGAACTATTTTTTTATCATTATTCGGAAAAAATGAGTTGTTTCACTCATTGCACTGTAACTCTAGAACCGGAAATCGGATCAAGATAAAATGAAAGAATTTTGTATTGAAACCATCCATTCGAACCAAAGTTTGTAAAAATCGATTCCTTCATATTTAAGAAAGTCATGTGCATATTTATGTCACTCACAGGCCCGTACCCAGAATTTCGTTTCGGGAGGGGTCCTCAGATAAAAAACAATGTTAGTGCGGAATTTTGCCGGCGTTCTTAACAGACATTTCAAGCTTTTTCATTTTAACTGGCATTATTGAATATTTCAATAAAATTGGTGACTTATTGGTTATTGTATTACTTTTCTTAAGGTTTACTGTAACACCATTCTATTACACATGTCTGAGACCTTACTTTGGCTATACTGGTTTCGGTTTCAGGTATTGGAAGTAACTGTCCGAAATTCAAAAACGAAACTCACATCCGACTCATTGAGCCTCTCTTCGAGGCACTAATTTCGACTTCAGTCCGTAGTCGAAGAATCATTCTGTTCTCTAATATATAATAATGAATCTAGCCAAACATGTATTGGAAGTGCGCTTGCGTTCGTCTTTTTCGTCCTAAATAAGTATGTGTGGGATCCAGCGGCAAGAAATCTTTCTCATTTGCCGAATCTTGTCCAACTATGGCATGCTCGCGCACTTTCTCTTTCCGGTCATTCAGTATTTGGCTGGGTTGGTGGTTCAATGCATCGGCGTACCCTGAAAGTTTTTCCGGAGGGTGTTTCAGAACAAGTTGATCAGTTTCCATACAAATGGAAATTTGTATATAATTATTTGAAAGAATTTTTATTGTAACTATGTTTGTTGAAAATTATTGTTTTTATTATTTACATATTTGAAGAGAAGAGTTTCCTTAATACAATATTTTTGTTTAGTTTCGTAGGGGCTTTTAACCCCTAAAACACCCCTCTGTATATGCGCCTGCGAAGAATACTTCCCGAACTGGAAGGATTCTTAGCATCAGTTGGATCGTAGCACCAGCCATGTAATTGTTCTGTGCGCAATGAATTGGCTGTGAATTCTTTGGAAACAGAAGGTCAAATTCCACAAAAGGAATGTATTCACAACGCTTTGGTTACAGATATTTTGCGATATCGGTTTACACGGGACATTCCCCTTTTTCTCCGAAAGCCATTCCACAGAAAGTCATTCCGCAGAAAGCCATTCCGCAGAAAGCCATTCCGCAGATAGCCATTCCGCAGAAAGCCATTCCGCAGAAAGCCATTCCTCTGAAAGCCAGTCCGCAGAAAGCCATTCCGCAGAAAGCAATTTCGCAGAAAGCCATTTTGTCGAAAGCCATTTTGCCGAAAGCCATTCCGCAGAAAGGTATATCGCAGAAAGCCATTCCGCAGAAAGCCATTCCGCAGAAAGCCATTCCACAGAAAGCCATTCCGCTGAAAGCCATTCCGCAGAAAGCAATTTCGCAGAAAGCCATTCCGCAGAAAGTCATTCCACAGAAAGCCATTCCGCAGAAAGCCATTCCGCAGAAAGCAATTCCGCAGAAAGCAATTCCGCAGAAAGCCATTCCGCAGAAAGCCATTTTGCCGAAAGCCATTTTGCCAAAAGCCATTTTGTCGAAAGGTATATCGCAGAAAGCCATTCCGCTGAAAGCCATTCCGCAGAAAGCAATTCCGCAGAAAGCCATTCCGCAGAAAGCCATTCCACAGAAAGCCATTCCGCAGAAAGCCATTCCGCAGAAAGCCATTTTGCCGAAAGCCATTTTGCCAAAAGCCATTTTGTCGAAAGGTATATCGCAGAAAGCCATTCCGCAGAAAGCCATTGCGCAGAAAGCCATTGCGCAGAGAGCCATTCCGCAGAAAGCAATTCCGCAGAAAGCAATTCCGCAGAAAGCCATTCCGCAGAAAGCCATTTTGCCGAAAGCCATTTTGCCAAAAGCCATTTTGTCGAAAGGTATATCGCAGAAAGCCATTCCGCTGAAAGCAATTCCGCAGAAAGCCATTCCGCAGAAAGCCATTCCGCAGAAAGCCATTCCACAGAAAGCAATTCCGCAGAAAGCCATTCCGCAGAAAGCCATTTTGCCGAAAGCCATTTTGCCAAAAGCCATTTTGTCGAAAGGTATATCGCAGAAAGCCATTCCGCAGAAAGCCATTCCGCAGAAAGCCATTGCGCAGAAAGCCATTGCGCAGAAAGCCATTCCGCATTTAGGAAAAAGCCATTTCATCGAAGGCCATTTCACCTAAATTCATTTTTCCGAAAGCCAAATGGTTTTTATTATTGTGCGAGCGAGGGTGGGAGTAGAATTTTTCTTCATTGATGTCATTTATTGACTCTGTTTTCGACTGAAAAGTTTTTCATATAATGCCCTAAGGCGTCCCGGATTGGCGATTCAATGCTTGGGCCTTACAGGCCAGTGTTCGTATGTTCGAGTCCCGACATGGAAGGCTTCCACAAAACAGAATGTAATGCCAATACTTTGCTTTACTAAAGGCGTCTCATCATTCTGAAGTACGTTATTTTCCTGAATACAAAGGATAAATTAAAAAAATTAAGAGGAAAAAAATTTTCGGAGGAATTTATAGACATTGCAAAACCTCCAGTTACATCATACATTAATTTTTCTAAAAAACTTTTATAAATCTACTAAACTTTTTATACATACAATTATCAGTTATCCTAGTTACATTAGGTTCAGGGATCAGAACTAATTGGCTCAAGTGGCCCGTTCCACTAGTTATTTGAAGATTCGTGTCTTTAAGGTGGCTTTTAGGTTCAAATTCAATTATTTTCAAAACATGATTAATAATAAAATATTCTATAATTTCCTGATATTGTTTTTTTTTTCGATTATAATATTAATTATTGATAGTGCAAAATGTCTTTTTGAAACATTTTTTGAATATGAAAAATTAAGGAGTTTGTAGGTTTGTGCAAAAAGCACAAACCTACAAACTCTATCGATTTCTTCGGGTTTTGCTTTCGACTCAACAGTGCTGCATTTTTTCGAATATTTCATTTTTGTTTTGTTTTAGGTATACGAGGGTTGTTACTTATGTATTAAGCCTAAAAATGAAAACAGTATTATATTTGATCGGAAATGGTTTTATTGTTTTTCAAAATATTTTTCTAAATGATCAATACACTTTTGCATAAACTCGAACCAATTTTCATAACATTTTTACCACTCTTCACCCCAAAACATTTGAACGTTTTTGAACGCTTCAACAGCTTCTTTAGAAGTATTGAATCGAAAGCAGTTTTTTCACGGAAGGGAGCAAATAGAAGTCGTTAGGTACCAAGTCAGGACTGTTTGGTTTCGGGTTCATATTAGTAAGTACATGTTTCGTCCCTGTGTAGATGTTATACACTAAATTTGAAGCATCACGATTTTTTCATTTTTTCAGCATTTCTATGCTCCAATCGACACGATTGGTCAAATTATGTGGGATCCAACATGAACTATTTTTTTTCTCGATTAAATGTTCATTCAAAATAACATATAAGCTTTTCACACTAATGCCCAAGGCTACCACCATTTCACGGTACGTCACAAGAAGATCTTCCATTATCAGATTTTTCACAGTATTGATGTTTTCTGGCAAAACAACTGATTTTGGACGACCTTCTTTGAATTCACCAGCAAGCGAGCTAGTTGATTGAAGTACTCTTGACTTGATAATCCACGACGGAAGTCGTAATAAATCATTGCACGATAATGATCGCGATTCAATTTCATTTTTTTGATTAGGGAAAATGTTCAACCGAGTGTAAACGGAACGAATAGCGCTTAAATGACTGAATGTTCTGAAGATGGTAATGGTTAAAAATGTCAAATCCACCGGGCAACACTTAGTGTAACCAAGGCTAAATACATAAGTAACAACGCACAGAGTCTAACTGAATAATATTGTGCATACTAAATTTCAATTCTTCCCAAAGTAGAATTTGAATTTTTTTTCTGTAGATTCCAAACATATTATCAATGTTTAGCAACTTGCAAAATCGTCCAAGTCCGTAAAAGCAGAAATTCAATATTTCTAGAATTGACAACTTCAACTAGCTAAATCGACGAACATCAAATTGTTACATTAGATTCATTGACACATACACAACTCAGTTTTTGCGTAAGACACTGGGTAAAAAATGGGATAAACCCTTAAGAAAATGGCAAGTATAAATCTCCCCACGTGCTGGCCACCGACAAAAGCGGCATCGCCGAATGGCTATTTTAATATATCTGTTTGTTGCAGTCGATGCGCATGTGAATCCAATCACTGCCCAGATCACAGCAGCTGACACCAATCCAATTATGCAACAATTCTCAACATCGAAACGTAGGTCTCGAGCGAAGCGCCCGACAGGCACTCACACATGAAATATGACACCTGTTGCACTTGCACGTCATAAAGACCGACATCGAGAGAAGCAGGGATGCCAATAAAACGCGAGGCCAATTACAATAACTATGTTATGAGTCGGGCAGTCATGCAGTTACACATTAGCCGCATTCTTTTCACGTTGCGACGACGGCAATGTCACTGGTCAAGAAAGCGTTTTTTGTTGTTGTTGCACACCACCATCACCATTCAGCTTGGACATCGCCGTGGTGGCTCTGTGGCTATGGAACTCGCCAACATGCGATTCAATTTCCGCACTGTGCTTTTCCCATAATACCAGCACTGCTAACTGCATTCCACTCATATGTGGTGACAAGAGGTTCAGTGGGCCATTTGACGCTGACAATGTGATTTTCTGCAACCCAGGGTAAGCTCCAATGGTTGGTCAAATGACGCGTGCTTACATGAAGTACCAGCCCGAGTCAACTGGTAAGTCCCTAACGGGTCGGATGGCCATCGTGGACTTGTCCGCCCTAGCGAAATACGATAACAGTGATTACAGTTTGCTCACTGTTTTGGACCATAATTCCGGCACCTGGCACACTGGTTACTGTACTGGTTGTGTTATCGTCAGAACTCCAGCAAGCACCGGTTCACATGAAAAGTCACGCTAAATTGGCTAATGAGAGAGTACCGGACTGTAGCAAAACAACAGCCGCCGTTATTTGAAAATTGATCTCAAATTGCCCGGCAACTACTGCTTCGAAATGCAGTTCGCTGTGAAGATAGTCGAAACCGTCGATTGGAATAACGAATTAAAAACATCAACAGCATCCAGTGGTAATACACAAAATAAGTGTACCAAAGAAGCTCCGTGGCGGTGCATCCGTCTGACAGGTGATTCAATCATTTTCCGACGGTGACTTTACGACTTTACCCGAGAAATTCCACAGGTGGATTTGTTGATGTGATTATGACAAACCTTTCACATTCCGCCTCCGGAGGTTGTTACGGACGATCGGTATCGTTTTCCAGTTGAAATGATAGAGTTGGAAACGGTACTGGCACCGACCGTTCAGGTTCAGGTCGGCTGGCGTTCAATTTTCTTGTCACTCTATCTGTTCCGTGTGCGGCCTGACTGAGCATTAGTAGTAGTAGTACATACCTAGTATCGGCCAAAGGGCTTCGCCATTTCGCTCGTGAGCTGTCTGTCTGTCAGCCTAAGTGCTGGGGTGTTATAACTTTCTAATAAGGTAATTGGTACGTAATGAGATGGATGATGGGTTATGTAGATTATGGAGATGTTTACACGTGTGCGAGTTCGTCGTGTTGCCGCGACAGTAGTAATAAAAGGTTGACTTCGTGTGTGAAAGGTGTTGCGAAGCATAAACGGTAATTGATTAGTGCTGATTAGTTACGTTACTAGGAGAACATGAACGACGTCCTCATTTATACCGAATAGAAAAATGTCAAATGATATGAATCTTATTACTTTTGCAGCTGTCGCCTTTTCTAAATTATGAAAAAGGATTTTTTGTCAAAAAACGAGGCTAGTTCAGTTGAAACAGTGATGAATTGATAACTTTCTCAATTACTTAGGAGCAAGTGAAAATCTAGTTGAAATCATTTCATAAAACACACCTTTTCTTTTTTGCTAACTTTTTCACAGAATGATTCCTTACGAGCGACATATCTTCGTATCGCTACTTAAATTTGTATTCGCCCTAAACTTCATTGCGAAGTTCGAGTGTATGTAAACGGGTCTATGGGACTCGTAGCCTTATGCCTTGAACGGATCAGAGTCATTTCGCCGAAAGCCGTTTCGCCGAAAGCTATTTCGCCGTAAGGGATATTTCGCCGAATGGGCCACATCGCCGAATGCCATTTCACCGAAAGCCATTTCTCCGAAAGGGTCATTTCGCCGAATCCTGAAATCGTCTTGAAATCATAATTAGAATTGATTTAAATTAAAGACAAACGAAAGATGATAGCGTTAACGCCAGTTTTGTTAACTTACCATTGTACTTCTTGAATAATGATTGATTGTTGTACTCTTGAATAAAGATTGATTCATGAACCTCAGAAAGTAGGTCCCAAGAAAACTTGTTAACTATTGGCTACTAAGCATCAAAGCAATTGCATAGGTACTTGGTAGATACTACCAGGCAAATGTTGGTGGTATTTTCCGTTTATTAAGTAAAAATGAAAAAATATCTAATGTGGCTACGACACATCGTTTTGGTTCATGTGCTACCGCTCGTTCGGATCTAACTAAAGCAAAGAAACCAAGCTTTGAGTAGATCGGACAAACGAGGCGGTTACAGGTTTGTACGCAAGAGGCTTTGTGCCGCCGAGCCATCTTGGCTTCGGTTATGTGGCTGCGCCACATCAGTTATACAGGAGACATAACATGCAGGAGATATGAGGGTCCTTTCGGCGAAATGACCCTTTCGGCGAAATGACCTATTCGGCGAAATGGAAATAAGAAATAATTTTTATGTATCGATTTGAAAAAAATGTTCACATCGAAGGAAGAACTTAAACCTGTCAGCCTCCATCAATCCGTCAAGCTTTTCTGCCAATTGAACAAGTCCGAAAATGTGTTGACATGTACACTTAAACCGGTTGAGTATGATCTATTTTTGGGCTCTTGGTCTCATTAGCTCTTGAATTTTCTAACTAGTGAAGACTGTTGGATACTCTTGAAAACTTTTCAAGCCTTTTAGAGACTCTTGAAAACTGTGGGTGTGTCCTGCAGACTTTTAAAGACAAATGAAAACTCTTGAAGGCTATTGAAATCTTCTGAATCCTCTTGGATTTGTTAACTCTTCGAGTATATTGAAGATTCTTAGGAACTTTTGAAAACTCTTGAAAATTATCAAAGACTGTTGACTCTTGAGAATCCCTGAAACCGCTTGACCTTCCCCCGCAGGCCAGTGATAAGTTCGTTCGGGACGATATGTCGCAGTACGGTGAAATCTATTCCATCGAAAGGGAAGTATGGCGAATTTTTTCCCCGGCATCCGGAATGGCGTGCGAGTGGTACGTATGCAACTACGTAAGGCAATTCCATCTGCATCATTTCTGGTCAAGTGGGACACATCCGTGTAAAACGTTGATTACCTATGAAAATCAGCTGGTTACATGTCAGTTTTATGAACAACATGCACACTACGGTAAACCTTGCACTGAAACTGCGAATAGGGCATCTTCAACCAAAGACAAGGTCAACCGTTCAACAACGAAAACTAATGAGCGCAGTACTCCTGTTTCATCATCAAACCAACCAGCAACTGCAACCAATGTACAACAAGGCGCATCTACAGCAGCTATCAACGAGCTCAAGACTGCGAACAACAAGGAAAACGAAAAGAAGACGGAATTCAACACCACCGATGCGGCAATGGATGACGATACGAGTCACGAACAACGTGCTCCTCAACCCTCGCAGGAGGGAAATGGAAGCTCTTCTCCTCCTAGAACAAGAGTGACAACGAGATCCACTTCAAAAACTGCTTTATTTAAAAAGTCGGCTAATTCGGCCACGTAAAGCTTGTACGCAAATAGACCTGAATAAAAAATATCTTGAAAAAAAATCTGTATTAACCCAAGTTATCAAAAGTGCGTAAAAATGAAAGATGATTTGGCTTAAGTAGTATACAAAACAAACGAATAGCATTCTATACAACCCGTTTCAAAGGAAATATTCACACTTGAATGTTCACTCGACGCAACAGAACAAACTTTGAATCAGTTCCTTGTTCAGAACTTTTTCTGTACGTTCAAGTTGCCAAAAAGTGCCATGAGTACTGTAAAGCAGTAAAAAAATAATATTTTTCGGATACTGTGGATTGTTTGATGGGTTGGAGAGACTTCGCTTCAATTTCAATTCGATATTGATTTTACCAAATTGAACATATTTCACAGAATTTAAAATATAAAATACTAGTCTAAATCCATTATGGTAATCACCTTAAGCATCGGTATTTAATTGTCACTTATTATGTGCGCTCACTGCACAGTGGTCCGGATCTACAATTTAGGGGGACAAAAACATTTGTGGCTTAGCCCTATACTTTAGAGCTATGATGTCTTGAGAACAAATGATCAGTGAAAGATAAGCCATATTTTGAAGCATATGGTATTAGGGTGGTTCTAATTATTAGGGTGATCCAAACATTATTTTCCGTATGTGTTGAGATAAAGGACTGCATCCTTCGGCAAAATTGTAGGAAAACTTATATCAAGCAACTTTGCCGAAAACACTACTGTAGTATCTCTAACGGTTTTAGTGTTACAGCTATTTTAATAGAGCAACTTAGGGTGTTCCTAAAAAAATCAGATTTTTTGCTCTAGCTTTCTAAATTTTCACTTCTCGATTTTAGTGTCTTTGAATATCTTTTAGAGTTTGTTAAAACCAATTTTTTCATGACTGGCGCATTCAGGTAGCGTTTTCTGAACCGAAGTTATGAGCAAAACTAGTTCAAAAACAGATCATTTTTAAACTGCTATATCTAACATTGGAGCAAATGAAAAAAAAATCGGTTTCTTTCATTTGATAGAAAATACTTTCGAGCATGTTTACTAAAAAAATGGCGGAGGAGATATTTTTTAAATTGTGTTTAAACATTGGGTTTTTTCATTGAAAAATGCTCTTTCATGTAAGACATTTATTAGCTATATATATTAAAATAATGTATTGCTGTCTTCTAGCGTGTCAAAACTAATTCCGCTGCATAATCGGGAAGATGGAGTATACTCACGTTGGTTGTTACTCTCTTCGATAATGCTATTACAGGATCAGACGTTAAAAGAAATCGTTTGAATACATCCTCTAGTTTCACTAAACGATTGAATTTCTGCGGATGCAACTGCCTATACTTGCGAATTGATTTATTTCGACTCTCTTGCGCTTCCTTACTGTACATACCAATAGGAAGCAAAGCATGTTTTATAATTGCAGTCCCATGCACCAAAAGTTTATGCACGGTTGGCGACAGAGCATACCATCCATACAGCTCCACAAAACGAATTCTTGTTTGTTCCGCAAACTCCTGGAAAGCAGGTACCGAAATCTTCACATTGCTGTTTATCAACATTAAGATTATAAAAAACTGTTCAAGTCTATTTCCATTTAACTCGATGATTTGCGCTACTGTGTTATATTCTTTGAAAAATCTACGGGCCCAGATACCATCATTCGACTTGCCGCCTCCAAGTAATGGTTCACCAATACCAGACCCTGTCAGCGAAATCAATCTTCAGTATAGGAACGCCATCGCACGGCATCACATTCAACATATCATGTAAATTGTGTGGGTGCGCAGTGCTGCTATTTTTGCGCGCAAGAATTTGACATTTCTCTTCCCTACTTCTATGTACGAGATTCGATGCGGACTCACCTGAGGGCACCATGCTCGCAAAAAAAGGATGTTGTCAATGATGTATTCTGGAAATGTGAGAGCTGGATATCTTGTTAATATGATGTCTTTGCCAATACGTAACGCTAGCTGCTCTTTTAATGCCGTTAGTATGTTTGTCTCTTGCTCCTTGACATGCTGATTTTGTCGGGACACGCGCCATGTCGGTTTCTCAATGTGCAAACAATAACTCACTTTTAGCAAAAGTTCCATAGATCGAATCATTGCGTGTAGAGGCGAAATTCCAAATTGATATTTGTTTGGATTATTCTCATTCATTCTTGCTCAATAGTCAATCGTAAGGGAACCAAACAGATAGCATATAATGTACAGTAAGGAAGCGCAAGAGAGTCGAAATAAATCAATTCGCAAGTATAGGCAGTTGCATCCGCAGAAATTCAATCGTTTAGTGAAACTAGAGGATGTATTCAAACGATTTCTTTTAACGTCTGATCCTGTAATAGCATTATCGAAGAGAGTAACAACCAACGTGAGTATACTCCATCTTCCCGATTATGCAGCGGAATTAGTTTTGACACGCTAGAAGACAGCAATACATTATTTTAATATATATAGCTAATAAATGTCTTACATGAAAGAGCATTTTTCAATGAAAAAACCCAATGTTTGAACACAATTTAAAAAATTTAAAAAAATATCTCCTCCGCCATTTTTTTAGTAAACATGCTCGAAAGTATTTTCTATCAAATGAAAGAAACCGATTTTTTTTTTCATTTGCTCCAATGTTAGATATAGCAGTTTAAAAATGATCTGTTTTTGAACTAGTTTTGCTCATAACTTCGGTTCAGAAAACGCTACCTGAATGCGCCAGTCATGAAAAAATTGGTTTTAACAAACTCTAAAAGATATTCAAAGACACTAAAATCGAGAAGTGAAAATTTAGAAAGCTAGAGCAAAAAATCTGATTTTTTTAGGAACACCCTAAGTTACTCTATTAAAATAGCTGTAACACTAAAACCGTTAGAGATACTGCAATAGTGTTTTCAGCAAAGTTGCTTATTATAAGTTTTCCTACAATTTTGCCGAAGGATGCAGTCCTCTATCTCAAGACATACGGAAAATAATTTTTGGATCACCCTAATAATTAGAACCACCCTAATACCATATGCTTCAAAATATGGCTTATCTTTCACTGATCATTTGTTCTGAAGACATCATAGCTCTAAAGTATAAGGATAAGCCACAAATGTTGTTGTCCCCCTAAATTGTGAATCCGGACCACTGTGCACTGTAATCTAAATTTAATTGAACACAAAATACTAAGAAAATTTCATTGCTGATCAACCTTATCGCTGCTACAGCACCATCTTTTTAATTTCGCAACAATTTCCATACCCAATCGAGCACGTGACTCGAAATGACAAATCGCATGGATCAAGTTTGCATGTGAAATCTCCACACAAAACAACGATTTTTTCAACGATCTAGTATCCTTTCCTTCGAAGCTCTGGAGACTTCTAGTGTTATAAGGAGTGTATCGAAAATAAGCTATCCACACATTTTTCTTTCAAATTATGATAAAAAACGATATTTTATTCAAAATAAAAATCGATCCTTTATTGTAGAAGATTGAACTTGAGCATAATGAAAACCGGATGAAATTTAAGTTATTCCTTCACGAGTTTTCAAATTTTTGATCGAACGTTCTTCATCAAGTTCCGGACAAGTGTTGCATCGCATTTTTTGGACGCTTGAGATCAAATTTTTTTGAACTCCTGCATGTTCCCAGCTGCCTTACCAGTCTTCTTGAAACCCTCTTCACGATTGCCCAGTAACGTTAGATGGGTCGAAACTGAGGGTAATTTGGTGGATTGATATTTTTCTCGAAGAAATGTATACCCTTTTCCACAAGCCAATTGAGAGTAGTTTTGGCATAGTGAGCCGACGCTAAATCCAGCCAAAACAGCGGAGGTGTACTATGCTTCTTATATAAAGGCAGCAATCTTTTCTGGAGACACTCAAATCGATAGATTTCTGCTTTTATAGTTCCGGTAGTATAAAATATGGTTGACTTCAAAACACAGAAACATATTGCTTGTCATACCAGTGTCTTTCGATCGAAATTTTCCACTTGAATCGACCAGTCCGCATCGCTCACATCCTCCCCAACGACGACAGTAAAGTATTGTGGACCTGGAAGGGTTTTGGGGTCCTCTTTTACATAAGTCTCATCGTCTATCAAAACGCATGCATCCGGACCCTGCAAAAGAGGCGAATACAATTTCCGGATGCTTGTTGCGGCTCGCTGCTTCTGTTTTACGCTTTTTTTTTCGAGATTTTCAGCTTCTTGTAGGTCTTCAGGTGATTTCGCCTCTTGATACGATGGATCATTCCGACACTTGTTCCTGCTTTTTTGGTCAAATCACGTATTGACATTGATTTGTTCTTCGTGATTAGAGATACCACTTTCTGGTCCAGTTTCGGGTTGTAAAAACCATGTTTTCTGCCTCTTCCTGGTAGCTCATCCAAAGAATAGTGTACTCCAAACTTATTGATGATAGTTTTTACACTTGCATGATGAACTGAAAACCGCTTCGCCAATTTTCGCATAGTAATACCTTTCTCACTTAGCCATGTGTCCAGAATCTTAATTTTCACTTCCTTTTCAATACGCGGCATTTTGAAAACGCAGAATTTCAACCGCACAAACAAGTAAACTAACGAAAGCTAACAGCCAAATGCACAACATGCTGTGATCTGAGCATAAAAAACCATCACAAATACATGCGTACAACACAATTGTATGTCACATTCAGTAATAGCCGTTCAACCGAGAAGGTTGTGTATAGAAGCGTACAGTTTAATAACGCTGGTTGGTTTACACGCGTTAAATACGACAACGGTTGAACTACAGGTAGAAACCTGTTGGCAGCAGCCGTTAAAACGTATAGTCGTGCTGCATAAGAGAGCCCTAGTGCTGGGCCAAGCTGGTGAAGGAAACAACAAAGGGCGTTTCCCAAACTCTACCCAGGCCGCAATATACAGCCACAAGTGCTGAGCAGGAGAGTGCAAAGGCACATCGAAGAGGAAGAGTGCAAAGGCACATAGAAGCAGGAGAGTGCAAAGGCACACCGGTGCGAAGGCACTTCGGTGCAGAAGCATATCGGTGCTGAGCACTAGGAAGAAGGAGACAAGACAACTCGGTCTTTCCACTGCCATACAACACGCAGGTATACACCGGTGACCTGCGCTGGTTACAGCTGGCGAAGACGAAAGCAAATCGGAATTCGAGTGGTGCTGGATGTCAGGTAGCAGTAGCATCACATCATATTCTATCGCTACAGTGAGCTTCAGCATTGTATCAACGTCCAGATACATCCAACAAGAACATCTAGAGCAACGAGGATCTACACGGCAGTGCAACGGAGATAGACAACAATTTCAAGGTAGAAGTTTTTTCTTTTCCTTTTGATTGAGTACTGTGTAGTGTTGGTTTCAAATTTTATTTTAAAGTTTAGTTAAAAATTTTAATGTAATGGATGAATCCATGGACGTAAATCCTAGCATGAATCCGATACCCCCACGAACGAAAAAATATCAGGAGAGCTCTTCTGGGCCTTGGATAGTCTTTTTTAGACGTATATCAAAGCCATTAAACATTTTTCAAATTAATAAAGGTTTGACATCACGATACTCTTCAATCAAAGAGATCATAAAAGTAAATAACGATAAAATTCGTGTTGTGGTAAATAATTTGAAACACGCGAATGATATTGTCTCTTCGGAACATTTCAATAAAGAGTATAAAGTTTACATACCCTCCAAAGATGTCGAAATTGACGGTGTTGTTACCGAAGCGAGTCTTTCGGTAGATGATTTACTCAAGCATGGTGTTGGTCGTTTCAAGAACTCTATGCTTGAGGGTGTGAAAATACTGGAGTGCAAACAACTGTACTCAGTAGTTCATGAAGAGGAAAAAAAAGTTTATCGCCCATCAGACTCGTTTCGAGTGACATTTGCCGGGTCTGCGTTGCCATCCCATGTCTATGTCGATAAAATTCGCCTCCCTGTTCGGCTTTTTGTTCCAAATGTAATGAATTGTACGAACTGCAAAAAATTCGGCCACACAGCTACTTACTGTAGTAATAAACCAAAATGTATTAAGTGTGAAGGGCCTCATAAAGATAATGATTGCAACAAGGAAATTGAAAAATGTATTTATTGTGGGAATAGTCCTCATGATGATATTTCAGTATGCACTGCATTTAAAGTGCACAAAGACAAAATTAAGCTTTCTTTAAAAGCACGGTCTAAGCGCACATATGCAGAAATGCTTAAAACGGTCATTGATGTCCCCCCTTTGGAAACCGAAAACGGGTTTTCAAATCTAGAGGAACCAGAGGACTCTGACTCTGACGAAAATAGTGAAGGTAATTCGTTTATCACTACCCAAGGGTCAGTTAAGAGAAAGAAGTCTTCCTCCAAATTACCAAAAAAGACACCTAAAATTTCATCTTCAAAAAAAGATCCCCGTGTTAAACAAAAAAAGTCAAAACCAAAGACTGTGCCTCCTGGTTTGTCAAATTCACAAACCAATCCAGGATCTAGTACAGAAAAAGATAATAATCCAGTGGGCTCCATTTCACAGCCACCAACAGGATTACTGAAGTTTTCGGAAATTGTTGAATGGATTTTCTCAGCATTCAATATATCTGAACCCTTAAAGACCCTCATAATGGCATTCCTTCCAATAGCTAGAACCTTTTTGAAGCAGTTATCAGCTCAATGGCCAATTGTCTCAGGTTTTGTATCTTTTGATGGATAATTTATCACCCGTCGCAAATGATACAATCACTGTCCTGCAGTGGAATTGTCGAAGCATCATGCCAAAACTTGATTCATTTAAAATATTATTGCATAGTCAAAAATGTGATGTATTTGCTTTATGCGAAACATGGCTTACTTCAAACATAGCTTTAAATTTTAATGATTTTAACATTATACGTCTCGATAGAGACTCTCCGTATGGTGGAGTGCTTTTGGGAATTAAGAAATGCTATTCCTTTTATAGATTAAACATCCCTTCAACTTCTAGTATAGAAGTTGTTGCTTGCCAAATAAACATTAAAGGCAAAGATATTTGCATAGCTTCGGTTTATATTCCTCCAAAAGCACAAGTTGGACAGCAACAGCTTAATGAAATGGTTGAAGCCCTTCCTGCACCACGATTGATTCTGGGGGATTTAAATTCGCACGGTATTATGTGGGGTTCCGTTTACAATGATAGCAGATCATCTTTAATACAAAACATTTGTGACAATTTTAGCATGACGGTATTAAATATGGGTAGCATTACACGGATCCCAAGACCTCCTGCACGCCCAAGTGCATTAGATCTATCTCTTTGCTCAACATCAATTCGACTAGATTGCACCTGGAAAATACTGCCTGATTTACACGGTAGCGATCATTTACCAATCATCATCTCAATTAGCAGTAGCAATTGCATTGCTACTTCCGCTAGTATTCCATATGATTTGACAAAAAATATCGACTGGATTAAATACCAAAGTAGTATCTCTAGTATTTTGAATTCAATGGAAGAGCTCCCTCCACTTGAAGAATATGACTTCCTCATTTGTTCGATTCTGGAGGCAGCAGAACAATCCCAAACTAAACGCTTTCCTGGGCCAACGACTAACAGAAGGCCTCCCAACCCCTGGTGGGACAAAGAGTGCTCAGAGGCTAAACTCGCAAAACAAAATGCTTGCAAGACGTTTCTAAAACGGGGAGGAGGAACTCCTCAGAATTTTGAAAAACTTATGGTTTTAGAAACCAAGTACAAGAGCATACTTCGAGCCAAAAAATGTAGCTATTGGAGACATTTTGTCGAAGGTTTGTCAAGAGATACCTCAATGAGCACTCTTTGGAACACGGCCAGACGAATGAGGAATCGTACCGTGGGCAATGAGAGTGATGAATACTCGAACCAATGGATATTTGACTTTGCTAGGAAAGTTTGCCCAGATTCTGTTCCTACGCAGAGCATTATACGGGAATCTCCTCCAAATAATGGTTTTATTAATAACCCATTTTCAATGATGGAATTTTCTGTAGCACTCTTGTCTTGTAACAATAACGCTCCAGGGTTGGACAGAATTAAATTCAACTTGGTGAAGAATCTGCCCAACCTCGCAAAAAGACGTTTGTTGGAATTGTTCAACAAGTTTCTTGAGCAAAATATTGTTCCACCTGACTGGAGACAAGTGAAAGTTATCGCCATTCAAAAACCGGGGAAACCAGCTTCCAATCACAACTCATATAGACCCATTGCGATGTTGTCCTGCATCAGAAAATTGTTCGAAAAAATTATTCTACGACGTCTCGACACTTGGGTCGAGACGAACGGTTTGTTGTCAGATACTCAGTTTGGCTTCCGTAGAAATAAAGGGACGAATGATTGCCTTGCATTACTTTCGTCTGACATCCAAATTGCCTTCGCTCAAAAGCAACAAATGGCATCTGTATTTTTAGACATTAAAGGAGCATTTGATTCAGTTTCCATTGATGTTCTTTCAGACAAGCTTCACCAAAATGGACTCCCAGCGGTTATAAATAATTATTTGCACAACCTTTTGTCAGAGAAACACATGCATTTTTCACATGGCGATTTGGCAACACTCAGAAATAGTTACATGGGTCTCCCGCAAGGCTCATGCCTCAGTCCGCTCCTCTATAATTTTTACGTAAATGACATTGACAGCTGTCTAGTAACCCCATGTACACTAAGACAATTGGCAGATGATGGCGTGGTTTCAGTTACTGGACCCAAAGCTATTGATCTGCATAAACCATTGCAAGATACCTTAGATAACTTGTCCGATTGGGCTGTTCATCTTGGTATCGAATTCTCTGCGGAGAAAACAGAGTTAGTCGTCTTTTCAAGAAAACATGATCCCGCGCAGCTTCAGCTCCATATGATGGGAAGAATGATCCAACAGGTTTTAACTTTTAAATACCTCGGGGTGTGGTTCGATTCCAAATGCACGTGGGGAGGACACATTAGGTTTCTGATAACAAAATGCCAACAAAGAGTAAATTTTCTTCGAACAATAACAGGATCTTGGTGGGGTGCTCATCCGGAAGATCTAATAAAATTGTATCAGACAACGATACTTTCAGTGATGGAATATGGATGCGTTTGCTTTCGTTCCGCTGCAAACTCTCATATTATCAAACTGGAGCGAATTCAGTATCGTTGTTTGCGAATTGCTTTAGGGTGCATGCATTCGACACATACAATGAGTCTTGAAGTTCTGGCGGGAGTTCTTCCATTAAAAGATCGATTTTGGGAGCTTTCATCACGCCTGCTAATAAGATGTGAGGTGCTGAATCCCATGGTAATTAATAATTTCGAACGACTAGTCGAGCTTCGATCTCAAACAAAATTCATGACAGTATATTTTAACCATATGTCACAGGAAATCAACCCTTCAAGATATATTCCTATCCGTGTCAGCCTCCTAAATGTCCCTGACTCAACTTTATTTTTCGATACATCCATGCAGCGCGAAGTGCGTGGAATCCCGGATCATCTACGTTCGACGGAAATCCCAAAAATATTTTCAAGTAAGTTCAGGCATATTGACTCTGAGAAAATGTTTTACACGGACGGATCGCGAATTGAAGAAGCGACAGGGTTTGGTATGTTCAACAATAATGTTTCGGCCTCATTTAGGCTTCAAGAACCTGCATCTGTTTATATAGCAGAGCTAGCAGCAGTTCAATATAGTTTGAGTGTAATCGTCACATTAATTCCAAACCATTATTTCCTCTTCACAGATAGTCTGAGTGCAATTGAAGCCATTCGCTCAAACATGACTGGCAAGACTGAACCGTTTTTCCTGGGCAAAATAAAACAGTGCCTGAACGACATATTGAACAATAATTATCTAATCACTATAGTCTGGGTCCCGGCTCATTGCTCCATTCCTGGCAATGAAAGAGCCGATATTTTAGCCAAACGTGGTGCTATTGAGGGTGAAATTTATGAGAGACCAATTGCTTTCAACGAATTCTATAGTTCGTCTCGCCAAAGAACACTTGCCAGCTGGCAAGCTTCTTGGGATAAAGATGATCTGGGTCGGTGGATGCACTCAATTATTCCGAAAATATCGACAAAGGCATGGTTCAGGGGACTGGATGTGAGTAGAGATTTCATTCGTGTGATGTCTAGACTCATGTCCAATCACTACACGTTAGATGCACATCTCCTTCGAATTGGGCTCTCCGAGACTAATCATTGTGCTTGTGGCGAAGGTTATCGAGATATTGATCATGTCGTTTGGACATGCGTGGAGTATCGTGATGTCAGATCTCAACTAATAAATTCTTTGCGTACCCAAGGTAGACTATCCAATATCCCAGTTCGAGACATTCTTGCTTGTCGTGACCTTTCATACATGAAACTTATTTATCATTTCATAAAGAAAACTGGAGTTTCAATTTAATAAAGGCCCCTTTCAAGACTTAGTTCTGATCCCAGCTGCGTCCATGAGTTCAACCAATAGCTAAATTAGAATAAAAATAATGTAATGATACAAACAAACTCGAAACAGTTTATGAAATTATTAACAAAATGTCTGAAAATAACAGCTTATTTTATAATTTATAGAAGTTAATCGTTTGGTTCAAATAATATTTCCGAGTAGATTTCATAATTAATGACGAGTTACCTAAGATGATATTTAAGTAATAAGAGAATATGTTTTAATAAATGCAAAACGTTGCGACTATGTTAGAATTAAACTATGATAAGAATATTATGTAAAAGTGATGCTACGGCGAAGAAAAACTTATGTAAACTGCCTTAAGAAATAAACGTATTTATGAAAAAAAAAAAAACACAATTGTATGTGGATAGCTTATTTTCGATACACTCCTTATAGCTTTCGACTCAGCTTAACGTGATCGGAAAACGTCTAAGTGTGTGAAAGCAGCTTTCAAAAGGTTTTCGCTAAACTGTGAATGCAGCTTTCAAAACGCATTCGAGAATTTCTCGAATAAATTTGAATAATCCCGAATTTGTGTCCACATTGTGAATAAATTTGTGTCAAAAATTATGTATAATGAGACTTTTTGAATGACATGAGAAAGACATTTTCACACCACTAGGTGGATTAGGAAGAACTGTTTTTTTCTTTGGTATTACATTCATTTGGTGTAATTTGACCTGCAGTTTCAACAGATTTTGCAGTTGGTTTTTAGCGTACATAGCAGCTCCGGAAGTCAATAAAATCCCATAACTAGTGTAATGACTAATCTGACTACTCATAAAGGCAAATTCATAATTCAAATATGTCTTTGTCGAAATTTAGAAATAAATTGCGACACTTATGACTTAGTCAATAGTTTTAACAAGATATGTTTGGTTATGATGGAAAATAAACGATCCTCCACGATGGCCGTAATTCATTCAATGAACTAAAGCAAGTTCACAAATGAGACCCTCTGCTATTAAGGTCTCCGTTGTGATGCCGTGCCATAAAAAGGCTAAATGTGTGTATACTTTCTTCTTCGGTTTGTAACTGTACCACAAATATCTCCAACTATTTTATATTACATTTCATTATATTTGAGTGGATAGTGTTACGACCGCCCAGCAACGTTAAATCGTGTCCATGTCATCAAAATACGCTCCATTTCTATGAGAAGCAGGAAAACATCGTAGTTACAGCTTGAAGAAATGAATAATTTATTATCTCCCATCTCCCAGCATAGAACAAGGCATACTGTTACAGAATGCACCTTTTAAGGACAAAAACTTACAACGTTCTTGCAGTTGAAGCTGTAATTCAAATACCAACTAGAGAGATGCTACTCTCTATGTGGACATTTTAATTACTGATCGAAGTTACATACAATTTACATTCAAAAAGTTTATGAATAAATCCTGAAATATACATGGTGTTCAAATTGGTCTAGTATTTACAGTCATTTTCACTATAATGCAGGTTGCTTTTTTAAATTAAAGTCATTTCATGAAATGTTCTTGCATTTGGCAGGTATATTTATCCGGTAACTCTTACAATACAGAATCTCCAAGTTTCTTCAGCTGCTCTGATGGTTCCTTGTCTGACACGATGAAGTCAGACTTTTGCAAGTTTTTGTCTCCCGTAATCTCTTCGAAGTGTGCGGTTACTTTCAGTAAAAACAATACCAAAAAACAGAATATTTCATCAGAGATACTTTCAATGTTATTCACACAAATAGAAAAAATCGTGTAAATTTACATGTTCTGTGACCGACATCTTCGAGTGTCAAAACTAACTCATTTATACAGCTGATATTACACATATTTAATGCATTCTAATATATTTTTAAGTTCAGAAACATGTAAATTTACAGTCCTGCTTGAAAAGTTGGGTGCGTTTGACACATATTTCAATCATTCTTGCAAAATTCAGTTATTTCACGAATTACGTTCACAGAAAGAAAAGATGAAACTTACACGACATGTAAACCGATAGTACTATGAAATAGACATCAGTTTAAACGAAAATCTGATTTAAAACCATGATTGATGTAAAATTACATTAAAATTCATTTAGTTTTTCATTGAACAAGACTGTATATTTACAAACCGCTTCGTTTTGTAATGTAAATATCCATTCAATTGCCTGCTCCAAATATGTGCATGAAAATAAATGTAAAATCACGAAATATTTTTATCTGTGTTCTTATGAATTGAGCCATATGTCGATTACTGTCAGCTGTAAATTTCATATTTTTTTGCTGTGCAGATAATACTTCAGTTATATTTAGAACTGTGATAACTAACAGAAACTCAACAGTATCAAAGTCCCGCGTCACGCGTATAATGCTGCTACTAGAAGTCATCAACACTGTGAAACTGTTGGGTTTCTGTGAGTTATCGAAGTTTCTCGATGGTGGATTGGGGAGAATGCATTTGAGAATGATTCGATTCTGCATTCTGCATTGTTTGGCCAATGTGTTTTGGTTTTATAACTAAAACAGTTGCTCAAGAAAAACAGGAATTTACAAAATTTACTAAATAAAATGTATACGTATTGAAATGGTTACTTTGAAATTGTGTAAATAAGGATATACAGAACATCGTAATACTACACACTTAGAAAAAATCGTGTAAATTTACGTATTTATGGATACATATAAAACGAGTGTCGTAATTCACTTCAACTTACAATACAAAGCATGTAAAGATTATATCATTAACTTCTCATATGATTTAGCTGAAGTTTACACCGATACAGACACATACATTATTTTTACATATTAATAGAAGTAATATTGTGCTATCGTCGAAGAATTCACGGCATGTTTGAACTTACGTCAAGCGTAATTTTACTTCTTTCCTAAGAGTGTAATATCCAATTTATAGGAACTCACTTTGAAGAAATCCTGTGATTTTACATCTTATTAAATGCACATAAAAGGAACGACGCAGTTCACGCAAATTTACGTGAAAGAACATTAAATATTGTGTCTTAAATTCCATGACATGAAATCCATTGAAATTAAAAAAATGAATACTGATTACGACCAGCGCGACTTGGACCGAGAATCGTTAGATTACCAAGATAATTCTGTTAAGCACACATATGCTTTCCTGGTGAAAGGTGCATTTAAATGCATACAGTCGCACCTGCTAGCAAAATGCAAGTTACAGTTGAAACCAGTAAAAATAATGCCAATCCAACATTAAGTCATTACAAACGAATTTTTTCGTCATTTGACAAATTAGGTCGTTATGAATTACATCGTATGAGGAATTAAGTCACCTGTAAACTTGGATTTTTTGAAGGCTCTAGTGAAGGTACACAGTTCAAAGAAATCTAGTGATTCTACATCTTATAGGATGCACATAAATGGAGCGTCGTATTTCACACAAATTTATATTCAAGAACATGTAAAATTGTGTGATTTGAAAATTACTTGGGTTGAAATCAAATTAAATAAAAAACAACAGGTCGATAGCAACAGCGCGGCTTGAACCGAGAAACATTAGATCTCAAAGCAAGTCAATTATTCGTCTGAACCACAGAAACCGATATTTGCTTGATGAATAAATGATACATACACTGTCCGAAAAAGTATTGTGATTTTACTGCTCATAAAATGCACATGAATGGAGTGTCGTATTTCACACAAATTTATGTTCGAAAACATGTAAAATTGTGTGATTAGAAAATTACCTGGCTTGAAACAAAATGAAATAAAAAACAAAAGATCGATTGCCACAGCGTTACTTTAACCGAGAAACTTTAGATCACAAAGCACGCCAGATAATCGCCTGAGCTACAGAAGCACATATCTACTTAAAGAATAAATGATACATTTAAATCCATACAGCGGCACTTGGTAACCGAGTGAAAATTACACTCAAAGCCTGTAAAATTCTGTACGAATGGAATATTGCATCATTTGACAAGTTAAGTAGCTATGTATTGCATCGTTTGTAGAATTATGTCACCTGTAAAATTTAAAACTTTTTTCTGTGTATAAATCCATATAGCGGGGCTGTAAATGTAAAATTACATTCAAAACCTGTAAAATTCTGTACGAGTGGAAAATTACGTCATTTGAATAGTTAAGTATTTATGAATTCTATCGTTTGTAGAATTATGTCACCTATAAAATTCTATTTTTTTTTCAGTGTAGTTTTGACAAGCAATCGATCGATGCTCTATTGGTAGTTTCGCTATCGAGACCTTCACTATTCGACCTTTGTTGATACTAAGTACTCCGTCAAATTTAAGTTAGAATTTAGAATTAGACATTTCAAAATCAAACTCATCGTCAAGTCTAGAACTACACTCTTAGAAAAAAAATGAAATTTACGCTTGACGAAAATTCAAGCATACCGTAATAGCTTCAGTGATGACACAATATTACATCTACTGACATGTAAACATGAATTTTGCGTCTGTATCAATGTAAACATCAGCTATATTAACTGTGAAGTTAATGATATGATTCATCTTTACATACTTTGAATTGCGAATGTAAGTGAATCGACACCCGCTTTTATGTGCATCCATTAGGATGTAAATTTTTCTAAGTGTTTAGGTCGCAGATTTCAGCTCCGGGAGAACTAAAAATTTTGCCCGTTGGAAACAATGTTTTTCCTCAGTATGCGATAGTACTCTGGCTTCTGGTGCCTGAATAGAAACGATAATAATACCCTTACGGAATGGACAAAGCCAAAAGGAAACTCAACCCCGAACACTTCGAGTATTTGCTTGTCGGTAAAGCAAGAGGATGTATTAAGAATGTTTGATTATGTAAACATACAGCGTAAGGATGTATGGCATGTATATACAGCGAAGTAGAAGAATGGAAGTAGTTGATTATGTAGTTCTTGATATCTAGAAAACATGGTGATGATTTATAGATTTGCTCTATTATGCATAGATGTAAATCTTTTATAGATTATATATTGGTATGTTTTACAAAGAAAAAGTGTAATTGTAACACAACCTCTTCACAGGGCTCGATAGGTGATATATTTGCAAAATCAGGCTATTCACTAAGATATAATTCATGCAATTATTAAAACTTAGGAGGCAAAGATCTTTTAAGTTACGGCATATTGAACTTGAAACAATTTCTACGACTGATTGGGAACTTTCATCGTACCCGCTATTTTCACCAGATCTGGCACCTTCTTTTTGATAAGACACGCACTAGGTCCCTTTTTTAAAATTTACGAGGATGTACAAAAATGATGCGATGAACGAATGTCAAAAAAGTGAAGATTACCTTTGACATGGTATCTATCAATTGCCAAAGAGATGAACAAAATGTGTTGGAAGCGAGAGCTAATGCTTTGAACATAAAATATTTCGCCATCGTTTTTGAATATTGGATTATTTTTGAATAAATGTTGACATTTTAAACTTCTGATATTAGTACTAGTGATCGTGAATATTTCATAAGAAATCCGGTATGACAACCTTGTAGTTATTTATTAAAAGATGCCTTTGTGGTCAAAAGTTTTCTTTTTTGAACAGTTATTTTTCGGTACTGGTTAATGTTTGACAGGATTTTCTATAATTTGAAGGGTAACTATAGTGTTAACATATTAAACAAATATTTTTACGTCAAGTATCATTTCACATTGAAAACAATCGGAAATGGAAACGGCTACCCTACACTGAAAGAACGAAAAAGCTTTAAATAAAATATTACCAAATGAATTTGTATGCTTAGCCCAACTAGTACAGATAGTTCGCTTCCATATCTCGTGCGAGACATTTGACACAACAAAACACTTACGGTCGGGACGTCAGAAACAAATAACAATATAGTGTTGTGAAACAACGAAATAAGCAAACCTAGCGATCAAAAGGCGCGCATAATTTTAACCGCTTGAGTTGCACGAATCGTCGCACAAAGCATAACAGGCAAAACCGACACATCGAAAGCAGAAATATTTTCAGTGATTGAGCGCAGTGGGCTTACCACCCGTTTTGAATGTTTTAAAAAAGAGGCTGTTATTGATTTGACTCGTAATGGATTTGTGAATATTTCCTAAATTATTCTTTATTGTTATAACCGGGTCTAAATAAGTCTTTTAAACTTAACTCTTTATTGTTATTGATTAGTATTACATTAGAATTAGAACTAGTATTTATAGTTAACTAACATGAGGTTACATGTAGATGTATTGACTAACACGCTAATAATGTATATGCCTGAGTTTAGTAGCAAGCTCCTTCTAAAGAACGATTGAAAACAAGAAAAAATTCAAGTACTTTTGGTATCTTTACCAATACCAAATAGTAATTCATCGCAAGAAACAGCGCAGTCGAATTTTATTATCGATTGAAAAACTATTGAAATAAAGAATTACTGGACATTCACCAGACAACGAAATGTTTCAAATAAGTACATTTCCCATAAACGTATATACTTTTGAATTGTGATTCTGGTACCAGGTTATATGAGTATTATATGATTCAATGTTCTAAATGAACGATAATACCTGGCTTGTATTCATTTCATTCAGTAGCCTGTCTACCATCAATACATTGAGCTAAACATAGTTGGACATTACTAGCAATATAAACGCCCGTTATTTTAGAAAATGAACGCAATACGCATTTAATTCATTATTTCAACACCAAAGCCATTGTTGCAAGAATTCGTGTCATTATTTTATATGTAATTTTTGCTCACGATAAAACGCCACCGAACCCACAGTGTATGTCTCACACCATTATCATACGGAAAAGCAGCGTGCAAGCAATACAGAAAATGATAGAAAGCTCATGAAATTTAATTGAAACTTTTTCTAATTTATGTTATTTCGGCTAAAGTTTGATAATTTTGAGTTGCTTTTCAGATTCTTTGAGATATTTTGCTTCACTTCAAAAATCAAAATGGTAAGTTCAATTGTATTGGTTTTCTTTGACAATCATTACTCTATGTATATATATCGTTTAAAAAAATTATGCTTCTGACAAAGATGTTTCCTGCTAATCATTATTGTTTGAATATTGTACTATATTTTCGAAATGACCATTACATATAGACGTCTGAACAGCTATAATAATTTTATATTGTTATAATTATATTGTATGCTTTCAATATTTTATTGAACAACTGGAAGTCTCAATCTAATATTTGGAAGCAACCACAAACATTAAAATTTGATTTCAAATCAATGACCGTAAGTCAAAGTCCTGGCATTACATTACTTTTGTGGAATTTGGCCTTTCTGTTTCAACAGACTTCGCAGCCGATTCTTAGCGTACAGAATCATTGCATGACTAGTACTATGGATCCTACTTACACTAAGAATCTTTCCAAGTCGGGGCTCGAACATACGACAACTGGCTTGTAAGACCAGCGCCCTATGCATTGAACCACCAACCCGGGCCACGGGGATCAATGACCGTGTTCTCCATTTTTTTTTTATTTTCAGTGTTACACTTATAATTTCAGTTGTTTTAGTGTACGTGATAAATTCGAAAAAAAAGTACTGTTACTCTCATCACGACACATTTGCTTCTATTTAAACTTGTCAAAATCTCATGTCAACTGGCTCGTCGGAATATGATTTAACATTTTGTAAGCCATTGAGAAAAAGGGATATTATTTGGCTCAAGTGGTAAGAGTCAGTTATACAACCACATGACACTGAATTTCTAACATTTATGAGCAATTCCAGAAATAAAGAGCAGATAAACTGGCAGGATCGACTTTCTCCAAATCGGATGAAACAATGTACACCTCTTCAGTATGGCAATCTCTTCCTCCTGATAAAGGAACCTTTTCGACTCAATATTAATTTTTAGAATGTCGAAATTTAAAACCGTAACTAACCACTTCAAACATCGTTTTCCGTCATCTACTAATCAATCCTTTTCCGAAAATACCCACATTGTAAAGGTTTTTAAGGAATATCGACAAACCGGAAGTCGTCATCTTGGATTTTCGAACCATTTCAAACATCGTCTTCCGTCATCTACTCATCAATTCCGGTTCGAAAATGCTCACATTGTAAGGGTTTTTAGGAATATTGATAAACCGGAAGTCGCCATCTTGGATTTCCGAACCACTTTAAACATCGTTTACCGTCAACTTCTCATCAATTCCGGTTCGAAAATATCCACATTGTAAGGATGTTTAAGGAATATCGACAAACCGGAAGTCGCCATCTTGGATTTCCGAACCACTTTAAACATCGTTTATCGTCAACTTCTCAACAATTCCGGTTCGAAAATACCCACATTGTAAGGATGTTTAAGGAATATCGACAAACCGGAAGTCGCCATCTTGGATTTCCGAACCACTTTAAACATCGTTTACCGTCAACTACTCATCAATTCCGGTTCGAAAATACCCACATTGTAAGGATGTTTAAGGAATATCGACAAACCGGAAGTCGCCATCTTGGATTTCCGAACCACTTTAAACATCGTTTACCGTCAACTACTCATCAATTCCGGTTCGAAAATACCCACATTGTAAGGATGTTTAAGGAATATCGATAAACCGGAAGTCGCCATGTAGGATTTTGAACCGACCCCAAAACTTCATTTTCTTGCACCCACTTATCACATCCGTTCCGAAAATGGCCATATGATTGGGGGTTTCCACATTTATAACACAAAACTTTTTTTACGAACCAAATCCCAAATAACGTAAACTTTTTTTAACGAACTACCTCCATTTACGAACCCCGGTTTAGTTCGTAAATGGATGTTTCGGTGTATACCATAGACGGCTAATGATCTCATTCGAAAAATCATGTCATAGAACGGAGAGGTTCTTCAGATTCAAAAAGACGTCTTTCCCTATATCCTGAAAAACTTACGTTTGTTACGCACACTTTTTAGTAAAACTACTCCTTTCGCGTGGATTTTGGTCAGGGCACAATGGTCCCATGTAAATCTTTATCTACTTACGACAATCATCTGGCTACATTTCATTATTGTCTCTGCATGAAACAATCATCTAATTCCATGAACAAGGAAACGTTTATATTCAAGTAGAATAAACGTTTTGTTACGCTAGCCCCAAACAACCCCACTTTTTCTAAGACAGAACTAAAACGCCGGTCAATTTGTTCCCGATCTGATAGACAGATTAGGTCGCTTATTAAAAATCCCTCTAGCGTTCAATAGAGACATCCTTCAGATGTGATTTGTTAGAATTTCATAACATATCGTTCAATTAATTGGAATATGAAAAAAAACTACTGTGCAAGTAACGGGCTCTGCTCTATGTAAATCAACCAATATTGACAGGTACGCTGAATTTAAACGTAGCAACACTTCTCTTTGGTCTTGAGAATGAGACTGATGGTCTAAGATTTGTCTTCAAAGTTCAAATGTGGAAAAAATTGTAAGTAAAATCCATGCTCTGTTTTCTAGCAACTGATCAAATGCACCGTGTCACAGGTCGATCGTTACGATGACTAGAATTGAATGAATTTGAATTCAAATTGCTATCGCATACACCTTTTTCACCAGATTTAGCTCGCAGTGACTGCTTTCTGTCCTTAGAATGAAAAAAGAGGCTCGCTGGTAGGACATTTGTATCGAATGATAAGCTGAGACTGAAACGTTTCTTGAGGCCAAGGAGAAATCGAGTTGAAAAGCCGTTGGGAGTAATTTCGGAACATTGAATTTTGTAACTGGGAAGAGCGTAGGGAATGCAACACCGGATCAGTAGTCAAAACTGTAAATGTTGGAGCTTCAAGCTACAATAGTATATATTTCAAATAAACAATTCAAGCTAGTACAATTTTAATTACTTACGATTTTAGTGAACGTATTCCAAAAGAATGTAAGAATCTTATCGAGTTTTAACTATTTTTATCGATAGCTATAAGTGTTTCATATTAGTTATAAGTTCAATATTTTAGTTATAACAAATTACTCACGGTATAATATTCTTTATATATTTTTATACACTAAATTCGATAGTTTTAAGTAGGATAATTTAATTGAGAAAATAGCAAAATACACCTTTTTATATAAAGCACATTGTGATGCAGAAAACGACGTTATAGAAATGACTTGCTGTCTTCCTTTGTCTTTGACAATCATTCTTGTATGACTCCATCGCGCGTCGATGACAATTTAGTCGATCGATCAGCAGCGCCGCTGCAGCGAGGGGTGTTGTCGGCACATACCCCCTCCCGTAAACCTAGTTGAAGTCCTGGGTCATCTGGAAGCTTCGTAGGTTTACCACCCTTATCGACGTTCAACACCGCCAACTTAATCACAGACCGACGTATGGTACCATTCGCTGTACGCACCAGTGCTTGGCGTACTCTTCCGTCACGACCAACAACCGTTTCTATGACACGTCCTCGAATCCACTGATTGCGTTTAGCTCCGTTCACGACCAGTACCAGATCATCTTTCTCGAGCTCCTTGGTTTCTTCAAACCATTTGCTCCGACGTGTTATGACCGGCAGATATTCTTTTATCCATCTCTTCCAAAATTCACTAACGATATGCTGTGCCATGTTCCAGCTATTGCGAAGTGTAGCGTGTTCTGATACGGTAGCTGGCTCGATCTTGTTACCCGTTGAGCTGCCCAAGAGGAAGTGGTTTGGCGTCAATGATTCTTGGTCCGCGTGCTCCAACGGTATATACGTTAACGGTCGTGAATTGACTAGCGCTTCCGCTTCGTAGATTATAGTCTCTAATGTTTCATCGCTGGGTTTACGAGGATGGTCTAGTGATGAACCTATTGCTGTCTTTACAGATCTGACGAGCCGCTCCCACGCTCCGCCCATGTGTGGGGTCGCGGGCGGGATAAACTTCCATTTGGTGTGGGAGTTGGTGAAGGTAGTTGCAAGTGTTTCGTTTCTACGCGTGATTTCCTCCTGAAGCTGTCGGTTTGCTCCTTGAAAACAGGTGGCGTTATCCGAGTAAATGACCGCCGGTGAACCGCGTCGAGATACGAATCTCCGAACAGCCATAACACATGAATCTGTTGATAAGCTATGCACTACCTCCATATGGACCGCTCGAATGGAAAGACATGTAAAAAGTGCAATCCATCTTTTAGCCTGACTGCGCCCGACTTTGGCAAATACCGGCCCAAAGTAGTCTAATCCGACGTACGTGAAAGGGCGTACGAATGGCGTTAGCCTCTCTTCTGGAAGCAACCCCATTACCGGCGGTTGAGGAGTAGCATTGAAGACTCGACACCAAGCGCAGTTTTTGTGGATCTTTCGTATCAACGATCTTAATCTTGCCACCTCATAGCGTTGTCGTATCTCATTACATACTGTTTCGTGGTTTGCATGACGAAATTTATGGTGATACCATTCCAGGATAAGAATCGTCACGGGATGTTCTTTTGGAAGAATTACCGGATATCTAGCTTCGAAGGGTAAGAAATATGCTGCCCCAATACGACCTCGCATACGTAATATTCCGCAGCCGTCCATGTATGGCCAGGTTTTGTAGATACTACTGGATTTGGAAACGGGTGGATGTTTGACTTCTGCAGGACCCATCGTTTTTTGCAGTATCGAAACCTCTTGTGGAAAGCATTCCGCCTGAGCCAGTTTCCATAGAAGAACTTCTGCGCGTGCCAGCTCATCTTGAGTGAGCAATTCACGTCGAAACTGTTGCCCGATATTCTTGCGGCGGGCATTATCGATGAAACGGATGACGTATGAGATTGTACGATGAAGTCTTGTCCATTTACTGAATCGAGAATATTCAACAAGCGGAGCAATTTGACTGTGCAGATGAACTATTCGAACTTCTTCGTGAGCTGTTGCTATAACGGGTTGTTCTGGCCATGAAACTTCAGCTAATCGCAGAAACGGTGGTCCTTTCAACCACGTACAATCAGGACTGAGATTAGGGTCTCGTTTCCATTTCGTCGCATAATCCGCGACATTGTGCTTAGACGGTACCCATCTCCATTCGTGTTGATCACTCAAAGTTAAGATTTCACCAACTCGAACCGATACAAACTTTGTAAACCTCCGATGATCTGAACGGATCCATCCCAATACTGTTGTCGAGTCGCTCCAAAAGACACGTTGTGATACCGGAAGTGTATGGTATTCAATAATTGCTGTAGCGAATCGTACTCCGAGAACCGCTGCTTTCAATTCAAGTCTTGGAGTTGATAAAGTTTTTACTGGTGCGACTTTACTTTTGGCTCCTACTAATATTACTCGGATGTCATTGATATACTCGAGTCGGAAATACACCGCGCATGAATAGGCGATGTCACTAGCATCAACAAAGGCCTGTACTTGGACAGCATTATCGTTAGCCGGGAATGAAGAGAAATAGCACCTAGGGATTTTTAGTTCATGCAGCCTCGGGAATAGTGCAACCCATCTGCGCCACTTTTGGTAGAGTTCATTATTGATTCGCTCATCCCAACTAATGCCAGAAGTCCAGGTAGCCTGGATAATTACTTTGCCGTGGATAAGGAAGTGTGAAATAAGTCCGAGGGGGTCGAAGAGACTCATCACGACCTTAAGAATTTCTCGCTTTGTCGGAACGTACATCTCGTCGACAATTCGACTGATATCGGCCCGTAGATTAAACGAATAGGAAAAGTTATCGTCTGCAGGGTCCCAAGACATTCCGAGCACGGATTCGGACGATCCGTTTCTCTCCAGCATCAAACTCTTAGGCTTATCTGGACAGCTATCTCCTATTTCTCGCAGAAGCTCCTCAGAATTAGAGCGAAAACGACGCATCTCAAAACCGCCCATCGCGTGTATATTTTTAACATCTTTCACAACGTCGATAGCTTCCTTGACCGTTGTAAAGCTGTCGAGATAGTCGTCCACATAATGGTTTTCCACAATCGCTGTCACGGCACGTGGAAAAGCTTCTGCACACTCTAACGCGTTGAGATTTTTTATGTATTGTGCAGAAGCGGGCGAGCAAGTGGCACCAAATGTGGCGACGTCCATAACGTACACCTCGATTGACTCCGATGGACTGTTTCGCCACAGAAAACACTGTGCCATACGATCTTCTTCACGAATCGAGAGCTGGTGAAACATCTCTTTGATGTCACCGCACACTGCCACAGGAAATTGACGAAAGCGACTAAGAACTGCTGGTAAAGGTGCCAATAAGTCGGGTCCCTTCAGGAGCTTAGAGTTAAAAGAAACTCCGTCGACGGTTGCAGCAGCATCCCAAACAAGCCTTATTTTGTTTGGTTTCTTGGGGTGCACGACCACGCCAAGTGGTAAAAACCATGTGCGTTTACGATCGAAATGTTTTAGCTCCGCTTCGGTTGCCTTGTGTGCGTAACCCTTCAGCAAATATTCTTTTAATAGCTCGCGAACTCGTTCTCGCAATGGTGGATCCTTTGCGAGTTTCCTCTCCAAAGATTGTAGTCGCTTGACTGCCATCGGGTGACTATCCGGAAAGCTCGGACAGTCCTCACGCCATAGTAGTCCGGTTTCGAATCCGCGATCCGTTCTGCGCGTAGTTTGTTTCATGATTTCAATGGCTCGGATTTCGTCGTCCGACTTTAAAATCTCACCTGTACTCCCGAGTATTCCCGCATCTTCGAGAGTGAAGTAGTCTCGCAATTGATTATCTAACTGACGGTCTGCATCGTCAGCAGTGGCTACGTGAAAGTGTAGAACCGGTCCATGTTTCGATGAACTTGGAATACAGCCGTAAATACTCCACCCCAATCGACATTTTGCTGCTATTGGATCCATCGGTCCGCCTTCGCGTGCTTTTAATGGAACAGTGAGGCGAAGATTATCCAACCCGATTAGTAGTTTAGGCTGGGTTAGATCATAATCATTCAATGGAAGACCGCGCAAATGAGGGTAGATACTACAAAGCTTACCATACTTCAATCTTTGAGTAGGTAAAAGCAAAGAACTAACCGTTCTGACTTCACACAATTTGTAGCGGGTCGGACTACCTTCTCCAGATATGTCCAATTGTATTCGTTGAGACTGTCGTTCCTCACGAGAAACTTTCCCTGTCCACCGTAGCGTCAACGGTTCAATCGGACCAGACACGCCCAAACGATTGACCACAGTCTCTTCTATAAGTGTGGTAGAAGATCCTTCATCTACAAAAGCAAAAACCGTTTCTTTTCGCGACCCTGCATGAAGTACTACCGGAAGTACTCGGAACATAGGAACAAGACATTTTCCTTGAGTAGGGTGACCGACGGAGATATTAATGGAAGACGAAGTGGAATCGGAATGCAGTAATGTATGGTGTTTTTGCCTGCAAGATTTGATTCCACAGCCTTGCCAAGACTTGCATGGCCATTTTCCGTGGTTATTCAGGCATGTACGACACAGTTTTTTATTGTTAACCTCTTTCCACCGATCGTCGATATTTAGTGATTTAAATTTATAACAATCAGCAACACTATGTCCTTCACGTTCACATGTTGCGCAGACCTTACCTTGGTTTTTTAGATTCGGAGACGAATTAGAAACAGTAGATGTAGAAGTAGTTCCAGAAGAATGAATATGAACACCCTTTTCCTTGTGTCCCCGATGATCGCTTTTGTGATTCCTACTTGTACTGGGCAGCTCGAAGGATACTTGACTGGCCGCATACACTAGTGTTGACATGAAATCCCCAAACGATTCTAGTGTTGCCTGCGGTCGCTTGCTTTTGTATACAGCCCACTCCATTTTCAGTGTACCAGGAAGTTTATCTGCTAACTCCTGCATCAGTACCGGGTTGGACAAATGCACGATTTCATTTGCTGATTTCAAATGGTCGACGAGGTTTTGTACTGTTAATCCAAATTCAATTACGGTCTCAAGTCGATCGTGCCTTGGTGCGGGAGCGCGATGGACTTTCTCGATTAGTGCGCGTATCAGTAACTCTGGTCGGCCATATAGTGTGCGAAGAGTACTGATGACTTGCGGGACGCTGGAGGGAAGTAGAAGTCGACTCCGCACTGCTTCGAGAGCATGCCCCTTCAAACTCCGCTGTAGGCGCATTAGATTTTCAGCGTCGGTGTAGCCGCAAGCAGCGGTAGACTGTTCAAAGCTACAGATGAAAATCGGCCAGTCTTCGGGGTTCCCCGAGAATTGGGGCAACTCTTTTCCCATTACTTGCCTGGCTGCCATTTGATTCGCACCGAGTGCCATATGCATAACTGGTTCTGAGCGGTGAATACTCGGTTGACCAGTGCGACGTGCTGTATAGTCCGAAGTAGCTTCCCCTTCATAGACCTGCTGCGGTGTATGTGCAATCCGTTGTTGCTTGTTCTTGTTTTGAAACTGCCGCAAATCTGATCCTGACCTACGGAAATCTTGTGATTGGTTTTCGCCGGGTAACGGTAAACCAGATTCGTATAGCGACTCAGCTTCTCCGGGTGGTTCGGGAGAACATTGTTGTAGCCACATATCCACTTGCTGATTAGAATCTTGTATAGATTCGTCTCTACTATCGCATTTACTCATCTGTCGAACAATGGTGCTTTTCTTTTCTAGAGACTCCTTTCGAATCATCTCCTGACGCTTCTGAAATTCTTTTTCGTCGAGTAATTTTCGCTCACGCAGCTTTGCTTCCTCCTCTAATAATGCTTTTTTCTCCTGCAAGCGGCGTTCTTTTTCAGCTATCTCTTTCTTCCTAATTGCTTCTTCCGCCTTAAGTTCCTGCTCTCTTAATAACTGTTCTTCCTCCACAAGCTTCATCTCAGCCTCCAAGCGAGCTGCGTGGGTACTTGATGTAGTACTTTGTGCACCCTTTGAATTTCGTGATGCCAATTCGGTGACCTTGTTGACGTGTCTCAAACTTGATCTAGTTGTGGTCGATCGAAGAGATCTTACGTCTGACCGTGGTGGTTTTAATTTGTGATCACATGACGATTCACGACAATTACGCTTCGATGTGCACTCTTTGCAGACATAGGATCGATTTTTCACCGATTCGTCTACGCCTGCACAGAGGAAATGTTCCCACATTTTGCACTGGTCACATGCTACCCATTTCTCATCGTCGGTATCTGGCCTTGTACAGGATTTACAGCTGTATCCCGGAGCTGTTCGATGTTCTTCCATCTCGAACCTCGTTAAAATCCTTGAAGATTTTTATTAACGTGAGGTTATGTCACCAAATCTTGAGAGCAAACAATGTTTTACCGTTGATGTAAGCTTCAAGCTACAATAGTATATATTTCAAATAAACAATTCAAGCTAGTACAATTTTAATTACTTACGATTTTAGTGAACGTATTCCAAAAGAATGTAAGAATCTTATCGAGTTTTAACTATTTTTATCGATAGCTATAAGTGTTTCATATTAGTTATAAGTTCAATATTTTAGTTATAACAAATTACTCACGGTATAATATTCTTTATATATTTTTATACACTAAATTCGATAGTTTTAAGTAGGATAATTTAATTGAGAAAATAGCAAAATACACCTTTTTATATAAAGCACATTGTGATGCAGAAAACGACGTTATAGAAATGACTTGCTGTCTTCCTTTGTCTTTGACAATCATTCTTGTATGACTCCATCGCGCGTCGATGACAATTTAGTCGATCGATCAGCAGCGCCGCTGCAGCGAGGGGTGTTGTCGGCACAAACATTAAGTCCGTGAATTTCTTTAACTCTGCATATTTTGAGTTTTTGTCATAAACTGTTGAGTTCGTTTTTAATCTTAAAACGAATATTTTCTAATGACTTCATTGGAATCGAAATTCAAAAAACCGTATCAGTAACGCTTCGTTATTCATTGACTCCCGAGGGGACCATTTCTCATCTTTCTACGACCTTTGAAGTAGAGATTAGATTAGATTTGAGCGTCTGGAAAGTTCCTAAAATTTTCATCCAATTCAGAGAGGAAAATCTAATTTGAATTTACAACGGAAATTACCATAGACTTTATCCATCAAACCGGGGACCAACTTTGATACTGGCTGTAATCGGTTCGTTTAGGAACTACCGACGAGTTCGGTTCAATGCCCGGTGGCTGTGGTTGAAAGAGAAAAAAAAAACGCGCCACTCGCCAATAAAGCAGACACTGCCGGAGGAACAGTGATCCTGCTGTCAGGCACCACTACACGCCAAGTATTCAGCTTATGTTGCCGTAAGGCTTCATGTATCATTTCTCACACACAGAACATACAATTCATTCTCGTTGGATGCTGAAAACCTCGGTACATTACCGAAAACATGCAACACCACCATGCTGGGAAAATCGATTAAGCCCTGCCGTTAGGATTTTTACTGCTACGACATTGCGACGGCGGTCGTTTATTTAGTTCGGGTGAATCAAAACGGTATACCGCTGAGAAGTTACATTTTGCTACCCAACTGGCCTGGTCGTAGCAGTGGTAATTACTTAGATTTTCATTTCATGGGAAGTGTGGCCTTGGGTAGAGGAAATAATGAAAAATTGAATGTAAATGATGTTGATTTTGACTAATGATATTCGTTTTTGAAAGTGCGATAGAGTTTCGCAATACTAATCGAGACACGAACTAACGGGGAATTCAAAGCTCATGTTGCAGGACATGCTTGGTGTCAGTACAATTCCTTCTCAAATCAGATTTGGCAATGGTTTTCTCAAATCAGATTTGGCAATGGTTTCACCTTGACCCTTCCGGTAAGCAACGAAAATTGATATTTGTTAATTATAGATCATTATGAGAGCAGATCGACAGCAAGCAGCAAGATGTAGGTCGGAAGATACCACAGAACATGTATGAGAATGCCAGAAGTTGTTTTTAGTTGTTAAACGAATCCTACCACTTCGAGCTTCGAGTTATAAATACGTACAACATGTTCAGTGTGGGCGAATGTGGCTGCAATCGATGCCACGGTATTCCACCGGCGGCTGGCAGACCTCAGTAGAGTATGTACTTATGGTGTAAGAAAATACGAATGTGCAGTGGCTTATGAATTACGGTTTTGTTTGTTTGAGATTTTGGTACTGACTGCAAATAGCTACAGTATTACGCAATATCCACGAAAATTGCAACCCGCGCAGGAACAGTATTTTTACCAATCAGAGTAGTATTATTATTAGTACATAACAGTTTCATTACATGATGTTCACTCACAACTCTGCCCTTTATTATGGTGTTATTTTTGTAAATTATTCTGAATCATAAGCTAGATGATAGAATATTTGTTATTCATGTTTTTTATTATGATCATACGATTAACGCAAAATTGGAAAGTTCAACGAATGAGTATTGCTAATTCAATACCTTCGTTTGTCGATTTGGGACGAGACACAACACATCCACAAAGGGCATTAGTTACATACCAGAACCAGGAGGAAACATTGCAGTGTAAAAAAAAATCTACTCAAGTAGAACGGCTGTTTTACACAGCCTACCCATTGTAGAAGTGATTTGCAAACCAATAGCAAATTTCATTACTAAAACCAAACTTCTGGTTAAAATAAACATTATATAGTTTGAAATAAGCTTTTTTTAATATAATTAAAGTAGTCAATAATCCACCTACAAGTGATTAAAAATAATATATTTTGCATACAATAGTAGATAGAGAATTTATGTCGTTAAAAAAAATATAGATCATGTGCAAATAAGAAAGCATGCCGAAGACATGAACACTTTAAAATGCATTGGTGTCGAAATATGATGCATTGTTTATTGGGGACCCCCAAAATAAAGTTTTCCCATCATAACATTTTTCAATGAATTTTTTGAACTTCCGAATTATATTTAAAAATATAATTTTTAAATATCATTATACATGTTTTTGTCAAAGGTTTCATCAAAGTAGTCGTTAATCTACGTACACCTTAAGGGGCAATTTACAATCTTATAAAAATGACCATTGTTGCAAAACGCAAACGTAGTTTTCGTCGCAGTCGTTGAGCGAAAATTCAAAAGATAAATATCATTTTGTTTGGAACATTTTTTTAAACAAACTGATATTTTAATGAAATACATACAAACCAGGGGTGGAAATTAGCAATTTTTTTAATTCACAGTAAATAAAAATATTCAGCATTATCTTTTCATATTACATATTTATTGTAGATTTTATAATAAATTTTGAAACAAATTTTTGATAAGATAAATTTTGGTTTTACTTAGAATTCAAAAATGTCTTCATCGTTATCAGTATTACTGTCTGATTCGGAATCAACATTTCAACAGAGATAGGCTCGTTTTAATGCTACTCTGTGTTCATTAAACAAGTTTGAAGTTCAAATGCCTGTCACTCCGGTGATATAATGGTATAAGTGATGTAAACGTCAAAGCTGAATATCAATTTTATCGGATATGGATTATCCGATATAAATAATTTTGGGCTCGTTGGGTGAGTTTATTTCGTCGGTCTCATCGAAATTCCATGCGTTGTGATGTATTTGAAATTTATTCAGCAATACCGTCGTAGTGGAGTAATATCATCAATAAATCAGCTAATACATGCTGCGATGAATAATAATTATAATAATCCGAAAAATATGTCCAATCTTTATGCGTGCCATGCAGCTGACTAATATTACCCTATTTAGCTTGAATATCGTACACAGAAGTAACAGGAGTGCAGGATTTTGCTACACCAATTCAAACGCACCATTTAAACTTTGAATCTAAGTTCGTGAAAATCGATCGATACCAGTTCCATTTTGAAGGTATAGATCACTATAATTTCATTTTTTTACATCTTGATTCAAATGAGCGACAACAACCAAAAAGTTCTCTGCGGTCTAATACACATAACATATTCAAGTTAACATGAATAGACATGAATGAAACATTAATTTTTAAAGCTTTTTTCAAAAAAAAACCCTGTGTCTGATACTGTTTGAAACATAGCAGATTTCAAAAAGTAATTGAGCGTTATATGAATAGCTAATAAGTGCAACTTATCGTTGAAACCCTTCAAGTTTTTTCATATCGTTTATATATACCCCGCTTTAACCTAATTTTGGTCGTTCGTCGTATCGGCCCCTTTAAGTAGTTTTGAATACGAAAACCGAATTTAGTAGTTTGAATACGAAAACCGAATTTATTTTCGCAAAAACAAAGAAGGCTTCACTTGATCTCGATTACTGTGAATTTCACACAGCGAAAAGTGCACAAATCAAATCAAACAGTTCTAGATTTGCACTATACAGAGGATATTTACCTTCGATTTGCGAGCAAGAAATCCTAATAGTTCTTAAGAAAACGTTCAGAACGGCTGATTTTGTGTGATGCTCTCCATCGTTGTCACTTTTCGTTGTTTTTTCACAGTGCAAACAACTGGCAGCTGTGACGTAATCGCTCTTGTCGGAAGCGAAATTAGCTTTGCAAACGACCCAAAATACATCTGCTCGCAGTGGCGATAGAATCCAAACTGATCCAATTTTTGTTAAGAGGTTTCTTTTTACGTGATGTCGTTTGTAGCATTTTCACTTATGGGCGGTCCTAACAGCAAAAAAAGCAGGATATAGAATTTTAATTTCGGTTATTTCATTTCGGATTTGCATTTCATTGAAAAAAACTATCAGGATGCTGTAGGGATTCATTCCTGCCTTTCAGAAGGACCAAATTGTGGAACTCACTACGATATTAAACACTGTTCGGAACATTTTTTCTCGAACGTATTTGTTGTACAGCAGCAGATATTTTGTTCTCTTCCTCAGAACGCGTTCTGATTGGCTGGTGTTGACATGAGTCAAATGAGACAGGTTTTTCAATAGTGTACTATTGAAATACTCCAATGCTTTTGCTACAAACGTTTAAGTTGAAAAATAAATCTTTTCACAGATTCCTGAGCTATGAGCTTTCAAGATACGAGAAAGGAAAACGCGCCTTATGAATTATCCTCTTTGATACTCGTTTATACTAAACATTTCAGAAAAGTTTACTTCTGAATTATTTGAGATTATGTCACACAATTGAAAATTTTATCATAAAATTGTGATCATATTTCCGATGGCATGTAGCAAAAATTATGTTGATTTGTTAGATACAACAACAAATATTCACGATCAAAAACTTATCACTCTCTCAGAGGGTAAATTTTGAAAAGGCACCCCATAGTAAAGTAAGTCGTATTCACGACAAAATACCTCAGCTGATCGAACGATTTTCTTGGATGAAGACATTGTTTGGGTGTGGGTACGAGTGAAGCGTTCCTGGTTGAGAAACAGTACCGGTTTCGTTCAGCGCTCTGTCAAACACTGTCTCAAAGCGAGGATTCGATTTCTGAGGAGCGATTGTTCACGCAGAGTTTGGTCTACCAACGTAACCGATGATTCATCCGAAAACTTCCTGGTGTTTAGGCCTTAAGATCTACCAGTGTAACAAAGTGCATTAACGAACTTATCGTTCTCGATCTGCTGAATGCTCGACGACTGGGAACCCACCTGGAACAGCTATAAATAGACAAGTAAGAAATGTGTTACTCTAAAAGTATGAACCACAAACAAAATTAGCCGTATTAGCCGTTGTAGTCCTTGCTGTGACACAGTGTATACCCTGAGGACAATACTCCAAGTAGTTCTTGGATTTTGGAACATTTCTTGAGCATTTCCATAGTCTCAAAACATACTCAGAAGGTCCTCAGGCGAGAAAGCATAGGACGTAGTAGGATTCTTCATGTTATTTGCAATAAAATCAAATGAAATTGGAAGAACCTTTTTTTAATAACGCGATATTTTATTTAATTTACGCACCCCCGGATATCTAAATATCCGCGGCTACATCAAGGAGAAGAGTAACTGTGGGCAAAATTATAACTCTTCAAAATCATATCATGTTTAAACAGAGTTAAAGTTAGCATCAATCGATAGTTTTAGTAGCTGGGTTCAAAATAAAAATGAAACGAGAAAGTTCAACATGCTATTTTGGTTCAATTTATTTTCTAATTTAATGAAAAACGACACGATTTAATGATAACTTCTTAGAATTCTTGGTCTCAATTTTTCAAGAACGGCTTCATCCAAGAAAGAATTTACTATAAGTGTAACAACCTTTCACAAAGTTGTAATGATAACACGGAAAGAAATCCGTTACGGCTGTCATGATTAGAAAATCATGAAACCAATCATTTCAACTTCTCATGAAACCATAAGCAAAAAGTCCTCTCCCATGAAAATTAATCATGGTACGAAAGTGTGTTACTTGAGGAATGTATTTCTTTTAAAGCTTGTAACTCCAATTTTCTATCCGGATATCACTTTGAACCCTCTGCCTCAAGTGATATGATGGATTGTTTAATATATTAATGGTAAGACAAAAAGCAGACATTGAATAGCATGAGCAACTGAAAATTTTCACTTGATCCTGAGGCATATTCATTTTATAATTGTGTTGGTTTACCCACCGGCTGACAGAGAATTGACAACATAAAGATAATGAACCGAAAATTGACATCATATTCTTACATATTCGATGTGACTGTTCTTGTTGAAATTATATTCCGAGATATAACGTAAACCGAAAAATAATTTCGACTGTAAATTAGGAGCACCATCTAATGAAAATTAGATATTTTTGTTCAACCAGTGTGATTATTTGTTTCATAGATATAAGACCACAAGCTGTATTGATTCACCTAAATATTTCAAATAAGACGATTTTGCAAACCATGTTTTGAAAACGAAAAAGAAAAAATTGATCCGCGGTATTTGCAAGACTTCAACATAGAGTATTTTTAAGAGGTTTGATTCACACGTGTATTTTCATGCAGTTCGTTTATGTTTTCCAAATTCTGAAACAAAAAATCAAATATGGAGCAATGAACGCAAGTAAACACGTTATTTTAGGTGTCGTGGTTGTTCAAAAACATATTTAAATTGTTGATGCTTCAGATTAAAAGAAATTCGTTGTGCTTTTCACTGTTTTGCTATTCAAATGTAGATTATTTGAGACATTAGTTGAAATCGTATAAACAATACGCCACACACTTTCACACCATTCCATTTAATTCATATTTAAAATCTTCATATTTTAAAACATAGCGCCTGAATTTATGTTGCAAAGATTACCATCGTAGCAGAAACACGCCTGAAGTTATACCCAACAACGTCAAATGCGTTACGGTAAATTTCAACGAAATCAGTCCAAATGGATCATGATCCGAAAACTTTTAATCATGGTGCATTATCATAAAATGAAAATATACTATTTTCCTCAAATCATTACTCGTTTTGTTCATTTCTTGAATCGGAATTTTGCCCGTGAAGTTATTCAGTATATTAGGAAAATTATTGAGTTCTCAAGATAAGTTACAAGTCAGTTATTCCGTGCGAGTATTAGATCCACCCGTTGGAGCCTTTTCCAGAAACTATCCGTGCGTGGTGGGAACGAATGTTCATCATCGGTCGAAGTTGACTCATTTGCATCTGCTCACGTAGCGATAGCATCAAGTCGACACCGATCTCCGAACAGAGAGTCGGTAACAGATTCAAGGGTGACATATAGGATGCAAACTTGAGAGAAGTGTCTTATCATTTGACGACCTAAAATAATTTAATAAGTTTCAGAAGCTATAAAAATGTTAACGACATGTTAATAGTGGTTGTATAAAATGTAAATGTTATCTCATATGTGAGCCCATGTAGCAGTATTCTTTTTATGACCATGCAGCATCCTCCAGCTTCGTGTTGGAAGATATATTTACAGTCAGGTTTTATTGTTCAGAAAAGCATACCGACAGGATTTCCATACACCGTAATGTACGCATCAGGTGGTTTGTGCTTTTCCTAAGCACAACTAAGAGTGAGTGTTTCAATAAACCACTTTACAAATAGAAATTGAATTTTGCATCTCTAGCAATTCAGTTTAGTCGTATATTCTGATTCGCATTCCAAGACTTGGATGCGGAAACAGGAACGGGACACAGGAAACATAAATTTCACAAAATCTTTCTCGGAAGGAAATGACAACCAAATTTACTATCCTTGCTAGGTGAATTTATTGCAAATTTGCTCACCAGCTGTTTGCGAACGGTGAAGTACGAGTCGTCTTTTCGTTACCTGTAGTGACAGAATATTTATTGCAATTTGATCTGAGGCTTCGTTTTAAGTTGCAAGCGAAGAAAAAACCTTTTCACAAATTGGCACTGTATTCTGGTAGCTTCCAGTCGAATACCTCGATGAATTTATGCCCTCATGAATTTCTGGCATATACTAAAAAAATAGTTGAAAATTAATATCAAATTTAAAGACTTTTGAAAATGTCTTTCGGCAAGCTCAATCACGCGTGATCGAAAGCAAACGAAATATTACTTTCCGGGAAGCTTTGCGATAATAAATGGTTCCCCTTTTTCCAATGGGATACAATAAAACTTAAAATGGCACAACACCGAGCATTTTTCATCGGGTCTGAATCCAACCGAGCGCAATTGAAAATCCACATCTCTGTTTTCGGCATTTTTTCTTCATCACTCTTTGAATGCTTTTCATTGTATTGTTCGGTGCTGCAGGCTGTAGGATAATGAATACGCTTGGGATTTGAATATGAAGCCATATCTGGGAAAAGTTAAATGTGTCCTACAGAGCAAGATCTCCGGAGTGTTTACTACAACGAGTGGGGGGTTTTGAATTCGACCCACGCTTCTTCAGACACATTGTGGCTCTCGACTGTATTGTGGACAGATTCATGTTGTATATCAACTACAATAAACTAAGTTTAGTGTTGACTCTTGTGATGTATGCACTATTATTCCGAACAATATTCTACTTTCAAGTAGACCTCTGCGCCGCCAAGCCACATCGCCGCCGCCGTCGACAGTTTGGTTTTAGGAAAATATAGTCAAAACAACAAAAAAATTAAAATTTGCAAACGGTTGACTTTTTTTAAATTTTCGATCCGTTTTTTGCACTTTTAATTGTTCAAAACTTTTTCAAATAACAATACATGCTTCTGGTTCAATTACTGATCACAGACAGAAAGAATAAAATGCCGTTTAGTTCATGTTGATAAGTGTAATAAATTTGGAATACGAGTGGCACCCAGTTGGAAAAACGTGGTTTCCTAAAGTAACTACCTTAGGAGCACAACGACCGGATTCACCGTATGAGTGTGCACCGTCCTTCCTTTTCTCTACCAACATCTCGTTCGCGAAAGCAGTATAATTTGTTAAATATATGTAAATTAACACGATTTTCCTAAGTGTAATTTAGCTAACGCCACCGGTTTTAGTCGATCGCGCTGATGCAAAATATTATTACCATTAGTGTCGGTCGATAGCTCAAAATGTAAGTCGCTGCGCTGGTTTGGAAAGCCGCATGTTGTTTGTTCGAACCCCGACCTGAAAGGATTCTTAAGGTGACCATGGAAGCGAGCCACAAATGGCAACCAAGAAACCACCTACCCTCCCACTCCACCTTCCGCTATTTTACCGTGATCTGGATGTAAACAAACCATAAAACACATTTTTTCTACGCGTAGGAGTAAGTATGTTGCGTAGAATTGCTACTGCAATTTGGTGACATAATCACTCATCGTATTGATATATGTTTACGATAAACTATCAACTCTGAAGAACGATTTGTGCAAAACTTTTTCGGACCTTCATTAGAACCTTCATTTCTTCTTAGAATGTTATTATTTTTCGCTTACCTCAAGATTTCAACTGCTGTTTATAGCTCTGTAACATGAGTAAGTTTTATGAAACACTTTTGAGTTGTTCTTCACCGGTAAACTTATCCTCTGATCTAAACATTCATCATAAAACCTTTGAATAACTCACAGTTCTGGTTTTGAAAATTTTACAAAAATCCACGATAAAAAGTTTGCCGGCCTGCTTTAGTATTGGTAATACCACCCTTTTATATTGGCAGTGATGCCATACATATTTAGAGAAAAAAAACCTTACAATGCACTAAAAATTGCATTATTTTCAATTAGTCGCTAATTAAAATAATTAAATTTTCGGATCAAAACTACTTTCGTACGTCACCATCTAAAATTGAAATATTAAAAAAAACGATAACATTTCCCTTATTTCCATTTCAAAAATTGCTTCCCCTCCAAGTTATCCGCAACCCTGTTGTCTTATTTATCGTCACTATGGAATGCAAAAAATAAACAAACAGTTCAAGTATTGCAATCTTTTCAAAATGTCTACGTTGATAGAGTGTGTTTTGGTTAGTGAGTATGTGCAGGACTCATTAGTTCAAACAGTGGAAGAACTGCAGAAGTGCCGGTTCAAAACAATACCACGGAATTTAGAAACTGTACTGGATCCAATGATTTGGTATCAATAGGTAAAGTTCTAAAATATTTTCGTCAATATATGAAATTACATCTTCAAATGTGCATGACAAATCTTTTCAGAGCAAATAGCCGATTTGTCATCAAGCCCTTTCGTCAAGTGCCACCTGACTGTTCTCTGGATAAGGTTGCTTTCCTATCCTAAAACGATGATGTTGTCGACAAAATGGAAAATGTAAAATTTGTTGGTTTGTATTTTTTGAATATAGGAGCTTCATATTCAAAAAATAAAATTTATATAAAAAGCTATTGCAACAGAGTTTGTTCTGATTTCGTGTTACTATACTTAATCCATCAATGTAACAGCTTCCTTTTTACTTTGTAATGTAAGAAAAATGCCAAGAACCAAGCTAAGGCAAACACTAAACTATCTTCTTTGGCACAATCATTATATTCTTTTAGTGGCATGATTGCAATTTGTTAACTCCAGAATGAGCATGAATATGAGATAAATCCACTCTGTTCTGCTAGGTGATTTGAATAATTTCAATGTTTACATTTTGTTCTTGCACCTGTATTCCTTTCAGCACACAAATATTGTTATTTCATTTTTCTCTATTCACAAATACTATTATTATATGAAAAAGTATTGTTTCACCAAAACTTTTACATTTATTTTCCTTGGCTTCTGTCCACGGTCACCTTAATGTCACTCAGTTAGAAATCGCAGCAACCGAAGTTCGCCATTCGTCTTTTAAATGGATTTTTTGTTAATAAAATTCGATATTGTGATCTTCTTTGAAAAAACGATTGACCTATTCCCGAAGCTTTTGGTGCCGGAATTCGGAAATCTGTGTAACCGAAGTCAGTTAAACTCACATAAGGGATTGTAAAACATTTCATTTGATGTGTTGTTGCCAAAACCGAACCGAGCTGAAATAGAAACGATGAAAAATGTCATGAATAAGGTTGCATACAACATTGCATATTCGTGTTTCACTTTGCTTGCAACCATCGCATTATCATCAAATAGAAATTATAATACGGAATGCTCTGATGATATTTCGTGGACACGTTTTGTACTATGCGGTACACCGGTCATCGTACACTGTCAGAGTGACAGTGTAGTTTGATGAAATTTCTGTAGAACTAGCAACGCTGAATGCTGAAAATCAATTCTCCATGGATACTGTTTATTATAATAATATATTTGAATAATGAAGACTGGAGTGTCCATAATTCTCCATAAACTCGAATAACTCAAATCTTGAGATGTTTGAGATCCGGGGTTTAATTGAAATGTCGAAGAAAATTGTTTAGGGGTACTTTAAAACAGCATATCTGCAATAGAATAAACCGGAACACAAAGTCATAGCTCTCATCTAATAATACAAAACGTAATTAAACCCAATGTTTTCCATCTAGAATTTGAAAAAATTATAGTTTTCGTAAGTTTATTACATCCGAATATGGTGACTGTACTTTTTATCACTGGTGGTAAATTCGTTGATCGTCTGGTGTTCAGGTCGATTAATTTCTTGCCAATGAGTTGCCGGAACTCTACAGTAGACGTGAACAGCTTTTTTGTGCGGGTTTATTCATGCCTGACTCAGTTGAACGTTGAACGTAAACTGGATAAAAGTGTATACAAATATCCCGAACATACGCTCATGTACCAAATTACACCGTAGTGAAATGGTTTTAACCAATCCAAAACAGTCAGCATCATTGAAATCATCATTTAAACTCGAGATGATCAACATTATTGAGCTCAATTGGCAACAAAGCCCTTTTTACCTTGCATATTTCATCAGACTTATTAGCGAAAAGGTTCGTTTATGAAGTATGAGTTTCAACGCTTTCAGAACACAAAGCCATAAACTTATAAGAGTAAAAAACTAAGAAAAAATAGAATGAGACAACGCAATCCTACCAGTCAATATCTGATATTGGCGGTTTTAAAAGAAAAAGAAGACACACATTCGTATGGACTATCACAAAGTTCATATAAAATCGTGCAAATATGATTATGGTAACTTTTATTCTTTCGTCGATCGTTCAAGAAAACAATCCAAGTTCTATGCTTGACAACGACTAACATCTAATTCTTTGAGATAATTTGATAGTGACTTTTTATTTATTATGGATCTCTAAACAAAGAAATATTACCATAGCAACATCAAATAATGTTGCCAGTGAGTGTATTTTTTGGTAACTACGACCTGTCAAGGTTTAAAAAAGAAAGGGCTCAGGCTAAGTTGATCATTTGGTGAACCAAAAATTGGCGATACGTTAGTATGTCTATGTCTCGAAGCATATTTTGGATTACAAGGACTATTGTGACAGATATTGTCAACAAACTGAAAATTTTTAGATAAAACTTCGTATAACTCAAAAAGTAAACATCCGATATCAAAAACATTCACTTGAGCGCTAGTGGCCACAGTGGAGCTTGATTCAAATCGGTGCAGCTATTTCTGAGATTTCTAGTTTACTTTTTTTAATATTTTCGCGCATTTTAAACCTTCACTCCAGAACCCAAAACCGGATCCGGATAAAATTCGAAAGGAATACATTGGATTTTCATTTGATTTTAACCGGTTAAGCGGTCTCTGAAAAAATTTAGAAGTTTCATGCACATGAAATTCAATAGCAGGGGCTAGGATTAAGATATCTTTCATTTGAATCTAATACCGTTTTCGTTTATTGATCAGAGTTGCCCGAGAGCTGACCCAGAGTCGCCAAAACAACTTTTGATGAGTTTGTTTTAGCATCCTGGGGTCACTCTAGATGGGACTCCAATCGCGTAGTTTCGCTCTGAAAATTTTCTCGGGTCGCACCACGTGTCCATGCAAGTTTGTTTATTTTTTCTTTTTTTATGAGTTGTTGTTTAGGGCGCGTACCAAGTGTTCGTTTTATTCGGGGTCAGAGTCGCTCGCGTTTAGGTTCTAAAACGAAAACGGTATAAGTTTGTGAGAATTCGTATAACCAATTCCGAGAAAAGTGACTACGTATATTGTACACACATCTACAAACTGACATTAGCTAACTTCGGAGAACTAATTCGAATGGTATATGAGGATCTATTCTGAAGTATCTTTTTTTTAGTGATTGCATACTAATGCTTGTTTGAAAGGTATTACAACGAGATTTCAAAATATTGGAATCTGTTTTGTTTTTGAGGTGAATTGTGACAGATATTATCAAAAAATATAACTTGGTATAACTTGGTTGATCAAAGAACAAAAACAATAGCGTTCTGACTGATGAAAAGACGCTTTCATTTGCAACTAGTTCGATCAAAATCGGTTCAGCCATCTTTGAGATCTACGCCTCTTTATTCTGTACACACATACAGACACACACAGACATTTGCTCGGTTCGTCGAGCTGAACCGACTACAGCACAAATGTATGTGCAAACACTTGATTCGGTCAACCGCGTTTCAATTAAAATCTGTATGGAAAATAATGTGATATTCATATTAAATTCATATAGCATTTAAACACTGAAATATTCTTCTACAGCTCAAGGACAACACATTCGCTCGTTATAAGCTTTCTTCTAGGAGCAAATGTTCTCGAGATATACAACCATAAAATTCAAAGTACTCAAATGTAGGCACTAATCTAATAAACGTCGAAAATTTGTTTCAAGGTTTGCAATGAAAATAGTGCAGAAAATTATAATATTGTTTGCTGTAATTTCTTTCAGACTCAGTTCGTCGAGATCACAAAATGTCTGTGTGTGTGTGTGTATGTGTGTATGTATGTATGTGTGTGTGACAAATAATGTCACTCAATTTCTCAGAGATGGCTGAACCGATTTTCACAAACTTGGATTCAAATGAAAGATCTTGAGGTCCCATACAAAGTTTCTGAGTTTCATATGGATCCGACTTCCGGTTCCGGAATTACAAGGAAATAAGTGAAAATTTATGAAAAAATATGCAATCAATTTTCTCGGAAATTTCTTACCCAATTTTCACAAACAAAGAAGCAAATAAAAGGTCTTGCAATTCTTCAAAAAGTCCCCGAAAAGTTGATACAGATCCGACTTCCGGTTCCGGTATTACAGTGCGATTAGTAAAAAATGAGTATTTTTTCACTAGCGATGGCAAAACGAGGTGCACATTTTCATAAAACTTACTGTTAAATTGATCTAGTTGACGGATCTTATTAGTTAGTGAATTTATAAAACTACTTTGAAACTAGTCCCCGGTTTCCGCTTCCGAAAGCACCCATAATAGTGAAGAAAATCTCCAAAAACGGAACTCCCGTCGATTTCTCAGCAACGGTTAGGCCGTTTTTCATGATTCATGATTCAAATTTAGGTTCTCATTGTCTTTAAACAGCCTGTGCAATTTCATCCCGATCCAACGGTTCCGGTTCCGAAGTTTTAGGGCGAGGAGTGTCATAACATTCAAATTCAAAATGACGATGCAGGGGAACGGGTATACCCAAGTAACATTTTTAATTTTAATAAATACTTGTAACTGTCTTCAATGCTGCATAATAAATCTTGCATTAAAACTTTAAACTCCACGAAAGCCTACTGAAAACCTCTATAAGAGCATGTTCCTGCCAAGTGGACCATTCTTTATAAGGTTTATAAAGCAAAGTGAAGAATCAGCATAAACCTGCGTTAAAACTCCAAATTCAAGAAAATTTTGAAACCAGCTTTACGATCAACATTAAATTTATTCGGATCGAATGAATTTCGCTATGAATAAACTGTCGTTTTGATCATATTTTTCTTGACTATGTGTTTGTCATGTCTGCTTTGAATGCAATCAGTAAGAATTTATTAAATTTTATTTACGAGCTTGAGGCTTTTTCCGAACGTAGAAATTTCATGCGCTTTTATTTTTATCGTGAATGTATGAATAAAAATATGAATTATAACTAATCGCCTTGAAATAAATGCGGTTTTTGCGAGAGTCTCCATAATTTATGAACATTATTTTCTGTGATTCATCGTCATTTTTGTATAAATCTATTTCGTGGCTTTAAAACTTGTGCATACGTCCTGAAAATGAATCATGAAAGTCCATCATATTTCCTTCTTTTTTGCATTTCGAAGTTTATTTGATGTCAATAAAAGCTACGGCAAAAACATCATAATGGCGGCCATGAAATTTCCTTTAATGCAAATTACACTTAACGTAAGATGCAATAAATCAAATAGGCCACAACAAATATGTCATAAATGTACTTCAGAACCCTCAAAATTGCTCTGAGTGAAACTGTCACCCAATGAACACGCACACACACAAGACTAGATTTATGAAAGAATTTAACTGATAATAATGTTTTAAAGAAAATGTTTGAAAGCAATATTAAGAGGGTTTGCATGGTTTTATTCTAGTGCAAATTGTTTAATTTCATCCAAGTTGTTAGTCTAGGTAAAGGGTTTTAAAGAAGCTTTAAAAACTATGATATTACTTCTCGAAAGAGACACTTATTGTAGTTGTCATAAAACAGGTAGTGATTGAAAAAGCAATTACAAAACTCCTATAAATTATAATCAAAATCATAAGGCATTCGAATTGTTACTTGGGTAGCGTTATGGGTAAGTCGATGCCTTTCACGCTGCCCACCTGGGTTCGATTCCCAACCCCGCGCACATAGGGTCAGAAAACTTTTCTGGCCCGAAGAGGTGAATGACAACAATGTTAAAATCTCTATAATCGAAAAAAATGACGATGCAAAACTGGTACGTGACGGTTTTTCAGGAGAAAAATATGTAAATTTCTAATCCTTTTATTCAATTTGTATCTACTTGTTAGTGTTAGATCATGATAACGATGCTTTTCAATCAAAGTGCACTTATTGGCTTTCTTATATAGAAAGTTTATATAATATGTTCTATATAATTCGACACAGTTCATCGAGCTGAGCAATGTATGTGTCTGTGTGTGAGTATGTGTCAAGTAATGTGACTCATAAAAAAAATCTCGTAGTCCTGTAGGTTGCTATTGGATTTCACACCGTCATTTAGAGCGACGAAGGGTAAAATGCTTCTAGATTTGGCTAAAACTGATTCAATTCGTAGACTATATTAGTTACTTACTAAACGAACCGACTTTGGCTATACTGGTTCCAAGTTCCTGGTTCTAAAAGTACCAGAAGTAGTGGTCAAAAAGTGGAATACACGGCTCACTCTATTTTCTTAGATCGATTAGAGATTTGATCGATTTCCACAAACAGACTCAAATAAAAGTTCCTACAGTCTCATAGGTTGCTGTTTAATTTCATCCGGGTCCGATTCCCGGTTCCAGAACTATAGGGTAAAGAGTGTTTAGTCATTTATTGCGACTGTTTAGAATTTGAAAAGTGTCTGTTAGTTTATACCAAAGAAAGTTTCTTATTTTATTCAAGATTGAAAAAAAATTCTTCACAAAATCTTCTGGTGATATTTTTGAAAATATAAGTAATTTGAGAAAGGCATCATTACACCACTAGGTGAATTAAAACAGGTTTTTTTTAGTGTATACCATTTTAAGCATTAACTGATTTTTAGTTACACTGATTGAAGGAAAGAGCATAGCATGCGCCACTTTTAACAACCAGTCTTGAATCGAATTGGTCTCTCCATCTGTGTAAAACAAATGCTATGCTATACTGGAAACGTATGAAAAATTTCATCCAAATCGAAGTATGTGACATCCGATGGCTTCTTATCCATTTCTCTGACAACGATGTATTTGTGTGTTGAATCGGTAGGATCCTTCGTGAATATAATTGATGAAAACGCATAGTACTTTGTTAAATTCAAGCATCCATAGTGTGAGATTCTCTTATTGGGGAATAAAACTTTAAAAGAAATTGATTTTTTTTTAGTTCAAAGTTAGCTTTGTGCTCTGAAAAATAGTGAAGCACCGCTATCGTAACTGTAATTCTCATTTCAACGTCATTTCGATAGCATGGGAAGCAATTCCTCTTTTAACCTCAATCAAGCTATCCTGTAGAAATAAATAGAATCTCCTAATGCTAAGTGATCCTTTGAGCTAAACCGTAACAGTAACAAGCAGTATTTTTCGGTTGGAAAAAAGTTTCCGCACTGCGAGAATAGAACTCGACCCACACCCCGGAAAACGAGAACATGTCGAACGATAAAGGCAAAGGTACCGGCGATGATTGCTTTCCCTTTTGCTGCTCGCTCGGTGATCCCTTCGTTCTTTTAAGGAAGAAGAAAAAAAAAGCAATGGTAAAGCTTTAGGGAGTTTCGGCAAAAAGCATCCTGTAATAAAATTCGCAAACAAAAGCCCCCAGGGAAGTTGTCTATCCACCACCTCCCTCTTTCCCGTCGGCATCGGATTGAAGGTTGCGCCATGCCAGTCGGGACGATGGTTCATAGCCCGCGACCACTTATCGACCTGAATCAGGGAAAAATTGTGGAAGATACATGGCGGGGCATAACATCGTGGCAACAATTATGTGGGGCATACCTTCTTTGATGCTCGGGGGAGTGAATGTGTGTGACAAAACGTTTATTTTCTTTCAGCCCTCCGGGCATTCCGCAGCTGGCAGCTGTCACAGCGCAGCGAATGAAATATTTAGGATTCTTGATAGCTTCAAGGAGCTGGAAAATTTGGGTGAGATTTTGCTATACCTTCAATCAGAAATCATCTTGCTCAAGTGATGAAGAAGAAAAAAAGAAGAAAACCTCTGTGTTGAATCATGATAGCCGGAAAGGATGTTTTAAACACTTCGTGATCCGTGCTTCCTAGAAACGAAACTTTTTCATCTCGCTGGCTCTAGATTAATGTTAACAACTCAACAAACACCTTTCGCAGCAGAATTTCGTTTCTGAAGTGTGTAACCCACATCACCGTGCTTGGAAGCTGAGTGGTATTTTTATTCTGTTGACGAATTTGTCCCTTATCGAGAAAAAGGCTGATTAAATCGACCCTAAATCAAATGAAATATTCAACGAGTACTTTCCAGAGAGGTGTGTCGTGAGCTTAAACTCCATTCTCGAAACCACCACCTTTCTGTAGAACCGATGATCAGACGTGCGAATCGGAGATCCGGACATTTATCCTCGGCGGGATTTGAGACATTTGCATTTCCCCAAACGAGCGTTCCTAGTAAAAATTTTCCATTTTTCTTTCGTACTTTTTTTTTCACGTACAGGAGCGACACTTGAACGGATGGAACACGACGGAACCAGCGGTGGAAAGATACCGCCAACTTCAAACAACGAGTTTATTTAATTCGTTGAAGTAGAACACCCATTAGAGGAGTAATATTTTGAATACCTCTTGAGGACCACTCGGCAAAGGCAGCTAGAAGGCTGCTTGGAGTGCAGCAAATAATTCATCAGCAATGCCAACGACCACGTTGAAAAAGGAATCAAATGAACAGCACAGCGACGGGGATAATGATGAGGTAGGTTTTGAACAACCCAGACAAGTTAACAAAACACAAAAGAAAAACTCTCAGATGTACCCACTTGAAGCATGAATTATTCCTTGCTAATGCTGTTTTAATCCCTGCTAAAATCACTCGATTCTAATGTCGATTTTGTACTGCTTATCGTTGACAGGAAGAACCCAAGGACATGAAAAATGCGCATCTGATTATCAACGAGCTAAGGTCCCGATGTCGGAATCAGTCCGAGCAGATCATGGCATGGAAGAAAGCTTTCGCATTGCAGGTAAGGAATTGTTGCAGATTTTATCATGCTTATCAAATAACTGTGCGAACAAATTTCCACCTTCCGCCGTTCACTGCCATTCCTGGGCTCACCCTGGCAATGGACGATTTTGTTACCCATATTCATTAAATTAGCACCAGGGATAATGGTGTTGGCAACCTGCCGACAAAGGCACTTGATTATGCCACTAAGACTGGATTAAATTGGCTTATCACGGCTGATGAGTGCGGAGCTTGACGACGGGATGCCGCTTCTTGAAAGGCAGCAGCATTGGCATGATTGATGGTGAAATTCATATGCGTTCAGCTTCGGGAGGATGGTTTGAATTAAATCGTTCGCATAGTCTGAATGCAAAACACGTTTTACCGTCTGTCGTGAACAAAGAAACTTCCGGTGTCAGCACGATATGAACGTGTTCAGTTCATTCGAAAAGTCAATCGTTCCTGCTGAGCTACTCATTAATAACGAAAGATTGCGTTTAATTTCATTATCTTCACTTCCGGTGAAAACCCAATCTCAATAAACACGTCTTCTATATTTATGAATGCGATCACAGAATTTTGCTCCGTCATTTAAATAGTAATGATGAAATGAGTACAATAATGATGTTCAAGGAGATATCGATTTTGATAAGAATAGTTGGTTTTGCAGCGTGAGGTTCTTAACATCACGTCATCATTTTTTTCTAACTTTAAATGGTACTGGAAGTAAATAAAATCCAGAGAAGTGTACGTGCAAATGAAAATGATGACGGTATTAGACATGGCTTAAGTCGGTAGATTGAGAGGGCAAGTCCAAGAGGGCGATGTCATTATCATCCTTCCAGATGTGACAGAGGCGGCTACTAGACTTAGAGTCATAGTCCTCTTAAAAGACCCAATAGGCCGTATGAATAAAATGTAGTAAAGTCTATTGTTTGTAGTATCTTCTCAAAAACAAAGTCCACAGAGTATAACGCGGTTTGGAATTAATAAAAAACAAGTTCGAACATGTAGTTAATGTTACTTCCGAATTTAAGCATTTACTGCATACCGTATCGACACAGACGTACTTACATCTGTAAAAATGCCACTTTTTTAATTTCTGTACTTCACTTTATCAACAAACACACGAGTAGCAACCTCTAGAGCTACATACCGAAAACTTGTCGTAAATATTACAGTTTGTAGCATGTTTTGATAGGAACGTGATCCACACGTAGCATTTACTACAGAAATTCAAGCATGCTACCTCTTATTCAAAACGTATTCTCGGGTGACTTTATAAAGCTTCCTTTGTTAACTACGAACATTTTTACTACAATTAAATCCTACGAGAAAAGCTCCATGAAACCAATTTCCCGAACTGCGCAGTATTCTAAAACATATACACTTCAATCGAATGTTTGACAATACGCTAAATGGAATCGGTACTGTTTCTCAACCATACACGCTTCGTTTGAATCCTGTTCCAAATAGGGTAACAGAAGTATTTTGGCCACTTCATAAAGACTTTCCTAGAAAGTATGGACGCAACCAACAAAGCTGCAGCACCTAACAAACTTTATAGCAAGGATAAATTTTTTAATATTACCATTTAATTCTGTTATAACTTTATGGATTTAATCGGCGTTGAGTATCCCATGTTGCATCAATTTGAAGCTAATCACATTAAGTTACCTATTGCAGAAGGGTTTTTCAAAGATATTACAACATTTGGTGAATATTTTTACAAAGTGGGCCAAAATAAAATCAATCCTAAAATACCTCTGTTACCCTAGTTGCGTCAGTTTAACGTAGAGTGCTCAAAAAATCAGTTGAAATTTCATTTTGAAGCATGACACTTGTGAGTAGTACTTCATTCTCAACTAAAGGTGTGGCCATTAGGGTGGGACAAAATATTGATATCAGCTCCACCAAACTTTTCGTGTTCCTTTTGGGTCCCATAAGCATCATGCAAAATTTTAGCTCGATCGGAGAAACTATATATTTGCACCCGAGGTTTAAAGTTTGTATGGGATTTAGTATGGAGAAATTCACTTTTAACAAAAAAAAATCGGCTGGATATCAACCTATGAACTCTAAAAATCGTAGAAAATTTATCGAGGAGGAAAACTCTAGAAGACCACAAAACAATCCGACGTTTTTAGAAAAAGTTATTGAAGGAAAACCGGCACAAGGTCCGAACAATGGCCCATTTATTAATATATCTAGCACCACTGCTGCTAGTGAAAGTAATATGATGTGACTTCTAAAAAAGTCTAACTTTTTAATTTGAAGAAATAGGTTTTTCGAATCTTCTAAAATATTTTAGATAAACTCAAATCGAATAACTTTGCCAAATATATAAACTCTCTATCTCTTATAGTTTAAAATATATAGATTGTACTCAACCGTTATAGCACATTAACCCTTTCACGACCATAAGATGTGCAGGACGAAATTTGTCAGTACAAGACAATATTTTTGCTATTGGGGGTGTAAATTAAGAGAATATCACCGGAAAAAACATAGCAGGGTGCATAAGTTTCCTATAATTTTATGGGAAATATTTTTTCCTATGATTCTTAGAAATAAATACAAGAAGAGTTGGGTGTATTATATCGTCATTCAATTTACTGCTTTAATTGATTTAATTATCAGTGTAGTAAAATAAATAGTTAGTTATGGCATTCTACGAAACGATTTCATGTACTTGTGGACGTGGCATGTAACACATTTATTATGTGTTCTATTTTCTATACGTCGTTTTGCCCAAACTTTTTTATTACAATAAAGATTTTTTTTAATAAAAGTTTTTTTATTTAGGCCATTTTGCGTACAAGCTTTACGTGGCCGATTGAGCCATTGTAATATGAGCATTTAACGCTAAATCTCCTCACACATTTCAGACCATGTAATAGGAATATTCAACGTTAAATCTCCTCACACATTTCAGACCATGTAATATGAATATTCAAGACTAAATCTTTCCCACACCCCAGACCACACGCACTTGACAAAATCCCGTAAAAACACCATTCCACGAAAACCTAGAAACCTACATAAAACAAATACATTACCTACATGAAGGCAACTAAAATATCAACACTTGCACTTCACGCTGACCCAAAGAAAGGAACGACGTAGACATAAATTTCGACTGCAGGAACAAGGAAGCATCAAGTTTCAAATTGCTATATCATCGCCGAACACACAAAATAAACATGACCTACTGTGTCACTTCCCCTTCTTGACGCCCCTCATGTCCACAATTGAATACCAGCACGACCTAGAATAACAGTAACTCAAGAACGCACACTAACTCAAACCGACACTCACGAGAATAACCCAACATGCTATCGCCCGCACCTCTCAGTATCACACCCGCTCACTCTCATCAATAAGCTTATTTCCTCTCTTACTCACAAAGTATACAATGGCCGACTCGATACAACTAGTCCCATTGGTTAAACCCGACTTACACTGCGCGTTCTAACTCCCCCCCCCCTAGATTCTCATCAATTGTAAAAAAAAGAGAAAACTAATTAGCTAGACTAGGAGAGGATAGGATATAAATTAAGGAACTGATAAAATAAAGAGGCATTCAGTCTTAATCACAACTCAATCCGTAATCTATTATTTGTAAACCATGTTTTTATTAGATAAAATATTTTTTTTTACCATTGGATCTCGTTGTCACCCTTTTTCTAGGGGAGAGGAGCTTCCATTTTTATCTTGCGATGATTGAGGGTCACTTTGTTCGAGGCTCGTCTCGTCATCCATTGCCGCATCGGTGGTATCGATGTTGGTTCCCGTTTTTTCTTCGTTTTCCTTATAATTCGCAGTCTTGGGCTCGTTGTTAGTTGCTGTAGACGCGCCTTGTTGTAACAGATCGACTGAAAAGTTCGTATCGTTTCTATGAGAGGGCGCCACTAGAATCAAATCCATACCATTTTCAGTTAGTACCAACCTTCAAAAGATACGTGTATAAATTTGACAGCTGTCTGATTATTAGTTTGTGAGATATTGCATTTTGAGTGAAGCTACTTTTGTTATTGTGAAAAAAATGGAAAAAAAGGAATTTCGTGTGTTGATGAAACACTACTTTTTGATGAAAAAAAGTGCTGCCGATACCAAAAAATGGCTTGATGAGTGTTATCCAGCCTCAGCACCGGGCGAAGCAACAGTTCGTAAGTGGTTTGCAAAATTTCGTACTGGTCATATGAGCACCGGAGACAATGAACGCAGTGGACGTCCAAAAGAGGCTGTTACCGATGAAAACGTGAAAAAAATCCACACAATGATTTTCAATGACTGTAAAGTGAAGTTGATCGAGATAGCTGACACCCTAAAGATATCAAAGGAACGTGTTGGACATATTATTCACGAATATTTAGATATGAGAAAGCTTTGTGCAAAATGGGTGCCGCGTGAGCTCACAATCGATCAAAAACAACAACGAATTGATGATTCTGAGCAGTGTTTGGAGCTGTTATATCGAAATAAAACCGATTTTTTCGTCGATATATAACAATGGACGAAACATGGCTCCATTACTTCACTCCGGAGTCCAATCGACAGTCAGCTGAGTGGACTGCACGCGATGAACCGAACCCAAAGCGTGGAAAGACTCAACAATCAGCCAATAAGGTTATGGCGTCTGTATTTTGGGATTCGCATGGTATAATTTTCATCGACTACCTTGAAAAGGGAAGAACCATCAACAGTTACTATTATATAGCGTTATTAGAGCGTTTGAAGGACGAAATTTCAAAAAAACAGCCTCATTTGAAGAAGAAAAAAGTTTTGTTTCATCAAGAGCCCCGTGTCACAAGTCGATGAAAACCATGCTGAAATTGAACGAATTGGGCTTCGAATTGCTCCCTCATCCACCGTATTCTCCAGATTTGGCCCCCAGTGCTTTTTTCCTGTTCTCAGATCTCAAGAGAATGCTCGCTGGTAAAAAATTTAGAAGCAATGAAGAGGAAATCGCTGAAGCTGAGGCCTATTTTGAGGTAAAGGACAAATCGTACTACAAAAATGGTATCGAAAAGTTGGAAGATCGCTATAATCGCTGTATCGCCTCTGATGGCAATTATGTTGAATAATAAAAACGAATTTTGGCAAAAAATGCGTGTTTCTATTAAACGATACGAACTTTTCAGCCAAACTGTTAAAAAGGTCCTGCTAATCCTCAGTTGGATAAACGAAACGTATACTGAAGGCGTTCGAGCAAAAGAAGGAGGTTTCAGTTCGGGATGTGGCAAAAAAGTGGGCACTTCGAAGTCAAATGTTCTTCGTGCTAAAGAACGTTTGAATCTTCGAACCTATAAGAAGCAGAAACAACCAAAATGTAGTCCGGAACAAGAAGCATCGATCAGGCCGATGGTTCGAAAGCTGTACAATACGATTCTTACTGGAAATTTGAACTGCATAATCATGGACGACGAAACCTACGTGAAACTCGATTATAAATCCTTGCCGGGACCTCACTATTATACGGTGCGAGAAGGGCAAGTGTTAAACCAGCCCGAGACATCGATTGAAGTCGAAAAAATTGGTAAGAAAGCTATGGTCTGGCAAGCAATTTGTAGCTGCGGTAAGATTTCGAAACCCTTCATTACCACTGCTTTAATGAACAGCGAAATATACATCATGAAATGTTTACAAAAACGACTTCTACCCATGATTCGAAGCCACAAGGATCCTGTTGTTTTCTGGGCAGATCTTACTATTTGCCACTACTCGAAATCAACGGTAGAATGGTATACTACCAAAAATGTCACTTTCGTCCCAAAAGACATGAATCCACCAAATTGCCCACAACTTCGACCAATTGCGGAATTTTGGGCATTAACGAAGGTTTTGACTAGTGAAAATTGACCCCGAGGGTCAAGTGTCATCTACCATGTGTGTATGTATGTATGTGTATGTGTCAAATAGTCTCACTAGGTTTTCTCGGAGATGGCTGAACCGATTCCTGAATTTCATCCGGATCCGATTTCCGGTTCCGGAGTTATAGGGTAAAGTGTAAATATTGTACAACGTCACTTGAAGCGGTGAAACAAAAACCGTAAAAAAAATCTAAACTGGTCTCAAAACTATACAAATCGATAGCCATTATCAGTAAGCAGCTAAACAAACCGATTCCGGCTATCCTGGTTTCCGGTTTTCGATAAACGACGGGAGGTAATAGTCATATGCCCAAAAATGGATCTACCCACTTTTTTCAAAGATTTCAGAACCGATATTTCTAATCTTAGAATAAAATAATAGGTTTAATGGTCATACAAAAAAATAACTGCATACTTTCGGATACAACAAAAATTTACACCGTAGTTTAGAGTACGATTTCAAAATCGTATAAAATCTTTAACATTTGAATAAAAACTAGTAGAGTTTCTACGGCATGTTAGTTGATGGCCATACGAACCGACATCGATTATACCATTTCTCGGGTTCCGGTGCCAGAAATACCAACAATAGTGCAACTCAATTCTTTTGCTCGTGTTTCATTCTGAAGGTTAATACTATTTAATGCACAAACAATCCCTTGGTTTCTATCAAGAATTGAAGAGAAACATTGAAGAATGCAGTGATGGATCCATGTTTCATCCATTGTGGCATATTAACGAAAAAATTCCGATTTATTACTTGTAAATATTGCCAAACACTGTTCTGAAACATTAACACGTTGTTGCTTTTGTTAGGCTGTAGTAAATGAAAAAGTACAGTTTTGTTGGTCAAATATTCTTTCAAAATTGCAAGCACACTACCTTCTGATACCTTTAAGGCCTCAACTATTTCACGCAATTTCAATTTATGATAACGCAATTTCAATTTATGAATTTTTTTCATATTCTCTAGAGTAAACACTTTCACTGAACGACTAGAACGTTCACCATTATCGGTGTCTGCATGATCTCGTTTAAATTCAGTAGACCAACAAAATTGGTTCTTTTTGAAGGATCTGAGTCCGAATAACACTTTTGAAGCCATTGCTGAGCTAACACAGTATTTTTAATCAAAAAGCAATGAAAAATTACCACACGAAATTGTTTTGAAAATTACAAAAGTAGCTTCACTTAATTGGCTGTCACTTTTTTCTGACTGATAGAAATGTCATGAAATGCCCATAGTCTTTTTAAAGTTGATATAAACATCATACGAATTAAATTAAATATTATTTGCCTTTCTCATATAGAAATGTTATGCAATCACTGTGTAAACCGACTTTTGAACCGAGGCCCGGAGGGCTGAGTGTCATATACCATTCGACTCAGTTCGTCGAGTACGCAAAATGTATGTGTGTGTACGTGTGTGTGTAACGTTTTTTTGCACTAACTTTTCGCGGCTGAACCGATTTTCACAAACTTAGATTCAAATGAAAGCTCTTGTGGTCCCATACAAAATTCTTGAATATTATTATATGGATCCGACTTCCGGTTCCGGAGTTATGGGGTAAAATGTGCAAAAAAATGAAAATATGTGTTCTAGCTTTTCTCATAGATGGCGCGACCGATTTTCACAAACTTAGGTTCAAATGAAAGATCCTGTGGTCCCATGCGTAATTCCTGAATTTCATGTAATTCCTGAATTTCATGTAATCACTGAAAATGGGGAAAAACCTTAAAAAAAATTTTAAATCGATCTCAAATCTTTTCCAATTTGATAGTCTCTATCAGTAGACGGTCAAAAAAATCGATGTCGGTTATTCTTTTAAGAATCGAAGAAAAAATTTTTTTTCAGTATTATATATGATAGCATGATTGATATGAGAAAGTCATCATTACACCACTAGGTGGATTAAAACAGGTTTTTTTCTTTTTGAGTCACTTAAAATGTTTCTTGGGATCGCTTCTTTTAGGTTTGTTTGTCGATGTGATTTGCAAACTTCAGGAGGTCTTGTGAAATAGATGTCAGAGAACAATAATTTCAAAGCCCAATATGGCAAATTTCTATTTATCAATACACTTCAGAAGCTTTACAAAATGGTCATCTCCGAATCTAGACTTATATTAGGTAATCGAATCGAAATCGTTGGCAGCTTGAAACCCAAAACTTGAACAAATTCAGAACTTTGCGTCTTTTTTTTCAATCAAAACTGCTAATGCATTGATGAGTCGAAGGCAAAGCGTGAAAAATATGAAAATATTGTGCTTTCTGCACAAAACAATTACTTTGAAGCTTGAAAAAAACATTTGGGTTAGAACAATTCGCTAATCCCGTTTACCAATTTTTTTTAACAAAAATAATTTTTGTGGAAAATCCTAATGTAGAACTGCAATTTATTTTCCCCGCTGTTTCTAAACCCTCTGCTTGCACGATTGCATACGTCGAAGAGTTGACTTTTTCGCTTATAAAAACAGGATAGGCATAAACAGGAAAGCCATAATCATTATACTTTCATTACAAACACAGTGGAAACCATCGATCGGAAAACATTACCCAGAGAAGTCCCCTACTGTTATAGAAAAGTTCTCAATTGTTAGCCAAACGCAGAAATAAGGCGAGAAAACGATGTTGTCAATCTATCGTTTATCCAAACCAAACACGTGTTTGCACAAATAAATCGCTTGCAGATGGTCCGACAATTCAATTCTGCCGGAAGAATTATTCAACGTGTTAAACTTCATCAGTTCCAGCAATCCTTCCGCACTTAATTCCGCTTCATCCACTTTACAAGATTGTGCGACAAAACCAAGTTAGCTGTTTGGAAACGATTTCTGCCAAAAGTTTGTCGTCTTTTTTCCCTTTCGGCAAAAGTTTTCAGAGAACAGTGAAGAATAACCTGGCTGCGTTATCCAATTCAGTAGCGAATGATGATGCCACCGCCGCCGCCGCCACCTGTCGGCAGTATTCGTATTCCAGTGGGGGAAAAAGTCACGACAACCGGTAAACCACTCACGCTAGTAAGAAGTTTGATTGTTCAAATATTTACACCATCATCCTTCAGGTTGGGTTGCAGGGTAGTTCGGCGGCTGGGCTGTTAACCGTGTCAGGTAAAAATGGTCTTTGCTTGTCGTTACCCGAGCTGTCAGAAGGAATCCGGAGACACGGTGCTAAATATAACTGTGTTCATTTCCGTTTCGAGTTTTCTCCGGATCCGCTCCATTTCGTCGTCGGCTTCCAAAGTTTTTCTGATAATCCCTAGACGTAGAAATAATTATAATCTTGAACGACTTTATGCACTTCTATATCTGGCGGAGCAGTTCACGTCCGTTGTTTCAACACTTTCAACACAGAAAAGAGCGATTTGTGATCTTTAGAGTTAGAAGGAAATTTTATGTTGGCGAAGTGGTAAAGTTCTCGAAGGGATAGAAATTAGTTATTGTTGTTAAGAGTAGTTCTCAGTACAATTACTTGAGATTATTCAACTTAGAGATATCTTTTTTCGAAATCCAATGCGTTCTTCTTACAAACTCATAATAAGTTGTCTGTATTTGATGAAAAGGTGTATGAAATTCAGGTCAACAAAACAAATAATGAGAGATGCTTCCTATCGAAGGGGCAAACGTGGACAATTTTTTTCTCGGTATTCTGGATGGGACACACTTGCTGCGTATGTCTTTGAAGAAGCCTATTCCATCTTATGTGGTTTTAATTTAATTTTACTTAATTTATTTTTCCAGTATCTTTACATCGAAAACTAAACTGAAAGTCATAATCCACCAAGAATCTAATGAAACTCCATTTGTCAGGAGATATCGCAGAAAACTCTATCGCAAGTTGCCCGATATTTGCAATAGTAACTTTTTTCAAATGTTGTTGTTTTCATTTAAAAAAGTTAAAGTCAGTAAACGAAGATGACGATCGTTTTGATTCCGGATTAAAGTGACGAATCCACGTTTCATCCATTGTCACATATCGACGCAAAAATTCCGGTTTATTAAGTTTAAACATGGCCAAACACTGTTCAGAATCTTCAACACGTTCTCGTTTTTGGTCAACAGTGAGCAAACGCTGCACCCACTTTGAACAGAGCTTTCTCATAGTCAAAAGCTCGGGCATTATAAAGTCAACACGTTCTTTTGATATTTTTACGATGTCAGCTAAACCACGCAACTTCACTTTTCGATCATTCAAAACGATTTTGTGTGTTTTCTGGTGTTACGGCTAGAGATGGGCAAAACAGTTCATTTCAAAGAGCCGTTCAGTGATGCAAAGTTCTGTTGAAAGAACTAGTTCTCCAGAGCCGTTCGTTCGTTCTATTCATAGTTGGTTTGTTTGTTCAAAGACTAAACATGAGCTTACTTTTGTAAGCTTAAGGTCTGCGGACAGAGGGTCACGTGTTGAGTTTTAAATCGACCACGTGGCTCGCTCAATTCCCTTTGCGCATCGTATTTCTCTTGTACTCTCTCGTATATGAGCAAACTGTACCGGGTTGCCAGCATACATTTTATTATTGGACATTACATGGATTTCAATGAACGATGAAAAAATATTCAACTTTCACAAAGATTGAATGTCTGTGTGTTTGGCAGCCTTGTCGAGTCAATTTTATTTCTCTCTCCTTTTTCACAATGCTATCAGGAAACTAAAGCGAAAAAAATGGCGGATGCATTGAAACTGACTTTGTATCACAGAAAAATACAAGACTTATATATCTAAACTAAATTATCTAGACTTTGTCACGGTAGATTTATGATACAAGCCTTCAAAGCCGAGATATTCGATGAACAAGTAGAGGTATGCATTTCCGAGCGTTCCAATTTTCAGCAGTTGTCAGGTGGGTTTTTCTATATTCTGCACCGTTTCCAAGAAAGTTTAATTTTAAACGGGAAAATAGCAAAAAACCTACAACTTTACAGTACTGTCCTCAGCCCTTAAGCGAGAGAAAAAGGTCCCTCGAAGTAGAACTTAGATTTCGTGATGAAATTTTTTTTATTAGTTCCGTTCTTGAAAAAAGGTTTAGTGAGCTCAAAAAAACAAAAAAAAAAGATTCCTCGATTTGATCTGAGGAACTACCTTTCTCGAAAAAAGAACTATAACTCGTTCATTTTTTCAAAAGAACTAGTTCTTTTGAACCGTTCGCGAACGAATTGCCCATCTCTAGTTACGGCCTCAATTTTTCCCCATCAAGAAGCAGTTTAAACTTAAAACATGAAATTATTTTTGATCCATTGTTCTGAAAATAACAAAAGTAGCATCACTCTTAGCAAAATAACTCACAAACTAATAAATAGAATATCATGAAATTTTATCAGCTGTCTTTTAAAAGTTAGTATTAACTGGAAAAAGGGTAACTGCAATAAAACTAGCGCCATCTATGTGTTAGGCCCGGGACTTTTCAGCCCATGTGTTAATACGATGACAAGCCGAACTATTTGACCTGTCTCGAGGACTTTTAACTAATTTCGCAAACATATTCGCACCCTCTCATACTGCTACTAACGCACATGAGGGCACCAAACGTCACCATAGACACACGGAGTGACCTGAGATATGGACTTGTGAGCACTTGTTAGTTATCGCACCATGCAATGTTGCGATCTTGGCACCACAATATCCAATCGATCCTTCAAGGGAGCTCCTCAAATACGAATTTTAAACTAATCTACGCCGTACTCAATTCCGCTTTCACATCAAGCAACAGCGGAGTTTTCTTAAAGAGATTTAATTAGACAACAATCAGCAATTAATAAATCGATGGTTTTCTGCAATTTGTCGCGCCTTTAAGAAAGGTACAATTTTTATTTCACCATGTCTTATTTTGTAATACACCCAAACCTCCGTTTACGAACACTTTTTTTACGTTAGGGGAAAGTCTTATAAAGCGTCCCTGCTAGCCAAAATGCCCCCTTTCATTTCTTAAGCATTGAAGACTTTTCTGAACCAAAGTTTTATCACTAACACTATCTTTTCGTAGGATCTTTCTGCTATGCAAGTTTGGTGGTTGTCGTTTGCAGGAAAGTATGTAAATTCATTTGGCAGCTTTTCGATGTAAGGTTTTGCTTCGACTAAATAGATGTTTTATCCGCCATTTCTTTGACATCTCATTGACTATCTCAAAATAGTAACTTTATGGACATTTCAAGAAGCATAATGCATCATTGTTGTGGGATAAAATGTCTTTTGTTGTGTGTCATGCCACTGATTTGTTGTGAGACATATTTTACGGCTGCTGGGGCATTATGTCTGAGGCGAGCGAAAAAAACTAAGAATGTGGCCGTTTTGGAAAATGTGTTTATATCAATCAATCCTCATCTTTTCTATTGGAGTCATTGAAAATTATGTTCCTCATCCGTACTGCAATGAAATACTTACATTCTCGAGGAAAATATATCAATACACTTGGAAATATCTCAATGTTTCCTTAAGGGGGCATATTATAACACTTTACCCTACCTCTTTTTACGTAATTCTTTTTACGAACCAAATCCCAAATAAAGTAATCTTTTTTTACGAACCAATTCCCAAATAACGTAAACTTTTTTTACGAATATGGGTATTTTCGGAACGGGATTGATGAGTAGATGACGGAAAACGATGTTTGAAGTGGTTCGGAAATCCAAAATGGCGACTTCCGGTTTGTCGATATTCCTTAAAAACCTTTACAATGTGGGCATTTTCGGAACGGGATTGATGAGTAGATTACGGAAAACGATGTTTGAAGTGGTTCGGAAATCCAAGATTGCGACTTCCGGTTTGTCGATATTCCTTAAAAACCTTTACAATGTGGGTATTTTCGGAACGGGATTGATGAGTAGATGGCGGAAAACGATGTTTGAAGTGGTTCGGAAATCCAAGATGGCATCTTCCGGTTCTTTGATATTGCTTAAAAACATTTACAATATGGGTATTTTCGGGACGGGTTTGATGAGTATATACCGGGAAATTATGTTTGAAGGCGCTTCAAAAATCAAAGTGGTGAGTTCAGTTGTATCGGTATTCTTTGACGATCATTACGATACGATTATATATCGTTTAAAACAAAGTTATGCTTCTGACAAAGGTGTTTCCTGCTAATCATTATTGTTTGAATATTGTACTATATTTTCGATATGACCATAAAAAGTAGATGTTTGAACAGCTATAATAATTTTATATTGTTATAGTTATATTGTATGCTTTCAATATTTTATTGAACAACTGGAAGTCTCAATCTAATATTTGGAAGCAACCGCAAACATTAAAATTTGGTTTCAAATCAATGACCGTGTTCTCCAATTTTTTTATTTTCAGTGTTACACTTATAATTTCAGTTGTTTTAGTGTACGTGATAAAGTCGAAAAAAGTACTGTTACTCTCATCACGACACATTTGTTTTTATTTAAACTTGTCAAAATCTCATGTCAACTGGCCTGTCGGAATATGATTTAACATTTTGTAAGCCATTGAGAAAAAGGGATATTATTTGGCTCAAGTGGCAAGAGTCAGTTAGACAACCACATGACACAGAATTTCTAACACTTATGAGCAATTCCAGAAATAAATAGCAGATAAACTGGCAAGATCGACTTTCTCCGAATCGGATGAAACAATGTATACCTCTTCAGTATGGCAATTTCTTCTTCCTGATAAAGGAACCTTTTCGACTCAATATAAATTTTTAGAATGTCGAAATTTAAAACCGTAACTAACTAATCACTTCAAAAAACGTTTTCCGTCAACTGCTCATCAATTCCAATTCGAAAATACCCACATTGTAAGGGTTTTTAAGGTATATCGATAAACCGGATGTCGCCATATTGGATTTTGAACCAACCCCAAACATCATTTTCTTGCACCCACTTATCACATCCGTTCCGAAAATGGCCATGTAATTGGGGGTTTCCACATTCATTACACAAAACTTTTTATACGAAGTAATTTCCAAATAACGTAAACTTTTTTTACGAACCTAGTCCCAAAAAACGTAAACTTTTTTTACGAACTATCTCCATTTACGAACCCCCGTTTAGTTCGTAAATGGAGGTTTCGGTGTACAAACAATAGCCGCATGATACTAAGACACAAAATGTCAATATCTGGTGATGCAAACCTTTGATTCCGTCAAGCTTCAAAGTCAACTGCCTAAATTTGAGGAGCTCTAAAAATAAATACTGACAACACCCGGTGGAAATAAATCAAAAGCAGCTGTCAATTTTTCACCTCTGACTGACAGAAAGAATATCGTCGATGGCTTCCCCAAACTCACGCCCCAAAGTCCGTCGCCGCAGCATGTTCGAACAGTTCAATGGGGTAGGCAAAATTGTTCGGATTTACTTGGTGAAGAAATTTGCCTCCACTGAGAGCGTTTTTGGGGGTTCGCGTCACGTAATTGACACGCGATAGAAATGATTGAAAATTTTGCGTTGGCTGCATTTCATCGTGGTGAAATGTGAAAATTGAAATCGATGAAATTGGTTGTCTCTCTCACCCGTCTCGAGGACCGTCGTGGGACGCGATGGATTCGTTCGTCATTTTCCGCTGTGGAATTTTCCTAAAACGGTACGAGACACTTTTTGGAAATTAAATTTATCATATTAAACTAGTGTTGCGATGTCACATGTTGTAATGCTGAAAGCACTTGTATCAAACAGCGCAACTGTCCCCATTGAAAGGTAATTGAGCAAGTTAGTGGGCTGCCAAACATGATGGAAAGTGTAATTATACGGAAATTTTCTCCCCCAAACCATAGCAGTAATGAGTCTCGAAAATGGTCACCAGCTACAAATGAGAGAACTTTACGAAAGTGCTTCAGTATAAGCACCCCTCGGGTCTATGACTTCCGGGCTGACGCTCATGCTGAACAATGCTTCTGCTACCGCTGAAGGCACGTACCGAGTGGTAAAATTAATTTCGGTGCACCAACTTCCTCCGCTCGCTCGCTCGCTCGATGGTCGTCCTGTGCCGAAGTCGCCGTACCGAATATAGTCTGACCTGATGGATGTAGATTTCTCGAAGCTTACTGCCGGGCATGGTTTACAAACACACATACACCCCCCACACTTCGTGGGAAGAAGGACAACATAACGACTGAACATTTTCGGTAAACATTTTTTACCAGAAGAAACGGAGAGACAGTGAAGTGACAGTGTTTGTTCATGAGATTCTTTGAGCCTCGAGGAGATTTGGCTGTGGTTGGCTTTGAAGTTTGTCCGGTGGTCATGGGGATCTGTTTTGTTGACAGAATGCAGGGGACGAGATAGAAGTTATTAAATGGTACTTTAATGAATAATTTTTTATCCTGTAAAGCATAACTTTTGCTTGGTGTGCCAGGACGTCGATAATGATTGACAACAGAATACGGTTTGGGTAGAGCTTGAAAGCCAGTGTCAGATTGAGTCAATGTCGGTAGAAAATTGAAATTTGCATGCCATGAAATTAGAAAACACACAACGCTCTGTGGCAAGTTTTAAGAGAAGTTTAATTGAGTCGGATTAAAAAAAAACAAAGAGCAGGCCACGCCACAAAACCGCAATCTTGTTGTGAAATTTTCACCTTGTCTCTGCTGTCTATTTTCAGCGCAAGGAAAATACGTTTTTACGATGTGACTAATGCCCAGATTCGAGCATGGACCAAATAAATAATTCATCGTTTCTAGTATGAATATTTAATCAAGCATTTGAAATCGTTTTCGTGTATATTTCATACAGTCAACAGCGTGATTGTTATTCCATCCTATTTACATGAATGTTACCATTGGGACTGCTTGCATCCGTGTCATCATATCGAGTCTAGCCCGATTAGAACTTTGTGACATAACTGAATCGAAAATTTTTTAGCTAAGCGCAAAGGCTCACTAGGTCAGTTTTGTACCACAATTCAACACTAAACTGCGTACCGCTTTTCAATCGGGAAACAATTTACCATGATTTATGTTTAATAGAATCATATTCCAAAATCGATTCTATGGTGGTTATATATCTCTACCATTATGTTACCGAAAGTCTGCCAAATGACATACGGTCACATTTCGGTCATCTTTCATTTTCCCATGAAAATGGTGCAATTTTGCAAATTCGTGCTAAACGTAGAAGAGTTTTGGAAAAAAAAGTGTATGATATTGCCACTTCCGGCAGCATTAGACGATGCTCGAAAGGGAGACACGTTATGGTTTAGAGGATAAGATTCGGGTCTTACCCGTTCAGTAGTGTTGCACGTTGGTGACGGTTACCCGGCATTTGTCCGGTATGGCGAGGATCAGTGGCGAAACCTGTCGAAACTGAAAGTCACGTTTCGCAACGGAATGGTCGCTTTGGCTAGACGGTGAAATATTACTCAGCCGCAACGAGGCTCCATTTAGAAAAGACCGAGTTGCAGTTTAAGGATTTTGCGACTCAAGTGTCAAGTAGTATAGCTGAAAGTGATGAGTCTTCCCAGAAGCACTGCAACCTTCATCGACAGCAGCTTTTGCTACAATGTACAATTAGCGTTTAAATTTGTGTTCCCGAAAAGTATGTCTTTAAATCACCTATGGTCTCAAAGTACAACAAAAAAAAAACATTCAGAAACTTTTTATATTTTATAGCAGTTCTGAAACAGCACGGGTTTGAACTTTTTTTTCGATTTTGGTTTCCGATTGCAGAAAGTTCACGTATTTCTGTGGGTGCAAGTTTCGTTTCGATACGTGCCGTATTGAAATAGCTGAAGGACGAAGAAAACGAAATTGATTCTGTACAACTACTCGAAGCACATTTGGATCGATAGTCGAACTGGAGAAAGGGAAAGAAAAATTCAGCATTCTCGGATCGGAATACTGCCAAAAATACGGCAGTAGGTTGTATGCATGCCCGCCGAGAGCTATGGGATCGGACTTCTTCAGGGGAGGCCGAAAATTCGAAGATTTAAAATTGTTTTTCTCTATTCATAATAAAAAAATATTGAAAATAAAAATACTTTTGGAATGTGAATTATTTTGATGTATTGGAAAATCTTCTAATTCATTGATATTCGCATGTGACCGGGATGGACGTCGGAACCAATGTCAGAATGGGTTTTGGATTGGTTGATGTCAGTACAGAATCAAAAGTCTCTGAAATCGAAACAAAATCTTTATTTTCAGCGACCGTAGTTGCAGTAAGGGGTGATATTATTAGTAAATTCAGGTTTTGCACCGATATGTGTTTCCGAAAACTGAGGGTAAAAAGCAAAGTCCCTTCCCTTCTTTGCAATTTGGCCTTCTGTTTCAACAGACTTCGCAGCCGATTCAGAGTGTACAGAACCATTGCATGGCTGGTGCTACGATTTCTCTGACACTGAGAGCCTTCCCAGGTCGGGGCTCGAACATAAAGCTTGCTTCATTTTGAATTGGAACAAGCTTTTGCTCATATTGTGGCGCTCCTGGTGGACGGATTTGGAAGTTCTTGGCACCCACGTGTCGGGAATTTTGTCAGCTTCACGTAAGATTTTTGACATTCTGCAAATCGACTGTACTTTGTAAACAATCAACATGAAAGCCAAAAGAAGGGAAAAAATTGTGCACAGTTATTTGGAAAATCCATTGTGGTCTGCATCTAGGCTGGCTAAACAGCTGAAATTGCTCAGAAATACCGTATGGCGCGTTATCAAACGGTATAAGGAAACATTGACGACGATTCGGAAGCCTCAAGCCAATCGTCGGAGTGGAACTGTTGACCGGAAACTGCGTGGTAAGATTTTGAAGACGATTAAGAGGAATCCTAATCAGTCGGACCGTGATTTGGCCAGAAAATTCGGTGCTGCCCATAGTACCGTGAGGAGAACTCGACTCCGGGAATCAAGTCGTATCGAGCTAGCAAACAGCCAAATCGGACCATAAAACAGAATAGTGTGGTCAAAATTCCTGCTCGGAAACTCGGACGATAAAACCTATGTCAAGGCTGACTTCGGGCAAATCCCAGGTCAAAAATTCTACTTGACAACGGCTCGGGGGGATGCTCCAGCCAAATTTAAATTTGTTTTTACCGACAAAGTTACAAAAATATTTATGATTTGGCAGGGCATTTGCAACTGAGGCAAAAAAACGAAAGTTTTCGTTACAAATAAGACAATGACATCGGAAGTATACCAAAAAGAGTGTATCCAAAAACGAATTTTGCCGTTCATTCGATCCCACGATCATCCCGTAATGTTTTGGCCAGATTTTACAAGCTGTCATAATAGCAAAGTCGTTCAAGAATGGTATGCAGAGAAAGGGGTCCAGTTTGTTCCGAAAAACCTTAACCCACCAACTGCCCCCAGCTCGGCCATATTGATAAATACTTGGCAATCATGAAGAGGAGACTCAAGGCAATGGGAAAGGTTGTCAAAGACATCAATCAGATGACGACCTGGTGGAATAAGATAGCGAAAACGATGGACGAAGAATGTGTGCGCCGCCCAATGAGCCGTGTTACAGGCAAAATTCGAGAATTCCTTCGAAACCGTGACGAATAATTTTATCCGTTTTTTTTTCTCTTAAAAGTATGAAGAAAACGCTACATTTGTATAAAAAAAAAGATCTTGAATCCAATAATAAATAACTTAAATACAGGCAATTGTCCTTGTTCCAATTCTATCTGAAGCAAGCTTTACGACAAAAGGCTTGTAAAGCCTGTGCTCTATGCATTGAACCGCCAGCCCGGGAAACTGAAAATTTGACAAGAAATTTGCAGTTACGTCATTTGAATAATAGCTGTTGGGTTTTATTGTTTGCAACAGGGGACTTAGATTATAAATACTGTCCCAGAAAGTATGGACGCAACCAAAAACCGCTGCCATTTCGCAATGGTTCAGAATTTGTCCATTTTTATGGCTGCGTGCTGTTGTTTACACTCTTCTCTAACCACTTGTGCAGTTGTTTATTCGTTTTCATTACTTTGTTTCGAAATACGTGGACTTTCAGCAGAGGATAAACCGAAAACGGGTCGAAAAAAGGTCCTGCTAACCCTCAGTTGGATAAACGTATACTGAAGGCGTCCGAGCAAAAGAAGGAGGTTTCAGTTCGGGATGTGGACAAAAAAGTGGACACTTCGAAGTCAAATGTTCTTCGTGCTAAAGAACGTTTGAATCTTCGAACCTATAAGAAGCAGAAACAACCAAAACGTAGTCCGAAACAAGAAGCATCGATCAGGCCGAGGGTTCGAATGCTGTAGAATACGATTCTTGCTGGAAATTTGAACTGCATAATCATGGACGACGAAACCTACGTGAAACTCTATTACAAATCCTTGCCGGGACCACAATATTATACGGTGCGAGAAGGGCGAGTGTTAAACCAGTCCGAGACATCGTTTGAAGTCGACAAATTGGGTAAGAAAGCTATGGTCTGGCAAGCAATTTGTAGCTGCGGTAAGATTTCGAAATCTTTCATCACCACTGCTTCAATGAACAGCGAAATATACACCAAGGAATGTTTACAAAAACGACTTCTACCCATGATTCGAAGCCACAAGGATCCTGTTGTCTTCTGGCCAGATCTTGCTTCTTGCCACTGCTCGAAATCAACGGTAGAATGGTATACTACCAAAAATATCACTTTCGCCCCAAAAGACATGAATCCACCAAATTGCCCACAACTTCGACCAATTGAGGAATTTTGTGCATAAAGGAAGGCACATCTTAGGAAACATGTCTCGGCAGCCGAAACCATTGAACAGTTCGAAAAAGATTGGAAAAAAGTGTTGAAACTTGTCGCCAAGAAGTCTGTACGGAATTTAATGAGGAACGTTCGCAAGAAGGTGCGCCAGCTAGTCTACAATGGCTAAGTAGCAAATGTTGAGAATAATATTCTGTTGTTATAGTCTAATATTATCAGTATATCGAATAAAATTTGAATATCTCACACTTGTGAATTATTTACAGCGAAATCATACTTTCTGGGACAGTCTTAAACCTTTCATTTGAGCATAGGTTTTTGAAAATCAAATAAATCATTTCTGAGAAAATCGAGTGAGTTTCATTTAAGAGTTTTTGACCACTATTTTCGGAACTGTGAACTGGGAACCGGCAGGAACGAAGTCGATTCGCGTGTGACCTAATATGTTCCGGTTTCAAGATGCTCTAATGCATCACTAAACTCACTGCCTTCGCGAGTGAACTTTTTAACAATATCCGATCTTAGTTCACAGTTCTTATTCGTGAAAATTGAAGGAAAATTTGAAATACTATCGCGCAACGACAAAATATTTGCTTCATAGTAGTAACAATTTAATCCACTAAACAAAGGTCAACAGATTTCACGCGCGTTTTGATTGTTTGTTATTTCCATTTAATTTGTTTTTGTGTTGATCTGGGCAGTCAGCTGCCTTATCTCTGTTATTAACATTGTAATATTAACGGATCTTCGTCATAGTTGAATTTAGTCATTCGATTTATAATCGAGAAACACAAGTAATAACATGGAATAAAAAATATAAAATAAAAATTTTACTCACAATCTAGTCGGAAATCGATAAGTTGAATGAAGTTTAAGGAAGAGATAACTTAGTAAAATAGAGTATTCAGATGCGGAACGTTAAAAAAATCTGATAACTGAAGAGAAAAAAAAACTCCTACAATTGTCGCCTTTTACGACATGGAAGTAGGAACCTACTGGATCTATTCTTGATTAATTTTTTTTCGCCGGATTCCACACGGCATCTAGGCTGGTACTGTCCGGAGAAAGATAATAGATACTATCAATCTTCTAGTGGACCCCAGCCCTTACATTCCAAAAAAAAGCTATCTCTAAACAAAAAGTAGCTGTCATTTTCAGATTCGATTTAATAACTTAAATAACTTAGCATGCTGCGAACGGAGCAAAGACAATGATGTTTTCTTCTTCCGTATCAACACGTTCCGATGCGTATCAGTTTTGCATCGTCATTTTATATGACGGTTTGAATGTTTTGAAACCCATTGCCACATAATGTCGAAACCGAAAGTCGGATCTGGATGAAATTACACAGTATCTTTTAAGACAATGAAAACTTCAATCATGATTTGTGAAAATCGGTTGCTGAGAAATCGAAGTGAGTTCCGTCCGCGAAAACTGGGCACTTGTAGTCCCAAAGTAGGTTTATATATCCACTAACTAACAATATCTGCCAAACAGATGAATTTACCAGTAAGATTTATAAAAATTTGCACCTCGTTTCGCCATCACTTGTGATACAACACTCATGAAATTGTAAATTTTTCACTTATTACGCTGTATTTCCGGAACCGGAAGTCGGATCTGGATCAAGTTTTCGGGAACTTTTTAAAGAATTTCAAGACTTTTTTTTTTTGAATATCAGCTGAGAAATTTCCGAGAAAATTGAGTGCGCATTTTCTCATAGATTTGCATATATCACGATAGGATAAAGATGAAATTTAATAGTAATTTATGGGACCATTTCATTCGAATCTGAGTTTGTGTAAATCGAGTCAGCCATCGCTTGGACAATTGAGTGACATTATTTGTCACATACACACAGACATACACACATACACAAACGCGCATATATACAGACATTTTGTGATCTCGATGAACTGAGTCGAATGGTATATGACACTCGACCCTCCGGGCCACCGTTCAAAATCTGATTTTCACAGTGATTGCATAGCCTTTCTATATAAGAAAGGCAAAAATTATTTTGTTAGGTTGAAGAATTTGAAAGTCTCTCTGTTCAATGATATTCCCATGACCACATTTTTTTAAGGAACTTCTTATGTATAGGTTCATAATATTGCAGTCACTCCGGACCCGAATTTTCTTTCGACGGTCCGGGGTTGTTCAAGTAATAATGAAGTATTGGAAGAGAAATTGATCATTTAAACGACTAGCTAAAATTAAATGAGACCTTCGATAGTGTTTCTCGGCGGTGTAATAACTAAGTTTTATTTTAACTGCTCAATTGAAAAAATATCATTTGAAGCAAAATTTCTCAAAGTATCTTAAAAGACAACTCAAAATCTTTCAACTTTAGCCGAAATGACATAAATTTGAAAAAGTTTCAGTTGAATTTCATAAGCTTTTCATCATTTTCTGTATTGCTTGCACGTTGCTGTTCCGTATGATGGTGGTGTGAGAAAAACACGGTGGGCTCGGTGGCGTTATATCGTGTGCAAAAATTATATATAAAATAATGTCACGAATTTTTGTAACATTGGCTTTGATGTTGAAATAATGAGTTGAGTGCAATAAAATGGGTATTATAAGAAATGGTTCATTTTCTAAAATAACTGACGTTTATAATGCATGTAATGTCCAAGTAAGTTTAGCTCAATGTATTGATAACATACTAAACAGGCTACTGAATGAAATAAATACAAGCCAGGTATTATCGTTCATTTAGAACATTGAAACATATAATATCATATAACCTGGTACCAGAATCACAATTCAAAAGTAAATACGTTTATGGAAAATGTACTTATTTGGTACATTTCGTTCTCTAGTGAATGTGCAATAATTCCTTATTTCAATAGTTTTTCAATCGATAATGAAATTCGACTGCGCTGTCTCATGCGATGAATTACTATTTGATACTGGCGAAGATACCGAAAATACTTTAATATTTTCTTGTTTTCAATCGTTCTTTAGAAGGAGCTTGCTACTAAACGCAGGCATACACATTGTTCGCATGTTAGTGAATACATATGTTAGTTAATTAGTTAAATATAAATACTAATGGTTCGTAGTGCTAGTGTAAAACTAATCAATAACAATAAAGATTGAATTAGGAAATATTCACAAATCCATTACGAGTCAAACCAATAACAGTATCTTTTTACGAGCATTCAAAACGTGTGGTAAGCCCACTGCGCTCGATCACTGGAAATATTCCTGGTTTCGATGTGTCGGGTTTGCCTGTTATGCTTTGTGCGACGATTCGTCCAACTCAAGCGGCTAAAATTTTGCGCGCATTTTCTAGTATTACATTTCACCTTAAGTGAATCCAGTGCATTGATCGATCACATGATTTCCAAAATCGTCTCATGTCTACCTCGGTAACCAGTTAGGACCAATAATAGCAGTACAATAGCCCTTTACGAGCACCAAAAAAATTTATAGTCATTTGTCTGCAATCTGAAAGCTCATCTGTTGTAAATCAATCAGAATTCAGAATTCAAATTTCTCACCTGCCATAAATAAGCATTTTCTATGAATAGTCGTACATTTTGCTAAAGTCGGCTCTAATTCAGCCTTAAGAGCGATTGAAGTACCAATTAGCGATTATTTCCTGTCATAGTGTGGCATTTGTATGTGCTTATTTGTTATCTGGATAGTTGTGTACTTTCTATGTCATAGGATCAGAAAAGTTTCTGGTGTCTTTTCCTTACAGATTACTTTAGATAACTAAGAATCAAATATATGCAAATACAACTCAAGATCTTTAAAACAGCCGTAGTTTTTATTTTGTAACACGTAATTTGGCAAGACCGAGAGATAATTCGTCCTATTTTTCATTTCCAATTACAGCAAGAGCAGAACCACCGACTGCAAAAGGAAAAGGCCGAACAGCTGAACTACTTAACCAGTCAGTTGCTGCTGCTGGAATCGCGGATTATGCGTAAACAGAAGCAAGTTTCCGGTGTTCTGTACCAGAGGGAACTGACCATCTACCGACAGCAGAAGATTATCGAGACGCTCTCGAGTCGCCTGATTGACCACGGCATTATCGATGTGGTTATGGATCCGGTCATCAGCCTGAACACCAGCAACAACAATAGTAACGATTTCGACTCGCTGAACGATTCCGATTCTGCCGTGGTGCTCGAAGACGTGGACTCGGACTGTAACAGTTCGATCTATTTCGGTGGTGGTGGTGGCAGTTTGAAGTCCCGCTGTGGAGGAAACAAGCTGAACAACGACGTGACAATCGTTCGGTCAATTTCGGATGCTATCGAAACGACAAATTTGAAGTATAATAATACAAGGCGGTCGAATTGTTTCCTACGACGCCCGGAAGTCTTGGAGACTGTATATAGCGTGGAAGAGGATCCGGAACCGCAGGGTGCTGGCGGAGGAGGCTGTGGTGGTTCGGGAGCAAATAAACCCGATGCTGTGACTGAAAAACGTGACAAATTTAAAAATCGTACCGAGAAATGTATCTCGTCAGATCAGTCGGACGACGCGAAGGAAAACCAAAGTACAACTACGAAAATCACCAGTACTACCATGACCACCGTAATTATAACCAAAACCAGTTGCGATGGCGATTCCGGAGGGTACGAGACTCCACCGGGCAATGGTTACAAGGCGGGAGCGGTGACAAACTACAATCGTGTGATGTCCAACCACCGTTCGGTAACCAAACCGAAAGATGTCAAATATAAACGAATCAACAAGGCCAAATCGAAAAGTCTCGAGGAGTTGCGAGGCCGCCTGCGGCACTGGGTCGAGCGGGGTAGCTGCAATATGAACATGAATCTAGATGGAACCATGGCTCATTTGGATCCTTGTCAGTTGCAGCTGCAGCAGTCGCAGCAAAATCTAGCACAGAGCTATGCGTGACCTGAGCCAAAGCCCCACGTGCGGGGGAGCATTTAATGGTTAATATTTATTACGTAATGCGAACTGAATCGCAATCGCAAACAAAGTCCGTTTTGTTCTCGGCGATCAGCAGCAGCAGCAGATCGATCGCTGGAGTGTGGTTTGAATTTGAAACATGAAGAGGCAGCTTCGGCCCCAAAAAATTGCAAACTAATTTACATTAGTGTCGAGTCCTAAATGTCTGCTTGAATTGTACATAGAAGCGTGATGTTTTTAGATTTATTTATTTTCTTGTAAACCGAATCCGGTAATCCATGCAATTATTCAAAGAAGAAACAATCAATTTTTTTCTATCGTATCATTAAAAATATCAGAGATTCTGACTGAGTCAGGTTACCTACAAACAAAGCAAAATGTCAGCATATGTCGCATACTAATATACTAACAATGCAATGCACTGAACATTACAATCGTTAGATTTGTGAGAAATAAAGCAAAGATGTAGCTTTTGTACTATGCACGAAATTTAGAATATATACATAGATACAATATGAAGAAAAAAACTACAGATAAACTAACTAAGATGACTGCTTTTTAGAACGCAGCTCAAGTGATCTTTCTATCCAAAGTGTGTTTCAATGAGAGAGAGAGAAAAAAAAGAAAAAAAAAACAATCAAATCTGATCAGAGTGAGTTCATGTAATGAAGCGAGATCAATCGATTTAAGTCTAGCACAAAATTGCAGCAGTAAAACAAAAACACGTTAGTCTGTAAAATTGTATCCGCATCAGCAGCCAGCAGTGCAACCCTGTACATATATTCAATTCGAACAAGAATTTGAAGCTATAAGTCCGCGGTCCTCATACAAGCGAGGAAAATATTATGAACTTGAATTAATTATTAGCTTAAGTACGAGACGGAGAACGGGCAAAAGTTCTTTTGCAACTAAATAGCAACCGGCAGAGGCAGCAAAACAACCATCTTGTGTATAACAAGTTTTGAATGCTTATCAAAAATAAAGAAAAAAAAAACTTTCTGTACTATATATATACAGGATTCTGACACGGCAACACGGTCGGCTTGTCACCGTTCCTTTCGCAGATAGAGAAAATCCTTTAGCCAATGTGATTGTTACTATTTTCGTATTGCTTTAGTAAATGATTTTTATTCGCTATGACATCGTTGAACGAGATAAAAAATCATACTAACGCTATTCGCTGTTCAAGGACATCGGGAGGAGAACAACTTGCTCTAATGGGACGACTATTGGTACGACTACCCTATATGCATTATATGATTCCATTAACTGAGCTGAAACATCAAACAGAAGTCGAGATGGGTGAGAAAAAAATTTTGAACGTGCCTTTTCCCACAGCTGAACCATTATTTTAATGGAAAACGGAAAATTACTCCACATTGAACTGATTACTGTTGTGATTGTGATTCTGAATAAATAGCTCATAGTATAATGGTGCTTCCTGTTTGTGTGTGTATGTGTGCTTTTACAGAACATTGATACACTGGTGTTTGAATTGTTGCAATGTTTGCCCTTTTTGATTTTAACCGGGCAAAATAAAAAAAATGTATCACTGCCAAACGTGGACATAGGGCTACGACATGAAGTGGCTTGCGTATGTGGAAATTTCGGTGTGGACAGAAGTATTAGGCTTTTGAACTAACCTCAAACTGACATGTGCACAGTGGGGTTTTTTTTTGCGATATCGCAGTTTTTGATTTTTGCGATAGTTGATTTAACTAATTTCTTTTTGATTCAACCAATATGGTTTTCAATTTTCAATCAAGTAGTTGAAAAATATGTTGTTTTGAATGCTGTCAAATGCCGGAGACAGTTGAAAGCAAAACAATAATCGCAATGGAAAATCAACAACTTTTTTAGTTGAAATCTGTTCGCGTCGCTTCAAAATGTCAATGAAAACAACATCGATGATTAAAGCGTTTGGTGAAATTGTGTCCATTCGATTTGAGAAATTTATGATTATATAACAAGTGTTTATCTAACAGCGGTGTTGTGATAAAGTTAACCTTGTTTAAGATGAAAAAGATTTGGTGACAAATTAGAAAATGTTAATGTGAATAACCTCGTAATCTTTCAGGTAGGCGCAAAAAATTTATGCTTCAAATTCGATTATTGATTTACTTCTAGAATACTGTTTTACTTCCAGCTATTTGATACCGATGATGATGCTCATGCGTTAGCAATAAAACGCTTTTTGACATGAATTTAATTTATAAAAGTAACAGGAGCGAAGGGTTTCAAACACACAGAGCGCGCTGCGATTGAATGGCGCGTTTGAATTGCCGTCGCAAAATTCCAATTCCCAGCGGTTGATGCACCCAAGCTCATTTAAATTGACTAAAATTATCAGTGCATAACTTTAGTTCAACCGTTTGAAGGCATCATCTTTCAATACTCATTTTAGGTAAATTTAATAATTTCGCTAATTTCCGGGCACTTTTGCTGATTAAAAACGTTTTTCTACATCAGTCATTTCCGATCGAATCAGAAGTATTTTTTTAGAATTTAGATGTTTACTGATCTCGACTTGACATGATCATGATCATACAAAAATCAAAATCACTTAGAGATCAGATCAGTTCTGATTTCGTAATGATAATTTATTCCTCGGTTAAGATCACTTACAATCAGCAGTGATCGCTGGTTTTCCCAGCCCTATTGATATTACATGTCAATATAAAATACTGTTTATATTTTAACAAAGATATTTAATTCATGAATCTCAACATACCGAACTTATTTCAAATAGATCATGACATGTATCAATAAGTATATTTTGATTATTTTCGCAAATCAATAACATTGTTCGAGTTGATTCAACTATTTGCAATGTCTAAAACAAATAAAACCGATTTATTTTTCAACTAACAGAATTTTGTTTCAATAACAACACCAGTTATTTCAACTAAAATATTTGTTGAAACTGAAAGGTATGTGTCCTCACTAATTGACAGCATTTTTTTCAAACAGTTAAATTAGTTGTTTCAACCATCGTTTCTGCTAATCGAAAAACAAAAATGACAGTTTAGTTAAAACAGCAATCGATTAGTTGTACCAAATTTTAACCAATCGAATTCAGAAAATCAACTAATATTTTGGTTGAAATGGGATCGCGGGTGATTCCGTGTGTATGGTTGCGCAGTGTTGCTATTTTCGTGCGGACGAATTTGACGTTTCTCTCGCTACCAATGATATGTTCGTGAAATGTGAGAGCTGAATATCTTGTTAATATTAATATCTTTGCAATGACTAACGGTTAGAATAGTTTCAAGCCCAGTTTAGAAATCTTTTTACATTTTTTGCCTCGCCGCTTAAAGTGACGATATAGGATTTTTAGCTTTCTTTATCCTGTAATTCCGAAACCAAAAGTTGTATCCAGATGAAATTCTAAAGCTTCGTATGGGACCGTAAGACCTGTAATTTGAACATAAGTTTGTGATATAGTTTGTCTCGCTATATCTGAGGAAAATGAGTAAGTAGAGAACTTTTTTTATTGGTTTTCGTTTTCTTTGTAACATGTACGAAATTGAACAAAGTACGCTGTGTTCATCGTTTGTAAAAGTGTGTAGTATTTCCCTCTTCCGAGATAGGCACGTAACGGTGCGCACCGGCTTTGTATCGTCACTTTATATGGCGGTTTGAAAGCTTTGACACTTATCGCTCTGTAATTGCGGAACCGGGAGTCGGACTCGGATGAAACTTCACAGTAGCTTCCGAGACAATATGAATTTTAATTTAAACCAAGATTTGTGAAAATCGGCTCAAGCATCGCTGAGAAATCGAAGTGAATTCTACTTTTGGAATTATTCTTCACTGCTTTGGAAACAGGAAATGGGGTAGTTCATGTGGTATCCTGAATTATGTGATATCAACATTGAGTATGATTGGGTTAGCGTGTAGCAGTGGGTGACAGTGCGTAAGGGCGGTGGCTTGCATTGAGTCAGAGGCCGCGAACGAGTGTCTGGAATATAAGTGGATATCCGCGGAAAGGAGAATATCACATTGGCGATCCTGCTATGATAAACTGAACTGGAGAATCTTAAATTCATTTTCATCGTAAGTATAATTAAGACGATTTACAAACGACGAGAAAGCCGAACAAAAAGAAAGAACGATGGTAAGCTTTTTTTTAAGTGTTGCCAGAAGTGCGCAATGAGCAAGCTAAGTTCAGCTCATGGCAAATTAAATTAAAAATAATCAGCAAAAAAAAAACAAAAAAAACGATAAGAGATGCGTTGGGTTAAGTAAATAACCAACATGGAGTACATTGCACCGAGTTAAGCTCATGGTCAATATTGAATAATTATAAGAGAGACTGTTGCGTCGGGTAGAGCCCATGGCCAACATGCTGTTCATTGCACCAAGTTAAACTCACAGTCAATATTGGAAAATTCAAATCACAAAGAATTGAGTTCAACTCAGAGTTCAGAAACGTGCGAAACATGACAAAAGCAAAAAAACTGTCAACACTGTTTTGCAAAACATATGGTTGATTGAAATGTGAACGAGATAGAGTAGCAGCTGATGTCCTTTGGATAACTTTCGGTACCGAAAAACACACATGTTTATTCCGTATACAAAGAAAGTAGTATAAACTGCTTCAGTATACGTTACATACACGTAAAGTTTATAAATTGATTAGAATATGGCAACAGAGGCATTTTGTGCGAGAGTGATTTGGTTTTAGAAGCATGGCCGTAGGTTCAGTAATGTGAGTGTCTAGCGTTATGGAGTGCTTGAGGATTCAAGTAACGTGTGCGAACGGAAGAGTTTCACCCGCTGCTATTCGCACTCGTTCTTATGTTTGGTGCAATATATCGATATATATATATATATATATATATATATATATATATATATATATATATATATATATATATATATATATATATATATATATATATATATATATATATATATATATATATATATATATATATATATATATATATATATATATATATATATATATATATATATATATATATTATGGACAACCACAGATTCTGTAATCAAATTTTTTTTCATGTGAAGAGTTTGCAACTTATTATAGAGAGCGTACGCAAGAATAAATATAATTTGGGTTCTGAAGTGTCGAGTTTTTCTGCAGAAATTTTTGAATTTTTTTTTCTGGTAAAGCTGAAAAGGGTTGAAGGATTGAAGTATAAATGGAGGCAGATGTTGAAGACTGGCATTGACAGCTTATAAGACAGATAACCGCGGTTAGCCTCAATCAAAACCACGGTTAGGTCTCTGTAGGTAGACTACAAATATTACCGAGATATATTACAATTGTTAATAACTGATATTTATTAATTCTGTTGTTGATGGGGAGGATGTGGTATCCTGAATTATGTGATATCCACATTGAGTATGATTGGGTTAGCGTGTAGCAGTGGGTGACAGTGCGTAAGGGCGGTGGCTTGCGTTGAGTCAGAGGCCGCGAACGAGTGTCTGGAATATAAGTGGATATCCGCGGAAAGGAGAATATCACAGTTCCGAGGTAAGTTTATATGTTCACAACTTAAAAAATTCTGCAAACTAGAAGAGTTTATCAATCAATTCCATGGGATTTCTTGTTTTTACCATCATTTGTGTGAAAAAAATCCTTATTAAAATGAAAATTTTACACTTATCGCGCTCTAGTTTCGAAACCGGAATTCGGAGCGAAATGAAATGTTTTAGAAATTTTTTAATAACTTTCGGTTTTGGTTTAAGAAAATCGTGTGAGCTATTTCCGAGAAAATTGCATATTTTTATTACGTACTGAATCGCTGAATCGAATGGTATATGACATTGGGCCAACCAAATAACTTTAGTACATGACTCAGGGAGTTGTTAAGTGGGGAGTAAAGGTTAATCTGAATAAAAAAAACACTTTTTTTGTCATTTTTCGCGGAGAAACAGCTTAAGAAAATTTATTCAAACTTTTTTTAAAGTATCATTACAGAAAGGTTTTCGATCCCTGGCAACTGGCAAGCAATCGACGCATATTTAGATTATGTACTTAAGTTTTGTATAGATATTTACCATTTTCCTATCTTATCAAAACTCCAGTTTGAATCTAATATTTTATTTCTTATCAATCGTATCAAAATATTATGTTTTCGAAATCAGCCAATTACACTCTTGGGATATAGTATGATGTTGCACACATCTGATTATTTTTCCCTATAGACGCACCTACATAAAGTACTAATAATTAGAACAGAAAAATGATATATACCCAAACAGTCACTGTTGCTCACTAGACGTATTTTGCTTTATACATCGAATAATTTAAGAATGAGATGAAACTGCTAATTTATGGATAATGCAAGGAGTTTAACTAACGGTTTATATAAAAACAAATTAGGAAACGACTGGATAAATTTACGTTAATTCAGAACCACATTCAGCTGTTTAAATTCACATCAGCAATAAGACGTCAAACCGAAATAGTTTATCTATTTGAAGGATTTAAAATAATATTTCCATTTCATAGGAGTTATTATCACAGAGAACAGACGTTCAGGCTCATACAAAATTTCTGTTCTCTGTGTTATAACATACAAACTAATTCGCACCCTCTCATTCTGCTACTAACGCAGAAGGCGATAGCACCCAGTTGACGCCATTCTATTGACCAAATGTCATCATAGACACACGTGGAGAAATGAGATAGGAACTCGTGAGAACTTAGTTATCTCATCTTTTGAAGATCAAATGAAGTTCCTGAATTCTGATCGAAAATCACAGAGTCAAGATCCATGTACAAATGTGAAATTCTGGCAGAAAAGTCTTCCATTAATTTGGATCTAAACCTGAACTTTCCATATAATTAGTCAAGCTCCAGGTTCTGATTCAGTCAATTTCTGGTGCTGGTCCAGTTCGAAATCATGAATCAGGATCTGGACTTACCATATAACGGATCCTGGTCAAGATTCTGGGACTGCAATCGGAACAGGACCAGCGTTTCCAGTTTCAGGTATTGATCTAGGAATATGGTAAGTTCAAGCCAGTACTGGGATCTGGATCTTGACTTTGACCTGGATCAGTAATAAGATCTAACTACGCTTTCGCATTCGAGCTGACTAACACACAGATGGCGCTATCATTGCTATATCCATTAGACGATTATGGAGTACCAACTTTCGAAAAACTGTGTGTGAAATTCCATGACGTTTCGATTAGTCAGATAAAAATTACAGCCATTTAAGTAAAGCTACTTTTGTTTTGTGGGTGCCGCGTTAACTCGCACAATCGATCAAAAACCACAACGTGTTGATGATTCAGAGCAGTGTTTAGCCATGTTAACATGTCATAAATCAGATTTTTGCTAATGATACGTGACAATGGATGAAACATGGATCCAAATCTTCACTCCGAAATCAAAACGATCACTATCTGAGTGGACTGCAGCAGGTGAACTACGTCCAAATGCTTCAGTATTTTGGGATGCACATGGTATAATCTTCATCGACTATCTTGAGAAAGGAAAAACAATCAATAGCAAATACTACATAGCATTGTTAGATCGTTTGAATGCAAAAATCAAGGAAAAAACGTTTCATATGTCGAAAGACAAACTACTGTTTCACCAAGACAATGCAACGATTGTTAAATTGAACGAATTACACTTCGAATTGTTTTCGACGGTGAGAAATTACACTCAAATGAAGAAGAAAAAGCTGAATTGGAAGTTTAATTTGAGACAAACGGGGTATCGAGAAGTTAGAGAAGTGTTGGAATGATTGTATTGCTCTTGAAGATTGCATCGATGAACAGGCCCGTACCCAGGATTTCGTTTCGGGAGGGGCCCAAGGTAAAAAAATGATGATACTGAAGACTGTTTATGTACCTAATTCTCTGTGTGCCAAATATTTTCACTCACTTTTCTCGGATTTCTGAATTTCATTTGGATCCGACTTCCGGTTCCGGAGTTACAGGGTGATATGCACCAAATATGGGAAAATAATGTCACTCACTTTTCTCGTAGATGGCAAAACCGATTTTCACAAACTTAGATTCAAATGAAAGGCCCAACGGTCCCATACAAAGTTCCAGAATTCTATTTGGATCCGACTTCCGGAGTTACAGGGTGATATGCACCAAAAATGTGAAAATAATGTCAACCTTTTTACTCGGAGTTAGCTGAACCGATTTTCACAAATTTGGATTCAAATGAAAGGTCTCATGGTATCATATATAGTTCCTAAATTTCATTTGAATCCGACTTCCGGTTCCGGAATTACAGGATGATATGCACCAAAAATAAGAAAATAACGTCACTCACTTTTCTCGGAGATGGCTGAACCGATTTTCACAAACTTAGATTCAAATGAATGGTCCTGTGGTCTCTTGCAAAATTTCTGAATATTATTTAGATCTGACTTCCGGCTCCGGAGTTATGAGGTAAAATGTGCAAAAAAATAAAAAGTTGTGTTACAACTTTTCTCATAGATGGATGAACCGATTTTCACAAACTTAGGTTCAAATGAAAGCTCCTGTGGTCCCATACTTACTTACTCTTACTCTTTCAGTCGTAGACCACGCGGGTCTCTGCTGTATACAGGAGGCGTCTCTATTCAACTCGGTTCATTGCTGTTCGCCGCCAGCCTCGGTAGCTGCGAAGGGTCCGCAGGTCGTCCTCAATTTGATCGATCCATCTTGCCCGCTGTGCGCCTCTTCTTCTTATACCGGTCGGATCATTGTCGAGGATCATTTTAACCGGGTTGTTCTCCGATATTCTAACAACATGCCCGGCCCACCGTAACCGCCCGACCTTGGCCGTTTGGACGAGGGTTGGTCCTCCCAGCAACTGGTGCAGTTCATGGTTCATTCGCCTTCTCCACGTACCGTCTTCCATCCGCACTCCGCCGAAGATGGTTCGCAACACCTTCCGTTCAAAAACACCTAGTGCGCGTTGATCCTCCGCAAGCATTGTCCAGGACTCGTGCCCGTAGAGGATAACCGGTCTAATTAGCGTTTTGTAGATAGTTAACTTCGTACGACGGCGAATTTTGCTTGATCGAAGCGTCCTGCGCAGTCCAAAGTAAGCACGATTTCCTGACAATATGCGTCTCTGAATTTCTCTGCTGGTGTCATTATCGGCAGTCACCAGTGAGCCCAAGTACACGAACTCGTCGACCATTTCGATTTCGATAATATCTCGTCCTCCCAGATCTTGGTAACGACCCAGTGCAGTGCTTTCACTAGTGCATTACCACCGTGTTTTAGTAGCTCGCTTGGTAGTTGGTCAACGCCAGCGGCCTTATTATTTTTCAACCGGCTTACCACCTCCTCCACTTCTTGGAGGTCTGGGACCGGCAGTCTATCGTCCTCCGCACGCGTTCCCAAGTTCGTTACCGCGCCGCTACTTTCGTATTCCGCCACATCGCCATTGAAGTGCTCGTCGAAATACTGCCGCCACCTCTCGATCACCTCACAGTCGTTCGTGAGAAGATCCCCGTTGGTGTCCTTGCACATATCGGCCTGTGGCACATGGCCTCTGCGCGAACGGTTCACCTTCTCGTAGAACTTCCTTGTGTCATTAGCACGGAACAGCTGTTAAAAATTTTATATCATAATTGGAAAGGGCAAAAAACCGTGCAAAACTTTCCAAAACGACCTCAAATCTTCCCCAATTGATAGTTTTTATCAGTAGACGGCCAAACAAACCGACTTTGGTTATTTTTTAAGAATCGTAGACAATTATTTTGAAGAATACGACAGTATTATATCGTATTATAGTGTATTATAGTATGATTGATATGAGAAAGGCATCATTACACCACTAGGTGGATTAAAACAGGTTTTTTTATTCTTCATACCAAAACAAAATATTAATTTGATCGAAATCAATAAATTTGCTTGAAGGCTCTTGCCGTAATTTTTCATCCCGAAAACGCTCGTCCACATATTGCAATACCGGCCAGAACAAATTTGACTTGCGATATGTTTTATTAAAATAATGTATTTAAAAATCTCTTGATTCGATTATATTCTCGTGCTCACATTATTTTTTAATTCTCATGTTTAGGGACCCGTAATATTGCAGTCCTCTCCGGGCCCGAAATTTCTCTCGGCGGCCCTGATCAGCAATGCTATAAATCGAAGCACGATCCTTTCTATTCCTATTCACAGCATTCGGTTATGTCTCAGCTATAACCCACCAACTTTTTCTTTATTACATCGAATTACCAGTAATCCAAATTCAAAGTATGTGATTATCCTCATACATACGTACCTTTTCGGTAAGTTATTTGCTAAATACTAAATACTTGATTGATTTTTCTTACTTACCTACCTTACAAACTTTCAGCGATTTTTGAAGGAAATGTGATATGTTTAAAATTGTTTACAATTAAACGGTTCGCAATTTATCAACAAGTATTATATTCTTTGTTACCTTATTTAAATAATAATAAAATACAATGTTTCTAAATATATCGTTACCTTCAATAGTAATAAAATTGGAATATCCTAGAATGCATTTAAAGTATTTGCTATGTTGCTGCATGCTCAAAGTATGTTTTTTTTTTTGCTTCTTCTGTTGTTCTTCACTTTGTGTTCTGATTTCAAATTTGGTTTTATTTAGTTCACATTATTGTAAACGACTTAGCTTATTACTTCTATTATTTCAAATGTCTACTAGGAATGATGATAAGTGAAGCGATCGTATTTCTTATATTTACTATATGCAGAATCAGCGAGACAGGAAATAAGCGTTCAAATTTATGGTAACAAATTCGCGCGTCACTCGTGGAAAAAAAAACTGTATTACCAATCAGCAATGTAGCAATAAAAAGCTTCGGTTAGTCATAAGTAAAATTTTATATTCTATCAATTGAAAACAAGGCATTTTCTTTTACGACGAGGAAACTTTTATTTCACATACAAAGAAGCTGATAGACGGGAGGGAATTGTTCGACCGCAAACTTTCGGTAGCGCTTTGCTGTTTTCCCTGGCTGTCTATTCTAGAGAAAATAGAATGTACATCTCGAATGGTGGTTACACTACAGGTAATATAAGAAGAACGGGATGTTAAAAACTTTGCCCTAGATGCAACTTGCTTCTGATGGTCGTGTTACGACATTTCACTGCTTCACAGGAAAAAGCACTTATCTCTAGTACAGTTGTGCGGTAGAGCTTTGCAGCATAACAGCATAGAAACAAAACGTGTGCATTTGATATTTGAACTGTTCATAAATGTCCCAGACCGATGACAGGACATGACACTTTCTCCGCGTCATTTGTTCTGGCTCTATGGTGGCTGCTTTTCTTTTCTCGAGTATGAAGTAACAGGTCCAAACTATTGCTTGGTTGAGTGATTTTCCATTCTTTCGAAAAGCTAGATATTCGTTTTACATTCATGTCATTCGATTGTAGAGGATGATAGTTTTGACTTCGGTTCGTGAAATTCCTGCTGCTTACGTTTTCAAGTCTATATAAAATCACGTCAATTATTGTCTAAACATTACTGAATGTTTCAAGCTTTGAATTATAATAAATATGGTAAGCATTGATATGAAATGAAAGGATCTTGTATAAGTTAGGTCCTGGAGATTACTGTGTTGAAAATTTTAAACTAGCTATTTTAATATGATTCACTAATTAAAGAAGATCATTGATATACATATATTTAACTAAATTTCATCAAGTATTGGTACACTAATATTGCTTCAAGATAATGTGATCTATTTTTTATTGGGCAAATCAACATTATCAGTAGATAAAACTTGACAAATAATAAATTCATAGATGTTGTAGAACGAATGAATTATGGAACTAAAAAGTGAAGGAACTCGAATACGCAAACCAGAAATCGGTGTACACTAATAATTTCACCACCTGGGTTTTTTTAACTTTTGCGTGAGGCCTACTACGATGAGCTTCATCCAAAAGGTTGGGTTCGCTACAAATTGAAGCCGAGCGGTGATTTAAGATGCCTGAAATATTGTAAGGCCGCACAAGGAGAAATTGCTTTTTCATTGTCCCCAGCTGGCTGGGGACTGAATGTATACTGAAAATGCATGTCTCGAATCAAAATAAAAAATAAAATGGTTCCGAATTTGAGAATTTGATCGAAACCAATAAATTTGCTTTAAGGCTCTTGCCGTAATTTTTCATCCCGACAACGCTCGTCCACATATTGCAGCACCGGCCAGAAGCTATTTACATTTCTAGGCCTGATTGTGAAAAAGTTTGAAAAAATTTGAATTTCGGCTATTCTGAAAATTACAACAAACATTCAGACAAGTAATTCTGCTCCATTGAATTGTTCTACAGTTTTTTTTTCAGAAATAATATTATTTGAGGGTTGCATAAATAATGCAAACTTTGCGTCTGCTTAGCTGTTTAAATTGAACTGCTATTTCGCGCCTAGCAGTTTGAACTGCTTTAAGCACTGACGAGCCGAAGGCGAAACGCAAAGGAATGGAATGAAATAAAAATTAATTCAGGATTAATCTCTTCGACCTTGTACAAGAAAATTTATCTTTTGTTTACTTGATTATAGTGTTTGCTTTAAAGTTGCATCACAACAATAAATAATAAATCTTTGTTTTGTATAAAAATAATAAACATTCATAAAATAACATAATTGTAAATAGCTTCTTTTCTCTATCGTCTCTCTCGGATTTACATTTTTTATTTAAATATGTCACAAAAATATTTTATTTTTCTGTATGTAGTGCATTCCTTCAACTTTTAAAAATAATAAGTTAAGTTCTGATTTGGTAACAATTTCTGAATAAATATCGATTTTTAAAAGGGTGTTGCATCTCACTCGAATTTATCCTACGGAAAAGGTAGGAAATGTGACGACAAAGTACTATGCAGAGAATTTCTGTATATTCCATCATATCCAGTTCCAGATTCATATTATCTGGTTGCGGTCAATGAATGAAGGTCAATAAGGCAATTATGGCGAAACTTTCACATAAAAAAATAACAGATTTGGCAAGCATAATGAAACTTTAATAGGAAAAAACGATCCGTTTACTTTACAAGAGCTGGTTCTGAAAAGTTAAGTTATTGAGGAAACATTTCATCGATTCCAATAGATTTGTTTGAACCGGGCAGTGTCGGCTGTAATACGAGGCCAGTCCAGTCTGCGTAATTTTTCATCACGTCAACGCTTAGCCACATATTTCGTCCCCGGTCAAAAATGTTTTGAGTAGTTGGTGATGATTAGCTTCGGACGCGGTGCTATGCAATAAATTATCTGCTAGACGAGCTAATTGAATATGGGACATAAGCCTTGTATTAAAAGAAGTATCACAATTCCGCACAATATCTTTACTGAATAATAAACTCACTCGCTTAGAGTTACAGAAAACGGTAATTATTTTGGTTCAAATGAATGCCTACAATAAACGAATTGAATCAACAAACTATCGTAACTCTTTACCTTAGTTATTGTAAATAACATATAGAAATAGATCACATTACCGAATACACGAGGAACTCAAACTAGGGCAATATTGCTATGAATTGTCAACAAATCTTCCAGATAGGACGCGAGGTAAAATCTTTTTTATATGTAATGTACTGAGATGGATCAAGATTATGTCATGCATCCGTTCAATGGTTCTGTTTTCATTTATATTTTGTTTGATGAAACAATCTGAATGTATTAAGATGGTTCACCAAGTGCGAAAAGGACTCGAATGCTGTCGCTTAACCGTTAACCGTTAACACGTTTTCATTAAATGTCTAGCACCAACTTTTATCGTGTATCGCAAAAAAAAATTCAATCCACTTCCCTTACGTTTTTTATCTTCTGTTAAGTGTTAGCAAACATTTCTTGGTAGTCATCGATACCGGCTTCTGGATTCGTATCTATCGCCTTACGGTCTTACAGTCCGGTCTCATGAACCGTGAGTCAATTTGAACCATCTGCTACCAATGTCTTAACTAAAGATATTACAATCGCAAATTGAGATCGGAACTCAGAAGTTTGCCAATCAATCTCATCTTTCCCAACTGTCCACCAAAGACAGTTGACGGGCTAGCATAAAAGTGTCAATTTCCTTTCTCTTTTTTTTATTGTTGTCTCGTTTGATCAACTTGATTGCCAACTCTCGACCTCTGCTCTATGTAGATGGAAAAGCAAACTTTTCTAGCTTTCTTGGAATGATGTTTACTTTTACCGTGTGATTTCGTTTCAAGACAGTTTCTTACATTAACCTTTTTCCATACTATAGAATTGTTTATTTTTTCATTTGCAATTTTCTGATGTATACCACCTGGCAAGAACGATGAGACCGTTGAAAAGGTCAAACGGAAAGGAAATTCTTTCGTTTTGCTTCTTTCTAACTCACGTGACACGTACTTCATGCAATTGTTTCAAATTACAAATTCGCCAACGGAAGCGGTGTTCAGGAGTTTTTCCGACATATGCGTTGAATTGTTAATGTGTGAGTGTGATTTTAGCCTGTCAACTAACCAACAGAAACATGTCTACTTCTCGACGTGACACATTCGTCACGCGGCAGGTGTTGATTTAATTTAGATTCTGTTTTTCTCGTTTGTGGATGTTTAATCTGATATTTTATTTACGTGCTGTGGTCTGACTTCGGTCGTACGGGAAGAATGTGTTGTTGGAATATTGTTCCGTGTGTGGGGTTTTCTCTTGCCGGAAAAAGGATTCCTTAGTGGTTTGGTGAGGGGATGAATATGAGTTCGGTTTGCGATAGAGGGAAAAACGAATGAAACTAATGAAACACTTATGGGAAGATACTGTATCCTTCATCGTTTTCGCGAATGTTTTCGGTAATTGGGGAATGATTACTACAATTTATCGGAAAATTCTATTACTTTGATTTGATTACAGACGATGTTTGATTCTCAATTCAGATTTGAAAAAAATGCTGATCCTAAAAACGCAGCTAAACTACGCGAAAGGCAATCGTCTCACCCTGTCTCATATCTGCTTCTGGAAATTATTATTGACAGAAAATTTATTGCTTTTTATAAACAAAAAATCATGTCGTTTTCTACTAGAAATCATTTGAACTGACCGAATCTTTGGTAATAACTACTACTTAACTGAACTCAAGATAATGAATAATTTTGAAAGACTGATGTTACAATGGATTCCGTCGATAAAACTTGACCTGGTTAAAAATTAGTGACTGCGGATAAGAAGGTTCTTTCGGTTGGTGCTGAAAAAATAGTGAAAATCTTCATAATCATTACACTGTAATCGAAAAAGAAAGTGAACAAAGAGAAACTATCACCCGCTGTCGCGGCCTTTTGAAAAAGTCGCACAGAACTAACTTTTTCTTTCGGTGAAAACCAATGTGAAAAAGAAAATTAGAATGAATTTATGAAGATCGAATAGAAATTAAATAAATTCAATGTGCATTTTTCGAATGACTCGGTCCTTGGTGTTACATTTTTTCGGTAAAATAGCAATTTCTCACGCACACAACACCTAAGCACTTGGTCAGGAGTGTTCTAGATCTAAGTGCATAATTTATATCAGTTTTAAAATTAAAATCTGGAATTGTAACAAAGAAAAAACACTGGCAGCCCCAACAGCGATTTACTCGTGTTTCAAAAACTACAAAACAATAAAACGGCAGCATATACCAGTTTGCAATTTGATAGTAGAACTGTTTGAATAAATAAAACTAAAACGGTTTGCTGAACATACGTTTGTTCCAGTTTCAGTTCTATTACAGATCTCGCATATAAAACATCTAGCTGCTGCATTAGCTCTAATCGTTTTTATTTGGATCGAATTGTTTGTGATTGACGGTTTATTTCGGCCCCCTGTCACGACGCAATCTTGATGAGATCAAAATCGGAACGGGCGGAGGACAGTACCGTAAAGTGGTAGGTTTTTTGCTATTTTCCCGTTTCAAATTAAATTTTCTTGGAAACGGTGCAGAATATAGAAAAACCCACCTGACAATGTCTTCGAAATATAGTTAAGAATATTCTGTGAAATTTTCATAATGATTCATTGAGTTTAGCGGTCGTGTTGTATTTTTTTCTGACTGAAGAACTGCTGAAAATTGGAACGCTCGGAAATCCATACCTCCACTTGTTCATCGAATATCTCGGCTTTGAAGGCTTGCATCATAAATCTACCGTGACAAAGTCTAGATAATTTAGTTTAGATGCGATTAGTACATAAAAACATATATGTTATCGCGATAAAAATAAAATCTTGTATTTTTCTTTGAAACAAAGTCAGTTTCAATGCATCCGCCATTTTTTCGCTTTGGTTTTCTGATAGCATTCTGAAAAAGGAGAGAGAAATAAAATGTGTTCGAGAAGGCTGCCAAACACACAAACATTCAATCTTTATGAAAGTTGAATATTTTTTCATTGTTCATTGGAATCCATGTAATGTCCAACCCATACGATAGATTAATGTGATAAAACTTCTCATCAAAATAATAAAATGTTTGCTGATAACCCGGTACAGTTTGCTCATATACGAGAGAGTACAAGAGAAATACGATGCGCAAAGGGAATTGAGCGAGCCACGTGGTCGATTTGAAACTCAACACGTGGCCCTGTGTCCTCAAAATCAGCTGATTGAAATGTAAACAAACAATAAGTAATGCAATTGCTTTGCGGCTTACCTCGTTTATTGCACGAAAATTAGTGAATTTTGAGTCGACTCTCTCACAATAACTTGTCGGTTTACCTAAAATACAACAGACAGTGTTTTGGGACATCAAATGCAGGTAATTTTCACAATTTTAAAATCGCGATGAGTATCAAAACATCGCAGAGTTTGGGGCTCGAAACGCGAGGGGCTCAACATAATCGGTGTACTTTCAAATGGCTGGTGCTCACATACCGGTGTCAGATGGCTGGTTTATTTAGATCCATTTCAACTTCACGACTGTGCTCGAACGCAGTTAAGGGCTGAGGCCAGTAGGTCGCGTAAAACCGCGTGGCTCGCTGTGCGTATTACATTTCTCTCCATGCTCTCTCGCAAATGTGCAAAATGACTCTCGATGTGACCGGGTGGCCAAGAAAGTTTAGATATTTTCGGTTACAAGTTTGACTACATCACATAAAATCCAATAAAGCTACCGCTCATTTGGCACCCTTGCTGAGCCGATTTTATTTCTCTCTCATGTTTCGTTACGTTACCAGGGAACTAAAATGGCGCCGACATAGAAATCGTCTTACCTCCACAAAAATAACTTACACTTCATTTTTATCGCGACAACATTTGTGTTTTTATGCACTAATCGCATCTAAATTAAATTATATAGACATTGTCAGGATATATTTTTGAACCATGCTTTTGAAGACGAGATATTCAATGAACAAGTTGAAAGTTGCCGTTTTCAGCTATGCAATTCTTCCTTCAGAAAAAAGACTCCCGACCGCAAAGTCAAACAATCATTCTGTAATTTTTACAGAATAATCTAAACTAATTTTCTAAGAGATTGTCTGTTGGGTTTTTTTATATTCGTCACCGTTTCTGAGAAAATCAGATTTGAAGCATGAAAATAGCCCTTTAAAACGCCCTAAAACACACTGGCCTCAGCCCTTAAGGTGGTGGTAGGGTCTAAACGATGAAAAAAATTATCATTTTTGCGAATTTTTTTCAGAATTATAGTTCAACCAAATAAATTCAAATGTTTTGCATGATAAAAAGCATCATTCGAACAACATTTTGTAATTTTTTTGTAAAAAATTATGGAGAAATAGGTCGGTGAAGAGGTATTTTTGAGAACGCTTCTTAAAAATCATGATTTGCGGTGTCCACTGTATTTCAGCGCAGACTAATCAGAAGTGAATAAATGACCGCAGCATAGTTAGAGTAGAAGTTTTTCTAGACCCCAGCGTTTCCGTTTGATTTTTTAATTTTTTTAAATTTTTGGTAATGTTCAAAGTGAAAACTACGATTTTTCACGAAAAAAATCCACCATTTTGTAGCTGTAAAATCTCCTCAAAGTAATAAACAAAGAAAAAGAAAACGTTGGGGTCTGGTTTTTTATATGTAGAAAGTGTGGGCAAAATTTGAAAAAAAAAATTAGTGCAGTAATTTTTGAATGACGATGGACTTTAAAAACCTGCTTTCGAGGGAAACGCGTTTAAAGGTTTTTGCCTATAAAATCAATGGAAATAATTTATTACTCAAGAGAGCCCGTAGGGTCTAACATTTACAAAAAATCATATTTTTTCTTTTATAATTTTTTATAACGAAAAATTTCAAGAATGTTTTGTCAAATTTTGAAGTCAATCGAAGTAGAAATCTTGGGCTTGTGCGCCGAGCTCTTGCTTCTTCGTAGAATGAAAACTAAAGGTCAATAACTTACAGAGTTTCGTTCCAATAGGCTTGAAAATTTCACAGAAAATTCTTCAAATGTTTTACTGTAAGAAAATATAAAGAAAATAATAAATGTTTTTTCAAAAGTGTTAAACCCTACCCGCCCCTTAAGGAACGGTCGCTTATACTAGAGTGCCTATAGCCAGAGTGACGACAGCTGTTCGTTTGGAATGACAGCTTTGATCTGAATTGCTGCCAGCATTACGGATGAGATGTCGTCACTCTGGTTATAGGCACTCTAGCTTATACATGTTTCAAACCTCAAAAATTAATTTCCATTTTTCGTTTTTTACGTGCACATTACATTGCGAACATCTGTTTTATTCTTTCCAAGATGAAAAAAAGTGAATCTTGCATGCCCCAGTGGACTAATACAAATTTGCTTTTCAATGCGAGTAGAATCATTTAATTCTTCATCCTGGCGAAAAGTGAAAAAAGGACAAGATCCTAGTGAAAAATGTGAACGTAAGTTGATTTTCTTTTTTCATTGTTGAATGTTGAATAAAAGTAGTATGCATCTACGAAAATTGTTTGTGGTTATTTTTTTTAAGCATTTTTTAACTGTTTATTTTACCCCGGCTTTTACCTAATTATGGTCGTTCATCGGGGTGAGTATCGGAGTTCCTGTAGAAGAATTCTGCACTCAATGTTTCTTTTTTTTTTAAGACGCCCTTGTTTGTCGGTTATGGCAGTGTTCTGAAAGTAGAATGTTTTGGGAACTCTACTCTTTCAGTGATTAGTAACGATTTGTTAAAATTCATTTGGATTCTAAAAGATGGAGAGTTGGAACCTAAGTTTGAACACCACCACCGTGTGCAGTGTTCTTTAACGATTTCATAAGTGGAAAAATATTGTTCGGAAGGATCGCAGCAACCCAAATTGTCTCCCAAACGGACTGAGTATCGAGCCGACTACTCGTTTTTGCAGAGCTCGTTCAATTCGATTGACAGTGTCGTAATAGATGACATGAATTTATTGATGTGGTACTTTAAAAGTCAACACATTGTGTTTGTTCTCATCACGAAATATCCGTATGGTTTTGAGTTCTTCCTAAGTTTCAACGTTTTGCCACAAGGGTATAAGAATATATATTCATAAAGCAGAATTTTCGATGAACATCTTTTATGCAGCTAAATTTTAATTCCGAGTTAAAAAAAAAATCAACACAATACCATTAAAATCAGGGATTACAAAGAAAACGAACTGATAGTTCAGTTCGTTTTAGATATGGCGGCAAAATTTATTCGTGATTAAATGTTCGATTTGGAATTCATCCATGGATTGACTTTTTAAACGCGCTTTCATGTGATAGACAGACGTCAGTTAGCTGGAGGTTCAGTCTCACGAAAGGTTGAAATTAAGGTATCTTGAAATTTAGCACCCCATTATATTCGTTCATTAGTTTTGTCTCGTTTTGACCTATACCGAGTTCGGTTTAGCACCGCAATTCCAGAAATATTGGATCTTGGGTTGATCACTTCTGCGCGACGTGATACGAAAACTAATGCACATTATTCCGAATCACAAATTGGGAACTATAGCTGAAGGTTGAATCTACACAACGGTAGCGATAACATGGGTAAATCCTAGCTGTAATGGATGATTTTTTTCAATTTCCAAAAAGTGTCCGACTTAGCCCCGGTCTCCTCTATATTGTGCAAACTCTTTTTTTAGATATTCAAGTCAATTATAAAATAGATAATTCCCAATAAACGACTTTATAACCAAACATTCTTCAAGTAATAATATACATACTTCCATACGTATGGAAATTAATAAATATGTTCTGAATCCCCCTCCCTTCCGAACAAATTTTCAGGGCACGCCTCTGGTGGTTGGCGGCGAATTCGGGAACGATTGCTGCACTGGAGTTAGCACTGATTCGGATTTAATACTGAATTCCACATGGAATACTGAATGAAAATTTTTCGCTCACCCGGACTTGATTCGGAGTTCATTCCGAATTGGTAATGTGGGCAAATTGTTGGACTTTTTACCTTCGCCTTTTAAAAATAACTGCGTCTAATCAAAAATATTGCAAATATTCCAATTTTACTAGTAATAGACTGATAAGTAGGCTCGAAACTTCTAGTAGAATGAGCTCATTATAACATTAAACATACAGCCACACTTAAAATAATTTGTACGCTAGCATCATGTGCAAAGCTTCTAATCTATCACTGCTTGTAGAACACATGAAATTCATGAAAATATATACTTATCTCATAAACCAGGTGGAACGATCTTTTTTTTGCTCGCCAAATCAGTTTCCTCACTGAATTGATGTTTGATTTTTCGAGATAGATATCGTACAGGTAGTTTTTCCCGCCAAATACAGATTTTTGAAAAAAAAAAAAACAGTTGGCAGCTCTGCGGTGCAAAAGTTAGTACAAAAGTAATCTAGAATTTGATAAAATTTACTAGAAAATACGAGCACATCATCATTTTGTTAATCTTGTTAACCCATTACTGGTTAAAAAGTATCCCAATAATTTATCTAGTTTCTGCGTTTGAGCATTTTTATATGATTCTGGGTGGATTCTACTAAGAATCTAACAAAAGTGCACGAAATCAGAATCCAGGTAATATATTCAGATACTTTTTAACCAAATATGGGTAGAAGAGATTAACAAGAATGTTATTTGCTATTATTTTTCTGTAAACTTCACCATATTTTTGATAATTTTTCTACTGACTAAATAAACACAGAAGTATTTATTTCCAGGTGCATCTAGTTTACCGTTTACTGTGTGCGTTCGCCTGGAAATCTAAAACTGCCACACTGGTGTCAAAAGTTCAAATCAAACCACACTGGTGTGAATTTATGAAACAAGAAAATATCATTCTATTACGTGTGGAAAATTTTCATAAACAGTTTTATGATTTTCTCAACTGTTCTCTGGGCGTTGTATAATTTTTCGTTTTAAATATTCCTTCAATAATTGACCCTATGCGGCTCGACTAAATTTACTGGGTATCTTTGGAACACTCAAACTAGTACTAATCACACTAACACATTTACACGTGGATTAGGCAATAGTGTGATGGGTTTGTCGATGCCTTTCACGAAGCCAATCTGGGCTCGATCCCCAACCCCGCACATAGGGTCAAAAAGTTTTGTTGGCGAATGATCTTAAGATTAAAACCTCACTAATTTAAAGCAAAAAAGAACCGGGTGCATTTTTGGTACTTTTTCAATTGAGCACAAATGAAAAATGGGCTAATACGACTGCGCCGCATCGCTTTTATCAGTGTGCTGTCCGACCTTACTGCCGATCGTTCGGACATAACTGAGCCGAAGAACCTTAGCTTTGGATAACTTTGAGCAAACTTGGCTTGGCTTCGGTTATGAGATTGCGCCATATCGTTTTTTATTTAACCGTGGTGCTCTATCCAAAGACTCTTTTAAAGATGATCCTTGGGATCAGACGAGCATCGTTAAGATTTTTCCCTTGATAAATACCAAAGCTAGCAGCCAACACGTCTGATAGTATAAAACAACCGTTCTTATGAGACTGCTAGAGCAAAACACTCCACAATATTAGAGTATGTTTTTTTTTGTTTTAATTATAGAGGTTTTAACCATAATGTCATTCGCTTCTTCGAGCCAGGAACACTTTCTGACTCTATGTACGGGGTTGGGAATCGAACCCAGGTGGGCTGCGTGAAAGGCATTGACTAACCCATCACGCTATACCCGTCCCCTAGAGTATGTTCATCAGCTCAAGATTTTATATGATAAAACTGAACCTAAAATAAAATAACCGATAGCAAGGCGTTTTAGAGTTGTACTGTCAAATTTACGACTGGTATACGCTACGCTTCTATTTTTCTATAATTGAAATACGAGTAAAACGTGTTTAATAATAAAGTTTAATATTCAGATTTGAATTTTCAAATTTTTTTTTTTTCAAATTTATTTGTCTTCGATTAGAGTAAAAACTATCGCACAGACTTATTATTATCTATCTAGTCTAAAAACATTAACTTAACAATATTTTCGATTTAAATGTGTCTTTGTTCATAGTAAAATCAAACAGATGATAAACTCTATTGAATTGATTACAGCAAACATCCATTGGATTATTTTGTCCATACTGTGTGCGATGAGCTGATCGTCGTATGAAGTCCATTCTTCGCAAAGATCTTCCCGGAACATTGATATGAATCCTTGCCAGAAGTGTGGGGCAGTCGATGTTATTATTAAGCAAATCAAAAACGAAAAGTCGTTGATGAAATATCCGCCGGTTTTGCAGCGTGGGTAAGTTGATGAGAACACAGCGATCTTCGTAACGTGGTAGCTGAAGCCGATTAAGCCAAGGAAGTCTTCGAAGCGCGAATCGGACAAAACATTTCTGCACTCGTTCGATCCGGTCGATGTGAACGTTGTGGTATGGAGCCCAGATTACAACTCCGTATTCTAGAATACTGCGCACTAGAGCAATGTAAACAGCCTTGAGACAATAAACGTCGTTAAAGTCTTTAGTGTTGCGTTTGATAAGTCCCAGGACGGCAAAAGCTTTAGCAATAACCATCGAAAGCTGTTCGGTGAAGCGTAACTTACGGTCGAGAACTACGCCTAAATCTTTTACCGAAGAAACTCTTTTGACTGGATTTCGCCATCATTGAGTATTCAAATAAAATTGGAGACTGAACTCGTGAAAATGTTATGGTATTACATTTATTAACATTAACACTCATGCCGTTTCTATTACACCAATCTATGACACATTCAATGTCCATTTGTAGCGCACAACAATCTACAAGGCTTGTGATGATTCGGTAAATTTTTAAATCATCGGCATACATTACTTTAAACGACGACAGTTCATTGCAAAGATCATTCACAAACAGCACAAACAGAAGTGGTCCGAGATGACTCCCTTGTGGAACACCTGATGTAATATCGAAAGGATCAGAATGTACAGTTCCGACTCGAACTGAAGCACTACGATCTGTAAGATACGAAAGAATCCAGTTTGTTATCCAGTCAGGGAATCCATTTCGTCTCAATTTTTCAACAGCGAGTACATGAGGAACACAATCGAAAGCTTTAGAAAAATCAAAATACACCGCATCAACTTGTTGTCGTTTTTCAAGCTTGTCAATCAGAGTACGAACTCGATCGAGCTGCAGAATGCAAAATTTCGTATCCGATCGGAATAATCCGATCGAATTACAGAATAGAGGTGATAAATTTTGCGTCTAGAACTAGAACAGCCTTTAGAATGCTCTTACATTGTCTTTGAATGCAATAAATGATGAAACATAAGTAATACCATAAACAAATGTCAGGGTAAGTGTTGATGAATGTAGATGATTGTTTTAAAAAGCTGAGGTGTAGAAATTCGACTATCTGTACCTGAGGAAAGTGAAGTGAAATTTTAGTCAATAATAGACTAAATGACACTAAATGTCTTTTTTCTTATTTTTTTTTTCTTTGAAGCTCTAAAAAAAATCACTATTTTGGGCTGAATTAGCTTCAAACCACTATTCTAAAAGTGTGCAGAAATGGTATCGGGCTAACTAATTCAGTACAAGTTGTCCCTAAGGACAAGAGTCCACCGAATCGCTCTGAGGATCGCAAATGAACTGTGAGTAAAATATTACATGAGCAGCTTGGAAATCATCAGCACCAACGGGGTGGCTTGAATAGTGACAGAATACAATTTTATGTCGTAGAGTTCAGAAGAAACACAAAAATTCTTTACATATAATAACCGACGCACCTTAACGAAAAGCGATATAATTTAATTGTGACTGGGTGAGATCGATTGCCAAATCCGTATAAAATTCCTCAAATCGTGAAAAATTTCTTTAAAAATAATTTTACAGTTTTTAGCATTCCGATAATTAAAAATTTTGGATTTTAACATTAGATCAATGACATGATATGACATCATGAATTTTCTGGGCAAAACTAGTCTCGGAAATGAAGAGTTCTTGGTTTCGCTGCTGCATCAAATTCGCATGAAAACTATTATCGAAGGAACAGTTTAGTTGTAAATATTGGTCTGCTGTGATTACACATTACTTTCGTTTTATCCTGTATGAATTTTTACTGTAAAAATAGCTCGGGATATGCTTGTTTTGTTGCTTCTTCTATTGTTGTAACCGTTCAGCTATCTTAATTTTATACCCATCGGTCCATCGGAAAACAGTTCGGACTTAGGATTTCTCCGACTCGGGCTTGTCATCAGGGATCGGTAGACTTGCAATACATTCGCTGGCCTAACGTTTGCTTACAATATTAATCTCGTAAATTTGTATTGATTCAGAACGATTCGAATGCGATGTAGTAACGGAGATAACAAACGTTCCCGAAAAAGTTACAACAAAAGCTAACCGTAAAATGTTCAGCTTATAGATTACTACCATAGAGCATAAAATTCAGGCGAGGAAAGGGGAGGTAATAACCATAAGGAATAGAAAAAATCACGACGACGACGACGACGACGATTTCATATCTTACAGACAAATGTACAAGTTTTAGTGTATCATTTCAATGTTATACTTCTCAACGCTATACAACAAATGGGGATCATGTGTTTTACTTGCAAATTGGTTTATCCTACTCTAGTCAGTATAAAAAATTTGGCGTTATTCAGTTTATTCATGGTTTTATATCCTTCTTTGTTGTCACAATTATTATCGTAAGACTTACCTTGTCCTTCCGTGTCTCGTCTCGTCGGGTACTCGGTAACAAACGGGACTGTGCTGAGTCAGTTCAAGCTCGCTTTACTTTTATTTCTAAAGCATTCAGTAACACTGAAATTATTTTCCTGTTCGGAATGATGGGCTGTGAAAGTATCTGTTGGTTTTGGCTTAGGTCAAATTTGTCATACCAATTTGTAAATTATTGCTCTGATGGCGAGGTGATTTCCAAAATTTGCTAGGTAAACGAAAAGCAGCTTCATACTTTTTGATTGATTAAAAATTTTGAAAAAAAAAACTACACTCTCGATACAACCTCATTGTGAAATCGCCGTCAGTTTGCTTCCATCCGACGGTCCAGGAACAAAGTTCGCCCTAGAACGAACAAATCTCTTCCCTCCTAATGGACCGTCAACGTATCCATCGGTTCGGTACTGAAGCCAAGTTCCGCTCCGACGTCAATCGTCACAACCCGATCGTCGTCGCTGTTCTCCGAAATGGGAAACTGCAGCTGATCCGAATCGCCATAGTTCGGCATAATGATGCAAACGAACGGTCGGCCGGTGTTGTTGTCTCGGGGGTGCATCGTCACCGGCAGAAACCGATCGATGGAACCTTCGACAAACGTGGACAGTCGCTGGAAGACTTCGGGATAATGCTTGCGCAGTACAACGCCTCGCTGGCGCAGAATGTTCTGGATGTTGAGCGAAACCTGCTCGCGACTCTTCAGCGTAGTTTTCGTCATGATGCTGAAGGTGAGAATCAGCACATCGGTAGCGGATTCCTTCTTCGGGAACTGCTTATCGATGGGCGAGTTGTCGATTTCGAAGATGACGGATTTGCACAACTTCAGCTTGGCGCACCGCGACACCAGCTGGCGTTCCCATTTTACCGGGGCCGTAGCATTACCCGGAGCTTCCGATACGACACAGATTGCCACATAGATTAACATTTTCGAGTCCGGTTTGTACTCGGTGCTCAACTTGAGCAGTTCCGAGTACAGCTCCGGACCCATCTCTGACGGGAGCAAATCCGGCCAGCGTACGTATATCACCTCACCCAAACACTGGAAACCCTGTTTGATGAATGAGTCCGCATTCTCCGGACTACGAAACAGTATTCTAACAACACCTCGTCCCTGCGACAAGTAGCCACGCCTCGCTAGCACACTGAGGTGCCGCAGGGTGTCCGCATCGTCCTTGCAGGTGGACAACACCAGTCTACAGAGAGCGGAGATTCGTGAGTGCAGGCAAGCCTTCCGATGTTTCTCCCAGTGAGCCCTCCGGCATTCCCGCGAGCAGTACAGATGCGAGCAGTTGTGGCAGCTTTTGTAGGACTTTTTCGCCTCGGCAATCGTCGCAGTGGCATCACATTTCGGATAGCGACACTTGAGTGCTTCGCCGTGGCTTTTCTGTGTGGTGTCGCAGGAATCCAGCGACACCCGGCGGCTGTGGGTGTCTTTACTGCTCGGCCCACTGCTGATCGCACCGGAACCACCGGAACTGTTGTCATTTCGTTTCCTACCGGCGTCTCCCTCGCTGCGCCTTCTACTTTGAACCGGTTCGATCTGGAGGGTGTGGGTACTGGAAACTGTTGGCGTTAGACAGGAATTAGCTAAGTCCACTGAGGGCACAGGTTACACAGATATTAACAAATTGCGCAGGCGGGACAGAGAGAGAGGAAGGTTTAAGGATTTTCGGCATTATAATAATTTGTTACGTTGGGTGTCGAGATGATTGAGTGGAAGATAGGACAGTACACAAGGATGTCAAGAAGAAGAGAAGAGAAAAAAGAGACAAAAAACAAATGTGACGGTACATTGATTGATTTAGAAACAGTAAGCTACAGCAAACCCGAATCTAGTGGACAGCTATAGATTTTTTTAAGGATGGTGGCTCGATAATATTTTGGAACCGTTTAAACGAGAGTTTCCACTACCGTAATATGTTGCTTACCTCTTTATTTTACTGAACTAACAATCAATTTTGTATTCAATTTTCGTAATTTCGTTTATGTCAGTTGCCTTCCGAAAAAAAATTGTAATTGAAATTGAAATCACTGCAGATGTCTAAAATAAGCGGTATACATGTTTTGTAGTCTTTTGAAAATAAATATTTTTTGCAGACATTCGTCAATATTTACAGATTTTTAGAATTGCGCGCGGTCTTTTTTTTTGAACTTTTTTCGAATTCTAAATCTTAACAAGTGTCGTCCATGAACCTCGTTAGATGTATAGACGTATGCTTGATAAAGTAAAGGACACCCCAGAACTACACTCTTAAAAAACGAAATTTACGTTTGCCGTAATTTTTTCGATGATGACACAATGTTATATTTACTAACATGAAAAAATAAATTTTGAATCTGTATCGATGTAAGCTACAGCTAAATTATCTGTGAAGTTACTGATATGACTTATCTTTACATGCTTTGAATTGTGAATGTAAGTGAATCGGACGCTCCTTTTGTGTACATCGACACAAATGAACTGCTGGTGAACCAAATTCATCTTTGACAGTTTGCAATGGTTTGTTTTCACTGGAATGGAATGATACGGAACTTAGGAGATATCCCGTTACTCCGTACATGTTCAGACAGCGCATGGCCAGTGTGCATCTTAGATTTTTTTTTCACGGTTAGGAACACTTTAAACACCTTATGAACCTTATGGCCATCGTCAAAAAGTATCATTTTTCCCAATTTGAACTGCTCTGCACTGATGATTTAAAGACGAAACGTAAAAATAATGAAAACGGTTATGTGCCCTAGCACAAAATTTGGCTAACCCCTAAATCACAATTTTTCGTTAAATCCGATTAATTTGACCACACACTTCGCACTTCTTACACTCCTTCTAAAATATCCTTAGAATCATCTCTTACGTGAAAGTAGTACACCCAAACCTCCGTTTACGTAAACTTTTTTTACGTTACCTCTTTTTAAGTAACTCTTTTTACGGCAAAAATCCCAAATAACGTAAACTTTTTTTACGTTGAAAATTCCAAATAAATAACGAACCTGCTTCGTAAAAAGAGGTTTTTGCATACAACGAAAATCGTTTCCGGCTCATTTATATTCCATTGAAATTACTACAATATGGGTATTTTCGGAACGGGTTTGATGAGTAGATGTCGGAAAACGATGTTTGAGGTGGTTCTGAATTCCAAGATGGCGACTTCCGGTTTTTTGATATTCTTTGAAAACCCTTACAATATGGGTATTTTCGGAGCTGGTTTAGTGCATATTGCGTAGAAAATAATGTTTGAATATTACTGGATTGCTGACCGTATCCTATATAGTATTAGTATTTTCGAAATGGGAAGAGTCGCTTACAACAAACTATGTTGTGCCTCTAAAAATCACGTGATAGATGTTCCACTTTGTGCAACTTCATGAAAACGGAAGTGTCAATAGTAACTTGATGAATAAAAAATTTGTTGTAATCTATAATATGTTGTTATATTGGCTATATTTTGCAAATACTATTTAATTGAATTCTCAATTTATTGAGTAACTAAGGTTAAACCGAAAGTCGCCATCTTGGAATTCAGAACCATCTCAAACGTATTTTCCGACATCTACTCATCAAACCCGTTCCGAAAATACCCATATTGCAAGGGTTTTCTAGGAATATCAATGAACCGGAAGTCGCCATCTTGGAAATTGATGTTGCTTAGAACATCCGTTTTCCTGTAAATACTCATAATGTTCGTTCCATAACTATCCAATATATTATACATATCTAATAATACATATACATAAGGAAAACGTTTTTTACGTTGAAAATTCCAAATAACGTAAACTTTTTTTACATCATATTTCGATTTACGTAGTCCCGATTATTACGTAAATGGAGGTTTTAGTGTATCTGTATTTACCAAGAACTATCGTTTCTCGTCAAATCCACTTCACATTTAACTCCTCTTTTTTATAGCGAAACTTACTACAGCTTTCCTCCATGTTGAACACCACTGAATTGTTCAGAAAGTATCGGTGCTCGTCAAAAATTATCGATCCTCACCGAATTCGATCAACGTGTGCCAAGTTTGGCCACGGAACAGCAGACAGTCAAACCGCACAAATGACAACAGTCGCCGACTGTACTTCGCCGTGACTGTATCGAATGAAAAATGTCATAGGTCTCATGATATTTTCTATCGTGAATGTCGCCGTTTCCCGCTCGACTTTTTGGCTACCTGGGCAGCCATGCCCACCAGATGGCTACCAAAATTGATTCAGTGACGGCTGTCAAATCCAATTTGGCAAAAAATAGTCGCCTGTATCTAAGTTAGCCGAGCGTTTTCATCTTTTAACCTTCCCTGAAAATGTCAAAGATTTCGATGTGGAAATATCCTGGTGGATACGGTTGTATCGTTCGAGTTGTATGTATGGCAGCGGCGAGGCAGTCGGTCACCAGAATGTCTGCCAGCCATATTTTTCCCGCTGGCAGCGTTTAGAAACATAAGGTCCGCCGTGAGTAGCACTGCTGCAACCGTTCTAGGTACGAGGTTATCGAATCGAGGAAATGACGGGTTTGACGGCGAATGTCAGCAGTTGATCGAAGAGAAGAATGCAGCAAGGGCGAGGATGCTGCAACAGCAGGAAGACCAAGATCGCGAAGCGATGGAACAGCTGTACCGCGCAAATGACACACGGAAGTTCTATGAAAAGTTGAATCGCTCACGTAGAGGCCACACGCCGAAATGTGCAGAGATACCAGTGGTAACCTTCTCACGAACGAACGTGAGGTGATCGACAGGTGGAAGCAGTACTATGACGAGCATCTGAATGGCGAAGCACAAGATACAGAGAACGGTACAGGAATCAATCTGGGTGCACGCTCAGCCGACGACAGATTCCCAGCCCCTGATTTGTCAGAGATAATTGAGGAGGGCAAGCTGAGGAATAACAAAGCCGCGGGCAATGACCAGTTGCCAGGCGAGCTGCTCAAACTGGCACTGGCTAGAGCGCTGCACTGGATGATTTCTAGGATTTGGGATGAGGAGATTCTACCGCAGGAATGGATGGATGGAGTGGTATGTCCCGTCTACAAAAAGGGCGATAAGCTAGACTGTTGCAATTACCGCGCAATCACATTGCTCAACGCCGCCTACAAGGTACTCTCCCAAATCCTTTGCCGTCGTCTATCACCAATAGCTAAGCCCGCGCCACTACGGATCACATATTCGCGATAAGACAAGTACTCCAGAAGTGTCGTGAATACAACGTACCCACGCATCACCTATTCATTGACTTCAAAGCGGCATACGACACAATCGATCGAGAACAGCTATGGCAGATCATGCACGAATACGGTTTTCCGGATAAACTGAAGCGATTGGTCAAAGCAACGATGGATAGTGCGATGTGCTACGTCCGAGTATCTGGGACGCTCTCGAGTCCTTTCGAATCTCGGAGAGGGCTACGACAAGGTGATGGACTCTCTTGTATCTTGTTCAATATTGCCTTGAAAGGTGTGATTCGAAGAGCGAGGATCGACACGAGTGGCACGATCTTCCGAAAGTCCGTACAACTTTTTGGCTTCGCTGACGATATTGATATTGTGACACGTAACCTTGAGAAGATGACGGAAACCTACATCGGACTGAAAGCTGAAGCTAGGCGTATCGGACTGGCCATAAATGCGTCGGAAACAAAATACATGAGAGGAAGAGGCCCTAGAGAAGAAACACTACGCCTCCCACCACGAATATTGATAGACTATGACGATATCGAGGTGGTTGACGAGTTCGTCAATTTGGGCTCACTGGTGACCGCCGACAATGACACCAGCAGAGAAATTCATAGACGTATTTTGGCAGGGAATCGTGCGTACTTTGGACTCAGAAAACCCTCCGATCGAGAAAAGTACGCAACCGCACGAAACGTTCTTGAATTTAATCCGACTGGTACAAGAAGAAGAGAAGCGCAGCGAGCAAGGTGGATCGATCAAGTGGAGGGTGATCTCAGAAGCATCCGTGCCTTGAGTGGCTGGCGACGAGCAGCCATGGACCGAGTTATGTGGAGACGTATGCTTGATACAGCAAAGGACACCCCAGGCCTATAGCTGTTAGGTAAGGTAAGGTAAGTAGTCAATAAACAATAGGTACATCCGTCATGTCATCACATTTTTTAAATGCAGCAATTTCAATAATTCAAATGATAGCTGTAAAACGCACAAAATATCGATCTATTTTTTCCTAATATGTTAGGATTCTAAATGCTCGTGGAGTAATCAGAAAAATAATCAGAAAAATAATCAGAAAATACGAGTTCTGATGAATGATGAACTTCCGTTGGTTTTAACCCAGTTTTATTGTCAACAGCTCAACTAATTTATCTTCTATTAGTTCAGTTTGTTTTGCTTTGTTTTATTATAGAGGTTTGAACCCAAAGAAAAATTTTCTGGCTCTATGTGCGGGGTTGGGAATCGAACCCAGGTGGGCTGCATGAAAGGCATCGACTTACCCATCTAGCTATACCCGTCTCCGGTTCAATTAGTTATATATTCTACCACCTTAGAACTAATTGGCTAGGATACAGATCTCATATCGAAAGCAGATCAAACCCTGAAATTGTTTTGGAAAATATCGATACAGCCATACATAATTCAAATCATTACATTATTGAAATTAGAAGTCTATCAGTAAGTTTAAACTAAACTCAATTCTGCTTCATCTACATCAATATCAATGTTCTTGTGATCCTACAATGGAATAGTTGAGCATCGTATTTAACACAGATTTATATTCATGAACATTTAAAGTTGTGTCATTCGAAAATTTCATCAAAAGATCGATAGCAGTGGGGCGACTTGAACCGAGAAACATTCGATCACAAAGCACGCTAGGTAATCGACTGAAATACAGAAAACCGTAAAATTCATATTTTTGCTGTGCTCATTTGTTCTGTGCTATTTTATTGTATGAAAGAATCTTTTTATCGTCAATAAGTCGAATTTTATTATTTATTATTGAGGACCTTTAAAAGAAAATGAAACATAGATTTACCGAACAAACCAATCCATATTCTAAATCATTCTAAGGTCATTAGAAACCATTGTCAGCACTCAAAGAAGGAACTCAAATACTCCCTGAAAACGGTGGATAAGATCGAAGTCGACAACTTTTCCAATTTTGTGAGTCCTATTGACATCTCATAGTTATATGAGCATAACGCAAGATGACATTACTGAGACAAATTATGATGAAGTAAGGGCAATCATTAGCAAACTTAAAAACATGGAGGCTTCTAAGAATTTCATTATTATTTTTTTTAATTTTCTCGATGTTCTCTTGAGACTTTGGCATTAATTCTGCAAGTGTGTTGAATACTTATTCTTGTATCATATAATTGGGGTGTAGGAATAGAACCTGTACAGGACAATGAGTTGTTTCGACACTTTTACTGAACATCTCGCTCGAACGTAAAATTGTCGTATTGTCTCTTGTTGAAAAAAAAAAAATCATTACGCTAACAAATGTTACTCAAATGTGAGCTAGTAATATTTTTCCCGTTTTTTCACTAAAATTCCCGACTTTTTCCCGGTTTTCCCCGTGAAACAAAATTCCCAACTTTTTCCCGATTTTCCCAGTCACTTGCCACCCTAAAAAAGTATCGTCTCTAGAAATATAAATCAATTTAATTTTTTTTTTAGACACACTTACCACACCCACCCTCAGAAATAATCTTAAGGTTAGCTCTGAGTTCTCTAGATGTTTGGCTCCAAGGAACCGGTTTATACTAACTGCATGACTGGTTTATCTTTTATTTTACGTTTCGTCTTCGTCTTCATCATTGCATAGCAGTTCATGTTAAACTACCACGCCATTCAGCAGTTCAACATAAACCACTAAGCAAAGTTGAGATAACTTTACGTTTGCTTAGCCATTTATATTGAACTCTCAGTTTTGCAAAAAAAAACCCCTCTGGCTTCCTGTTAGAAACACTTGCTACACTGCCTTCCCTAAAAAATACTCCGTAAAGCAAGTAGTACCTGCGCCAAGTTTGATGGCAAACCGTTGTGGTGTTCCGATGTTATGGAAGGACATATACATCCTTCTTTGTATATTTAGATTTCCAACATGATTTAAACGACTCTAAAAAATATCTTACCATTTAATTTTTGATTTATCAAAGACATATTATTGGGCAGTGGAAACTCTTCGATATATTCGTGCTAGAAAACAGGAACACAACAATATTACAAACTGGCAACACATCACACTTTTTAATTTAAAAAAAAACACAACAACTGGAATATGAAACAAATGCGAATAAGTAGAATTAATTGGAAATATGTATAAAATGCAGTGAACAGTGAATAAACAACAAAGATAACGGAAACGTAATAAGTTTAAGAACAACAATCGAAACACGAACTTCAGTCAAGGAAATGAACATGGAATCAAGATAAATTCGATAAAGAAAACAGCATTTTATTGTTGGTATATTGTTTTTTTTTTGTTTTCGTTAGCATAACTTTGAATAATGCATTTCGGTTTATTGACAACTTGGCATGGTTTCATTGAAATACGTTAACCTTGATTTCCTAACAGTTCATTTCACACTAGCCTCCAACAGATTAACCTTTGATTCCGTAACTAGCCTAGCACTACTTCATATCTGCCTTAGAACGAATTAACATCAAAACAATGGAATCGTGTAAATTAGCACTCTTTTCGCTGCTAGGTTTGGAATCACCTAGAAACCTAGGATTCTTTTCGGGTTTCTAAGTGATTTCAAAACATTCTATATTCTAGTAAAGATTCGAAAGGACTCTAGCATTCGGACCTAAGCCGTTTAGGTAAGAGGATCGGGCGCGATTAAAGCTATTAGGTTTACATATGTATGATTGTTGCGATACAATAAGCTCCTCATTGTCATACAGAATTATATTAGAATAAATAGTAACTACGATAAGGAATTTTATCGCAAGCAACACAAAAGTCAAGAGGTTCGATTGGTCAAGCATGATTGGTCACGACACAAGAGAAGAAAAAAAAACATTCCTGAGGCACACTACAGCTATGGGTAGGCTTCTATGAAAAAAAAAAAAAACAAAACAATACATAATTTCAAGTCTTTTGCTTTCGTTCAAGATCAAGTTCAACAATCTCCATTCCTGCGATTACAACGAACTCCATTTACAACGCATTCGCATATTTCTATCGTTTTTTTTTCTTTCAATTGCAAATTATTTTCTCTAGCTACACTTTCTAGCAGGTATGGCTTAATTTCCATTGATAGTCGGAGTAAAACTTACAGGTTCATACCTGAGGACCTGTGTGATTCGGCCGGCAGCCCTAGCAAAGAGGCGAGCACATCCTCGAGCGTGGCCGATCCTGGTGACAGTTGCTCGGGTGGCAGGGAGAAGGTCGGTACCGTCGTTGTGGGTCTTGCGGCTGGCCCGGCGGTTGGCGTCACTGCCGTGGCCGAAGGTGTTGGCACGGGGTAGGTTTGTTTTTTGGTTCGTTTGGTTTGGTTCGATTTTTCAATTGTTTGATTTAGTATTTGCAACGGTCGCGCGGTGAAAGGCAGTTATCGGACCAAACGTGCGTGGGTAAAAAAAAAGGTAAGTTTTTTACGTGAGAACAGGTGTCTTCAAATGCGGCGTTGGTTGGTTTGCGTGTGTCAGACTAAGTTACTCGTGGATGAAATATAAAATATATTTAGAAACTGAAAGGAACTACCGGCGCAAACGTAGGCAGTAAAATATGATAGGATAATTGATTGAAAAATAATTAATAAACAAAATGTAAACATAAATTTCAACTGAAATTTGATTTCATCTTTTCAATAGCAAGTGTGAGCTTTCGGACTGCGACTAGCATCAACATTATAGGAAAAAGACATGAATTGCTGATTTTTTCGTGATTTAATTGAGAGTAGAAATTCTAGAAGAAGAAATTCCGCGCCAACTCGAGCAAATGTTGGTAGCAGCCTCTTATGCCGTTTTCGTTTATTGATCAGAGCAACCCGAGAGCTGGCCCAGAGTTGCCCAAACAACTTTTGAGATGTTCGATTTAGCTTCGGATCGAACTCCAATCGCATAGTTACACTCTGCAAAAAATTGCTCGGATCACACCACGATATCCATGCGAGTTGAGTTGTTATTTAGGGCGCGTACCACGTGTTCGTTTTAGGTCGATGTCAGAGTGAGCGTGGTCAGTTCACTCTGACAGCAACCTTACTTGGAGTCAGAGTCGCCCACGTGTAGGTTCAAAAACGAAAACGGTATAAGATTTCAACAAAATATTTCGGACAAAAAAGTTCTGAGCATGTTTTGTTTTTCCAAAAAGAAAAATCTAGACTGTCTTTTGAAAAGGGACAAACTTTTTATAACAATTTGTATAATACAAGGTACAATTCAAAAGTTCCAGGAAATTTTCATTCGTTAATTGTGTAACCTCCAGTGTTGTCGTATGAAATTTTCATGACATTTGGCCGTATAGAAGCTGAGATATCGCGCTAAATGTGACGGTACATTTGTAGTGTCGGTCGGAAAATAAGCATCGAACAAAGAGCCAACATTAAGTTTTATTTTAAGCTCGGTAAAACGTTTAACCGAAACTCATCAAATGATAAAACAAGTTTATGGCGATGATTGTTTATCCCGTAGCTGTATTCACGAGTGGTTTAAACGTTTTCAAGAGGGACGGGAGGACTTGGAAAACGACGAACGTTCGTTCCGGCCAAAAAAAGTTGTGAGCGAAAAATCCACAGAAATTGTGCGTGAATTCAGTAAAAAAGAGCCGCAATCATCGCTTAAATATTGGGAATCGGAATTATCAATATCTGTAGAGTCGATTTATCGTATTTCGACAGAAAATTTGGCTCTCAGAAAGGTTTGTGCTCGATTTGTTCCGCACACTTTGAAACCACACGAAAAAGACTTTAGAATTCATCATGAAAGAGACATCATTGAAGAGGCCAAAAAGGACCCAAACTCTTTTTTATTGGATTTTGACTCGGGACGAAACATGATGCTTTGAATATGAGCTCGAAACCAAGCGTCAAAGTGTGAAGTGGCAGTCTTAATGTTGGCCCTTTGTTCTATTTTCCGACCGACACTACAAATGTACTGTCAAATTTAGTACGATATCTCAACTTCTATACGTCCAAATGTCATAAAAAACTTATACGAAAACTGGAGGATACAAAACTGACTGATGAAAATTTCAGACAGATGGCGACACTTGGAGCCGCGCTGTTTGAAAAGTCCTGGAACATTTGAATCGTACCTTGTATGTGAACGATCAAAAAATGACAAATCCTACGAAAAATATTGTATGAATGGCTTTCACAACAACTCACCCGACCCGAACTTGAGTACATACTTTTTATTTCCAAAACCCAACCCGACCTGTACCCGATAAAAAATGAGAACCCTCAACCATGCCGGACAAATTGTGTTTTTCTTAACTCGAACTTTCTCTAAGTTTATAGATAGTTTCCGGGTGGGGTTTCGGGTATTTGCAGCTCCTAATGCAAATTTTTCAATCCCAACCAGACTTTTTTAAAAGTAAGAATTCATCGCCCGAGTCAAACCAAAAGCTAAGCATTTTTTTTTATCCCAGACCCGAACTAAATATATTATTTATCAATATAAAGACTGTCCCAGAAAGTATGGAAGCAACCAAAAACCGCTGCCATTTCGCAATGGTTCAGAATCTGTCAATTTTTATGGCTGTGTCCTGTTGTTTACACTCTTCTCTAACCACTTGTGCAGTTGTTTATTCGTTTTCATTAGTTTGTTTCGAAATGCGTAGAGTGTCAGCAGAACAACGTCGAAAAATGGTGTACAAATGGTGCACAGAACGCGGACTGTCACTGAGAAAGATAGCAAAAATGGAAGGAGTAAGTGAAAAAGCCGTGCGAAATGCAATCAGGAAGTTCGGTGAGGATACCACCTTTGAGGATAAACCGAAAACGGGTCGAAGAAAAGGTCCTGTTAACCCTCAGTTGGATAAACGTATACTGAAGGCGTTCGAGCAAAAGAAGGAGGTTTCAGTTCGGGATAAGGCCAAAAAAGTGGGCACTTCGAATTCAAATGTTCTTCGTGCTAAAGAACGTTTGAATCTTCGAACCTATAAGAAGCAGAAACAACTAAACCGTAGTCCGAAATAAGAAGCATCGATCAGGCCGATTGTTCGAAAGCTGTACAATACGATTCTTACTGGAAATTTGAACTGCATAATCATGGACGACGAAATCTACATGAAACTCGATTATAAATCCTTGCCGGGACCACACTATTATACGGTGCGAGAAGGGCAAGTGTTAAACCAGTCCGAGAAATCGATTGATGTCGGAAAATTTAGTAAGACAGCTATGGTCTGGTAAGCAATTTGTAGCTGCGGTTCATTACCACTGCTTCAATGAACAGCGAAATATACATCAAGGCATGCTTAGACAAACGACTTCTACCCATGATTCGAAGCCACAAGGATCCTGTTGTCTTCTGGCCAGATCTTGCTTCTTGCCACTGCTTGAAATCAACGGTAGAATGGTATACTACCAAAAATATCACTTTCGCCCCAAAAGACATGAATCCACCAAATTGCCAACAACTTCGACCAATTGAGGAATTTGGGCATTAACGAAGGCACATCTTAGGAAACATGTCTCGGCAGCCGAAACCATTCAACAATTCGAAAAAGATTGGAAAAAAGTTTCAAAACAGAATTTAATGAGGAACGTTCGCAAGAAGGTGCGCCAGCTAGTCTACAATGGCTAAGTAGCAAATGTTGAGAATAATATTCTGTTGTTGTAGTCTAATATTATCAGTATATCGAATAAAATTTGTATATCCAACACTTGTGAATTATTTTTTAAATCAAAGTGCGTCCATACTTTCTGGGACAGTCTTTAGATCGCTCTTGTGATTCACGAGGGACAAAACAGTAACATTTTGACTTCGATGTACGTTCTACTGTGTCTGACTGGCGTTTTAGAGTGACTAAAACAAGATTCAGAGTGGCGAAATGGTAGCGCGTATGCACGGAATGCATAAGAACGCAGGTTCGTATCTTTTTCCAATAAATCATCTTTTCTGTTAGTTTTTCATTCATTTGGCTTCTCCAATATATGTTTCCGCTCAGTCATTGCAAAGCTGAACTTAGTTATGGCGGCTTTACGTCAAATCAACTAAAAATAATAAATCGTGTTTTTTTTGTGCTATAGCCGTTTTAAGCAGACATGTCAAATTTCAGCTCATTACAGCCAGTTGTTTAGTTTTGACAACCGATTCTCCGAAGCGACCAATGAGTCGGCAAGGTCGAGTCGATTTTCTGGAATTGCCATGGTTTTTCATGGATAGCGAGTATTGCGACGCACTATTGAAATGATTCAAATCACTAAATTTCTGTTTGAGCTGTCAGTAAAATGTTCTCACTAATAGTACTGTTGTTGTACCGTTGAATTCCACTATGTTATATCACGTCATTACACTCTCACAAAGTCACTATTTTCACTGTCACTATTTTTCCGAAAGTGTATCAAACGTTATAATACAGATACGTATTTCGGAATGCTATTTGCATCCTTCTTCAGTGTATCGGTTTTATAAGTTTATAATATGATATGTTTTATAAGAGTGTAATGACGTGATATAACATAGTGGAACTCAACGGTACAACAACAGTACTATTAGTGATGATTCAAATCCTAAATCGCTGATATTTCGCTCACATAAAGCGAAACAAATGTTATGTAAATGTTATGTATATATGTATTTACACAGAAAAACATCCACCATTAAAATTAAAAATTTAGGGTTCCAATTACTTTCCAAACCTTTACTTTAGTTATCCGATATGAATCTATCTTCTGCTATTTTCTGTTTCACAGTTTCAAAATTTCCTGAATAGAAAAACATAGCTTACGTGAAAAGATCATCAACGCCATAGAGATTTTGTCGTGAATACGACTTACTTTACTATGGGGTGCCTTTTCAAAATTTACCCTCTGAGAGAGTGATAAGTTTTTGATCGTGAATATCCCTTGTTGTTTCTAACGAATCAACATAATTTTTGCTACATGCCATCGGAAATAAGAGCACAAATTTATGATAAAGTATTCAGTTGTGTGACATAATCTCAAATAATTCAAAATTTAACTTTTCTGAAATGTTTGGTATAAACGAATATCAAAGAGGATAATTCAAAAGGCGCGTTTGCCTTTCTTGTATTTTTAAAGCTCATAGCTCAGTGATCTGTGAAAGGATTTATATAATCTAACTACCAATATAATCGAAATTTTTCAACTTAAGCGTGTAAAGAAAAAGCATTGAAGTACTTCAATAATGCACTATTGAAAAACCTGTCTCATTTGACCCATGTCAACACCAGCCAATCAGAACGCGTTCTGAGGAAGAGAACAAAATATCTGCTGCTGTACAACAAATCGTTCGAGAAAAAATGTTCCGAACTGTGTTTAATATCGTAGTGAGTTCCACAATTTGGTCCTTCTGAAAGGCAGGAATGAATCCCGTACAGCATCCGGATAGTTTCTTTCAATGAAATGCAAATCCGAAATGAAATAATCGAAATTAAAATTCTATATGCTGCTATTTTTATAGCCGTTAGGACCGCCCATTAGTGAAAAAGCTACAAACGAAATCAGGTAAAAACAAGCCTCTCAACAAAAATTGGATCAGTTTGGATTCTATCGCCACTGCGAGCAGATGTATTTTGTGTCGTTTGCAAAGCTAGTTTCGCTTCCGACAAGAGCGATTACGTCACAGCTGCCAGTTGTTTGCATTGGTGAAAAAACAACGAAAAGAGGACAACGGTGGAGAGCATCACACAAAATCAGCCGTTCTAATGGCTCTAAAAGTTTTCTAAAGAACTATTAGGATTTCTTGCTCGCAAATCGAAGGGAAATATCCTCAGTTTAGTGCAAATCTAGAACTGTTTGATTTGATTTTTGCACTTTTCGCTGTGTGAAATTCACAGTAATCTAGATCATGTGAAACCTTCTTTGTTTTTGCGAAAAATGTGGAAAAGGGGAATGCTTGCATAATTCATACAATTGATCAACTAACTGATATTCGGAAGTGTTAAGGAACATGTCAGTTGTTTTCGTATTCACGACATCCAGTTATGTCTCTGACATTACCCATCCGCCTTTTTTTGTGAACCGTCTTTATATTTTCTATATAACTATAATTCAATGTGGTACTCAGATTAGATTTTTTTATTGTTTTACTACACAATTTGACTCCCATCACCCATACAATATCTTTTACTTTACCCCGGTTTTAACTCATATAACTCTTTTTTGTAGGATTTGTCATTTTTCGCTTGTACAAATTTCAATAGAATAGCCATTTCACTGAATTTTGGAAAAACAAAGCATGCAGAGTTTTTTTTTGCCACTCAAGTTTCTTTGAAATCTGATGTCGTTTTCGCTTGATGCCAAACCTAACTCAGTTTACATCCTAAATGTTAAATTTTCAACGTCATTGAACTGAAAAAACCGGGTTTTCTCACAGCCCCGTTGCTAGGTGCAACCAAACAGAGTTTTGTGAAAAGTTTTTGGTTTGATGAAACTATCCCGGGTCAGTTTCAGTTTCGTCAAGCGAGAACGACATGAGAAACTGCCGCCAACTCCGAAGGCGATTTGACGTGAATTGCATTAGAAGTAATGAAAATTGTGTAACTGTAACAATTTAAGTGGGTAAACGAAACTATCTAAACAAGCAGGGAACAGGGCAAAATGAAATAAATGAAAAACGGTTGTGATAATAAATTGTATAATATTCGTCCAGTTTTATTTAAATAATACTTATTCAAATTACAGTGATTGTTTAAATAATAGTATAACTGTTTTTTTTTTTCATCATAATTACATGTTTAAAACTTAAAGTATGAGCGCAAAAAGATTACACTAGAATATTACAGTTTTTGTTTCTGGTTAATATGTTAATATAAAAAATATATTGCAAATAATAATACGAATAGTCGATACTCAGATGACAGCACTGCTTGCAATCAAATACGAGTTTGCCCTCAATTTCTGTACAGAAAAAAACGGGCCACGGTCTGAATTTGCGTCATTGTTTATCCTGTCTACCCTAATTTGCATCAACGCGCAGAGTTATTAAGTAACTCTTTCTAGTAGCTCATGCGAACAAATACCAACTACCATATCTCAAACGGCAAATTCGAACTCATAGACACAGGTTCTAACTTCATTCAATTAAAAAAGCTTCACAAGCAGCACGTTCTACAGAGAAAACAAAAAATGATTCTACGCTTTCGTTCTTTCAACAGAGCAGTGGCTAAATGTATCAAATCAAAACGAATGTATGTGGAACAATTTCTATTTATTCTTTCGAACAACGAAAAATTCTAAAGCACTACTGATAGTAGAATGACCCTTCGAAGCATGTCCGTCCCCCAATTTGGCCTACGGGACCGAATCTCTTCTGATGCTTTCGTGGGCGAGTGCCAGTCTATCCGTCTTTATGATAGCAATAAAACGTCTATCAGATCCTTAAACTTTGCCCTAAGATGCTTCCTTTTTCGGTATTGTGTTGCTCAGTTGATTTCCATCGAAATGTTTTAAACTATTTTATAAACACTTAATCATCTTCGAAGGTAGTGAAAAAGCCGTTCGATCGTTTGACATTCAACGTTTTTTTATTAATCAGAAAGTCGATTGTATCGGAGATGTATTCGTAATCATTCATCGAAAAAAAAAATGAATCGTAACAGATTGACTTCACGATTAAAAGATTTTGAGTTAGCACCGTCTAGGAGTTAGTAGAAAAGTCTAGGTTAAGGCACCAAAAGTTATCACATTTTTGTAGTTTAAAATATTAGTAGGATAAATTCAGATTCTATGGTGGCAGTGAAGGAGAAAAAAAAGCGCTACTACAAAAAGTCGTCAATTTCCTTAGACACACATTTCTCGCCTGCATGGCGGGAAAGCTGGCCCTCTGTTGACGAGTAGCGAAAAACTAGCTGTTCATGATTTGTGTCTCGGCTTAGTTGTATGACAAAGATGTCGAGAAAAGTGCGAGGCAATATAATCACTTTGCGCCACTTGTGTGCCATCATTCATGGGGATAACTTGGGAAGAAATGCAACAAATCAAAACGCTCCTTAATTTAACTGGTCATTTAAATAAGAGGAGGTGATTAGTATTATGATGCGAAAACTCATAAAGTGATTATATGCGGAAGGATAAGCAGTAAGTTCGGACGAGGTGCAACGTTTCCAAAAGGGAAAATTTCATGAAGTCAAAAGAAAAAAAAACGCGGTTTCACAATCGCTTTGACGGTTCCTGAGAACCGTATGACCGAATAGCTCCTGATGTTGTTATTAAAATTGGGATCTTAATCTGAGCGGATATTATAAATCTCGTTTCACTAATCCTACTTTAACATCTATACAAAATATCATTTCATTACAATTTTCACATCCTCAAGTGAGTGTGTGTATATACGATTGTGTGTGTATGTGCTTCCTATCGATTTTTTAGTCAATAATCTGAAATGCATTCGTAATGCAAATTTCGTTTTGCTTCGAAATTCTGTGGCAAAAGTTCGTTTCAACAAAAGTGTGTCGTTACAAAGGAAACAGACTTGGAATTGTACTGATACGAAGTACTCGCGTCAATTAAAATTTTTGACTGCTCGATCGAAGTGTTTGGTGACTGATCAAAAAAGCCGAACAAACTAATTGTCGAACTAAAACAAATACAAACTAAACTTAAACTACACAAAAAAAATAAAGATTGTGATTATCTGATAGCTTTCTCCCTCCGTCTGTTCTTGTCTGTCTTAAATTAGCTACCCAAGAAAAAAAATTTATGTATAAACGATACGATACAATTCGTAAACGTAAAACTAAAACTAAACTCAAGAAACCATGGTCTAAACAGTAACAACAAGAGAGTGTGTTTGTGTGTGTGTTTTAGCTCAATCAAGAAATAAAAAATAAGCCTAAATCAAAAATCCAAGTAGAAAACGAGAAACGATCTAACAAAGAGAACGCTGCGATAGTGAAGCATTAGATTAGTGTTGACTCACCGACGCCATTCATCCGTCCGGCGTTGTACCGGTAGTGATCACCGGCCACCACACTGACGGCGTTCGACTGGTGCTGGGTCTGTGGATGGCCACTGCTACCGAGGGCGACCGCCGCCGAGTTGCTATTGCTGTCAATTATTGGCGTTTGCGGCGAGTCAAGCGGTCTGGTGCCGACGAATGAGCTTTCTAGCCAACATCTAAAATCGAAAAATGAACCAAATTGTAATCGAGTTTTGGAAATGGAATTCATTCAGGCGGTCGTATCCGCCGACTGCGGAAGGCTTTGTCAGACCTTTGGCTTGGACTAGTGGATCTGCTGCGGGAGTGTCGGTTGGTTTGGTCGTTTACATAATGTACAATCGCTGAGGTGACCTCCTTGATGGATGATTGGATCTCCGGTGTCACTACTGGTTCTGTTTTCTGCTGATTCCGTTGCTGTTGTTCCTTAACTTTTTGCTGCGATAGAAGGGACGATGCGAGCCTAGAAGTAGGGAAGTGTCATTAGTTTCAGTGAATACAGATGATAGTTTTTTCGTCGGAGCTGATCTCAAGTTTTCGGAAAACTTCATTAGGTTTTACACGAAATTGACAAAATTTGCTGAATGAATATCATTTGACGGCCGACGGTGGTTTGTTTACATGTTCATTATAATTCTAATATGTGTCAATGAAGCTGTAAACAAATCTCCGGTATATGTCTAACACGAACTTATTGTACTTAAAACCTTTAGTTTGGGTTTTAACTCATCTTATAAAATCTAATTACGGTTGAAACGAACTACATGGAGATGTTCGCTAGATACAACGAAGAAACGCCACATGATTCGGCTGATAGATTACTCATTACAGCATATGTCACTTCTGGTTCCGGAGATATAATTGTATAAGTGACGTAATCGACAAAGCGCATTGTTTCTTTACCACTCGATTTTCTTCTTAGAGATAGCTTTGCCGCTTTCAATAAGTCTAGGCTCGTTTGAACTCGTTTTCGCTACTACTGAATTTTTGATGAAGTTCGAAAATCAAATGGTTGTCACTTCTGGTTTTCAAGATATAATAGTATAAGTGACGTAACCGACTCACCGCACATTTTTCGTCAGCTGAATTTCATTGAAGATAACTCAACGAGTTTCGATGAACTTAGGCCTATTTGAAAGCTAACAATGTCAATCAAATTCGAAACGGTTATGACGAACATTTCCGGTTCGAGAGATGTATTGTCCGTCGCTAGCGACAACTTTCCCCCATCTTTCGGCAATTTCCGGATTCCGGGTTAAAAAAGAAAGGAGTCCATGAAGCAATCCATTTTTCGAATGATTGAAAGTGTTGATCTGCCAGGCCGTGTGCCATCGAACGAAATAGGTGGAAGTCAGAAGGGGGAATACGGCGGGTGGGCAAGACTTCCCATTTCAGCGTTCCCAGGTACTTTTTGAACACTTTTGCGACGTGAGGCCGAGCATTGTCGTGTTGGAGGATGACTTTGTCTTGTCGCTCTTGATATTGTGGCCGCTTTTCTTTTAGCGCACGACCAAGGCGCATCAGTTGCGTTCGGTAGCGATCTCCTGTGATGGTTTCACCCGATTTTAAGAGCTCGTAGTAAATCACACCGAGCTGATCCCACCAAATACAAATCATAACCTTGGTGCCGTGAATATTCGGTTTTGCATTCGACGAAGTAGCATCGTATCGAACCCACTTTTCATCACCGGTTACGATTCGATGTAAAAACCCCTTACGATTTTGTCTTTGAAGCAGTTGCTCACATACAAATAGACGGCGCTCGATGTCCCTCGGTTTCAACTCGTACGGCACCCAGTTTCCTTCTTTCTAAATCAAGCCCAGGGCCTTGAGACGTTTTGAAATGGCTTGCTGACTCACTCCCAACGATTCCGCAAGCTCTTCTTGGGTTTGGCACGAATCTTCATCAAGCATTGCTTCTAGTTGTTCAGCTTTGAAGGTTTTTTCTCTTCCACCACCATGTTTGTCTTCGACATCGAAATCACCATTTTTAGAACGTTGAAACCACTCCTGACACGTTCTTTTACTCAGTGCAGCATCACCGTAAGTTTCTGAGAGGATTCGATGCGCTTCAGTTGAATTTTTTCGAACTGTAACAGAAATTTAAAACTTCCCGCAAATGGCGAGAATTGGGCACATAAATAGACATTTTCGAGCGTGAATAATACGAAAACAAGAACAACTGTCACTGAAACGGCGATGACAATTCGTTAGGCACTCTACACACTCACTTTAAAGGCATTATCATCTATGTATTTTGACCAGCCTCAGCCGGTACAGCCACCTATCGGAAAACGGCGGAAGCAAAGTTGTACACCTGATATAATCTTACAAATGTTTTAATATTACTATTTAAACGACAAGAGAGAGGCATTATCACGCCACTAATGGATTAGGAAGGATATTTCTTTGTAGCATTCAGCTTGTTTCAAGATGCGTGGTCTTTAAGCAAAACAATGTCAAAATTTTGTGCCCAAATAATGCACAGAACCAGGACTGTCTCTAATATAGATAGTAAAAATTGAAGGAGTAAGAGAGAAACCTAAAAACCCTAGTGGTGTGATGATGCCTTTCTCTTGGCATAGACACAGTCTCATTAAAACATTGTTTGCCTTTTTGTTATTAAAATCAATAATATAATTGAACGTTGAAAATTGATTTGTCGGCTACGTCACTTGTACGATTATATCTCCTGAACCTTGAAGTGTCAGTCATATGATCTTCGAACTCGATCCAAAATCCAGTTGTAGTCCCGAACGAGCCTTAAATTTTTGAAATCGGTTTATCCATATCCGAGAAAATTGAGCGGTAATGAGATTGGTCGTTTAAGTCACTTATATCATTATATTAGAGCGGAATCGTAAGTGACAGCCATTTTAACTTCAAACCGGTTTATTAAACCAGTAGTACTTTCGAAACTAGCCTAACCTTGTTGAAATCGGATCAGCGATTAACGAGAAAATTGAGCAACCAGAAATGGACGCAACCAAAAACCGCTGCCATTTCGCAATGGTTCAGAATCGGTCAATTTTTATGGCTGCGTCCTGTTGTTTACACTCTTCTCTAAACACTTGTGCAGTTGTTTATTCGTTTTCATTAGTTTGTTTCGAAATGCGTGGACTTTCAGCAGAACAACGTCGAAAAATTGTGTACAAATGGTGCACAGAACGCGGACTGTCACTGAGAAAGATAGCAAAAATGGAAGGAGTAAGTGAAAAAGCCGTGCAAAATGCAATCAGGAAGTTCGGTGAGGATAACACCTTTGAGGATAAACCGAAAACGGGTCGAAAAAAGGGTTCTCCTAACCCTCAGTTGGATAAACGTATACTGAAGGCGTTCGAGCAAAAGAAGAAGGTTTCAGTTTGGGATGTGGCCAAAAAAGTGGGCACTTCGAAGTCAAATGTTCTTCGTGCTAAAGAACGTTTGAATCTTCGAACCTATAAGAAGCAGAAACAACCAAAACGTAGTCAGAAACAAGAAGAATCGATCAGGCCGAGGGTTCGAAAGCTGTACAATACGATTCTTGCTGGAAATTTGAACTGCATAATCATGGACGACGAAACCTACGTGAAACTCGATTACAAATCCTTGCCGGGACCACAATATTATACGGTGCTAGAAGGGCAAGTGTTAAACCAGTCCGAGACATCGAATTAAGTCGAAAAATTTGGTAAGAAAGCTATGGTCTGGCAAGCAATTTGTAGCTGCGGTAAGATTTCGAAACCTTTCATCACCACTGCTTCAATGAACAGCGAAATATACATCAATGAATGTTTACAAAAACGACTTCTACCCATGATTCGAAGCCACAAGGATTCTGTTGTCTTCTGGCCAGATCTTGCTTCTTGCCACTACTCGAAATCAACGGTAGAATGGTATACTATCAAAAATGTCACTTTCGTCCCAAAAGTCATGAATCCACCAAATTTCCCACAACTTCGACCAATTGAGGAATTTTGGGTATTAACGAAGGCACATCTTAGGAAACATGTTTCGGCAGCCGAAACCATTCAACAGTTCGAAAAAGATTGGAAAAATGTGTCAAAACTTGTCGCCAAGAAGTCTGTACGGAATTTAATGAGGAACGTTCGCAAGAAGGTGCGCCAGCTAGTCTACAATGACTAAGTAGCAAATGTTTAGAATAATATTCTGTTGTTGTAGTCTAATATTATCAGTATATCGAATAAAATTTGAATATCTAACACTTGTGAATTATTTACAGTGAAAACAAAATGCGTCCATACTTTCTGGGACAGTCTTTAGGAGTCTATCAGTTCCAACAACTCAAACCAAATTTGATTCTCCTATCATCAACGGCCTCCTTTGTTGCCAACAATATCAACATTTTTGTGATCCTGCTATGGAGTCCATAGTTGAAAAAATAATATTAGATTCACTGAACAAATCAAATCGTATTCTAAACCTTACTAAGGTTCTAAACTAGTTCTCAGAAACCAGCTTTAAAGAAGAAATCAAACACTTCTATTGAAATCTCACACAAATATGAGCAGAACACAAGTATTGTCTCAAGATGACATTACTGAGACTAATTATAATGAAATAATGGCAATCATTAACAAAATAAAAACATGAAGGCTCCTAATGATTCTAAATAATTTTATTACAAATTTTTCAGAGAAAACTTTGCTAACAATTTTGCAAATGTAATTTGTATACATGTTTTCTAACATAATACAAATCCTGCAGAAGCATCCAAATTATCCTTATTTTTCATTATGAGCTTTCATTATGCTGCTATCGATAACAACTAAGGAAGCTGTGATACTTTCTGATTGACTTAATACTATGTTCACACTATGAGTTAAAACAAGTTTTAACTCTGATTTCATGTTTTAAGCGAAATAACATGTTTTACTTTTGCGTTATTTCATACTCAAAAACGTCACATTAAAACATGTTTTCCCGAAATAACATGGTATAATTGTCAGTAAAGCACAACCCTGCTAGCATTTTCCGTCGCTTTTCGACTATGTCAATTGACAAGCTTTTCAACAACAGCAGTTTTCCATCAAAGTAGCCATGTAATCATAATAAAATAAAACTGAAAACTGGTACCAACGTTGCCAGGTATACCGATTTCTCGGTATTTATACAGATTTTTGACCTCTATACCACAGTACAGATATGTACTCCCAAAATACCGATAATTCAGGGATCACACAGATAAATACCGATTTTGTTTTTTAGCTTGAATAGATATGGAAAAGGTTGTTGTGGGAACTTTTTTTTTCGCTCACCTCTTGGTGACATTTTCTACTACTTATGTAGAAGAGATATTGATACCGATATGATACAAATAGATTTTTGCGCCGAATACAGATTTTTGGAAAAATGACCTGGCAACGCAGATAGGTACAACCATTTTTATAGTGTGAACAGTGCGGTTTTAACTTTATATTACTGTCGTTAAAGCATGTTATTTTCGGTCAGTGTGAACATAGTATAAGGCCATCGTTCAAGTACCGTGAGCGCGGATGGTTTTAGGAAAATTTCGATAGAAAATTTGAAAAATGTTCATAACAAAAAACGTACAGACCTTTGAAAAACTTTTATCTATCTGTAGGGTGAAAATGTCTAAAAAAGTTCGTAGGATTTTTCGAGTGTTATCAAAAATAACTCTGAAAAATGAGTGTATTTGTGATCTTTCACAATTCTTTGGAAAAATAATGCGATGATATGGTAATTTTTTTTCCCGAATAAACCTTTTTATGGCTGTAAGGATTACATTCTGACACATTTTTGGAAAAGCTTTCCATGCTGTTCATGAAAAATCAACGAATTTCATATAATCGATTTCGTTGTATTTTGAGGGTTTGGGAGTACTAAATGAACTACAAATTATGTCAGTTTTGTAAAGTTTTTCAAGTTTGCCACTGAATAAAATCAATTTTGCAATGCACTGAAGAAAATCCGCTTCAGTTTGATTGTGTGTAATAATTGTGAAAGAACACAAAAACCTTCATTTTTCTGAGCTATTTTTGATAAGACTCGGAAAAAAGACTTTTTTCCGGTGAAACTAATTTCTCGACTTTTACTCGGTTTTCCTTTTCACTTGCCACCCTGTGTATATCATTTTTTCATGGTATTATTACTGGATAAATCTCATACTAACCTTTCGGCCGGTGTTCTCGGTTGCGACAGTTTCTCCTGGCTCCTCCATCCCAGGTACGGTTGCCGGAATGAGTTTCGGATCGCACTGTTTGCTCCGACCGTGGCCCCGGCCGTCGTGGAAGCCGTCGAGTATCCCGAGACTACACTGGAATTGAGTCCACCGCGCGTGAACGATCCTCGCGTCGACACACTCGGTGATGTTTGGTTGGAGTTCAGGTGTGACGTGGACCACCGCGAGAATCCGGTCTGTCCCCCGTGATGGCTGTGGGCCGACGGGCTCAGCATCACCGGGCTCCGGTCGGATCGATGCGATCCGAGCGAGCTGAGGGAGGTGGTTTTCGAGCTCAATCCGGTCCATCGTCCGATATCGGAGTTACGTTTCCGCAGGACACCGGTGGCCGTTGGTCCACCGGCACTGTTGGCGGAAACGTTGGCCCCGTCCCGGCCGGAGTACTGTTTGTACCAATCGGGGATGTTTAGTCGCTGTAGAGAGGCCTGCACGCGCAGCTGGTGCTCGCTCAGGTTGGTGCCCGTTTCGTGTGACTTCTGAAGCTCATTTTCCGGAGGCTGCAAATAGAAAGAGAGAAAACAAATCAATCAAATTGTTCCAATCAATTCTGATGCAACAGATTATTGGCGCCTAAACATTTTCAACGCATAGCAGCTCCACATTGACGGAAGCTTAGATAATTGAATCGGCAACGCACGATTAAATCTAAATCACGAAAATTGGTCCATCGAATCCAAACGACTAGCTAAACCAACCCAGTGAATGGAGAAAATTTCACCCGTCAACAAAGTGAGTTAACTCGACTACACCGGGTAAAATAAACACAGCCCATCAACCCGTAAAATGGAACATAAACACAATTGCCTAACCGAGGACGGTTCAGTTTTGCCTACCTCGAATCTCATTCGTACGGTAATCTGAAAGTCGCTGTCCAGATTTTGCTTGCCGTGCGGTGCAGCACTGGGCAGCCGTTTTTTCCTGCATGATTCGTCATTCGTTTCAATTATGAAAACGATGACGATCTTGATGGGTTTGGTGGTCGGGACGGTGTCGTCACTGCCGTTATCATCGACCGCTAGGATTTCTACCGCAACACAATTCTCCCGAATTGCGCTGGTAGCCATCGAATCGATTCCGTACGAACCGTCCGCCATGATCTGGACGAAGCGATTGTAGTCCGTCGTTTGTAGATCGATGGTGACTCGATCTCCCATGAAGACATTTTCCCGGATCAGCGACAGCACCATGTGAATCAAGCTCAGGCTGGATCGGTTGAATATTTTGTCGAGGTGAAACAGTTGATTCCGGATGGCGGGACTGATTTGGACAAAGCTCTGGCTGTCGATCAGATTTCGCATCTTCAACCGGTAAGTTTGATTCTGAAGCCGAAAGTGAATCTGCTGAGCGGTTTCCTCCGGGGACTTTTTTCTGGCGACCTTGACAGGATCCGGTTGTTCCGTACCCATAGGTTCGATTGGATTGGGACGTTCCAGCTTTTCAATGTGCTGGATTACCTGCTCCACTTGCTGCTGATCGAACGATGGTTCGAGTTGATTTCGATAGTGCAAGAATAGTTCGTTGATGTCTCGCACAAAACACTTTTCACGATCGCGACTGACGGATCGAACCGAACTCGTGTTGAGATTTGGGCTCAAGTTATTCAACGACGGTACCTTTCGGGTTGCATTCACGATCTTCACTGTTGACACCTTGGCGCCGCCACTGGCGGTTTCGACCGGATCGGACTTTCCGGTCGATAGCTTCTTCTTCGGCGTGTAATTGTTCGACTCATTATCGACTTTCTTCCGAGTTTCGTACAGCTGGTCAATTTTATTGCGAATAATTGGTGCCTTCCTTGGCGGTGGCTGTGAGTTCAGTGACGCCTTAGCCTTGACGACGTTGGCATTGTTGGGGGGTTGAACTTTACTTTCGAAAATTTTCAACAAATTTTCACTTAACCGTCCGGGGATCGACGGCGGCGGTTGACCACCCGCCGTTCGTTCAGCGTTCAGTGAGTTTTTATCCAGTTCACGCAGTGGCCTTTTAAACGTTGGACTCTGCGTCGGTTTCGATGGTAGCAGAGTTTTTCGATTGGGTTGAATAGTAATTTTGCAGCTGTCATCGACGATTTGCTCTTCTACGGGATCGTCAAAATTAATGGTCACGTCTTCGTCGAAGTACGTGAAAATATTTTGCAAACTCGGTCGAGTGATTAGAAACGATTGTTCCGGTTGCTTGCTGCTGTCCAGCGATTCATTCGAAGACGTCCGGAACGATGTCCCCTCCGAACTTGATCCACCGTATTCGCTAAGGCTATTCACTTTGGCATAATTTAACTGTTCATATAAACTATCCATTTCCGAGTCGTCTCCGTCTTCATCTTCGTCGTCAATCAGTGGCAGCTGCTGGTGCTGCTGCTGGCCGACGTAGGTTTGCTCTAACGAGTTTATGAACAGATGGAAATCTTCGGCACTGAACGAATCCGTATCGATCTGAAAGCTGATACTGGGTTCTTCGTAGTCCACCACACTTGGAATTCCGACAGTCTCCATTGTCCTTAGCAAAACCTTACAGGTGTGTGCGCCCACAGTCGATTGGACCGTTGAACTGCTTGCTAAAAACCTTTCTGCACCGTGCAAACCGTGATCGTAGCGACTGAACTAACTGCTGCCCCTTCCCGTTACGACGGCAGACAGGAAAAGAAAATCCGTGGCAGCTGATTAGCGAAATTGGTCTACAACGCCACTAACAACGATCAGACAACAACAAAAAATGCAAACTTTCACTGCATTTCTGCAACCGACCGGTGAGGTTGCAATTTTAACTAGAGCTGTTGTTGCTGCACGAACCGCACGAACGATACAAACAACTAAAAAAAAACACGTATACAAAACACATAACCACGCGGTTTCGGGAGCACGCAACTGATAATTATTTCGGCACGGCTTATCCTTATCTAGTTTTGGTGCACAGCACTTTGTTTTTTTGTAAATAAGGCGTAAGAGAGCGTCTCTCCGGCAAATACTAATATTTACTGTTTAGCGGTTCGTGGTAAAAATTAAACTGGCAGTTCGAAGGCCCAGCCAAGCCAAATATTTCCCAGGCAGTACCGGACCGGATTGTTGTATCCCGGGTAGACACGAAGGCACGCGAGAATCGAAAGAAACAAAAGTAGTTGCTGGGGCATCCGACGGGGAACGAAAGGGAAAGGAACATATATCGAGTTCGATTGTTTGGATCCACGTCAAAAATAAAAAACCGGGCAGACATTTGGATCTTTTGTTCTGCTGCCCGTGACACACAACACACGGCAGCACCGATTCGAGGTGGTGGCAGTTGTTTCGGTACCTAGAATTCGAACAAAAATGGAGATTTCCATGCGGATTCGAAGGCAGCGAAGGATTTTGTTTTCATTTGAGATAACCAGGCAAACGAAAGTTTCGACGTCGGCCGCCTGCTTCATATATGAATGATTCGAGTCCAACTCGAACAAAATTACCACCTCGGTTTGAATTAATTTTTATTTGTTAGCTTCAATCAGAGTGAAAAGGCCGAACGAATCACTAATTCGATGCGAGAAACATTCGACACAAGCGCGAGCTGAGCAACCTGGTCAAAGCAATTGCTATTGTTGCGTTTGATCAAGCTGAATTGAATCATATAAATTCGGTTGCATTTGGTCAAACGACGATCGTTAACAGATGTGTATGTAAGCCTTTTTCTTCATCTTTCGCTACCATCAGCGGGCAGCTGTTGGACGATAGACGTCATCTCTAACCAGGGCGCGTAAATAAGAAGTTTGAAGAGTTTTCGGTATTAAGTTTTAAAAAAATTTAAAATCGTTTAGTTTGTTGAGGTTGTTGATGGAAAGTGCTGAACTCGTTCATCATTATCATCGAGGTCATCCTGCATTTCCTCGAATACGAAGAAACAACCGATTTCCGATCAAAATGTGTCTCGCGCGAGTCGAACGGCACAAAAACCAAATCCATAAATAGTCTAACCACTGATGTGCATAACACATTGATTAAAAAGTCCCGCGACTGACCCGAAAATAACGTTTGTGATGTCAAACTAACCTCATTTTACGAAAGTACCAACCAGAACATGCACACTAAAAAAAAACCCTGTGATTTTACATCTTATTAGATGCACATAAATGGAGCGTCGCAGTTCACGCAATTTTACGTCGAAGAACATTTAATATTGTGTCTAAAACTCCATGCATGAAATTCGTTGAAATAAAAAAAAAAGAATACTGATAACGACCACCGCGACTTGAACCGAGAACCATTGGATCGCAACGCAAGTACGTCTGTTAATCGACTGAGCCACAGAAGCATACATCTGCTTGGTTGGTAAAAGGTACATTTAAATTCATACAGTCGCACCTGCTAGCATAATGCAAGTTACAGTCGAAACCAGTAAAATTCAAGCTATTCTAACATTAGGTCATTACAAATTAAATTTTCCGTCATTTGACAAATTAGGTCTTTATGAATTACATCGTATAAGGAATTAAGTCACCTGTAAATTTCAAAATTTTTTAGAGTGTGGGTCAAAATTAAACATCAAAAGCACAACGAACACTGAATCTACCGACTTATAGGTGACATTACTAATACATCTATGAAAAATGGAAATAACTAATTCCGTGTATTACTAAAACTTTGCTTTTTAAAGGGAACATCGCGTGATCCCAGCAACAGCTTGAGAAGTGTTTTCCCCAATAGGATCCATTAAAAATAAAGGTTTGTGGTATTCTGATTTTGAACACGGTCAAATGAAGCAGTCAATCGGATAAAAGTAAGCAAGTTTTGATAATCGTGATGTATTAACGCAAAATCAATGTTCGTGAGATTAGATGTGCTGAGGTGGTTAGAACATGAACTAAAAGTTCTTTTACGATCTTGTACGAAAATCTGGGTATAATAAATATCTTTTCCAAATGGGTGCCGTGTTCGCTCATAATCAACAGAAGTTTGCCGCAATAAAATGGAATGCGTTGGTATGAAACAGTGAACGAAACATGGATCCACTATTTTTATCCGGAGTCATACCAGCATTCAGACTGGGAAAGTCATCTGAAAACGTGACAGGTAGATAGAATATTTATGACGTCCGTTTTTTAGATGTTCGAGGTATAATTAATATCGACTATCTTGAACTGGAAAGTACCATCATTAGTGATTATTAAATTGAGTTATTGATGAGTTTGAAGAGCGAAGTCATAGAAAACGACCTCATAAGAAGAACAAACAAAAAAATCACCGTTAACCAAGACAATGCACCGTGCCATAAGTCAATGAAAATAAGGAAACAATTAAAAGAAATTGGGCTGCGATCTGTTTCCTCACCCACCTTATTCACAATTACCTAGCTCCCAGCTGCTCTGAAAAAGACACACCAGGGCAAAATATTTGGCTTTAATAAGTCAGTCATCGCCGCAACTGAAGACGATGTTTGAGCCATTGACAATTCATTCTATAAGGATGATATTGAAAAATTATTACAGTGCTAGAACGATTGTATGTCATTTGAAGATGATAATGTTGATGAATAAAAAATATTCCTGCACACAAAATTATGTTTTCCTTGTTAGTTCCTGGACTTTTTGAACGATGTGTTAGCAACTTTTTCTACGGCAGTATTGAATCGCACAGAGTGCAAGTCTATTCGACACAGAATTTTGTTTTCTACGCACTCATTGAAATGCAGAAATCTTATGCAAACCGTGAACTTATGTATACGAAACTGTCGTATTTGTTGAAGGAAACCATGACAAAGATTTTCGTTACTAACTGAAGTTTCGATCACCAATTATCTGAAATATGATTGAAATGATGATATACGTAACAAGGTTCATTTGATCATGCAGAAATCTTTTAGTAACATAACTTTCACTTTCTAACAGAGGAGTCGACCTTAAACATCTGTCGGAAAATTCCGATAAAGGTCTTCTACCATTTACTATTGAATCCGCAAAGCTACCAGAAGTTGTTACTTTCTACTTGCTACTGCATTCCTTTTTTGCCGGTTCGGAATATAAAGAGTAAAAGACCTTTACCGGTAATTTCCGGTATATCAGAGACTCGAGTGATTCGCATTGATGAGATGCTTAGGCGCGGCTCTTCTACTGGAAGGGGGAAGTTAGGTTATTTAAAGAATTCTGCTTGCTCAAATGACCCTTGTCACGTCTCACCTTTCTGCGGTATATCTTCACATCCTTGCTCTACCTTGAGAACTAGCATTCTATAATTTTGATTTTATTCATTAATCCGAATTGCAATAAAAATATTATTATAAATAATACTAATATTACCATTGTTTTTTGCTCGAAATTTCAGGTGGGTAATTACCCACCTTTGGAATTTTCGAGTGGGTAGTGCTACCCACCGTACCCACCTCTTTCACCGGCCCTGTCTCTAACGTATGTTTTGGGCTGATTACTTAAACCAATCGTAATTTTTGTGTGAATGTTTAAAAACACAGAGTTTTAGATCATTTGAATAGCTCCTGGAACCTCAAAAAATTTTAGAAAGAGTACTTCGGGTAATTTCAAATTTGATAAAACTTGAAGGAACCAAACAAATTGATTGATTGCTCTGACTTCGGTGGTTAACAAATACGTTGAAATATTAGGAACCCATGAAGATGTGAATGAATAATTTAATTGCAAGTAGACGGCCTTCAACAACCGCAAAACCAAAATCGAAGGGGGTTCCTGGTAAACTAGTTTAGAAACTGCTAGGTGGCATAATATTTCAATATAAACTGCTAGGTATTGATGAGTCAAAAACAAATTGTAAAAGAAATTAGTTAGGGTAGATAGACTCGGGATAGCGGTTCGATGCATAGGGCGCTGGTCTTACAAGTCAGTTGCCGTATGTTCGAATCGAAAAGAAATTAACAATAAAAAAACGAGATTATTCCACCTAGCAGTGAGATGATACCTTTTTTGTCAATGTGTTGTTTGCATAAATATTCTACGGTTTTTCACTTTTCATGACATTATTTTAATGATCGTCGTTTTAAGCGGCAAATTTGAGATTTTAATCACTCATTACTCTGTAATGTCGAAATTGCAAATCGGATCGAATTTGAATCTAAAAGTGTGGTAATCAATTAAACATTCCAAGTTATGTCGAAGTAATTTCCACTTTAGAGTTTAGGGTAATTTAAGGTACTTCCAGAGCCGGTACTCAGAAACCAGCATAACCCAAACCGATTCGTATGGCCAGGAATTGACTTGGCGAATAAATTGCAATAGTTTTGAGTCCAACTTTGAAGCTTTTCGGGATTGTCATCTTCCATATCGGTTTGAATTTTAAAAATTCATTATCCTGTAATTCCAGAATCGGAAGTCAGAATTTGATAAAATTAATTAATTTTGTACTATAAGTTTATTTAATATTTAATTTTTGTTTCTGAAATTCAATTTGACTTTTTTGAGAAAACGATTGAACTTTGAGAAACGATTCGATACTGAAACCGGAATTCGAAAATCGGTGTAGCCGAAATCAGACAAATTCACCTGAGTAGCTGTATAGTTTACATTTGTTTCAAAATTTTTGAAAATCAGAGTAAACATCTTTGAAAAATCGTAGTACGAATTTAATTTTCGGGTGCCTTACGAAGCGAAAACTGAATACAACCAAAAATGAAATAAGTTTATTTGGTTATCGACTATCCAAATCTGCTAACCCGATAAACCTGATTAATTTATGTGAAATAGACATTTTTATACTAATCACCCTGTATCTCCGAAACCGGAAGTTGGATCTGACTGAAAAACAAGATATTTTATAGAATCTTAAAACTTTTCATTTGAATCTTAGATGATTCTTAGATTTCATTTGAATCTCAGATCAGACCATTTACGAGAAAAATGAGTTACACAGTTTTAATTTTTTAATTTTCTAATGAAATTGGTAATTTTACACTTATCACACTTTAGTTACGGAACCGGAAGTCGGATCTGAATGAAATGTTCTATAAATTTTTAGAAAACTATAAGAACGATCACGCACGGAAATTATTTTTATTCACTTTTGCATGATTATTCGTCAAAAATCAAGCTAAAGTAAAGGCATTTCTTTTGTGGAATTTGACCTTCTGTTTCAACAGAATTCGCAGCCGATTCATAGTGTTAAGAACCATTGCCTGGTTGGTGCTACGATCCTACTATCAGTAAGAATCCTTCCAGGTCGAGGCTCGAACATACGCCAACTGGCTTGTTAAATCAGCATTGCATTGAATCGAGCAAAAATCAAAAACGAATCAAGCAAAAAAAAACGTTATCCGAGACCTCAAGGTAGGATTCCTGGAGAGGACAATATTCCGGACCGAACTTCTTCAAGTCACACGATCACATCAAATATGTAAGAATACATACGAACAAAATGTAACATTGATGTTTGTCAAATGAAAAGCGTAGCCGTGCTTAGTCTCTTATTATGTCAATTTTCGGTTCATTATCTTTATTTTTATGTGATGTTTAATTCTCTATCAGCCGATGGGTAGAACAACACAATTATTAAATAACTATCACATTACTTCAGACAGAGGGTTCAAAGTGATATCCGGGTAGAAAATTAGAGTTACGAGCTTTGAAAGAAATGCATTCTTCAAGTAACTCATTTTCTAACCATGATTCATTTTCATGGGAGAAGAGTTATTCCTCATGATAAGTTAAAATGATTGGTTTCATGATTTTCTAATCATAACAGTAGTAACGGATTTCTTTCCGTGTACGATATTTAGCACAGTACGGAACATTTATCTCGAACGATTTTTGCACAGCGAAAAGTGCACGAAGCAAATCAAATTATTTTGGATTTTCACTAAACTGATGATTTCTACCTTCGATTTGCAAAGAAGTAATCTTAATGGTTCTTTAGATAACATTTAGAGCCATTAGAACGGCTGATTTTATATAATGTTGTCCACTTTTCGTTTCTTGTTTTCTTTCTCTCCAATGCAAACGACCAGCAGCTGATGCAATCGTTCTTGCTTGAATTGAAACTAGTTTTGCGTACAAACCGACACATTCGTTCGCAGGGCCAAATGATGCGAAACTGGTTTAATGCGTCTACTCGCCTTGACGACCGGAAGCAAATGAGAACTACGACCTGAGCGTTTGAGATTTTTAACCACGCAGAAGGTGCGCGCTCTCCGATGCCGCTGTTTGAATGCGTCTTCTCGTCCCGACGTCTGCTTCCATCCAACGCATAAAAAGAAATGATCGATTCGACCACGATTCCCCTTTTATAACGTTCAGTTGAAGATATGTACCTGACTACCTCTAAATTGTGGTCCTAGCGCGAAAAACCCAAACGAAAGTAAAGAGTTTTCCGCGTTGTTTTAAAATTTTCAGAAAACTTAATTTTTGAGTTGTTTGTGGTTATCTCACACTGTTCAAAATATTATCCTAAATTCCTGATCATATTTTCAATGAAATAGTGAAAGAATTATGTTGGTGTCATTAATACAAGTGGAGATATTCACGATAATGTTCTGGCCATTCTTCCATATGGCTAATTTTGAAAAGGCACCCCATAGTAAAGTAAGTCGTATTCACGACAAAAAATGCAATTATCGTCCGCCGCATTAGTGGATCAGGCGGGTCCGTAAGCAAAATCACTTACGCGTATTCCTACATTTCTCCTTTCAACAGTAACACCTGAAATACAAAACATATCTGACCAAAATAGACTATGTAAACTGTTAAGAAAGATGATACATATTCTTCAGGACATTCTTGCTCATACCTTTTCAGGTACATCGTTTTATTGACGATGGAAAGCTTGGGTGACTGTTAGGTCATTTCATTTCGTCCGAGGTAACGAAAAAAGTTTTTTTTTGTGTTTCTGTACTACTGCTAAAAATGTAATTCTCATATAGACTAGATTTCCACTGCTAGGCACTGGATAGCCGAATACGAAACTAAAAATAAAAAATAAGCTTTCCGCATAAAACAATTATCTTCTACCAAAACTCAAAATGACCACGATTTTTTATATAGTTCAAGAATTTAGTATAATCGTTTCGAAGAAAGAATAAATCAACGTAGGTACTAATTTGTTATTCACGCCAGTAAATAATTCGAAAGAAATGCGTGGAAAAAGAAAAGACAAAATCTACCGTCGCCGATAAAAGTGACGACTGTTTAGCACTAATCAGCAGACAGACATGAGTCATTTCACTCAACACCTCAAGTAGTTCTACCTGCCTGTTTCATTAGTAAAAGAAACCAATCACAAAAGCTTTGCTCATTCAACGTACGGTGGCTTCATCTTGTGATATTTTGGATACGAATATGTGGCATACGTAAGATTGCCGATTGGTTTTTAATTAGAAATTTGGTTATTAATTGGAAGGAATCTTAGGAATCACATGACACTAAATAGATATAGGTTCTACCTCACCGTAGCTAATCGAATGAAATAATCCACTGAAGAACATAATTGCCCACTGTGCTGCTGCTATCATGACCCGATTACCTTTCTTCTATTTCATCCTGACTGGACCGGACCGGACCTACGTTCGTCTATGTGAGTGTTATTCTTTACCTACCCCAAAAAGGAAACAGCAAACCTACAATCCCATACAAGCCTGCAGGAATCACCATCAGCAGTCAGCATCATTACATAAAGAAGCCGAAACGATGCCGTCGCATCCCTATTCTTCGTGGTCGTATCCTTCTCTTCATTCGTCTGTAAGGATGATGTTACACAGCTGCAAAAACACAACCCGTCGTCCCTCGATGCCACTGGCGATGCGATGCTCATCTGGTGGAAGCTTATTTTGGCTTAACCTGGATCAGTTGAGTCCCTTTCCCGCTGGTAGAATGTGCAAAGCAGAGAAGAAACTGTCAGCCGACGAACGGGTAGTAGTAGGTCAAAAACGGGTGGCGCGACAGGACGAAAATTGTTGTTCGAAAAAGCGTAAAACTAATTTTCGCCGCCCGAGAAGCACGTACAGTCACTTCAATCCAATTCGATGTTGAGATAAACAATCCGATATTCAAAAATTAAAATTTACGATCCCCACCAAACACACTTGCCCTTGACTCCTGCTGTTGCCACCATCCATTTTCGTCCTTCATTCAAAGCTTGTCAAACGCAGTTGAATAATTTATTCACTTGACTAGGCGGGTAAACAGTCGAAACACACCGCAGAACCAGACTGACTGACTGAGTGCCACTTCTGTTTCTGCTACAGATTCCGAAACCCGCAGGTGACACACTGGTGCGCATTCTCTCCATCCATCATCATCATCTCTCACGGTGTAGCCACCCTCACCGCTCATCAACTTCAACACCCCGTCGCCCAACCCGAACCAGTGGAAACTCTTGAAGTAGTTCAAGGTTGATTCTGACAGTTCGCATCAATGCGCGAATCACGGTGCTAAAAAGCACGGTGCACACATTCAACTGGTAGCAAATAGAATAATTAACGCCTCTAGCACTTTCCAGTTCAGTCTTCTGGTCATCCAGTCGAAAATTCAATAACTTTGCTAGGTCAACGAGTGAAGTCATCCGCAGGATCGTGCGTTGAACATATCGAACTTTTTTTTTCGCGAAAATCCCTGAGGACCAATGTTCGATAACATGAGATTTTTGGATTCGGCTACACAGAGCGTGTTGCGTTTGGAATGACCAATGACTTTCAATTACAGGACTCGTATAATTCCATTCAGCTTCCTGGCTTTCTATCGTGTCAATTGCAATGGCGATGTTGGTGGTGATGGCGATGATAGTTGAGAGCCGTTGTGACGATTGTTGAATGCGAGTGAAGCAAATATTGATTTTCAGTTTCACCACCAGTTTCTGTAGCTGCTGCTGCTGCTGCTGCTATGTACTTGGCTGTGAAGAACATGAACGTCCCATTTGTCGTGGCAAGGATTCATTTCAGTCGTATTCTGTTTCGTGTCGCTATGCCACAACAAGCAACCTAAATTGTCAAAATATAAATAGCAACTGTGAACAACGTCAACTAGAGCAAACAAAAAAGGATACAAAAAGCATTGCGATAATGCACAGAAATAGATCAGTTGCTCTGGAACAAAACCTTGGAAATGTTTAAATTGACAATTTCATCAAACTCCTAGGAATGACGTTTTTTTTCTTGTGACGAACATTGTCAGTTTGAAGACACGATGGATGACAACAACTGAATTCAAGATATATATTGGTGACAGCACGCAACTGAAATCGATATTTGCATTTCAGTTGCAGAGAAAATCGTCTTGAATTTGTTCTCGACACACGATTATTACAGAGCAAAATTATGGTTTTAAAATTTTCAAAAACTTTATACTCTTTGCCGAATAGTCCGATTTTATTGAAAATTATGAAAGTTTCATAAAATCAGTCAGAAACGATGTTAAACTACAAACAAAATGACACTTCTCAGACGTTATACAATACGTACAAATGGCACGTTATACAAACAAACAAACAAACAAATATCATATTTCAATGAATCTTGAATAAAAACAAGAAAGTATGTTCGAACGCAAACTAGCATAACCTACAAGCTGAAACAGTTTTGAGTCTAATTTAGTAGAATTTTCCCCTCTTTTGTATCTTCACTCTAAATGAGCGTTCAAAAATTTATCCATACTTCACCCTGTAATTTCAGATCCGGATGCCGGATACGGATGAGAATCAATAACTGTACTTTAGGGTGGATAAAAAATCGATTGCTTTCGATTTCTTTTTATTTATGCCTTTCTCATATAGAAAGGTTATGCAATCACTGTGAAAACCGACTTTTTAACCGAGACCCGGAGGGCGGAATGTCATATACCATTCGACTCAGCTCGACGAACTGAGCAAATGTTTGTGTATGTGTCTGTATGTGTGTGTATGTGTGTATGCATGTGTATATGTTACAAAAATGTGCACTCGATTTTCTCGGAGATGGCTGGACCGATTTTCACAAACTTAGATTCAAATGAAAAGTCTCTTGGTTCCATAGGGTGCTATTGAATTTTACCCGAATCGGACTTCCGGTTCGGGAGTAACGGGGTAAAATTTCTCAGAGACCACTCAACCGATTTTCTTCAACTAAGATTTAAGTTGAAGGCCTTGCACAGTGGTTTGAATCGACAAAAACGTGAAGTGAACTCACTCACAAAAATATACCTCGTTATTTGATCACAATAAAAATGTGCAAAGCCTACTACGATAAAAGTTCATTTCAAAAACTTTTTTCCCTTAAGACATAGAAAAACGATGTCTTCTACAAAGTTTTAGAACTTCTAACGAGAAAAAACTTTGCCGAAGAAGTTATAGGTCTAACGCAAAAAGTTTCGGATATATTAAGCAACTTCATTTGAAATCACTTGAAATCAATTTTTTGTACATAACTTTTTTCATATTTATTTTCAGTGTCTACTATGTTCGAGACAATTACTAAAAACGTAAAATTACACATTTTTGTTCCAGACTGTGCACGGTTTGGTCTTTTCCTTAAAAAGTTATTGAACATTTAAACTTTTATATGCACTAACTTTAACTACCAATAGCAGGGTCGCAGACCAAAAGGCACATGCATATACTTTTTGGAAAGCCTAAATGAAGTAATATAAATATACGAAGTGTGTAGCGTGGCCCTTTAAAATTGTGTGAATGAGACAACAAAATATAGAGTGTTTTTTTGACCATTTTCTTAGGAAAAACATACATTAATAAAATTGTTTATCTTCATATCACGCGTTTTTTTGTCATATCGACCGATAAGTCACCTTTAGGCAACAACTTTTGCAAGAAATTACAGTCGAAGTATAAAAAATAGAGTATTAGTTTTAACACCAGACGAAAGAGAAGACTTTTCACTATAGCTTACTATTATGACTTACTCTCAGCGAGTACCGAGTCTTTCGGAATTCCTCTTCGAAGTGAATGTTGATAGGTGTCTTATCGACCGTTATAACAAAAAAAGCGCGAGATATTACCGACTTCAGAAGAAAATGTAATAGAATTACAGTAAGGTAACAGATTAGTTACAAATTCTCTAAAACCAAACAAACTTTTTTTGTTAATTATTATTCTTTACTCTTAGTCTGTGCATACTCGAGTTCAGGCATTTCTCTTTTGAAAAAATGTCTAGTCATAATTTACATAATTTGATTTGATACTTTACCGAGTACGCCTGTATCTAACGTTGAACTACTCACGCATTTTATTGTAATATTATCTTCGACCGAATGCTCCAGCATTTGTATTATTAACTAACTCTTTTGTGATTTTAAAAATAATATTCAGTGCTGCTCTCACCAACACCAACAATGCGTATTTGGAGCAGGTAATTCAATATAAAGTTATTTCACTGTGCTTCATATTTCAATATACTTTAAAAGTAAAACTAAGCGTCAATATAAATAAACGGTCATATTCATTGAAATTAATGTATTCCAATTTAGTTTTACATCGAGGATGGTTTTGAATCGAATTTTTTATTCAACTGATGTCCATTTCATAGTATTATTTATTTAGAAATAGTGTGAATTTCATTATTTTTCTCAGTGTATGTTTCAATTCATAAGAACGTATTTGTTTTTAGGCGTACTGGTAATGGTGTAAGATATCATCCTTGAAATGAATTGGGTTGGAATTAAAAGAACGGATAAGGAATATTCTATTAAAAGAATAAGAAAAACTTTTTGAAATTTAATGAGCACGTGAACATGCTTCTCGGCCATCCATGGAAGTTGACCATCAATGTTAACTTCCCTCTCTGAGCAGCCTAGATAGCCGTGTAGTGTCGGTAGCGGTTTCCCAACTGCTAAGAATAACGCTACGGTCCACCTGTACCTGTGGTATAAGTCCACCAAACAGGTAAGCCGTGTGGCATCCGGCGGAATTATTTTTTACCAAGAATTGATCCACTGGTTTCCTATTCCATGTCGTAAAAGGCCACAAAAATAGGAAGTCAAGGTGTATTTCCGTGCCGATGGCTGAATGGCTGCAGGAGGTTAAACATTGCAGTCGTGAACGGAACATCTTGGGTTTTTCCCTTACTGGATACACGCAATGCTTAGCAATCAACTTCTTTGATCATCGCTTCGGCAGGCCAGAGATTAGAAAGCTGAGTGTCTGTGGGTGTCCTCAAGGTGGTGTACTATCCCCACTTTTATGGAACCTAGTCGCTGATAGTTTGTTAAGGAAACTTAATAACCTTGGATTTCCGACTTATGGTTTTGCCGACGATTATCATATATTGATGACCGGTATAAGCATTAACACTCTCTTTGATTTAATGCAGCAAGCCCTGCGATCTGTTGAACAATGGTGTTGTCAGGTTTGGATTATCTGTAAATCCGGGCAAAACATCAATAATGCTTTTCACTCATCGTAGGATAATTACAGGAGCTCGTCCGTTGCAGTTCTTTGGTTCAGGGGTCACTGTGGTCGATCAAGTTAAATACGTCGGGGTTATTCTTGACTCAAAACTGAAATGGTCTGCTCACATTGATTTCAGGATTAAAAGAGCTTGCATGGCTTTCGGCCAATGCAGACGAGCTTTTGGAAAATCATGGGGACTCAAAACCAGATATATTCATTGGATCTACACAACTATCGTTAGACCAATTTTAGCATATGGATGTCTTGTATGGTGGCAGAAAGGAGAAGTCGCGACAGTTCAGTCAAAGCTAAATCATCTCCAAAGGATGGTCCTAATGGCGATGACAGGAGCATTCACGACAACTCCTACTGCTGCTCTAGAGGCGCTACTGTGCATTAAACCACTACATGTGTTCCTAAAACAAGAAGCATTATCTTGTGCATACCGTCTTAGGGTTACAGGGCTTTGGAACAGTAACCCATTAGAATATGCTACCAGTCACACTCGCTTGTGGTCTCAAATGGTTCCGTGGGATGAGTATTTACTCGCTTCTAGTGACCTAACTCTCACATGCAGTTTTCCTTTTAAAACATTCAATGTGAGCTATCCTCTTCGTTCGGAATGATTGTCTGGTTGTCTGGAACGACAACTTGATGAACACATAGTTTGTTTTACGGACGGTTCTCTGTTGAATGGTCGTGCTGGTGCTGGTATCTACTGTCGTGAAATAGGCTGGAGCAGTCTCATTCACTTGGTAGATACTGTACTGTGTTCCAAGCAGAAATCTACGCAATTCTGTGTGGAGTACAATCGGCACTTCAGCAGAGGATCTGTGGTAAACGTATTTATTTTTGTTCCGACAGTCAGGCAGCCTTAAAAGCACTCAGTTCGAATGACTCACGGTCGAATCTAGTGATCGCATGTCGAACTCAAATTGAAGACCTCAGCATTTCAAATGCTGTTTACTTCATATGGGTACCCGGCCATTCTGGTATTACTGGAAATGAATGGGCTGATGAGTTGGCTAGAGCTGGTGCAACGAATGATTTCGTTGGTCCTGAACCAGCTTTACCACTTTCAACTAGTTGGATAAAGCACAAGATACGTTCTTGGGCTGCATCCAAACATGCCAGCTACTGGCGCAGCTTGCAAACTTGCGCTCAGACAAAAGCATTTCTACCAGATTTAAATCTGAAAATGTCAAAGTGTCTACTGCATTTCTCCAAGTATCATTGATGTATTCTGGTCAGAGCTCTGACTGGACATTGCAAACTCAATTATCACATGGCTACTATTCAACGTGCTGAGTATTATTCGTGTGATTTGTGTGAATGCGATTATGGTACTTCATATCATCTGATATGTAACTGTCCCGCATTGACGCAGCTACGTATCCGGGTTTTTGGTTCTCCATACATGGTTGAGTCTGTGTATGCGGAGCTAAAATTGAAGGATATTCTCTCGTTTCTCACCCAATGTGGTAAGGAGCTATAGTCAGAAGGGTTCATCGTTCTTCCTGGAGTGAATGAATCCCTTCTGTATTCACCTTAAATAGGGTTTGGCAGATTGTTTGGCATCCTCTGGGGGGTACCGAATGTACTTCTGCTCGTACATACTGCGAATCGTTCTGCATTCTTCCGGGAGTGCAGAATGGTGTCGCTTTTGTAAGATCTTCAAATCCTCTCGGGGGTTGGAGGTTTTATTAACAGCGGACTGTTCGGGACCTCGTAGAGGTTCAGAATTTCCTTCTGCTTCCACTAAATGTGATCCTCAGCAGATTGTTCAGCATCCCTTAGGGGTGCAGAATTTACTTCTGCTTTTATGTGTTTTTGTGTCGTCAATTTTTCCCATCCTCCTAGTCCAACCCTTACCATTTCCTTTCAATCCTTCCCTCTTATATATCGGGAAAATGATGCTAAAAACAAATTGATGGCAAGGCACAAATCTCCAAATATCAAGGGGAACGTGCCATTTGAGCCAATTTGTTCTGATTCCTGATAGTTTATTCAATTGCATACAAGAATGCATCATGAAATTATATTCAATCATTACACCATTGCACCAAAGCTACACTAACGACCGATTCCAATTTTTGAACATTTCCTGCAAAGTTTATTTTAATAAACCAAAGATAGTCGTTTTAGCAAATGTTTTTGCTAAGAAAATGGTAAAAAAGCACTCTATATTTTGTTGTCTCATTCACACAATTTAAAAGAGCCACGCTACACACTTCGGAATATTTATATTACTTGATTTAAGCTTTCCAAAAAGTATATGTATGTGCCTTTTGGTCTGCAACCCTGCTTCCTATTAATAGTTAAATGTAGTGTATATAAAAGTTTAAATGTTCAATAACTTTTTAAGGAAAAGGCCAAACCGTGCATAGTCCTCAACAAAAATATGTAATTTTACGTTTTTAGTAATAGTCTCGAACATAGTAGACACTGAAAATAATTGTGAAAAAAGTTATGTACAAAAAATTGATTTTAAGATTTCAAACGAAATTGCTTCATATATCCGAAACTTTTTGCGTTAGACCTATAGCTCGGCAAAGTTTTTTCTCGTTAGAAGTTCTAAAACTTTGTAGAAGACATCGTTTTTCTATCTCTTAAGGGAAATAAGTTGTTGAAATGAACTTTTATCGTAGTAGGCTTTGTACATTTTTTATTGTGATCAAATTACGAGGTATATTTTTGTGAATGAGTTCTCCAAAGGAACTATGTATATCGGATCAACGGTTTAGCAGCTAGAGAATTAAGTTCACGTTTTTGTTGATTCAAACCACAGTGCCTTGTAGTCTTATAGGTTGCTATTGAATTTCATCTGGATCCGACTTCCGGTTCGAGAGTTATGGAATATAATGTGAAAAATGAACTGAAAACGTTTTCTCCGAGACCGCTCATCTAATTTTTATAAACTTAGATTCAAATGACAGCTCTTACGATGCCCTACGCAATTCCTGAACTTCATCCGGATCCGACTTCCGAAGTTATAGGGTAAAGTGTGTTAAATATTGTACACCGTCACTTAAATCGGTAAAACAAAATTCGCAAAAAAAAAATCTAAACTGATCTCAAAACTACACAAATCGATAGCCATTATACGTAGGCAACCAAACAAATCAATTCTGGCTATCCTGGTTCCCGGTTTTGGATTAACGACGGGAGAAAATAGTCATATGCTTGAAAGTGGATCTCACTCACTTTTCTCAGTTTGCAGAACCGATATTTCCAATCTTAGGGTCAAAAGGAAGGTTAGGCCTTATGGTCCTACCAAAAATTACCACATATTTTCGGATTCAACAAAAATTTAACCATCGTTTAAAGTACGATGGCCAAATCGTATAAAAACTTCAAAATTTGAATAAAAACTAGTAGAGTTCGTACGTCATGTTAGTTGGTGCCCATATTTCCTTAAGTTATCAGATTTTTTTCTACGTTTCACATCTGGTTACTAATTTATCTCTTCATTCAATAAAGAGTTTTGTTCAAAAATATTTTCTCATCATTTTTACGATATGACCTGACCTATCTATTTCCATCTAGCTTCTGAGTTTTATCTGTTTTTTTGCCTTTTTCATATAGAAAGGTTATGCAATCACTGTGAAATCCGACTTTTGAACCGAGGCCCGGAGAGCCGAGTGTCATATACCATTCAAATCAGTTCGTCGAGTACGCAAAATGTCTGTGTGTGTATGTGTGTGCATGTATGTGCGTATGTGTGTATGTAAGGTTTTTTGCACTAACATTTCTCAGAGATTTTCACAAACTTAGATTCAAATGAAAGGTCTTGTGGTCCCCAAATCCTGAATTTCATCTGGATACGGAAATATAGAGTAAAGTGTGTTAAAAATTTTATAACATCACTGAAAAGGGCGAAAAACTGTAAAAAAATTTCTAAATCGACCACAAATCTTCTCCAACTGGTAGTTTTCATCAGTAGACAGTCAAACAAATCGATTTGGGTTATTCTTTTAAGAATCGAAGAAAATTATTTTGAAGAATATTACAGTATTATATATGACAGCATGATTGATATGGGAAAGGCATCATTACACCACTAGGTGGATTAAAACAGGTTTTTGATAAATTCATCACTTGGTAACTAATGAACCGATTTTTAAATTTTTGAAGATGTTGTCTAGAAATGTTAAAAATTTCTATAAAAAATGCGTATGATATAGTTGAAGTTTTGTGGCTGAAAACGCTAATTGTATGATTGTTTAACGGTAATTTTTTTAATGGTTCGTAGATAGAGAGCGCAATGTTTTTTTTTTTTGGAAAATTTATACCATTCTGCACAACATATCAAAAAATTACCAATATGAAATTTTTCGTTGTCGAGTTATATATTTTTATCATATCTAACAGTGATTTTCATGGTTTGTAGATAGAGGGCGCTGTATTTTATTATTTTTTTCAGGAATATTAATCTTTTTGCACATAACATATTAAGAAATTAGGGAAGTGAAATTTTCGTTTTTGAGTAATAATCTTTTTCGAGTTGATCGATATATACAAGATTTGAAATTTTGAAAAAAAAAAACGAAAATTTCATTTCTTTAATTTCTTGATATGTTATGTGCAAATGATTAATATTTCAGAAAAAAAATAAAAATACAGCGCCCTCTATCTACAAACAATGTAAACCGCTGTTAGATATGATGTAACCAACAGGAGGAAAAGGTCACATATACTATTTTAAAAAATAGTGTGATAGGGGCCACTGATCAGCAATATATCATTGCTGCGTTCACTTGATGTTGGGTTGCGAGGAAATACAGCTCGTTCTAAAATTCTACAAATATATACAAAAATATTGAAAAAATGAATATTTTTTACTAATCAGCCTGTGATTTGAAATCGGAAGTCGATTCCAAATAAAATTTAGTATCTTTCTATGGGAAAGTAAGACCATATTCATATGAATTTATGTTTACATAAATCGGGTGACCATCTCTGGGAAATCAAGTTTATTTTTCATTCATTTATTCATTCATTCATTTATTTATAGATTTATTCATCCATTCATTCATTCGATTATACTTTCATATAAGAAAGGTTATGCAATCACTGTGAAAATCGACTTTTGAACTGGGACCCGGAGAGCCGAGTGCCATATACCATTCAGTTCGGCGAGTACGCAAAATATCTGTGTGTGTATATAGCGGTTTTTTGCCCTAACTTTTCTCGGAGATGGCTGGATCGATTTTCACAAACATACTTCAAACGAAAGGTCTTGTGATCCCATACAAAATTCCTGAATATTATTTGTTTCCGACTTCCGGCTCCGGAATTATGCGGTAAAATGTGCAAAGAAGTGTGAAAACAAGTGCACTAACTTTTTTCGAAGGTGACTGAACCGATTTTCACAAACATACTTCAAACGAAAGGTCCATACAGCAGAGTCTTGGCATAACATTCCTTTTGTGGAATTTGGCCTTTCTGTTTCAACAGACTTCGCAACCGATTCTTAGCGTACAGAATCATTGCATGGCTAGTATTAAGATCCTTACTGACACTAGGAATCCTTCCAGGACGGGGCTCGAACATATGACAACGTAATCCCATACAAAATTCCTGAATATTATTTGGATCCGACTTCCGGTTCCGGAATTATGCGGTAAAATGTGCAAAGAAGTGTGAAAGTGTGAAGTGCACCAACTTTTTGTCGAAGATGGCTGAACCGATTGTAACAAGCTTAAGTTCAAACGAAAGCTCTTTAGGTCGCATATTAACTTTCTGAATTTTGTTTGGATCTGACTTCCAGTTCTGGAGTTATAAGGGTTAAATGTGCAAAAAAAAAGAAAATATGTGTACTAGCTTTTCTCAGAGATGGCGCGACCGAATTTCACAAACTTAGATTCAAATGAATGGATTTATGGTCCTTTACAAAACTTCTGAATTTCATCTGAATCCGACTTCTGATTCCGGAATTATAGGGTAAGGTATATCAAAAATGGTATACCGTTACCTGGAGGGGTGAAACAGAAAACGAAAAAAAAATTCTAAACTGGTCTCAAGACTACTTTAATCGGTAGTGATGATTAATAGATGGCTAAACAAACCGATTCCGGATATCCTGGTTTCCGGAAGGATTCTTAGTGTCAGTAGGATCCATAGCCATGCAATGGTTCTGTGCGCTAAGAATCGGCTGCGAAGTCTGTTGGAACAGAAAGGCCAAATTCCACGGAAGGAATGTAAGCCCAAAACTTTGCTTTTGGTTCCCGGTTTCCGATTCCGGAAACATCAAAAATAAAGATCATGGATCTCATTTATTTTTCTCAGCCTTGGTTTGACCGATTTACACAAACTTAGGTTCTGTGGTCACATACGTAATTCTTGAATTTCATCCGGATCCGACTTCCGGTAAATATAGGAAAATATAAAGTAAAGTATGATAAAAATTTTATTCTATCCCTTGAAATGTCTAAATCGGTCTCAAAACAACTATAATTGATAGTTTTTATCAGTTTTTATCTTTCAAGAATCGAAGAAAATTATTTTGAAGAATACCACAGTATTGTATATGATAGTATGATTGATACGAGAAAGATATCGTTATACCACTAAGTGGAAGTCAAACATTCTTTAATTCACTCACTCACTCACTAACTCACTCACTGTTCAGAGGACTGGATGTGAGTAGAGATTTCATTCGTGTGATGTCCAGACTTATGTCCAATCACTACACGTTAGACGCACATCTCCTTCGAATTGGGCTCTCCGAGACTAATTATTGTGCTTGTAGAGAAGGTTATCGGGATATTGATAATGTCGTTTGAACATGCGTGGAGTATCGTGATGTCAGATCTCAACTAATAAATTCCTTGCGTACCCAAGGTAGACTATCCAATGTCCCAGTTCGAGACATTCTTGTTTGTCGTGACGTTCCATACATGAAACTTCTTTATCATTTCATAAAGAAAATTGAAGTTTCAATTTAATAAAGGACCCTTTTAAGAGTTAGTTCTGATTCCAGTTGCGTCCATGAGTTCAACCAATAGCTAAATTAGAATAGAAATTATGTAATGATACAAACAAATGTCTGAAAATAACAGCTTATTTTATAATTTATAGAAGTTAATCGTTTGGTTCAAATAATACTTCCGAGTAGATTTCATAATTGATGACGAATTACCAAAGATGATATCTAAGTAATAAGAAGAATATGTTTTAATAAATTTAAATCGTTGTGACTATTTTAGAAATATATTAGGATAAGAATTGTATGTAAAAGTGATGCTACGGCGAAGAAAAACTTATGTAAACTGCCTTAAGAAATAAACGTATTTGTGGAAAAAAACGTACTCACTCACTCACTCATACTTTTAGTCATCAATTCATTCATTACATCATTACATACGATAAGAAAATAAGAGGAGTTTTGTGTGGCTCCAAGAGATAAATAGATAAATATTATTAACTTCATATTAAAATATTCTCAAGGCCGCGATCCATCTTGAGTTTGACAGTTCGATATTTATTTTCCGACATTTCAATGAACAATTTGAACTTTGTTTGTGTAATTGGTATTGTTTTTAGATGCCGGATTACTCGACCCGGATACTTCAAGCGGGAGCTAATTTTAGTAAATAATTTTTTATTCCACCTAACGCTGAACTTTTCAGTCAGCCAAAGAGAAGAAGAGTGGTTGAAACAACGTAAACGCTTATAACATTTAACTCATTTGGAATTATGGAATCAACACCTATATTAGTTGTTTGAACCTAGGTTGACTATTGATTTGATTGACGCGTGTCTTCGCAAATCAGCCAGCATGGAAAGTTCAACAGTTGAAAAATATAACATTTGATTAATTGTACCAAATTTTACCCATCGAATTCAAGAAAAAAAGTACGGGTGTGTAATGTCAGAGACATAACTGGATGTCGTGAATACGAATAAAACTGACACGATTTCTTTACACTTTCGAATTCGAATTGATAGTTGATCGATTGTGTGAATTGCGAAACTTTCCCCCTTTTCACTACTAAAATTTTAAACGATTTTTGACGTCGATTATCTCATTTCGGATTTGCATATTTCATTGAAAGAAACTGTCAAGATGCTGTACAGGATTCATTTCTGCCTTTTAGAAGGACCAAATTGTGAATTCTCTACACGGGCAAAATTCCGCTTCTTGAAATGAGCAAAACAAGTCATGATTTGAGGAAAATAATATATTTTCATGCTATGATAATACACCATGATTAAAATTTCTCGGATCATGATCCATTCGAACTGAAATTTAAACGTAACGCACTTGAAGTTGTCGGGTATAACTTCAGGCGTGTTTCTGCTACGATGGTTATTTTTTCAACATAAATTCAGGCGTCATGTGTGATTTTTGTAACGATGGTCATTTTTGCAATATAAATTCAGTGAAAAGCACGACGAACTTGTTTTAAAATGAAAATGTTCTGTTTTTGAAAAACGACGACGCAAGAGATAACTTGCGTGTTTACTTGCGTTCATTACTTGAGTTTGGATTTTGTGTTTCAGAATTTAAATACTTAAACGAACTGCATGAAAAAACACGAGTGAATCAAACCTCTTAGAAAGAAACTCTATGTCGAATTCTTGCAAAAAAAAATCGTCTTATTCAATATATTTAGGCGCATCAATACAGCTTGTGTTGTTATATCTATGAGACAAATTAATCAAAGTGGTTGCACAAAATAATTTTCTGATTTTCGTTAGATAGTGTTCCAAATTCACAATCGAATTAAACGCTAGCTCTCGGAATATTATTCTAGCAACAACGATCACATCAAATATGTAAGAATACATACGAACAAAATGTAACATTGATGTTTGTCAAATGAAAAGCGTAGCCGAGCTTAGTGCTTATGATGTCAATTTTCGGTCCATTATCTTTATTTTTATGTGATGTTTAATTCTCTATCAGCCGATGGGTAGAACAACACAATTATTAAATAACTATCACATTAGTTCAGACAGAGGGTTCAAAGTGATATCCGGGTAGAAAATTAGAGTTACGAGCTTTGAAAGAAATGCATTCTTCAAGTAACTCATTTTCTAACCATGATTCATTTTCATGGGAGAAGAGTTATTGGTCATGATAAGTTAAAATGATTGGTTTCATAACAGCAGTAACGGATTCCTTTCCGTGTATGATATTTAGCACAGTACGGAACATTTATCTCGAACGATTTTTGCACAGCGAAAAGTGCACGAAACAAATCAAATTATTTTGGATTTTCACTAAACTGATGATTTCTATCTTCGATTTGCAAAGAAGTAATGTTAATGGTTTTATAGATAACATTTAGAGCCATTAGAACGGTTGATTTTATATAATGTTGTCCACTTTTCGTTTCTTGTTTTCTTTCTCTCCAATGCAAACGACCAGCAGCTGATGTTATCGTTTTTGCTTGAATTGAAACTAGCTTTGCGTACAAACCGCCACATTCGCTCGCAGTGACGATCGGAAGACAAATGAGAACTACACCCTGAGCGTTTGAGGTTTTTAACCACGCAGAAGGTACGCGCTCTCCGATGCCGCTGTTTGAATGCGTCTTCTCGCCCCGACGTCTGCTTCCATCCAACGCACAAGAAGAAATGATCGATTTTCGACCACGATTCCCCTTTTATGACGTTCAGTTGAAGATATGTGCCTGACTACCTCAAAATCGTCGTCCTTGCGCGAAAGTAAGGAGTTTTCGTGTTGTTTTAAAATTGTCAGAAAACTTAATTTTTGAGTTATTTATGGTTATCTCACACTGTTCAAAATATTATCCTAAATTCCTGATCATATGTTTAATGAAATAGTGAAAGAATTATGTTGGTGCCATTAATACAAGTGGAGATATTCACGATTAAGCTCTGCTCATTCTTCCATATGGCTAATTTTGAAAAGGCACCCCATAGTAGAGTAAGTCGTATTCACGACAATAACTAATGTACTAGCTGTATTGAGATCGCGAGTGATTCCGTGCACTTACATTCAAGTCGGAGTAAATTGAACGAATATAACATAATATAGTATTTAAAAACACGTCGAAACTATTAGATTATTTGTTAAAAAAAATTTGCTGGTGCCACATGAGAACTTTTCATTACAAGACATGTGTCTTTTTCCGCAATCGCTATTACCAGTCAAAGCAGATCTCAAAGATTCCAACATCATCAACAGATCGTTTATATGTCCATTATTAGTTCATTTAGCCATGTTACCGTTATTTTATTAATTATGCGCTCCATTGCATTTTGTTTCAGTTGTGGCGAACACAGGAAAAAACACGCATACTCAAGAAAAAAAAGTCCAAAAAATTGCAACACGAAAGGCCGGGAAGGAAACTCTCCCGAGCCATGTGATGGTGTTTGGTGTTGCTGTGCTACTGTGTATGCCAATGTATAACCACATGTTCAGGTGGGTGGGAAACAAACAACAATGTATGACTCAATTTTCTGTTGCATAAACTTTTACTTTCCCCGAAAAGGGGGCCTCCTCAGTTTTCACGACCAGCCGCACTGTCAGTGGCCGTTGATTTGACGATTACGTTGGATTTTCCCATACACACACACACACACCACGTGATCAATGTCAAAATTGAACCCTCGTTACGAGTCATTGATCGAGTGCTTGTGGGTCACTAATCCGTAGATGTGTATGTGTATGTGATTTTGTGTTATATAACGCGATTGCATAAAGGGTTGCTGACTGATGGAGAAGCGAGACGGTCCCGCCGTTGGCATGCAGCAATGAAACGAGCCAAAATCGTTGAAAAGTACTTTTCTTTGTTCGGGAACGACGAATTTTCCATATTGAAAACTTTCCGAAGGTCAACCTCCGTTCTAGGGAATGCCGAGCAAACACTTGTACCAGAGTTCGAAAGGAGAAAAGTATTTGCATACACTTCCTTTGCACGATGAAAGAGTTTTTCACGTACCTTCACCAACAAAGTGGTTGTGATCATGGTTGAATGCATTCCGGAACGGTCGAAGGAAATGATGATTCCAGTGATTTTCCCCCCCTCGTGTTATTCGACCCCTCCCCGAACACCAGGTCACAACACGTCCACGTGAGAATATTACACAATTTTCACTTGGTTACTTTCTGACTTTTCACAATTTCTGCTGCTCTCGTAGGTAACCTACTGCCGACCTCGGACAATGGTCGGCCTTCGCATTCATTGCTGACGGTGAAAATCCGACCTTTGAGGGTGGCTGGCTCACCGGTGGCCGTGTCGAATCTGCTTTCGCACTAGCATGGCACATTATATCTCCCCTGAAAATGGGATTCTTCACCTTTACAAATCATTTCGGATATTTTTTTTCACTTGGAGCACCACACATAAACACTCACACACGCACAGGCACAGGAAACTACACACTGCAAAATAGTAACAGACAAAGCAGAGAAGAATAGGAAAGGAAAGGAAGAAAATGTGAGAAAAAAAGATTTTTAGAAAATACTAGAAAGTGAAGAAAAGTGATTGTAAAGTTGTGAACAAATTTCCGTTTGCCAATTTTACGATCCTGCGACAGATTGGCACAACGAAGCGAAGTACAAGGGCGTAGAGCACAAATGCAGGCACCAAAAAGGCTCCGGAAAGCGAAATTCCTTGGGAGAATTCCACTTCAAAATCCAAACTCCGTGTCCCAGCAGACAAGGAATTTTCACACCGTTTCGTTTTCGAAGCTACCAACAGCACACCACTTCCGAACTCCGTGTACGCGTCGTCGTCGTCGTTTTCGGTCAGTGCAGAGGGAAAATTTCGTCCTGCCGTCTAACTGACGTTTTGGTTGACCTCGAGGAAAAGTGTGAAACGGCACAACGAACGGAGCGAACAGAGAGAACTGTGCCAGTGAATTTCCGATCGAGCTTTTTACTCCCATTCTGCTGTCGATGAATAGGGCGCTTGAGGCGGGGTGGGGTGACGGCGCGAAGTTCAACTCGCTCTCCCACTACGCTTTTCGCTCTCTACACCGAATGCCGACCGACCGACCGACCGACCGATTGCATGTGGATGGATGGCTTTTCTCAGTCGGAAAAGGGTGCTCTTTTCTTGTTTTGATCTCGCGCCACCACGCGGCGCACCACCCGGTCGACCCTTGGTCGGGTCGGATGTCACAACAGTACTGGAAGAACTCGGTTTGACGTTTTGCGAGAGCTTCACGAGAACTTTGCGGTTCGATTGGAATGTGATCGATTGGTGGTTGCCGGTGGACAAAACTGGTCATAGCATTCCGGTTTGATGTGGGTTTGTGGGAAAGCATTTGGCGTCGGTTTTCTTGTTTTCATTGACATTCGATTCCTATTGAAAGACGAGCATTTACGCACACTTAAAATTGAATTATTGTACACAAATAAAACAGTTTTATAAATAATTCAAATAATAATCTTTCTAACACCTAAAATTTTTAACGAATTTTCTGTGTTTCATGCTCTTGAAAAGACGGGTGAGTAATGTCAGAGACATAACCGGAGGACGTGAATACGAATAAAATGAATGGTTCAGTTTTTTTTATATTGAAGAATCTGATCTTTGAACCAGGATTTCTGGAACCAAATGTAGAAGCCGACTGAACTAGAACTGAATTTTGAATCTGAATTCCCAATTTTGATGTTAGATTCTGGAACTGAATTCTGAAGCTGAATTCTAAAACTTAATTCTGGATTGCTGAACTGATTACTGAATCTGCGTTGTGGAACTAAATTCGAGACCAGGATTCTGACTCGGCACTGAATTCTTAACCTGAATACTAGTAACGTACTCTGCATATAGGTTCTACAGCTGAGTGTTTGCTACACAATTTCGGTTCTGGATTCGGTTTAAAAAATCGGATTCCGAACTCAGCCTCTAAATTCAAATTAATTTAGTTCAAAGATCTTCAGATTCTATTTCCTGATATCAGTTATTCTTCTGTAGAACTAAATTCTTTTACCAAATTCTAATCCTGCACTGAACTGAATTCTGAACATGGATTCTGTAGTGTATTTTAGAACTGAATTCTAGAAATTCAATTGAATTTTGAATCTGATTTATAATCCTAGATTTCGGTTTGAAGTTCCTGAGCTTCAGGTTCAGAACTCAGTTTCAGGATTCTGATAATGAATTCTGAACTTCGGACAGAAACTTTGAAACTGAATTCTGATCTGATACGCATCTTCAGTTCCAGAATTCAGTTTCAAAATTCAGATCTTAGTCCAGAATTCATTTCTGAAATTTAGTTCGAAAGCCCAGGTTTAGAATCGAGACCATGATCTCAGTTCCAGAATCAAGTTCTAAAATTCGGTTTCAACTACAGATTCGGAATTCTGGCCTTGGATTCTGGACGAGGAGCTGAATTGAAGATCTGGACTTTGGAAATCTTAATCTGAAATCCAGAACTGAACTCTAGAAATGGATTCTGGGCTGAAGGAGTCAACTACGTAGGCTAGAATGAATGAAATATCAATTTGTTGGCTTATTCACTTCTGAAATATTTAGGAAAAATGCAATTCGAATTGTTTGTGGTTACCTCATGCTACTGAACATTCTGTTGAGAGAAAACTATGTTAAATGGAACAAAAGATAAGCTCCTAAATAGCGCTCCATAACAGTTCGGCTGAAAAGTTCGTATCGTTTAATAGAAACACACATTTTTTTGACAAAATTCGTTTTTATTATTCAACATAATTGCCATCATAGGCGATACAGCGATTATAACGATCTTCCAACTTGTCGATACCATTTTTGTAGTACGATTTGTCCTTTGCCTCAAAATAGGCCTCAGTTTCAGCGATTACCTCTTCATTGCTTCTAATTTTTTTACCAGCGAGCATTCTCTTGAGGTCTGAGAACAGGAAAAAGTCACTGGGGGCCAAATCTGGAGAATACGGTGGATGAAGGAGCAATTGGAAGCCCAATTCGTTCAATTTCAGCATGGTTTTTCGTTGTTGTTTTTGATCGATTGTGAGCTCACGCGGCACCCATTTTGCACAAAGCTTTCTCATATCTAAATATTCGTGAATAATATGTCCAACACGTTCCTTTGATATCTTTAGGGTGTCAGCTATCTCGATCAACTTCACTTTACGGTCATTGAAAATCATTTTGTGGATTTTTTTCACGTTTTCATCGGTAACAGCCTCTTTTGGACGTCCACTGCGTTCATCGTCTTCGGTGCTCATAAGACCAGTACGAAATTTTGCAAACCACTTACGAATTGTTGCTTCGCCCGGTGCAGAGTCTGGATAACACTCATCAAGCCATTTTTAGGTATCGGCGGCACTTTTTTTCATCAAAAAGTAGTGTTTCATCAACACACGAAATTCCTTTTTTTCCATTTTTTTCACAATAACAAAAGTAGCTTCACTCAAAATGCAATATCTCACAAACTAATAATCAGACAGCTTTCAAATTTATACACGTATCTTTTGAAGGTTGGTACTAACTGAAAATGGTATGGATTTAATTCTAGTGGCGCCCTCTCATAGAAACGATACGAACTTTTCAGCCGATCTGTTAGTAAAGTGAAACGTATTGACGTCAAAAATCCGAGAAAAGTATGCGAAATTTTATCTAATTAGAATCTATCAGACTGTGAACCTTCATTAAACTTATTTTTTTCACTTCCGATTTGGATATTTCTACAGTAATTCTAAAAGTTCTTTAGATAACATTTAGAGCCCTTTGAAGGGCTGATTGCAATGCAAACGACCAGCAGCTGGATGACGCAATCGCTCTTGTTTTAAGTGAAACTTACACTGCTAACGATGCACAAAAAAAAACCGCCACGCAACACAACGCTGAATGGTTGATTCTGTATCTGGAACTAAATTCTGGATACTGGAACTAAAACTGAGCTGTGAACCTCAACCAACCGAAATGATGCATTTGCTTCACTTCCTGTTCAGTCAACTGTACAAACAAGAATGAACGCAATATATCAAGTGTTAACCTTTTCAGACCTATTCAGTAGGTAACGCAGAAATGAAGTGTCGCTTACTACATCCAAACCGTCGGCTCGGGTACGAAAAAGGCTAACACGCGTCATAAGTTTTCTGCTTTAATACTTCTTGATACCAAACATTTCAGAAAGCTTTAGTTTTGAATAATTTGTGATTATGTCAAAGAACTGAAAATGTCATCATAAATTGATGATCATATTTCAGATGGCACGTAGCGAAAATGATGTTGATACGTTAGATACAACAAGAGATATTCTCGATCAAAATCCTATCACTCTCTCAGCGGGAAAATTTTGAAAAGGCGCCCCATATTAAAGTAAGTCGTATTCACGACAAAACACTGCACAAGCCTCATTTAACACATGTGTGTAGTATCTCATCTGCAGTGTGATTTTCGCAACGATGAAAACCCTCTTCAGTTGTGAAATTAACATAGAAGCAACAGTGACAACGCGTTATCTTTTTTTGCTCGCGCATTGTTAAAATTCAAACTACTCCCACATGAAGTTGCCAAAAAAATTGAATGTGGCTAAATTACCTATCACCAATGTAATGAAAGTGAGAGATAGAACGTTTGTAGACGACAGCCGAAAAAAAACTTTGCCGGGATTATTATAAGAAGAACAGAAACCTATCCGATCGAGATTTCACAAGCAAGCCAGGAGTGTTGTCTACAGTAGTGCAACAAGCTAAAAATAAGTATGCCTCAACCAAAAACCGCTGCCATTTCGCAATGGTTCAGAATTTGTCAATTTTTATGGCTGCGTCCTGTTGTTTATACTCTTCTCTAACCACTTGTGCAGTTGTTTATTCGTTTTCATTAGTTTGTTTCGAAATACGTGGACTTTCAGCAGAACAACGTCGAAAAATTGTGTACAAATGGTGCACAGAACGCGGGCTGTCACTGAGAAAGATAGCAAAAATGGAAGGATTAAGTGAAAAAGCCGTGCGAAATGCAATCAGGAAGTTCGGTGAGGATAACACCTTTGAGGATAAACCGAAAACGGGTCGAACAAAAGGTCCTGCTAACCCTCAGTTGGATAAACGTATACTGAAGGCGTTCGAGCAAAACAAGGAGCTTTCAGTTCGGGATGTGACCAAAAAAGTTGCCACTTCGAAGTCAAATGTTCTTCGTGCTAAAAAAACGTTCGAATCTTTGAACCTATAAGAAGCAGAAACAATCAAAACGTAGTCCGAAACAAGAAGCATCGATCAGGCCGAGGGTTCGAAAGCTGTACAATACGATTCTTGCTGGAAATTTGAACTGCATAATCATGGACGACGAAACCTACGTGAAACTCGATTACAAATCCTTGCCGGGACTACAATATTCAACGGTGCGAGAAGGGCAAGTGTTAAACCAGTCCGAGACATCGATTGAAGTCGAAAAATTTGTAGCCATGGTCTGGCAAGCAATTTGTAGCTGCGGTATGATTTCGAAACCCTTCATCATCACTGCTTCAATGAACAGCGAAATATACAATGAACAGCGAAATCCCAAAAGACATGAATCCACCAAATTACCCACAACTTCGACCAATTGAGGAATTTTGGGCATTAACGAAGGCACAGCTTAGGAAACATGTCTCGGCAGCCGAAACCATCCAAGAGTTCGAAAAAGATTGGAAAAAAGTGTCAAAACTTGTCGCCAAGAAGTCTGTACGGAATTTAATGAGGAACGTTCGCAAGAAGGTGCGCCAGTTAGTCTACAATGGCTAAGTAGCAAATAATATTCTGTTGTTGTAGTCTAATATCATCAGTATATCGAATAAAATTTGAATATCTAACACTTGTGAATTATTTACAGCGAAATCAAAGTGCGTCCTTACTTTCTGGGACAGTCGTTCTACATCACAATTTCTCTGTAGCCTCAACAAATGCTCCAGTCTCAGCGATGACCTCATCATTCGAAGAAAATAGTTACTGGACAGTAAAAATCTGGCGAATATGATGAATGCGGTAGCAATTTGACTTTCAATTCGAATAAATCAACCAATCCAATAATGCTTTGGAGGCCATAACCTTGTCTCTGCTTATGTTTGAGTCTTCGTACGCCACCAATTTCACCAGCAAGTGTCCATTCGACTGTGTGTTGATTTGATTCACACTGGTTCTACAAGTCAGTTGTCGTATGTTCGAGCCTCGACCTGGAAGGATTCTTAGTGTCAGGAGGTTCGTAGCACCAGCCATGCACTAGTTCTTAACGCTATGAATCGGCTGTCTTATTGTCTTGAAGAACAGAAGGTCCAATTCCACAAAAGGAACGTAAAACCAAGGCTTTGCTTTTATATAATGGTTGATCCATGTTTCATCCATTGTAACGTATCGACGCATGTATTCTGATTTATTATGATTAATTATGGCTAAACACTCTTGTGCATCAGTCATACGTTGTTGTTTTTGATCAGCTGTGTGAAAATGCGACACCAACTTTGCAAACATTTCTTCATATTCAACTGTTCAAGAAAAATTATAAATACACCATGTCGGGAAATTTCAACAGATGACATCTGAAAAATGTCTCTTTTGAATGGTAAAAAGATTTCCAATTAGTGACACCACCTACCTGTCTGTCAGACTAGAAGCTTATTGACCGACAAGTTACAAAAAGGTGGTGATTTTAAAGCGAGACGATAGGCAAAACAAGTCGGCCTGAGAACGATCGCAAAAGCTGAAATATTATACGGCAACTGAAATAGAAAAGACGGCAAACATTTTCAAATGCATTAGGCTTTGCGAACTCTGCAAAATAATTTCATGTGTGGCAAGCCTTCTGTTCCTGTGGCTTGAAGAGCAACATTTATACCGCGACCGGGATCATTAATCAAGAAATTTTTGGGTGAGAGTGTTTAAAAAAGCAATTGTTGCCTTTTTGCAAGGAACACTATTATTGACTTTGCGTCTCCTCAGCGGTTTATGTTGAACCGTTGGGTGGCGTTCGCAATTCAACATAAACATTGATTAGCTGAAGACGAAACGAAAAAGGGCCAACTATTCTGTTTTTTTTTTGGTCGGATTTGGCATCTTGCCATGACCGAAAAAGTTCAGGCGATACCCAAAGACATGAGCCTTTCCAACACGTTAAGGCTCCGCCCAATAACAAATATTGACCATCGTCAGGTGGAAACTCAGCAAGACACGAATAACAGTTGTCAGTGAGGATGCAGAACAACGTAAGCTGGTGTTTTGAGGCGAGGAAGATGCTCAAAAAGACTATGCAAAACTCAAAGGAACCGGCTTGTGCTAAATGTACAATTCAAATTTCATTCGTTTTCACGATTCGTCGTCGACTAACCGTGTATATGTTAACAGTTTAAGTTCAATGCCACTTTGCGGAAAACGTTATTTGTATCTCACTTATTTTGCACCTAGCTGCAATGTTTTTACTGACCTTAAGGGCCAGTGTGTTTCAGGGTGACTTAGAGGGCTATTTCACGCTTTTCTCAGAAACGGTAACGAATATCACAAAACCCAACTGACAATCTCTTAGAAAATTAGTTTAGATTGCTCTGGGAAAATTTCAGAATGATTCATTGACTTTAGCGGTCGGGAAAGTTTTTTTTTTACTGAAGGAAGAATTGCATAGCTTAAAACGCCGTCTTTCAACTTGTTCATTCAATATCTCTCTTCGAAAGCATGGATCAAAAATCTATCCTGACAATGTCTAGACAATTTAATTTAGATGCGATTAGTGCATAAAAACAGATATGTTGTCGCGATAAAAATGAAGTGAATGTTATTTTTGTTAGGATAAGTCGATTTTTATAGACGCGCCATTTTTTTCTGCTCCAGTTTCCTGGTATCGTAACGAAACATGAGAGAGAAATAAAATCAGCTCAGCAAGGCTGCCAAACAAGTGGTAGCTTTATTGGATGCCGACACATTTTATGCAAACTTGTAACCGAAAATATCAACACTTTTCTGGTCACCCGGCCCATCGAGAATCATTTTGTATATATGCGAGAGAGCATGGAGAGAAATTTAATACGCTGAGCGAGACATGTGGTTATACGCGACCTACTGGCCTCAGCCCTTAAGACGAAAAACATGTTACGACATTATGGTCGGGGGCATGTAATACCCATTTATTTTGCGTCTGCTTAATGGTTCATGTTGAACCGCAAGTTGGCATGTGCAGGTCAATATAAACTGACAATACACTGATGAATCGAAGACGAAATGCAAACACAAATTGATAGAAGGAGTCAATCGAAAAGCCCGGTAACTCGCATTCGCTAAAATAAAAGCCTTTCTGTTTTGGTGTTTGTTTACGGCTTTCTCAGTCATTTATGATTTAGGACGCAAACGATTTGCTTCTAAAATTGCCCGACGTTTCGGTCGTTTTTGGTGGTCTTCTCCAAGGGAAATTTTATTTTAGACAGAAACAAGTCAGTTTGCCAAGTGAAAAGTGTCTTGAAAAGCCGTGAATAATCAGTAAAACTAATATTGCAGTCGTTAGAATTGCCGCACATGAAAGTGTTTTTTTTCTGCATGAATAGAACTTGTAGAAAGAAACACGGTTTGATGTTTTCTCCGGCTTGGTTGACCGTTTGGCACACATTCTTGTTTGATTATACGTTTCGACTTCGACTTATCAGTACGTTAGCAGTTTGCAGTGCGAGTTTGAAATTCAACATAAAGTTCAAATCTTTTTTGGGTGACATTTTTGACGTAGCACGACGACTTTGGTTAGTATATAGGGGTGCATAAACAGTGGCTAGGTCGACCAGTTTAAAACTGATTTTCGATGTGAGTAATCGGTTTACGACTTTGAAATCCACACAATTCGTGAGGATAGATTTATATTTCTAAGACAATTGGTGTTAGAAACTTCAATTAATAACGAACAATGTTTAATTTTTCCCGTTTTTCAAGTCATTATCATGGCTTTCCTTAACAAAGACGACAATTTCGTATTAATAATTTCACTACGCTATTTTTCAAACAGAGCTCTTTCACAACCGGAATTAGTATTGAACCGTCCTGCACTCTGTAGAGATAATTAACGCCGTAGAGAAGGTTACTTGTGCATCAGCAAGTTGTCCCTCTTCGGATTTATTTTGAGCGCCGTTCGACTCGCACAAGATACAGTAATTCTCATTGAATTTCTTTATTCACTCGAGCCATCTTTTTTTTTAGTAAACGTCAAAGAAATTCACAAAAAAGACGTGAATAGTTGCGAACCGTGTATATTTTTGTTGAGAACAAGCCTATAGATGGCCCAATACAAAATTTCATGACAATCTATCCACTAGTGCTTGAATAACAGCTGATCGTGTCAGACGAGTTCTAGTTTTCATCAAGCTATGGAAAAAGACGAGTTTCGTGTTCTGATAAAACAACAACGGTGAAATTGAATGATTTGCGGTACGGATTGGTTCATAATCCCCCGTATTCTCCAGACCTGGCCCTCAGCAACTGTTATCTGTTTCCAAACCGGAAAAGGTTTCTCCAGACAAAGAATATTTCGTCGAATGCTGAGGTCATTGCAGAAATGGATTATTTTTATCTATGTACTTTAATAATTCAAACAAACAGGGATGTCCTCTGTATTTTTAACGATGTTAACATTACTATAATTCCAGATCTTCAGTTGAAGCGTGTTTCATTACTTTGTATTTGAAACGATGAGATAAATCTTTTTCTCGACTGGCTTCTCCAAGGGCTTGCGCTGTTTCTTTAATGTTTACCTTGAAAAAGAGAAAGCTCTGGCGTTCAGTTTTTGATCGATACAATATTTTATCTATTCTCAATCTTCTCAGGTAATTTGTAGAGTCTTTTGTCGACTCTTCAGAAAGCATCAGTTTTTTGTTGGGAACTGGTACAGGAAGCAGTGCTTATCTCCTTGAATAGAATCCAATATTTAATATCATATCATTTAAGTATATTCATTTATGGAAATTTATACTGTGCAAATAAATCGACGTGTCGTACGTGAAATTTCACAATCCATTATTTTCTGTATAGATTCGAAACGAATTTTCGAACTACCGATGGAATCGATCATCGTCTAGTTCGAAATCGAATCATATTCGCTCCTACTGTATAATTATTATCTGTCAGTTTTGTCCTTTGTCGACAGCCGGTAAAGGTAGCGAGAGTCATCAGCAAACAGAATGAGTCAGACGGGAGCGGGAGAGAACTACGAATCGATGAATACCAAAACACAGAAATCTTGAGATAGGAGAGGTCACCGAAGGGAGAATCCTGACCCAGTTTCCTAGTGCGCATGTACTTGAATATTGCTACTAGTCGCGAAGTTTACTCCAGTTACACCAAACAAAAGAAATCGACAGCAATATCAAAACACACTCTGTACACTCTGCCTCTTGCCGATCCCCTCCTCACGTTCCGTTACACACACATCCTCCTGGACCAATCAAGCTTCTTTAGTGGATGCATGACCGATTGGGAAAGGTTCTTTTCGTTTTTTTTTGTCGAGATTGATTGGAACAAAAAAAAACGATGAAACTTTGTGTTCATTAAGCTAGCATCAGTAAGCTGATTTTCGGTGTATAGAAAAAATAGAATGAGGAAATTCAACGTGGTTTTTCGTTACATAGGTTTTTCATAAAGATAGATTAGTCACATGCAATGCTAGTCTTTGTTGTAAATGTATTATGTTTCCTTGTCTATTGGCGCAAGTTGAAAAAATATTCTTATATGCTTTAGTATTGTGTTGTCGTTTGAATATGTGAAAAGTTTCAAATGATTTTAAAATTTAAGCTGAACCTACTATGGATTTTGAAGCAACCTAGCTTATTTTCAATGATCTGAATTTCATATCGAAGACGATCGAACATTTTTGATTTACAATTCTCAATGACAATTCGCATTCTGGATTACGTGGTAATTCTGGAATTACAAAACACATGAACAGAACAAGTAGCCCGGGTTGGTGGTTCAATGCATAGGGCGCTGGTCTTACAAACCAGTTGCCGTATGTTCGAACCCCGATCTGGAAAGATTTTTTTAGTATCAATAGCATTGTACTACGAGTCATGCAATGCTTCTGTACGCTATGAAACAACTGCGATAAAATAGAAACGCTAAATTACACGAAATGAATGTAATACCAAGACTTTGCTATGAATAGCACATATCCCGCATCAGGAAGGTGTACCGCGAAAGGTTGGCACAACCACAATGCATCGGAATGGGCGATAAGTCTTCCATTAAAGCGGAGTTTTTCGTCGACAAGTCTCGCCTGGTTTTTCCGGAAGAAGAAGAAGATCGACATATTGATCAAGAAGTACTTGATGTGGCAAGCGATTTGTGGGTGCGTCAAATTCAGCAAGCCGTGTATAACAACCGGTACCATCAACGGCCTAACTTTCAAAGAAGAGAGACTTCGGAGAGCGATCAGTAAAATAGTGAATTCATCTATTATTATGCCCTTGTATCCAACTAGCAAAATAGCATAAAGTGGTATTCAATGGGTTGAATCAAGAGCTAAAATAGCTAAACAGAATACTTATAAATGTCACCCGCATGAGTAGAGTAATATCCAATTAAAGAATGAACATGAAATTTACGAAATCGAAAAAAAATTTGATGCCAAAAGTCTTAGAATTGCATGAAACGTCGGGATTTAGTGTCATCTCGAAAACTTTTTTTTTTAAATCGACTTTCTGGGACTATCAAATCATCAAAATTTTTCGAAATCCTAGAAAATCGATTATATTCAAAAAATTTTTCTTAAGATAACACTAAATCTCGACGTTTCATGCAATTTTATGATTTTTTGCATCAAAAAATTCGAAAATTTCATGTACCCGAAAATTTTCAAACTTTAACCGCTGGGCAGCACCCCTAACCTATGTCCGATTCAGCTTAAATTTTGCATGATGACTTTTTTCGAGGTGCTTAAACTTCTGAACAATAGCGCTTAACGAAATTAGAGATGATCCCAAAAGATTGGCACCCTTATATACATTAGAGCGGTAAAAAACAACGTGTTTTGTCGGTTACGTCACTTATATCATTATATCCCCGGAACCAAAAGTCACAGCCATTTGATATTCGAAATTGATCAATGGCCCAATAGTAGCCCTCAAACGAGCCTAAGTTTGTTAAAATCGGTTCAGTCATCTCCGCGAAACTTGCACGGTGAAAAAACAAAGCGTTTTGTCAGTTACGTCACTTATACTTTCATATCTTCGGAACCCAAAGTCGCATTCATTTGATTTTAGAAGTTGATCAATGGCCCAATAGTAGCCCTCAAACGAGCCTAAGTTTGTTAAAATCGGTTCAGCCATCTCCGAGAAACTTGCGCGGTAAAAAACCGCGTTTTGTCGGTTACGTCATTTATACCATCATATCTCCGGAACCAAAAGTCACAGCCATTTGATCTTCAAACTTTATCAATGACATAAAAATAGCTTTAACCCCTTAACGACCAAGGAAAATATGTTTCCCTTCTATAAATATCGTTATTGATTCTTAAATTACTATTAAATCGATGTTTTTTACTGAATGTTAAAGAAAACTTATTTTCAAGGCAACAAGTGTGTTTCTGAACGAATAAGCAAATAGAACTATCAATCTTTGTTGCACTAAACAAGATTGTGCAAAATGACGTATAGAAAATATAACACATAATAAATGTGTTATATGCAACGTCCACAAGTACATGAAATCGTTTCGTAGAATGCCATAACTAACTATTTTTTTACAATTCTGATAATCAAAGCAATTGAAGCAATAAATTCAATTACGATATAATAATCCCAACTCTTTTTTTTATTTATTTTTAAGAATCATAGGGAAAATTATTTCCCATGAAATTATAGGAACCTTATGCACCCTGCCATGTTTATCTGGTGATCTTCTCTTAATTTGCACCCCAATAGCTAAAATATTGTCTTGTACTGACATATTTCGTCCTGCACATCTAACGGTTGTGAAAGGGTTAAAACGGGCTTAGACTTGTTAAAATCGGTTCAGCCATCTCTGAGAAAATTGAGCAGTAAAAAAACAACACGTTTTGTCGGTTACGTCACTTATACCATCATATCTCCGGAACCATAAGTCACAGTCATTTGATCGTCGAACTTAATCAATGGCCTAACAATAGCTATCAAATGGGCATAGATTTGTTAAAATCGGTTCAGCTATCTCCGTGAAACTTGTGCGGTAAAAAAAACAACACGTTTTGTCGGTTACGTCATTTATACCATCATATCTCCGGAACCAATGGCCTGACAGTAGCTTTCAAACGAGCCTAAGTTTGTTAAAATCGGTTCAGCCATCTCTGAGAAAATAGAGCGGTAAAACTATCTTCGAAAAGTGCACACACGTACACACACGTACACACATACATACATACATACATACACACACATACATTTTCCGATCTCGTTGAACTGAGTCGAATGGTATATAATACTATGCGTCTCCGAGGCTCCGTTCAAAAGTCGGTTTCTCCAGCAATTCTGATACCTTTCTATAGAGAAAGGCAAAAAGCAATGATAGTAAAGTGAACTATAAATGTGATATTAGTTTGCTATCGCATGTAATTCGGAAAGCGGCTGTTGGCCTTCCTTCGGTCCCACGAAGTAGGCACTTTGTTTTTTCTGAATCTGGTATCATGCCACTACGCGAAATCGATTACGGTCTCTTTTCACGCAGGGGATACGTTTCGCATGAAAAAAAGCGGGTTGCTTCGGAAAAAAACGCAAAACTAAGAAATTGTTTTGGGATGCCGAAATGTCTTAGAAATGCATAAAACATCCAAATCTGGTGTAATCTCAAATTTTTTTAAAATCTATTGGGAAAAATTTTGAGACATCCGAAAATGAAATTTTTTTTTGATGCTGAATGTCTTAGAAATACTCCAACCTTTAAGGTATGGTGCAAACTAATAAAAAAATTTTTTTTTGAAAAAATACGGAATGGGAAAATTGGAATAGCCGAAATCGATTTGTTTAATTGTCTACCGATAATGGCTACTAATTGGAGTAGTTTCGAGGCCATATTAGAAAAAGTTTTCCTTTTTTTGTTTCGCCGCTTCAAGTGACGGTATTAAATTTTACGCTATAATTCCGAAACCGGAAGTCAGATCCTGATGAAATTTGAAAGTTTTGTTCGGGACTATGGGAGCTTTCATTTGAAAAATACCGCAAAATTGAAAAAAAAAAAATTTACTATGCCAAATGTCTTAAAAACGCATGAAAAGTTGAGATCTGATGCTATTTAAAATTTTTTTTTTTCAAAGCAAACCGAAAAATTTTTTGTGTCAGAGAATCGATTTGAAAAAATTTTGGAATAACACCAGATCTCGACGTTTCATGCATTTCTAAGACAAAACAAAAAAAATCGGATAATTATGAAAATTCGCGTAAAAAACCGCGTAACTTCGGAAATCGGTGTAAAAAAAAGCGTGACTTCGGATATCCGCTTAAAAAATCGAGTAACTTCGGATATACGCATAAAAAAAAACCGCTAAAAAAATCGCGTAAAAAACACCTCAGTGTATATCCAAATCCGCCAAATTAGCCAGAACTTCGTCTAATAAAAAGTATCTTGAGCCATAATGAAGGGCAGACTCCAAAGAATGAAGAAAGTCTTCCAAAATATTTTAATAAAAAGTGAACAAAAGTGTATAAGAAAGATGGAGTAAGTGTTGCACACGATTTGATAGTAGTACTAAATTTTACATTTAGCCTATGAGAATAGGATGAATAAACAATACAGCTAGTATGTGTTTATTTATTCTCTCAGAGTTCAAAACATATATATTTATCGGTTGCACTTTTTTAGTAGTCCATATAACTAGACTACAGCAATATTTCGTTGTTCAAATTATATATTTCATATGTTTGGCAAGCAATTTGAACATGGTGATATACTCATACGTTATGTTCCGTTCCACATGAGACCAATTTAATTTTAAGAATCATCAATTGTGGCCTCACAACGTGTTTAATTGTCTCATTTAGGACTATTCACTAAACACGGCTTCACTATGTTAGCCTTAGCAATTATAATGTTTTTTTTTACGCTATCATGGCTAAAAGTGCTGTGAAATCCTCGATTACGGTTCATAACACTACACACCAAAAAAATTTCAATAATACAGGTGACTTAATTCCTCATACGACGTAATTCATAAAGACCTAATTTGTCAAATGACGGAAAATTTAATGTTAGATTAGCTTGAATTTTACTAGTTTCGACTGTAACTTGCATTCTGCTAGCAAGTGCGACTGTATGAATTTAAATGCACCTTTTACCAACCAAGCAGATATATGCTTCTGTGGGTCAGTCGATTAAAAAGACGTACTTGCGATCCAATGATTCTCGGTTCAAGTCGCGGCGGTTGCTATCAGTATTCTTTTCTTTATTTCAACGAATTTCATGTCATGGAGTTTTAGACACAATATTAAATGTGCTTCCACGTGAATTTGCGTGAACAGCGACGCTCCATTTATGTGCATCTAATAAGATGTGAAATCATAGGGATTTTTTAAGTGTGTAGGTTAAAATCGTGTATAAATAAACGATATACTAACAATAGCTTCGACTGTAACTTGCATTCTGCTAGAAATTGCGACTGTATGAATTTAAATGCACCTTTTACCAACCAAGCAGATATATGCTTCTGTGAGTCAGTAGATTAAGAGACGTACTTGCGATCCAATGATTCTCGGTTCAAGTCGCAATCAGTACTCTTTTTTTTATTTCAACAAATTTCATGTCATGGAGTTTTAGACACAATATTAAATGTTCTTCCACGTGAATTTGCGTGAACTGCGACGCTCCATTTATGTGCATCTAACAAGATGTGAAATCATAGGGATTTTTTAAGTGTGTAGAAATGCACTTCTGAACCTAAATTTTACAATCTCGGTTTCACCGAGGGATGAAAAATAAAATAATAAACGAAATTACCGTAGTTTCACTTTTATTTGTACTGAATCATAGCTGTTTGAGATTTTAATGGGACACATACTATTTTGTGAAATTTGGGCATATATTTCAAAGAATCAACACAGCAACAATAACTCCAACAAACGCATTACTTAAAACTCCACAACCTACATCAGATGTTTTTAAACTAGACTGCTTTTTTTCAACCAAAAATTTACCCAAATAATCAATAATTGATCGGGTGAGTCTGATGAGTTGTCGTCCTTCCGTGAAGTAAGTAAATAATCAACATTTCCTCTTGTTTTACATTCTCTTGGAACGATGGAGATGGGTGCGAGGCTTATTTCTTTGTTTTCTCACATGTATGGAAGTTCAATTTGCCAAAACTACACAGAAAAAAATTATGAATTTTAAAGGTGACAGAATTCTACAAACGATACATTTCACAACTACTTAATTTTTCAAATGACGGAATATTCCACTCACACAGAATTTTACATGCTCCGAGTGTAATTTGCACTCGGCCACCAAGTACCGCTGTATATTTATAAATTATTCAATGAACAGATATGAGCTCTGTAGTTCAGTCGAGTAATCGATGTGTTTATGATCTAATGTTTCTCGGTTCAAGTCGCGCTGCTGCTATCGATCTTTTGTTTTTTATTTCATTCGAATTCAAGACATGTAATTTTCAAATCACACAATTTTACATGTTCTTTAATATAAATTTGTATGAAATACGACGCTCCATTTATGTGCATCTTAAAAGATGTAAAATCACAAGATTTTTTCGAACTGTGTACTTCGCCGAATAGGAGAAGTTACGGTCAACAGTTTAAATCGGCATTAGTAAACTCAAGGGTGGCTTAAGAATTATAAATTTATTAGTTTCTCACCATGCTATTCTGTCAAATGCATTTCAAGAAAAGACAACCGATTGTTCCCACAGAATACATTCCGCATTTGAAATTGCTAAGTCGGAAATATTAGTCTTGTCAATTGAAATCATTTATATTTTTCGAGCAAACTATTATCATATATCCCCCTTTGAACAACCTTTAAATATCTTTACTGACAGCTGTAGACAAAATAGTTACAAGGCTAGTGTTACGATTCTCAAGTTTGAAACCTTAACACAAGAATGAATGAAGATTATGTAAGGAAGAACTTTTATCATGCTTTACCATTTCAGCTACATCCTTTCAAAGCTTCACCACCGTAAGGAATTTAAATTGAATTTTCCAAAGCGAACGTGCACCCTTTTTAAAGCACAGAAACCTAAAGGTGTAAAAAAAATCTTCATTTATCTCAGCAGTTTGTTTCTAGTTTTTTTTGCTAAACTAGCCACTAAGCAGATCATACATCATTTCATTGCCTAGCATAAAAAATTCATGGCCCTCGATGTTTGCCGAGACTAGATACTAAGTAGTTCCCTCGGGAGCAACGACCAGCATTCAAAAAAAAGGACCGAGCGACGGATGCAAAGAAAAAAAACAGCACCGGAAAGCTGTACTATTTCCCGGCAAGTGTTCTGGTTCTCCATCTGGCCATATAGTAAGAACGATGACTTTTCGCTTTTGACGTCTCGAACAAACAGTCCCATGGAAAATGCATTCATCGCTCGACCCGGCGAAGGAAATGTTTGCGGAAGGTCCGAAGTGATTCAGCTCCAGTAAAGCTGTAACTGTTTTAAAGGGCCAGGCGGGCGTGCAATTTCAATTGGTTTCGCTTTTTGACGTCTTCCTCGGCGTAGTCCGAAATATTTGAATTTGAAATGTTTTTGTTACGTTTTAATGATTACTGAACAAACCAACTGATTGACTTCAAACATTTTTCTCGTTTCTGTCATTAATAAGGTGCATACATTTTGGCCGAAAATTTAGTGAATGATCAAAGACAAATTTTCTGGCAAAGAACAAAACCTACAGTTAGGATTGAGCTTTGCTGTCCAATCTAAAACAAAAAAAAAAAGGCTTGATTAAACGGCTCTGTTCCGGGAATAAATAAAGCACTTTTTACAATGCGTGGAGAGTTTTCACTTCTGTGAATGCACTGCAGTAGGATGACCCTAAAATAAAATAAAAAACTAACAAATTTTTTTATTCTTCAAAAAGAATTCATATGTAGTGTTTCACAATAACAGGACGCAATTCCTGCGAATCCCTACGGCAGGTAAGATTAGTCCAGTTTCACATAAAGCAATCACCCTGAGGCACCCTTTCTCTGAGGAGGATAAATTTTTTTTCAACAAAAATGCTCCGGTTGCAGTTGTCTTCCGAAGATTATAGCACTTCAACTGTAAACAAGACTCGTTTGTGCTGGTCGTAAAGACAGATATGGCGTCGCACGTGACTCGTATGTTTCATCTCGTCGAGCGAGCGGCATAAATAATGCATATAGGGTTAATGTTCCTACATTACTCACAGTACTGTAATTCTGAGTTCTCTGCCAAATGAAAATGTTTCACATGTCCAACGCCCTTTATAGAAGAATAACAATAGGTACGTCCTTCCAAGCCATTTGTAAGCTATTTTTGGTTGTTCATCTGACATATTGACGTATAAAGTCTTAGCTCGATAGTAGATATTCACATTCGTTTTGTTCTGCTCCCGAATTTCCATTATTTATTCCGCAGTAAAATGATCACACGAGAGTGTGAAACTTTTGCGATTAGAACAAAAAGACCCTCTGTTTTCAAATTGATCGGATGGAAATTGTGCTTACACAACTTTAGGACGACAATTATGATTGTGAATATGTGGAGTGATAAACAAGAGATTAGCAATTGATTGTTGTAAAATACTTGTTTACTTACGATATCGCTTAAGTTTTATAAGAGCTTTCACTTACCTGAAAATAAAAAAGAAAAATGATTTGTTTAGTATCAAACGCATTTAGTTGAGTCGGCAATATAATAAACAGGGTTCAATAGGAATTGGTTAGCTCTTTTTAAAAGCTAGTTTCATTTGAGAGCCCAATATATCTGGTGATTCTTAGAATCGAATCAAAAATGACTCTAGCAAAAGCATTTGTTCGGAATAACGATCATAGGTTAATAATAACCTCCAGAAAAAAATGATCGAGTATCAAACTATTAGAAATGACAATATTTCGACTTCCTCTGTTTCCGTATTTGTACTTTATATAAACCGAAATCTGAGATTGATGCCGAAAATAAGTTACTGAAATTTAGTCATTTAAGTGTTTGGTACCTCGTAGCCAGCTGTTTTGTGCGAAGTGTACATGAACATTTTACATTTCGTTGTCGCCTCATCAGTGCAGAAGCAGTTTATTTTGAAACACTGTTAATTGTTACCACCTTGCGGTTCTACATAAACATGGTGGCACTAACAGTGTTTCAGCACAAACTGATATTGCACTGATGAGTCGAAGACGAAACATAAAATAAGTAATCATGTGAAAGAAAAGACATAGCACTTTAGTGCACATAAATGATTTGTGAGTATAGAGAACTTTGAACCACGAGGTGGCATTACTAGTGAACTGCTACTGTACAGGTGAGGCGAAGACAAAACGTAAAAAACGTGATTAATCCACCTAGCAGTGAGATGATACCTTTTTTTATCAATCCGCATGTGTTTTTTTGCATGGATATTCTTAGGTGTTTTAGTTCTCATGACATTATTTTAATTATCGTCGTTTCAAACGGCAAATTGAGATTTTAATCACTCATTACCCTGTAATGCCGAAACTGCAAAACATATCGAATTTCAATCTTAGCGTGCGACAATCGATTGAACATTCCATGAGATGTCGAAGTAAGTTCCACTTTAGAGTTTTTCGTCATTATTTATGGTACTTCCAGAGCCGGTATTCAGGAATTAGCATAGCCCAAAATGATTCGAATGGCCATAAATTATTACGCCAAACAATTTACATCTTCTATATCAGTATGAATTTTAAAAATTCATCATCTGTAATTCCAGAATCGGATAAAATTCACCAATTTTGTATGGGACCTTAAGTCCTTTAATTTGAATTTTTGTTTTGGAAGTTCGATTTGGCCTTTTTGAAAAAATGATTAAACTTTGAGAAACGATTCGAAACTGGATCCGGAGTTCTAAGATCGGTGTAGCCGAAATCAGATAAATTCACCTGAGGAGTGTGTAGACATCTTTGAGAAATTGTAGTGCGAATTAAAATTTGGGGCTACATTCCGAATCCAAAAAAGAATACCGCTTAAACTGAAATAAATTTATTTGGTAATCGACTATCCAAATTTGCAAACCCGATAAACCTGATTAATTTATGTGAAATGGACATTTTTATACTAATCACCCTGTATCTCCTAAACCAGAAATCGGATCTGACTAATTTTTATAGGATTTTAAGACCTCTCATTTGAATCATAGATGATTCTTAGATTTCATTTGAATCTTAGATCGGTTCAGCCATCTACGAGAAAAATGAATTGCATTATTTTAATTTCGTTTCACATGTTTCACTGTGGTTCCGAAATCAGAAGTCGGATCCAAATTTGGAAGTATACTAGTTTTCATATGAATCTGAGTTTGTAGAAAACGGTTTAGCCATCTCCGAAAAAATTGAGTGAAATTATTTGTCACACACGCATTTGCTGATCTCGACGAACTGAGTCGTATGGTATATGGAAATTATGTTCTTCCAGCTTTTATTACTGTAAGTAGTTTAAATCAATATAATTATGGAATTACTTTCAACTCGAAAATGCTGATATCATCAAGTTTATAAATGCCATATTCGAACGATTATGTTGCCAAAAACGAACCGTGCTAAAATCGGTCCAAGACAAATTGTCATGAAAAAGGATGCTGTACACAGTCTTTTGGGCACTTAGAAACAATTGTATGTCACAGTATAAAAATCGTGTTTTCCGTTGCTCCCAAGCATTTCTTTGTCATACAGTGCTCAAAACTTCTACTGCTGGAATAAGGGGAAAAGTCGTTCACACAAAAATATTGATATCTCCGTTAAAAATGGACGGATTTTAACAATCTATGGCTTGTTGGATAGCTATTACCGTGCGGAATCTAAGTCTAAAAACATATTCTGTTTTCAAGGTCAATTGTGACAGATACTGTCAAAAAACTGAAAATCTTGACATAAAACTGCGTATAACTCAATAAGTAAACATCCTATCTCAAAACCATTCAATAGCGTTTTGGGTGACGGGGAGACCTTTCATTTGCGACTAGTTTGATCAAAATCGGTCCAGCCATCTCTGAGATCTCGACCTCTTAGTTGACAACACACATACAGACACACACACATATACACACACACACACACACACACACACACAGACATTTGCTCAGTTCGTCGAGCTGAATCGATTGGTATATGACATTCGGCCCTCCGGGTCTCGGAAAATTTTTCGAAAGTTTGAGCGAATTCTATACCTATTTTTTATATATATAAAAAAAGGTAAAAAGAAAAAAAATCTCAACTTTCTAGTTTTTGAAATCACGAGAATTTGAAATTGAGAGATGTCGTATTATAAATAGTAGTCAGATTATAAAATGAGGTCGTAGTGTAAAAAATTGATCTGAAAGTTATTAATACTACTTTTTCTAGTTAGAATTACGATTAAACATTGAAAAATTTCAGGAATGTGATATTGGAATAAGTTTTCAGGAATAGGATATTGGGTTAGATTAGTTTTTCATCGACGAACGTTTATATATATATATATATATATATATATATATATATATATATATATATATATATATATATATATATATATATATATATATATATATATATATATATATATATATATATATATATATATATATATATATATATATATATATATATATATATATATATATATATACATATATATATATATATATATATATATATATATATATATATATATATATATATATATATATATATATATATATATATATATATATATATATATATATATATATATATAAAATAGGAGAGCTGAATGTCATGTACCAATCGATTCAGCGCAACGATAATGAGGGGTCTCCCCGTCACCCAGAACGCTATTAAATGGTTTTGAGGTCGGATGTTTACTTTTTGAGTTATACGAAGTTTTAGAATTAATCATTTTTTGCACAAAAATTCAATTTTTTTTTCGACAAACGAATGTTATTGACGCTGATTATGAAACGTCCAGATCTGGTGTAATCTGGTGTAATAATGTGAATAGCTTTTTTTTTGAAAAAATTGACTGGGGTTTTGAGATTTCCGAAATCGAAATTTTTTTTATGCCAAATGTCTTAAAAATGCATGAACCCTCGAGATCTGATGTAATCCAAAAACATTTTTTTTGGGAAGAATCGAAAATTTTTTAAGTGTTACAGGAAATTCGCATGAAAAAAGCCTTGTGAAAAAATCGCATAAAAAAAGACCAGTGCGTCAAATATGAAGAAAATCATCAGTCTGGGCACTAATCGTCAACCGATAATCAGATCATGATTTTTCATTCATCAGAGAAACAATTTGATCGGTTTGCATACTGGACCTTCACTTCCGCTCTTCACTATGAATGAACCATTTTTGAAATCAAATCGCCTTTCTGATCACTCAATACACAGTAGCTTCATTAATTAGGCGGAGCTCTCGAAGAAACCAAAGATTAGTTCACAACTATCCTATTAAAGCGTGTTCTGTCTTTGGCCCAGCTGGTGGAAGCAACAACTATCACGCAGAAATTGTTTACTGTACGCACAGACAGGTAAATGACTGTGGAACAACGCCTGGAGTAACTGTACGAGTAGTGAACGTACTGATATGCATAAAATTAAACGTGTTAAGACTTATTTTTCTCTGAGCAGTTCCAGGAATGAGTAGACGAAAAAGTGACAAAATCAGAATCGACCTTCTCCGTTTTAGATGAAACTTTGCACATGGCTTTAGTATGGCAAACCATAAGTTTTGAACCGATTGAGAGGTCAATCCGACTCATGACTGATTTTTAACAGGGCGTATGTATTTTTGCATTTCACAAAAATTGCCTTTTTCAAACCGTTGTAACTCGGAATCCGTTGATTGTAAAAAAATGGTGTCCAGGAAGAAGTTGTAGGGAATCAATAGGGCACTCTAAAACAATATACGCTGAAAAAATATTTGATTTATTTTCGTCAATCATTTCAAAATGAACCAAAAAAATAAAATTAAAAAAAATATTCGAAATTTCAAGTTCTCGTTGAAAGATAATCATTTAAATAGTAGAATATTATTCTACAGGTTAAAGGCAATAAATTTGTTTATGATATCCTTTCTTCTAAAAGAAGCTGTTCTTGAGATACTTGGATATTTAATTATAACACCATTTTTTTTATTTCCATGAATTGTTTGTGAATAATTCTTAATTACCTGCATCGGCCAGAAATAGTCGAAAACACGTTTTCGTTCGGCACGTCAGAAAAAACATTGCCCTCCGTTGCAAAACAAAAAGTGTTCTGTAAGTAGCAGAAACTTTACGTCTGCTTAGCGGTTCAAATTGAACTTCCGCACTAAGCAGTTCAATTTGAACTGCTCTGCACTGATGAGTCAAAGACGAAACGTTAAAATAATAAAAACGGTTATGTTCCCTAGCACAAAATTTGGCTAACCCCTAATGAATATTCTACTGTTTAAATGATTATCTTTCAACGAGAACTTGAAATTTCGAATATATCTGTAAATTGTTTTAGCTGTAACTTCTTCATTTTTCAAAAGGCACGGATGGGATAGCCATCAATCTGTAGGTTTTATTAACAGCTTTTAAATAAAAATTATCAAAAAAAAAAAATCAAAACCATGCTTTTTTTTATTTGATTCGGATTATTTTGTAATTATTGAGAAAAAAATCAAACATTTTTTTCAGTGTATATTTTTTTAGAGTGCCCAATCGATTCCCTACAACTTTTTCCTGAACGCCCATTTTGTACAATTAACGGTTTCCGAGTTACTACGATTTGAAAAAGGCAATTTTCGTGATGTGCAAAAATACATACGCCCTTTTTTAAAAATCAGTCGTTAGTCGGATTGACCTCTCCATCGGTTCAAAACTTATGGTTTGCCATACTGAAGCCATGTGCAAAGTTTCATCCAAAACGGAGAAGGTCGAGTCTGATGATCTGCTGAGCATTTCTGGAGTTGCTATTTGTCTCAACAAAATTTATCAATTAAGGTTTTAATATTACCACATGAACAGCAGCAGTTTCAGTTTATTATGATGATAATTTTACCTAATCTTTCTCTTTCTAAAATAAAACAAACATCAAGTAAATCACAAGTTCGGCTATTGTGTTTTCACATACCGGGAAGATAGAATACGCAGTTCCCTAAAATGCTGCACAAAAAAAAGGTACTGCTGGATCCATTTAACAGATAAATTTTGGTGAAAAATTATTCAAAATCAAAACCTGCACCGTGTACCGGAGGAACCGAACTGGATCACCACAAAAGTTGGAGCTTCAAAAGAAAATTTCACTTTCCGTATTACCGGGCGATGTGCTCTCCCATGTGTATTCCATTATGAAATATGTAACGAGTTGGCGCGGAGTTCAGTTGGCAGCATCGTCTCGTACGTAAATCGGGCGTCGGGTTAGCCGGCTGGACATAAATCACGGTTGAAACGACTAACTGGCCAACGCGACCGCACCGCAGTAGGTTCCTTTTTCGTGCAGTTGCGCCACTTCTCCCTCACCCACGAGATGCTTCCTCCCTCACCCACGAGATGCGCTAATGTCGAGAGGCTCACTCGGTGCGTGTAGAGGGTTTCGCGTTCACCCGACCATCAATGTTCGAACTGTCGACTTCGGTGTTTGAATGTAGTTTGCAGTGAAGATGAAAAGTTACGTGAAAATAAACATAAATTTGATTTTTATTAGGGCCGGGGGCAGCTCGCTCGATGATTTGCTACACATCGAATGAGCGGTGGGAGGATGCGGATGATGTTTAAAATTCCTGCGGTTTGAACTAGCACAAACAAGCTCTGATATAGTGTAAGATAACGTAAACAAAGAATTGGCGTGCGAGTAAGATGGATGAGAAATCTTTTTTCTATAGCTATCAATTACAGCAAGAGGTATTCTTTTAACTGGAAAAAAGCATCGACAGTTTGCGTGTAAATTACAAAACAAAACAAAAATGCAAATGATTGTGTCGTGAAATTTAGCTAAAAAGCATTTCGATTGGCACCGTTCCTGCAAAACCGTTTGATGCTGCTAGTTCATCGAAGCACAGAAATTGATTAGCATTCCGTTGGAAACCGGTCGGAAAAAGTCCGTCTCTAGTGGTGCTCGCTGCCAGCAGCAGTTAGAAAGCCAACCGTGGTCATTACAATGAATTTAGTTCAATCGAACTGAACTGAGTCATAGACTGAAAGATCCGCAAGTGTCCGGTGCCCGGTACCGTTGGAGGAATGTCCATCAATTTCCAATACGTGTATTCACTGTACCATCCATTCATTAATCGATACTCTCTTCTTGTCACACATAATCGTGGCGGAGGTAGTATCGGACGTGAACGACGTGACATGGATCTTTACTGAATGGGGTAACACCCAACCAGTTGGAGACAAAATGACGAATTAGTAACATCAACCAGAGAGAGAGAGAGCGGTTCGACTCATTGCAGGACCCGTTCCCCCAAACTCAGGAACAAACTACCATCACAAGCGACGTTGTGCAACAAGCAAGCAAGTCTCCTCATGGTGCATTCTGTGGGCACCGTTGTCCGGATCACGGCAGTGGGGTTGTGTTTTATTTTTGTTTCTAACGGCATAACAAGAACCACAGGCCGACCCAACCGACAATGGATTGTGTCTCTCTCGTAGGTAAGGTTTCTGTTCCATCGAACCTGCTGCAGTTGACACACCCAAGAGCGAAGAGCGGGTGGTTGGTTGGTTGTTTGGTTGGCAAACCGACAGCAAGGAGAACAATGCATTCCCACCGTTCCCACGCATGTCATTGTGCATCCAGGCAACGCACGCACAGCGGATATGTCTGTAGGGTTGCGAAACTACAGAAAAACGAGAGAAAAAAAGCACGTTGACTGTTGACAAGATAAACCAGGCAGTTCGGTAGCAGCGCTGTTGCACGTCGTGTCAGGTGAATATGAAATGAATGCTGACTGACTGTGATTGCATTAAGGCAATACTCTGGGGGGGTTGTCAGTGCAAACTAATTAGATTCGTTCTTGTCGGAATGGCAAATGACTGACGTCACTTATTATTTCGCCACAGTTGATGGAAATGAAACAACAATATTTCCATTTCGGGTACTGAGAATAAGCACAGTAGATGGGATCCTTGCATCAATCATAACTATTGATACAGTTTTATCTTTTTTGCTTCGTTATTCACTAATGTGCGGAATTTGAAATCGATCCAAGATATGTGGCGTGACACATTACTCCACACCCGCCCCAGTAAACATGACAGTTCAATTTGAACTGCTTCAAACGCTGATGAGTGGCAGTTGTTGTTAATGGTTATGAAGATCCCACTTCATACTGCACAAAGGTGTAACTGCTTTTGCCTATCTGATCAGGAAATGTTGTGTAATCACTGTAAAAATCGACTTTTAAGTCCAAGCACGGCGGAACCAATGACCGAGGAATTAAAGGATGATATGTGTTTTAGAATAAAATAAAGAGTTGTTACGAAAAAAATCAAAACCGAAACGCGCGAAAAAAATACGTCAAATTCGCGCGAAGCATAAAATCTAAATGTACCACATATACGTGGAACCCTTCTAAAAGATTAACTTTTATACTGATGAACATTTTTAAATACAATGTATTTATAGTTCAAGTATTCATGGGTTTTGGAAAAAGTTTCTTTTTCAAGCTTTCAAATAACTATTACCGAAAAGCATTTAAACATGTCTTCCAGATAATACGAGATCTAGACGTTTTATGTATTTCTAAGGAATCCTGCACCAAATTAATATTTATCGATTTCTGATTCCTGTAATCCACAGAAAATCTGCACTAGCTCACTAAAACCTGAACAGAAAATTCGTGCGACTGTAACAACCCGAGAAATAGTGTCACTAAATTTTCTTGAAGATGTCTTAGGCAGTGCGGTAAAACTTCATTTCAATCGAATATTATGAAATGAAAATTAAATTTCTGGCCGTTGACTGTCAGCATATCGCTTCTCAATTCTCGTACCTAGTCACTTGAAGTTTTTCTTGCTCAATTTGTAGTGCCAATAAGTCTACCTGTTTCATTGTCTTCACTGTGAGTAGTAAGCAAGAGCGAATGAATAGACATAAACATCAACTCGATAACCAAAACACTCTCCGACCATAATAATGAATTACGGTGGCGGTTCTCATTTGAGTTTTTAATTATCACCAGCAAGCTAAAATCGATAATTTCAAGATGTGCTTCGAAAAATTAAAAATGAAAACTGAAAGAAGGAGCAATTAATTTATTTTTATTTTGTAATTGATAGTTTTCAGTTATCACGACTGGTTTTCCTTTCATTAATTATCTTGAACCAATTCGAATGTTTACATGAACCTCACTTCAAGGCCGCTCTCTCATTTTATTGTAAGAAATATTTTGTTACTTCAAGAGATAAACTGACGGTGGTTAAACTGAGCTTCGGTAGAAAGAGAAACGAATGAAGGACGGGATGATGCTCATTCGGCGCGGCAGCGAAGGTTGTGTGTTAGAATGTGAAGTTTAAAAACTGTCCCAGAAAGTATGGACGCAACCAAAAACCGCTGCCATTTCGCAATGGTTCAGAATCTGTCAATTTTTATGGCTGCGTCCTGTTGTTTACACTCTTCTCTAACCACTTGTGCAGTTGTTCATTCGTTTTCATTAGTTTGTTTCGAAATGCGTGGACATTCAGCAGAACAACGTCGAAAAATTGTGTACAAATGGTGCACAGAACGCGGACTGTCACTGAGAAAGATAGCAAAAATGGAAGGAGTAAGTGAAAAAGCCGTGCGAAATGCTATTAGGAAGTTCGGTGAGGATAACACCTTTGAGGATAAACCGAAAACAGGTCGAAAAAAAGGTCCTGCTAACCCTTAGTTGGATCAACGTATACTGAAGGCGTTCGAGCAAAAGAAGGGAGGTTTCAGTTGGGCATGTGGCCAAAAAGTGGGCACTTCGAATTCAAATGTTCTTCGTGCTAAATTACGTTTGAATCTTCGAACCTACAAGAAGCAGAAACAACCAAAATGTAGTCCAAAACAAGAAGCATAGATCAGGTCGAGGGTTCGAAAGTGTACAATACGATTCTTGCTGGAAATTTGAACTGCATAATCACGGACGACGAAACCTACGTGAAATTCGATTACAAATCCTTGCCGGGACCACAATGTTATACGGTGCGAGAAGGGCAAGTGTTACACCAGTCCGAGACATCGATTGAAGTCGGAAAATTTGGTAAGAAAGCCATGGTCTGGCAAGCAATTTGTAGCTGCGGTAAGATTTCGAAACCCTTCATCACCACTGCTTCAATGAACAGCGAAATATACATCAAGGAATGTTTACCAAAACGACTTCTACCCATGATTCGAAGCCACAAGGATCCTGTTTGCTGGCCAGATCTTGCTTCTTGCCACTACTCGAAATCAACGGTAGAATGATATACTACCAAAAATGTCACTCTCGTCCCAAAAGACATGAATCCACCAAATCGCCCACAACTTCGACCAATTGAGGAATTTTGGGCATTAACGAAGGCACATCTTAGGAAACATGTCTTGGCAGCCTAAACCATTCAACAGTTCTAAAAAGATTGGAAAAAAGTGTCAAAACTTGTCACCAAGAAGTCTGTACGGAATTTAATGAGGAACGTTCGCAAAAAGGTGCGCCAGCTGGTCTACAATGGCCAAGTAGCAAATGTTGAGAATAATATTCTGTTGTTGTAGTCTAATATTATCAGTATATGGAATACAATTTGAATATCTAACACTTGTGAATTATTTACAGCGAAATCAAATTGCGTCCATACTTTCTGGGACAGTCTTTCATTGTAGATATAGCAAGCAAATAAACAATTGATGGAAATATAATAAATGGTGTTTTAATTTAATATCCAAGTATCTCAAGAACAGCTACTTTTAGAAGAAAGGATATCATGAACAAATTTATAGCCTTTAACTTGTAGAATAATATTCTACTGTTTAAATGATTATCTTTGAACGAGAAACTGAAATTTCGAACAAATCTGTAAATTGTTTTAACTGTAACTTCTTCATATTCCAAAAGTCGCGGATGGGATAGGTTTTAATAAGAGCTTTAAAAAAAATTATCAAAAAAAATTCGGATTATTTTCTAATTATTGAGAAAAAAAATCAAATTTTTTTTTCAGTGAATATTTTTTTTAGAGTGCTCAATCGATTCCCTACAACTTCTTCCTGAACGCCATTTTTGTATAATTAACGGTGTCCGAGTTACAACGATTTGAAAAAGGCAATTTCCGTGATATGCAAAAATACATACGCCCTTTTTAAAAATCAGTCGTGAGTCGGATTGACCTCTCAATCGGTTCAAAACTTATGGTTTGCCATACTGAAGCCATGTGCAAAATTTCATTCAAATCGGAGAAGGTCGATTCTGATTTTGTCACTTTTTCGTCTACTCATTCCTGGAATTGCTCTACTTACTTTACGCAGTGTGGAATATAAAAAAAAATTTACGATACGAACGATAATTAGGAAAATCGACCGAAGACTGGATATCGTAAAATTGGTTAATTCTCCAGACAAAAGAAGATTAATTGCAGCACTGGTTCAAATTTATTTCCACATACAGAAAACGCATTTTCTTAGTAAACAAATGAAACTGGAAGAGAAATGAGAATAATTACTCGATTTTATTTTGGATAGAATTGTGCGATACTGTAGCAGTAATTAAGGATGTTTGAAAATCACAAACAGTGCAAAACAAATCTTATCAGATAATTTCCAATTTCTTACGAAGCTACACTCTACTATATCAGCAGGCATTTCAATATCGAACGGAATCGTCCCTTTTGTCTACTTTTATCTAGCGTTACAGAGGATTCATTTGCCATAAAAGAAGGTGACAACCACAGACCGCAACCACTCGACATAGCAGAATGTAACAATTGCTTTGTAGCACCCTCGTCAGCATCCTTTTCTCCTTTCGGACTAAAGTGCTACTCAACCCGAAAAAAAAATCAACTCACGAAATCAGTTGTTCCCGAAGCCTTTTAGGATCTCTGGTGGCCTACAATCACAACCACATTGTTCATTTTTAAATATCATTTTGGTTGGAACTACTTCGGCCGCGACTACGCTCAGGACTCCACTGGAAGGGGGGAATGTCATCTCAAGGTTAAGCTCGTAGATACTCGTTTTTGTGTAGAACACAGACCCGACCGACGACTGAAAGAGGGATAATTTCTACCGATGGATATCATCTCCATGAGCGCACTTGCTTTCGCTACCACCATTTTTCCGCATCAACTTATCAACCCATTGGATGGAGTGGGTATGTTTGAGTTTGTACGGTTGTTTTTGTTGTGTTCGGTAACGGAAGCAAAAATAAAACTGATTGTTTTGCTCCGATGCAGATAAACAACGAATTCATTTATCGCATCCGGACGATCGAGATGGCGATAGAATGGTTTTGTTTGACTAAAAGTGCCTCTACTCTCGTTACTCGATACTTGAACAGATGATCGAGTAAAACGAAGTCAAATGTTGGTCAAATTTGAATGTTTAATAAAATTGGATAGATTCCATATATCTACCAAGTCAAATTATCTTGCTCAGAGCTTGTAAATGTGCAAATTGTTTCTTTTAAATTTTTCAATCCTACCTTGTTGAAAGCGAGTGTCTTCTCTCGGAAATTATCATAAAAAGATGATGATTACAACTTGTACGATTTTCGATTTTTCACTGACTACTTACTTTTGCCGAAGGTAATTTACCGTAACGTAAAACGAGAGACCAACTAGCCGTTCCGATGGGCGCGCCTGTTGCGTGCCAATCAGTGTCTAACAGCCACAAATATGTGCATACTGATTTCCGATGGCGATTGTCCATTAATTACGGCTTTCATGACGACTTGTGAAAAACGATACGCACCTGGATAACGATCTGATGAAACAAGTTAAAAATGAAAACCAAAATAATGAGGGTCGATCGTCTAATTAGATAAGAGCTACGCATAAAAAGTATGTATAAATAAAGTAAGATTATTTGAAAAATAGTGCTGCAGGACATTGATAGATTTGAAACATGAGCAAACTGTTTCTGTGGGCGGGTTTGTCCATTTGTCCCCCTTCCGAAAGAGTTTCTAGCAGCTTCAGCAATTTACTCACAAAAAATCCCGAACAGTTTACGAACTGATGACATCGTTAAGCCTTACTTCACTCGAAACCGATAGAGGTTATGATCAATGAGTAAGGTACCGTTTGAGGAAAACAAATTCTTTCGACATTTGCTTCCTTCAGGACGGTGCCACATACACACGAAACCATGCACCAATAAAAGATGAGTTAGGCGAGCAACTAATGTAACGTCAATTGAATTTTTTTTTCGTAAACTTTCGACTTTTCGATCATTGTTGGTTGATGATCATTTTCTCTATGAAAGCCAGCAGAAGTTTCCACTAAAAGATTTGAAGCAAATTTATAACAAACAGATGATTCTTAACTATATGCTGAATGTCAAATTACAATGTATTATCACAGCAAACAGATATCCATGTAGCGATTTCAATGCGTGTAAGAAATACGATTGTTTGGCAAAGTGGTTACTTAGTAGTAATTCGCCTGTAAAGGCACTGTGAGCAAAGGCTTATAAGCGGTCCATTCACGTTCAGTTTTCAGGACATTTTCTCGTGTGTGATGTCAGGACTGAACGATTAACAGAAGTGAATAGAGGGTTCATCCGGCCAAACGTCCGGTTTTTTGACTGAGCTCTCGAGCTCAGTTTCATCCGATTAACTGAGAGTTCTTCAGTTAATCATTCAGTTCGTCAGTTTTCATTTAATCATTTCATCATTTGATACTCAGTTTGTATAGTTTGACTGCTAAAGCACCCCCTCCCCCCACATTTGTATCCTAGTTGAATATTATGACACTCGACCTTCAGGGTCTTGCTTCAAAAGCCGCTTTTTACTGTGATTGCATAAGCTTACTATATGAGAAAGGCAAACAAAAATAAACCTTTTCATTACCTTCATCAGTAGCAGATCCATACCCAATTTAATCACGTTGTATTACTCATACAGAGTCACAGCATTTAAATTCAATGCCACATCAAATGAAGCGTCAAATCAACTGTTTATTATACTTAGAAAATACTGCCTTTTGATCAATAGCTTTTCGGAAAACAGTTCAGTATTGAAGTCCAACTTTTATCCATCGTTTCCCGCAAATAATCAACTCACGTTGCATCGTTGGGAAATCAACAACTCGGAAACCGAATCAGCAACCGCTAAAATTAGAACAATCATTGGCGGTGACATTCAAGGTCACACAGCCGCGCTCTTCTTCAGCCCTGGGTTCCTCTGCAATTCGGGGTTATGGTGTGAGGGAAAAATAGAGCAGAAAACCCATTGCCACAGAAAGTAATTTCCAACTTGTTTGTAACGAGGATCCGGTCCCGATAGACCGCTACTGGTCCCCCCATCCAAATGCAACCAAATGAAGCAGCATCTTGACGGCGATGACCTATATATAGACTCCCAGTTCGTGTTTCCCGAAAGTAAGTCGTGTACAGTTGTTTTGCATCACCCTGAGGCCAGCGAAGAGCAAAGCAGTGATGCGACACAAAAGTCCCCGTAATTGCAGTTGAAATATTGCTGAATCGTATACCGATGACGGCGAGAGGGAAGAAATGCCTTGGTTTAGTTATTTTTCCTGAGAAAAAGCGTTTTCTCAAAATTCACTAGGATTGATTTGTTTCACTTTTTGTGATTTTCGATAAAAATCCAGGAAGAATTTTTCCGGTCACTATTTCGCTAGATTTAATGGATGGAACAATCGTTTTGTAGTACAACTCGGAATACTTCCTCAATTTGTTCAAAAGAGTGTGATTCCGGGTAGGCGCCAAGCCACAAATTTACCCGAATTCTTCGGTTATTTACTACCACCGGTCGGTGAGAAATGGCAGCGGAAGAATGGAAACGTGACTTGCGCTTCAATTATGATTACGAACTGAACCAATAGGGACTGACACCGCAAACACCGGGGAATGGGGTCATCCCGAACTCGGGATGCAATAAATATGCTGAACAGCTACCTACGACGCCGGGCTACCTACTTTCGTTTTATCTTTCAGCAGCTTATCTTGCCTGATTTGGCAGTTATTGTTACTGTTATTGTTACTGGTCTCCAAGCTGTATCATCGTCGTAAAGATTAATCACGTGATTAAACTCGTTCTGATACCAAACCAAAAGGGAGCACAGCACCGTGCTTGAATTCGGTGGCAACACGATTGGTTCGTGTCAGTCATACTTCGCTTCTATCATACACTGAGCTTTAGTTTGTCAAGTTTGACTTTTACAAAATCGTCAAGTTCAAATTCAGCTTTAACCAGAAATCAAAATGAGACTGGCTCAACTAGCAAGTTGCTTATAAGTGATGATCCCTTTTCTTCTATTCGTTATGACGGAAAGTCATCACATATATAGTTGAACATTTCACCAGTACCCAACAGAAAGACAGATCGGAAAATGAAAATTTGCGAAAAAGTGTATCCCAAAGACACAATTCTAACAGAAAAAATCCTGGCAATTTGACGCGGAAAGAAAAAACTATAAGGATCAGCGCCATGGGCTTGTTCGAGCCATTGATGTGGAACAAGACAACCAAAATTTCTAATGATCTACAAACAAACAGTTCAATCAATCGTCACACTTTTGAATCCGCAATTGCACAGGAGTCTGCTTAGATTGATCTTGATTAGGAACCAACACTGAACACTGTTTGTTTTATAGCCGACGAAATTACACCAATATCCCAAATGTATGCAATTATATCTTTGTACATACGGGAATCGATATTCAAGCTTCTCTTCGACAAGTTTGTGTTCAAGTTTTGTATGCAAGCAGTTATTTTAATAGCGTTTCTACCTAACCTACCTCTAGCATGCTATGCGCAGGACTGAAACGTTAGCTATAATTTCGCTTCTATTTATAGATTCGTGTGCTTCCAACCAGAGTTGCCAGGTTAATTTTTAAAAATATTGTCAAAACTCAAAAATTTATCTGGATTTGTCTGGATCTACTAAATATAAGGAAACTTTTGCCGGGCTTCATTTTCAGTGAGCAAAAAAAAGGTCTCCCCACCTATCGTATAGAGGCTAAAACCGTATAGATCTAGCGAGATCTGACAAAATCTAGGAAAATTTGGAAAATCTGGGAAAATTTGGAAAATCTGGCAAAAGATCTGGTTAGTGTAAGTGTCTGGCAAAGCGAGAAAAATCTGACATTTGCTAGACAAATCTGGAAATCTGGCAACGCTGATTCCAACTGCTTCGCTTTTGCATTGATTGACCAATCAGGGCGATGCTTTCCATTTGATATATTGCTTACTCCTTCAAGATATTCAAGAAATCCGATATGCCGGAGATTTTGAGCAAACAAAATAGGACACTGCTCGCTACCAATCTCAATTTCAATTATTTATAATTGAAAATACGTGGCTTGATACAAATCATGATGCAATTCAAATCGAATCTTAGAAAAATTTCCAATCAACTAATAAAATAATAATAATAATTGATACAAAATATACTGAGCTGTAAGTGTTTTACCTGACCACATTTCTACGTTTTTTTTTCCTTGAGTTTCTGGTCTGCACCCCTTTGTAGAAAATAAAGATGTGTTACACATCAAAAATTTTGGTTGTTTACCCCTAAATTTATGCTAGGTGTACATAGCCATTTTGACTTTGATTTTTTGTTTCCTCTTTGAATCTAGCGCGACCTGACGGCTCAACATAAACCACTAGGGAGACGTAAAGTTAATATTATTTGCAAAACACTTGTGTAATGTCTAAACTGACGTCTCGGACGAAGCAAGTTTCGGCTTGCTAGTCCTACAGATTCTGGTAATTTGGAAGAATTTTTTTTGTGTTTACCTCTAAATTCATACTAGATGCACGTACTCATTTTGAATTTGATTTTACGTTTCGTCTTTGACTCATCAGTGCGTAGTAGTTTAAGTTGAACTGTTAGCGCGACCTGACGGCACAACATAAACTGCTACGCACTGACGAAATGTAAAATCAAAGTCACTTTCGGAATATTTAACGCTACAAGTTCAAGTTTACTGCACTTTTAAGACATATTAAAACTAAAAAAACCTTTTTTAATCCACCTGTAATGATGTAATGTGTAATGATGTCTTTCTCATATTACTTATATTTTCGAAAACATCACTAGAAGATTCGGTCAAGATTTTTTTTTCAAACTGGAATAAAATCAAAAACTTCCTTTGGTATGAACTACCTTCACCTTTTCAATTTGTAAACAGTTATGTCAAGTTAATATAGACTTAAATGTGGCAACCCTGCACGTTATACAAAATTGAACTAATCACACTGTGTGCTAGGCGGTGGCGTTTTCTTCTTCCTTACCAGCACGTACTGGTTTTGCATCATTTTATATAACAGTTTGAAAATTTTGATACTCATTGCCCTATAATTTCTGAACCGGAAGGCGGAAAAGCTTTAATTGGAATCATGATTGGTGAAAATCTGTTTAACCATTGCTGAGAAATTGAAGTTAGTTCTGGTTTTAGAGCTTTCCGAAGCGGGAATCGGGGACTAATAAGATTTGCCAACTAGATGAATTTAGCGGTAAAGTTTTTAAAAAAATGTGCACCTTTTGAAAAAATACTCATGAAATTGAAAATTGTCACTAATCGCTCAGTAATATTTTTCGAGGACTTTGTAGAGAATTTCAATACCTTTTATTTGCATCTTGGTTTGTAAAAATCGGTTGAGAATCGGTTTTCGAGAAAATTGAGTGCACATTTTCTCATAAATTTGCACATATTGCCTTATAATTCCGGAACAGGAAGTCGGATAAAGATAGAATTCAATAGCGATCTATGGGACCATACGGCCTCTACGTTTGTAAAAATCGGTCGCGCCATCTCTTAGAAAAATGAGTGAGTTTTTTTTTGTATGTATTGAAAAATCGATTAGTAAACAGTGTAGTCACCACCACCATTGAGAGTGATCTGGCAACTTCGATAAATGCTGACGAATAAGTTTTTAGCGTAATTTGTTCCAAGAGAACACGCACTCTTTTAAATTATCTGAGATATACATATGCTCCAGATTATGGAGAGGTTTTTTTTTTGCAAATGGGCTTTTTTTATTGGAGCACCTAATTTCCATTATCAGATCCAAAGATATTTTCAGCCAACTTTGTTCCAACAGCATTCAAACTATGCGTAAAAAACTTCAAACAACAAGATTCTTGCTCTGCAAAGCTCCCCCTAACATTCGCTTTAGCCGGATATTTAACAGTGCGACGAAATCGATACTGTTTCTCAGCCAGGCACGTTTCACTCGAAACCACGCTAAAATCCGATCCACGCTTGTTTGATCCGAGGAAACCATTTTCGACCAATCGTGCAGCTGGAATAAGAACAGATTGGCTCAAGTAGCACGTATAGCAGCTTAGCTTCTTGTAAACATCACCAGGTAACCATGCAAAAAAAACGCGTAACTTCAAAAATTCACGGTAAGAAAACGCAAAACTGGATAAATCTTTTTTTATGCCAAATGTTTTAGAAATGCATAAAACGTCCAGATCTGGTGTAATCTAAATTATTTTTTCAAGACATCGAAAATTTTCTAGGTGTCAGAGATTTCGGGTTACCACCAGAACTCGACGTTTCATGCATTTCTAAGACAAAACAAGAAAATCGGCTAACTTTAAAAATTCGTCTAAAAATCCGCGTAACTTCGAAAACTCGCTGAAAAACCGCGTAGCTTTGCAAATTCGCGTAAAAAAACACGTAACTTCGGAAATCTGCGTGGAATCTCAGTGTACATTTTGACCTACTTCACACAGAAAGGTCATAGATTTGCATGAAACTGACTTTGGAGCGGAGATCCGGAGTTCAGCTAGTGTTATATACCATTCGATTCAGCTCGACGAGATCGGAAAATTTCGATGATAGTATGTGCATCTTTGAAGGATTTTCCTCTCCATTGAATGACGGAGATGGCTGAGCCAATTAGGCTCGTTTGAAAGCTCTCTAGAGAAATCATATACTTATTGTTATAATGAATCTGATTGAATTACAAGAGAAAGGTATTATCACACCACTAGGTGGTTTAAGAAGAGGTTATTTATTATTAACAGACACGAATGCACAAAAAGTCGCCTTCAAAACTCTTCGCTTATACGGAACTCACTTCGATATAAGGTTGCTTTATTCGAAGTTTCGAGCATAACTGAATAAATTACTGCATCGTAGTCGACAAATTATGAGATTCCGAAAAACAGGGTAATATTTTTATACTACTACCAAAAATTTTGCCTCCTTTTACTTTAGAGTTGCACGGCCTTTTCTATGGCTTAACGTTAAGCATTTCAGAAATTGTATTCTTTGCATCAATTAGATTGCTTAGAAAACTTACATTGGTTTCGTTATAATAACAAACTACCTGCCAGATCATAAATTTTTCAACAAGTTTCATAAACATGTCAGTTTGTTGAGAATATCTCCACACACCGCCATATTTTCATCCTTTTACACCTCACACTGTCGTCATTTTTGGCAAAGTTTCGTTGACAAAAAGTTAGTACACGGCAAAAGCTCATTATAGTCTTCGAATATCGTACTCTGTTCTCCTCTGTGATTGGTTTGATTAGCTGCCAAAATCACTAACTTAAATTTCCAACAATAGCTATCAAAAACTTCAGAAACTGAAAACTTTAACCACTTTAATGCATTCAAGAAAACCGAATTGTAATTAAAATGTGTTAGAATAATTTTACTGTAATTACAATCTTCCTGACAGATCAGAAGTTTCTTAAACATTTCGAATTAACGGTAAATTTTCTGTACATATCTACTAGAGCTGTGAGAGAATATTCTCCGCAATTTAATTCATTTTGCATCACCAATTTCTCGTGTTGAGCTTTCCAGATATGGTTTACACGACATTAGATTTCACTTACTCCGATTTGGATGAAACTTTGTACTCTCCTTCAATATAGCAAATTTTTGGGGGATAAATTTTACTCGAATCTGATTTTGAAAACGAGCGGAAGTGTTTTTCGTATGCACTTCAAACCGTCATAATTGGGAAACTATTAGTTATAAAAACAATTCAGAAGTTGTTAGTAATGTATTACTAACTTTTAAAAAATTTACACTGAAAAAATAGAGATATACTTTTCAAAGAATTAAGAAATTAACAAACTAGACATGGTTCGATATAATTGAAGTTTTCATTATCAATTATCTTATATATATATATATATATATATATATATATATATATATATATATATATATATATATATATATATATATATATATATATATATATATATATATATATATATATATATATATATATATATATATATATATATATATATATTGGTTTGATCTATTCGAATCGATGTGTAGAAATATTTCCAAGCAGTAGGTGTAATCATATCGAAAATCTGTTTAAAATTGGTCGAGTGGTAGATATTCAAAAGCTTCGAACGGGTTTATTTTCCGTATTTTAAATTTGAACCCCTATATAGAAAACAAAGATCCAGTCCTACGTCAAAATCTTCAAAGGAGATGTGTTTTTTCAGTATACAGGGAAAGGAAGATTAGACAGGGATCGATAAATGCAACAACGGTAACGAAAAAAAGAGGAAAAATTTACCACAGATACCGAATGTGAACACGAAAACTCTTCCAATCCGGATAAGTTGGTCTGTCAATTGAACTACTGTGGGTGTGATGAAACTTAACTCCCGAAAATAGCCCGATTGATCTGAACCCCGTTTGTGTTCAGATTGTACACGGTCTTACTATGCCACAATAAGTAGTATCCTATTACCTAACTAATTTATCAGTTATCCCTCGCTGGAAAATGTAATGTAAGATTATATTGTAACTCATTGGTCGATTGCCGTTGGTACTCGTTGGAAACTTTTCAGCGTCTTCTGAAACTGACGTATTCGAGCGTCAAAAATTACATATTTTTACAGTTGATTATACACATGGACACCGTTGGTATTTTACCAAGCCCCCATATTCAGCGAATTGAAAAAAACACAAAACGAGTAAATCTAGACTGATATGATATCTGGATTTCTACGTGGAGGCGCTGCTCCTTCAGGAACCGATTTTGCGATCAGTTGTAAGCTTTCGGTCAAGAGACCCACTTCTCACGCAAAATGTACCGATTCAGGTTGCGTGCATTTCAAGACACTTCTTGGTAGTAGAGTTGTTATTTTTCAAAAAATGTTTGAAATATCATGAACAGGTGCCATTAAATTCTGTACCAGAATTACTACCGGCCGGGTTGAATCATGACGCCAAAAATTATTCCTTCGAATTTGTCAATTTCCCACGGTTCGACTCGCCGAGTACATCAACAAAACTTCGGGACGAGCTCGAGTTATGTCTTCAAATCAATCAATCACTGGAGACCAGTCCATTGAAGAATAATTCGTAGTAGCTTTTCAGAAACATGACTACTAACCAAAACATCAATTCTGAAGCTAAAGCAAAATTACGTAATTAAATTTAATAAATCCGAAACAGGCCAAATCTTTCACGCAAAATAGCCCAATCAACTTTCTGATTACGAGGTTTTCGACCGGATGACGATGGTTCGAAAAATTAAATTTATTATACAAAAACTGCCACTGCTTTCCGACACAAAATCGGTCTCGCATCGAAAAAAAAAAATGTTTCAACTTCCCGTGGGGATCATCGGAATCATGCCCTTCAGCCAGACACTTTCTCTGTCTGACGACTTCATAATGGATTAATTAAAGTTTTGACGCGTTTGCATACTCCGCACCGCCAACTTGGGGACCCAAGATAGACGGGAACGGACAAAGTGATGATGCAAATAATCTCTATCTCTCTCTGCGTCCGGACGAATTTTCATTCCACAGCATCACCGTCGGACTTACGTTTGGATAATGTGTTTTTAATTGAAAGTATTGAAGCGCAACCACACCGGCGATGGCCGTCCAGGTTGCCTCACAATTCTTCGTTCGAATTTCCAGACGGCGAGGTGCCACCCAGGGAAATGATGATCTTTTTTAACGGAATAACCATTAAGCGTGTGTGTGTGTCTGTGTGGCTCGCAATACTACTTACGAGTTCGCAATGATACACGTGCGTGTTTAGCACCCGCAGCGGCTGGCCACTGCGTAATTAGGCGGCTCAAGTTTTGCGGTGGGAAATTGATGAATTGGCCGAAACTTACCTGGAAAAGAGAGAAAGAAAACAACACGAAAAAACTCATTAGCAAATATTTTCGAACGCAAGTGAAACTGATCGGCAGAAGTGAGAGAGAAGCGTATTTTTTTTTTATTTTCTAAAATCGTAGCGGATGTTCGCTTATTATTGGTGAGGTGTGATGGTAAAATGTGTTTTTGATCGAAAATTTATTTCGACGTGTTGAGAAACTAAGTGTGCAAAGCTTTTGATTGATATTTGGAAAAATGAAACTGACAATGAATGCAGAAAAGAGAAATTCTTTGCAGCAACGAAGAAAATAGTCTATGAAAACTTTGTCTTCACAATCGATTTCTCCGTGTGTTGAGTGTAACGATGAAGAGGTAAAATTTTCAAGCAAATAGGCTTGTATCTGATGACGTCAGTAAACTTAGGAGACTTCTTCATAATTGGGAGCTGTTGTACGGAAGAAGCCAATGGGACCAGAGGTTTTTTACATGATCTCAATTATTCAGCAAATTCTGTAATAAATGTGATTGAGATGGCCTCAACCGTCAATTCCAGTAATCTTGCGAAACGCTAGGATCAGTTTTACATTAAGCTTACCAAAACCATGCAAGGCCCCCATTTATAAGATGCATTTATTTAGCATCATGTCCAACGTTTGAATTCAACATTTGCGCTCCGAATTGTGTAACTGAATTCGATTGGCAAAAGGAGTAACCTGGTAAATTTCAGCCCATGCAGCACGAAAATCCGAGCTACTCGCACATCAAGTTGACGAAATTTCTGAAACTAAGTTTCATTCACCATCTGTTTCAAACGCAAACCCGAACTTCCACATGATGTGATATTCAAGAGTTTTAGGAATATTCATCAGGATGACATTAAGCCGAAAACCATGTCTAAATATGGTTCTTTTTGTAGTGAACCATTTCACTCAAAAAAAAAAAAGATTTGTAAAGGCCTACAAAATAGGCTTCCGTTTCTGCAATGACTTTAGTCTTCGATGAAAATTGCTTTCCCTGGAGAAACCTTTTTAGGTTTGGAAATAGGTAATAGTCGCTGGGGGCCAGGTCTGGAGAAAAGGGGGATAGTGGACCAATTCTTACCGCAAATCATTCAATTTCACACGAAACTCATTTTTTTCCATAACTTGATGAAAACTAGAAGTCAGCCTTTATTGATTTACTAGTAGATAGATTGTCAAAAAACTTGGTATAGGGTCAACTAGAGGCTTGTTCTCAACAAAACAGTGTTTAAGTGTATAACACTAGCACTAGCTTAAAATTTTATTGAAACGGGTTGAAAGATTTCAAGCAGTTAAAGATAAAGGCTTCCAAATTTTTCTGTAGCCCTAAAGTACTATTTTAATCTAAGACACAGATTTTGATTGATTTAACATAAAATCAACGTTATTTGAAGAAAAAATACATGCTGGATTGAACTCTATTTATTCTTCATGAATCTAAAACTGGAAAAGACAGGACATTTTATTGACTAACGTAATACTTTGACTGTACTGTCGAATTACAAGAAGGTTTCAGCTGCAAATCGTGACGAAATAGCTCGTGAGAAACTGGGAAAGTCATTCTTGTACAATTCAGCCATTTGACTGATTACGTGTGATTAGCGTTACCTATAAATTTCTAAACTATTTATTGTGTACGTCAAGATAGATGTTGTTAACATGTAGAATAGAAAAATGTGCAGATTTTCAAACATCTGTTCATGTGGCTAAAGACTGTCCCAAAACGTATGGACGCAACCAAAAACCACTGCCATTTCGCAATGGTTCAGAATCTGTCTATTTTTATGGCTGCGTCCTGTTGTTTACACTCTTCTCTAACCACTTGTGCAGTTGTTTATTCATTTTCATTAGTTTGTTTCGAAATGCGTGGACATTCAGCAGAACAACGTCGAAAAATTGTGTACAAATGGTGCACAGAACGCGGACTTTCACTGAGAAAGATAGCAAAAATGGAAGGAGTAAGTGAAAAAGCCGTGCGAAATGCAATCAGAATAATTCGAGAATAAACCGAAAACGGGTCGAAAAAAAGGTCCTGCTAACCCTCAGTTGGATAAACGTTTACTGAAGGCGTTCGAGCAAAAGAAGGAGGTTTCAGTTCGGGATGTGGCCAAAAAAGAGGGCACTTTGAAGTCAAATGTTCTTCGTGCTAAAAAACGTTTGAATCTTCGAACCTATAAGAAGCAGAAACAACCAAAACGTAGTCCGAAACAAGAAGCATCGATCAGGCCGAGGGTTCGAAAGCTGTACAATACGATTCTTGCTGGAAATTTGAACTGCATAATCATGGACGACGAAACCTACGTGAAACTCGATTACAAATCCTTGCCGGGACCACAATATTATACGGTGCGAGAAGGGCAAGTGTTAAACCAGTCCGAGACATCGATTGAAGTCGAAAAATTTGGTAAGAAAGCTATGGTCTGGCAAGCAATTTGTAGCTGCGGTAAGATTTCGAAACCCTTCATCACCACTGCTTCAATGAACAGCGGAATATACATCAAGGAAAGTATACAAAAACGACTTCTACTCATGATTCGAAGCCTGTTGTTTTGGCCTGATGAATCGTGCTAGTCTTTTTTACAGCTATACGTTAACGTATACCTATAGGTTTATTGGTTATCGTTGTTAAGAAGATTTTGCTCTTCAATCCACAACTACAAATAGCCTGCCAAACCATGTACTTTTTAAAGAATTTCGAAAACTTTTGGCCATGAGCTGGCCGTCGTATTGCAATGTAAAACTCAAGATCAGGAAGCTACTTGACGTCTGTTTAGAAAATTATATTATCATCCATAATTGCGCAGTCCAATTTTATCATCAATGTGTTGGACAGTTTATGCTCATTCCTGCAAGGGGTATTTTCATATTGACCAACTCACACCCAAGCCATTTTATGAGGAGGATGCGTACAAAATTGCATAAAAAACTCATAACTTCGTAAATTTGCAGAAAAACCGCATAACTTTGAAAATTCGCTTGATAAAAACGGATAACTGAAAATTCGCATAAAAAACCACAAAATTGAGGAAAAGTTTTTTTTAACTGAGAGATGTCTTATAAATGCAAGGACCATCAAGATCGTTCATTTTTTCAACAATTATTACGGATTGTTTTTTTTCGGGTTGAACGTTACGTTGAAAACGCACGCGTGAAGTTTATATACGTGCAGATATTTCTTGCGACCATGATTAACTAAGACATAAGCAAATATAGTTTAGACTGCGAGGAGGATCGATTTGATATTTTATTGTTTTAATTAGGGAGTAGATATCGACATTACTTCGTATCGCGTTAGGCGTAGTTGTTCTCTGGATGGTGATCGAGTAACATCTTGCCAGTATTACGACTGTCTTAAAACAAAAAAAGAACGCGTATGATTAAATGCATGAATTGATGGTGAACCTCCCGACGACCGGCTGTCCAGAGTCTTACGAGTTCCGGGAGGTAGTTGTATCATGCACCGTATTTTAGTAGGAAACACATATCAATAGAAAACAGGCTAAAATTTCAACGTATTATCGGTAGCCGGCTACCCAGAGAAAACACCTTAACTTTTACCTTCAACCAAAGGGGTCGAGCTTAAGCATCTCATTCATGCAAATCACTCGAGTCTTTGGTATGCCGGAAAGTACCGAAAAAGGTCTTTTACCATTTACTACACGAACCGGTAATATCAGTTCGGATAGTAAGTGGTAAAAGACCTTTATCGGTACTTTCCGGCATACCAGAGACTCGAGTGATTTGCATTGATGAGATGCTTAAGTTCAACTCCTCTTGCGAAAGTTAAGTTAGTAAAAGATTTCAGCTTGCTAAAATCAACCTTGTCACATCTCGCCTTTCCATTCTTTATCTTCACATAAATGAAATCACTCAAAATCTTTTGACGTATGATCGCGTCTTTGTTTTCTATACCGGGGTACAAATTGAAAATATAGAAGTAAAACCATATAGACAGTGGTTAGGTTTTGAACATCTACAACTCAACCACGAACAATGTCTAATTCTTCCTGTTTTTCAAACCATTGTCATTCCTCTAATTGATATGACGGTTTTGTATAAATAAGTTCACGGTTTCCATATGATTTCTGCCGTTCAATGAGTGCGTTCGCATTTGAGAAAATTACTCACAGAAAACCAAATTCAGTGTCGAATCGACTTGCACTCTGTGCGGTTCGATACTGCCGTAGAGAAGGTTGCTTCCATATCGTCCAAAAAGTTCAGGAACTAACTAGGAAAACAACGTTTCTTGAGCAAAATTTCTTTATTTATTATCTAAATTTTTTTATATCATACTTATAGAATGATTTGCACATGGCCTTAAAATAGGCTTCAGTCTATCAGATCATCGAATGACAAGTAGTCGCTGGGGCTAGGTTATTGAGAATATGGTGGGTGAAGAAACAGATCGGAGCCCAATACGTTCAATTTGGTCATTATTTTCATTGACTTGTGGCACGGTGAATTGTCTTGATTAAAGATGATTTCTTCTGCTTCACATGAGGCCATTTTTTTACGATTCCATACTTCAAACGCATTAATAACTGAAAATTTTTGTTGGTGCTTCCTTTTCAAGATAGTCGACGTTAATTATACCTCGAACATCTAAAAACTGACGCCATACTTGTTGCAGCTACCTGTTACGTTTTTCCCGTCTATATGTTGAAACAACTCCGGAGAAAAAAGATAGATCCATGTTTCGGCCACTGTTTCATACCAACGCAAGAAATCCTTTTTATTGCGACTAAACAGTGCCGACCAGCTCTCTGGATTGTTGATGCGTTGTTGCTTTTGATAGATTGTGAGCGAACGAGGCACCTATTTAGAAAAGACTTTTTTCATGCCCAGATTTTCGAATACGATCATGCAAGCACTTCCAGTTCAGTCAGACTTTGATTTTGTGTTCATCCATAACGATGCTCACATTTTTTCCGGATGACTGCTTAATTTAGTCACGTTAAAATCAGAATACCACAAATCTTTGTTTTTAATCTGAGTGCGGGTAACACTTCTTAAACCATTGCTGGACTTACCCGGTTTTTCCTTATATGCAGCAATGTTTTATCAATAAACGGAATTCGTTATTTTTAAGTTTTCGTAAATCAAAAAGTAACATCACTTATATGTCGGTAAGTTTAGTGTTTGTGGTGCGATTGACGTGAAAATTTGACACTTGTCTTCTGAACGATGATGATAGTTTGACATTACAAACGTCATCTCAGTCGGCCCCGGGACTTTTTTTAACAATGTGGTATGCACATCAGCGGCTGGATTTGTTTTGTGCACCGTTCGATTCGCCCGGGTTTGTGGTTCAATGCATACGGCGCTGGTCTTATAAGCCAGTTGTCATATGTTCGAGCCCCGACGTGGAATGATTCATAGTGTCAGTAGGATCGTAGTACTAGCCATAAAATGATTCTGTATGCTAAGAATCGGCTGCGATGTCTGTTGAAACAGAAAGGCCAAATTCCACAGAAGGAATGTAATGCCAAGACATTGCGTTCGATTCATGCGAGGCATTTTTCACCATCAACCCCAACCAACTAAACGATCTGGGCAACCAAAATTCTCAAAGAAATAATTTCGAATATTTGCAAACACAGAAAAGTTTATACGGAACCTAAAAGACTGCTGGCTTAATAATCCAAACAGATATTGACAGAAATTTTTTTAGTTTGATATGGTATTTAACCCTTAAATTCGCAATTTTGTTTTACTACAAAATATCGAAAATGCTTCAAGCTTCGAATTTACGCGCCTCATGCAAAGTTATATCGAAACAAAATATTATTAAAAAATCGACTAAATAATACTTCAAAATAGTGGGTCGTTCTCCCTGGTACGAAAAATTACCCACCTGGGCTTAATATGTTTCACCGGCTCTGATCGTAACACAATTTTTTAAAGCATGATCGTCGATTTAAAACCAACTTAGCCAACATGCTTGAGCGATGCATTACAATATCTCACCCAAGACATTGTAAACTAACTCAACTTGGTAGATGCGTGCAGAGGTACCCTCAAAAAGACTGGTTCCGGAAGAGATGGCCGAATAAATCGGAAAGTGAATTATTATAACACAAATGTGAAACCAAATCATTCAATCAGGCGACTATGTTGGATCCATAAAATGGAAAGAAAATTATTCGCGAGCATGTGACGTTGTTATGTATCATGATTCGGTTCAGAAACGCCGTAATCGAACCATGAAAAATGATAAACGACCTGTGAACAAACTCATAAACCAACGATTGAGTAATCATTCACAGTCCCCACATAACATGATCAAACTCACCGCTGAAACTATGAGCTAAACCGAAACATCAGATAAGAAATGTTGAACGTAATATTTGTTTTAACGCACAAAAATGGGTACAAGCTTGACTATTCACGATTTCAGCATTAATTTTGCTAGCTGAATAGCATCCCAACTGAGTATCGAAATCCAAGAAGACGACCAAAACATCACTGAAATGCACCTCGAGAAGGCATTCCTCACGTGACCGTGAACCAACCGTGGAACCAACCAACAAACAACACAATCGAGTGGATTGATGCAATAACCGAAAAATCTCCGGCTGAAATGAACTCTCATGAACTCAATTCCGAGATCGCCTTGGAGATGTTGTCAGTGTTGGCCATTTGAATCGAATTATTAAAAGATATTTTGTTTGTTTTTTTTTCTGAGGAATCACGAGTGCCACCCTGCGCCACCCCAAATCGAGCCGGAGGTCAATGCATACATTTTTAGTAAACGGCGGTCGGTACTCACGAGAGTAAGGGTGGCAGCAGATGGCGATGGAGACCAAACAAAATTGTAAAATGAGCCGAGGATTGTTTGCTATAGGAAAAAAAAAATAATAGTAATGACGGGGTATTTTTTTTTTGCTGAATGACAGAAACATTTTTCTGGTGGGTGGATACTTTCCGAAAGCAAACACGAAATTGCTCGATTAATTACCACCGACGAGATAAAAATTTAACTCACATTTAACTCGGTCGTTCGGTTTGGGTTTGTGGGTCGCCTACATGACACATTGAACGCTCTCTTCGCTGTCAGTGATACTGGACCCCCGGTACGGTATTTGTCAGTAGTCAGTGTGAACAGAAATAGACGATGACAGAACACAGAACAGAACAGACGAGCAAATTGCTATTATCGCAACTGCTGTCAGTACATGGTAAATACGTACGTACCGACTATAGTGTCGGTAGAATGTTTCCACTGATAGTCCAACGGAATGGAATCTGGAATGTGCACAAACACGTGGGGTAAACATAGCAACCAACATCATTCGAATCGCGGATGAGTGACGCGGAATGGTGATCGTGTTCGACAGGCAAGGTGCTTCATTGGCCGTATGCACCTTTGAAACAAAGATTTTCATTCCCGTCGTAATGGTGATGCTATTTTTACCTTCCGTTAACGACTAGCACGGATGGTAGAAACCATAAACCATCATTGTAGTAGTTGAAATTATCTAAAGTTATAACGTGTTCGATATTATGATTCAATTTATTACGGACCGGTAGAGTCAATTTTGCTTTCATCCGGTTTTGATCGAACCTAATAAGAGCGATGCATGACCCAGGAAGCGGCAGCACCTAGAAAACCCCATCAACGTAACGAACGACTGGCGACTGAAGTTTGTGAACAATTCTCTAGAATATTGGAAAAGGGCTTTGAGATGCGATGAGACAAATGGTTATAGGAAGCATAGCAAATTAATATTGTTATTGGTCATCCATTTTATCAAACCATTCACAGCCATTATTGCTACAACGTATTAACACTGATCAATTTTGTCGTGTGGCTGCTTGAAGATACGCTCTAGGAAGCTCGAATTGAGTTTTGAGAACGCAAGTGGTCAACCACCAAAAGAGCAGAAGAGTTAAATTAATTTGGCAATCGAATAAACCCCGTTTGTGGAAGAATACTGCATATAAACCAATTTGATAAAATTATCCGATTTGGCAGTATGCCATGTGAGTAGGAGTAAAGGTTTCACACCAGGAAGAGGCTGCATGTGAAACTGACTAACATATTGATCAATACCCAACGAGAAACAGGCTGAATTCGGTAAAAAAAATAAAGAATTTGTCAAAAAACATCCATTAGAGACATTGACAAAAAGTTGAACTAATTTGTTTATTATTTTAAGTCGTTCTGGAAGCACGTTAATGAGCAAAGGAAAGAGCCAGATCTTCCTTCGTCTATAATAACACCTATACGTTTCGATTATTGTTTCCGAGGATCTACGATAGATAGAGTCACATGTGCCAAGGATCTTGGGGTTTTTCTTGACGAACAACTGAACTACAAGCAACATATTTCGTATATTGTTGCAAAAGCTTCACGTTGCCTGGGATTTGTAATGAGAACTGCTAAGCACTTCACAGATGTCTACTGTTTGAAGTCTCTCTACTGCTCGTTTATTCGTTCAACGCTCGAATATTGTTCGGCGGTATGGAACCCGCTTTACCATAATGGAAATCTCAGAATCGAATCAATACAGCGTTGCTCGTTTCGCTCTTCGCCAGTTACCATGGAATAACCCTCATCAGTTGCCGAGTTATGAAAGCCGCGGACTGCTTATCGGACTTGATACACTGAAGGTGCGACGTGATCTGTCCCGTGCATTGCTAATCGCCGGCGTTTTGTTGAACAATGTCGATTGTTCAGCACTTCTTTGTCAAATAAACATAAATGTTCGCGCACGAGCTCTTCGCAACAACAACCTCCTCAGAATGCCTGTACGCCGCACCAATTATGGAATCAACGGCGCCATCATTGGATTGCAACGTTCTTTCAATGCTGTTTCGACTGGATTCGATTTCCATGTCCCACGCAGTCGAATTAAAACTAGTTTTTTAAATATAATTAGAAATAAACATTAGGACCATATTTGATCTGTCTGTTGATAATGTATATTAGTTAAATAAATAAATAAATAAATAAATAAAAAAAAACGATATAAAGGAAAAAAACAAGAAATGAAACATATCAATTTATGCTGAACTGATATTACACAGATCACTCACGACCTGAGCTGGAAAATTCGAATTGGGTGGCAAACCGGTATACTTAAGTGGCAAATGGAATCCAAATAAATTATCTCGAAAATCTTTACCCGACGAATGATAACGTAAAAATAGTTTTGATGACTGTGTGTTGTGTATTGTGTATTGATGTGGGATGAGGGGGTGGGGGGGGGGGGGGCAATATTTCGGGGTCAGCATTTCTTTGATGCCGAATGTTTTATCTTGAGATTTTCTGAAATCGAAAAATTTTTGTTGTTTAAAAATTTAATAAAATGTGGAGATCTAGTGTAATCTCGAAAAAAATTCAATATTTTTCAAACATTTCGAATATCTTTACCCGACGAATGATAACGTGAAAAAAGTCTCGATGACTGTGTATTAGGGTGCCAATATTTTCGTGTCAGTTCTTCATTCGTAAACCGGGTAGGTGGTGCGGCCCGGCGGTTAAAGTTAGAAAATTTTCGATCCTGAAAAATCATGAAATTTCCAAAATCGATTTTTTATGTCAAATACCTTAGAGCTGTTGGAAACGTTAAGATTTAGTGTTATTTTTAAAAAAATTACGATTATCTGGAACGACGATATCTAGTGTCATCTCGGAAAGTTTTGAGATTTCTGAAATCAAAAAAGCAGGTGATGCCAAATGTCTGAAAATTTCATAAAACGTTGAGATCTAGTGATATCTCGAAAAAATTTCATGCAATTCTATGACATTCGGCATAAAAAAAACCTCTGGTGTTATTTTCGATCCTGAAAACTCATGAAATTTCTGAAATCGATTTTTTTTTATGTCAAATGCCTTAGAATTGTTGGAAACGTCAACATTTGTTTGATGCCAAATATAAACGTCGAGATCTAGTGCCATCTTGAGAAATTTTGAAAGAAAATTTAAAGAAATTGAAAAAATCGAAAATTTTTGATTGATGTCAAATGTCCTAGAATTGATATAAAATGATACGTCGAGATTTGATGTTATCTGGAAAAAAATGTTTAATATCAACTCAGGGAAATTTGGCAATCGAAAAATTTCTTTGATGCCGAATGTTTTATCTTGATATTTTTGAAATCGAAAATTTTTTGTTGATGCCAAATGTCTAAAAATTTCAAAAAATCTAGTGTTATCTCGAAAAAAATTCATGCAATTGTAAGACATTCAGATTAAGATTCAGTCCCAGAGTCAATATTTTTCAAACATTTTTTTTAGATAACACTAAATAAAAAATTTCGAATATCTTTACCCGACGAATGATGACGTGAAAATAGTCTCACTGACTGAGTATTAGGATGCCAATATTTTTGGGTCACCCTGGTGTTATTTCTAAAAAAAAATCATGCAATTCAAAGACATTTGACCAAACCTCATTGAGCTGCGTTTTACTTCTGAGATGGCGATCGGTTTGGGTAAGGAGTTTATCGAAAATAAGCTATCCACTAATTTTTCTTTCAAATTTTGATAAAAAACGATATTTTATTCAAACTAAAAATTGATCCTTTATGGTTAAACTTGAGCATAATGAAAACCGGATTAAATTTAAGTTATTTCTTCACGAATTTTCGAACTTCTGATCGAACGCTCTTCATCGAGTTCCGGATAAATGTTGCATCGCATTTTTTGGACGCTTGAGCCCAAATTTGTTTGAACTCCTGCATGTTCCCAGCTGCCTTGCCAGTCTTCTTGAAGACCCTCTTCACGATTCCCCAGTAACGTTCGATGGGTCGAAGCTGAGGGCAATTTGGTGGATTGATATTTTTCTCAACTAAATTTATACACTTTTCCGCAAGCCAATTGAGAGTGGTTTTGGCCTAGTGAGCCGACGCTAAATCCTGCCAAAACAGTGGAGGTGTACTATGCTTCTTATATAAAGGCAGCAATCTCTACTGGAGACACTCAGATCGATAGATTTCTGCATTTATAGTTCCGGTAGTGTAAAAAATGGTTGACTTCAAACCACAGGAACATATTGCTTGCCATACCAGTACCATTCGACCGAATTTCTCCACTTGAATCGACCTGTCCGCATCGCTCACATCCTCCCCAACGACGACAGTAAAGTATTGTGGACCTGGAAGGGTTTTTGAATCCTCCTTTACATAAGTCTCATCGTCTATCAAAACGCATGCATCCGGACACTGCAAAAGACGCGAATACAATTTCCGGACCCTTGTTGCTGCTCGCTTCTTCTGTTCTACACTTTGTTTCGAGATTTTCTGCTTCTTGTAGGTCTTCAGGTGATTTCGCCTCTTGAAACGCTTGTCATTGCGACACTCGTTCCAGCTTTTTTGCCAAACCTCGTATTGCCATTGATTTTTTCTTCATGATTAGAGATGTCACTTTCTGATCTAGTTTCGGGTTGAAGTACCGGGTTTTCTGCTTTCTCCTGGTAGCTCATACAAAGAATAGTGTTCCCCAAACTTCTTAATGATGGTTTTAACACTGGCATGATGAATTTAAAACTACTTCGCCAATTTTCGCATAGTAACACCCTTCTCACTTAGCCATGTGACCAGAAACTTAATTTGCACTTTCTTTTCAATACGCGACATTTTGAAAACGCAGAATTTCAACCGCACAAACAAGGAAACAAACGATAGCTGACAGCCAAACGCACAGCATGCTGTGATCTGAGCATAAAAAACTATCACAAATACATGCGTACAACACAAATGTATGTGGATAAGTTATTTTCGATACACTCCTTAGCTCTCTCGCACATCAGTTTTGAGAGAATGCCGCCCTCCGGGAGCTCATTTTGGCAAGCTTTTTGCATTGTTTAAATTTAGCACGTTCTAATTGAGAAAGCATTTGCCTATTAGATCCGAAAAACGATAATTTGCTAAATTCATCTCTTAATCAAGTTTAAGATAAGTTCAATTTTGTTAAGAAATCGAAAAGTATTCCACCATTTGGCCGTAGCTTCCGGAGCTTCGGAAATCAGTAAAATATCCGGTTACACTCGTGAGCTCATAACTACGGAGTGGATAAATTCCATTGCTATTTTTTTTAAATTTTAAGTGAAACTTGATCAACGATTTCGCACCTTCCGGAACCGACCGAAAGAATCATGAATCTAGAAACTTATATCTTGAGGCATTAGTATTTAATTTGTAATCATGCATCGTAGATTTTTAGTTTATAATCAACATTGAGAAAATTGATTTCCGGTTCTTGCTTCCCGATTTTGTACTCCAAAATTGTCATTTTTCATTTGTTTAATTGTTGTTGTTTGATCATTTATTATTGATTGTTGATTGTTGATTTTCCATAGCTGATTGTTAGCTCATCACTCAATAAGTCTCAACACGTCACTCAATAGATTACGCTATTTTTGTCAAATCTATATAGCGATTATGAAGTACCACTTTTCGAAACCACTATGTGTTAAATTCCTTGTAATTCAGAGCGGTGTTTGGCCATGTTTTCAAGTAATAAACCAGAATTTTTGCATCGATATGTGACAATGGGTGAAACATGGATCTATTGCGTCTCCCGAGAAACAAAACGATGATCATCTGAATGAACTTACACTGGTAAATCACGTCCGAAGCGTCCAAAGACACAGGAAAAACAATCAATAGCGTATACTACATAGCTTTTTCAAATCATTTGAATGCAAAAATCAAAGGAAAACGACCTCAAATGTCGATAAAAAATCACTGTCACCAAAATAATTCACCGATTCACAAATCGATGGCAACGATGGTTAAATTGAACAAATTTCACTTCGAATTGCTTTCTCATCCATCGTATACACCAGATCTGGCCATTAGTGACTACTGACTATTCGCTAAACTAAAAAAATGCTCACCGATAACAAATTCAACTCAAATGAAGAAGCAATCGATGAATATAAAACCTGTTTTGAGGCAAACAAACAAATCCAAAAGTACGGCATCAAGAAGTTAGAGAATTGTTGGATTGGTTTTATTGGAGATTACATTGATGATGATTTTTGGTCTAAAAAGTGTTTTCCTTAAATAGTCACACGACTTATTGAGTGGTGTGTTAATGGTTGATTTTCTATTCTCAAATGTTGATTGTCGATTTTATTTACTCATCACGAATCATTTTAGAATCGAGAATCGTAATTCCTAATTCAAGAATTCAAAATCCAAAATCTTGAACCATCAATCATGAATAATGAATCTAGAATGGTAAGTCATTAAATTTAAAACTGGCGTCTAGAATCTCAAATTTTGAATTTTGAAGCTTGAATTTGAGCCCTGAATTCAGAATATTAAGCTTTTTATCTTCAATTAAGTACCATGAATCGTGAAGCTTTTTATCTTCAATTAAGTACCATGAATCGTGAAGCACCAATCTTCGGGGTTACTTTAAATATTTTTGCTCATTCGTCAAATTGAAAACAAGGACATCTGTCAGCAAAATTGTATGGTTTTTTTTTTTTCGTCTTTTTCATATAGAAAGGCTATGCAATCACTACGAAAACCGACTTTTGAACCGAGGCCCGGAGGGTCGAGTGTCATATACTATTCGACTTCGTACTCCGTCGAGTACGATAAATGTGTGTGTTAGTGTGTTCGTAAGTATTCATGTAACAACATATGCACACGATATTCTTGAGGATGACTGGATCGATTTTCTCAAACGAAGATTCAAAGGTCCTATAATTCCATGATCTGCTATTAAGTTCCATCCGGATTCAACTGCAGGTTCCAGAGTAACGGGGTAAAATGTGCCAAAAAATCAATTACTCGATATTCCCATAGACCGCTGGACCAATTTTCCCAAACTTAGTTTCAAATGGAAGGTCTTACAATGCTACAGAACTCTAACACTTTGGTAACACTTTGGATTCACTATTACAGTTTGATAAATACAAATATTTCAATTTCAAGAGCATGTTTCTATCAATTTTTCAGAAACGACTGGTCCGATTTTGAAAAACTCGGATTCAAATAAAAGGTTTGACAGTCTCATAAGTCCCATAAGGCGCTGTCCAGATCCGGCTTCCGGTTTAGAAATTACAGGGAGAAGAGTGTATGAGATTACAACCTGCCAATAAATTTGGCTCCAAAGTGTTTTAATTGGTAGTTTATATTAGTTGCTGGCCAAACAAACCGATTTCAGCTCTAACGGTTCCCAGTTCTCGGGTCCGGAAGAAGCGAAGAGAGTACACACTTGGAAAAAACCGTGTGGTTTCACATTTTATTAGATGCACATAAATGGAGCGTCGCAGCTCGCGCAAATTTACGTGAAAGAACATTCAATATAGTCGGTTTTCTTACAAACCATCACATGAAATTCTCTGAAATAGAAAAAAAATAAATTCTGATAGCAACCACCGCCAACTTGAACCGAGAATCATTGGATCACAAAGAACGTCTGTTAATCGACTGAGCCACAGCAGCACACATCTGCTTGGCTGGTAAAAGGTGCATTTAAATAGAAACAGAATACTAGCAGAATACAAATTACAGTCGAAACCAGTAAAACTCATGCTAATCTAACATTAAAGCATAACAAACAAAATTTTCCGCCATTTTAGGTCTTCTTGAATTACACCGTATGAGGGATTAAGTCACCTGTAAAATTTCAAATTCGAACAACTCAAAAACGAAACTCTTTTAATTTTCTCAGAGATGGCTGAGCCTTTTTTTTACAAACTTAGACTCAAAAGAAAGGTTTTATGCTATTGATTTTTGTTAGGATCCGACTTGAAATTTAAAACCGTCAATTGGAGCAACAAAGGAAGAAAAAGAATTCTTCCAAACATGACTCAAAGTTGTTTAGAAATTGAAAAGGTTATGCTAGTTTAAGCCCAATCAAACTTTCTTATTTTTATTCAAGATTTAAATAGTCTTTTGAAGAATTCCTTAGTAATATTTATGAAAATGTGACGCCTATAAGGAAGGCATCATTACACCACTAGGTGATTTGAAGCCTTTACTGTACGAAATATCCAGTCGCAAGAAGAGTTGGATGCATTATAGACACAAAACAGCCATTTTCTTGCACTTATGAAGCATTGTGATTCTCCTAAAGGGTTGAAAATTGGGTGCTGTGCTTGTTGAAGCCGGGAACGAAGATACGGTATGTTCGAAGTATTGCTAAAATAGCTTACAAAAAATCGTGATTGCACCGTACAAGCTAATTATCAACATCGTCTCAAACCAAAAATGAAACCTATTTAGTCCTTCTACCTTCCTCTAGAGCATAGATAATATTTTCGTATTCTTCAAAATTCTTTCCCTTCACTCTAGAATGAAAAGAAAGTCTGTAAGTACCAACATACACGACCCTTACACAAGTTGAAATAGTTTGGAGAATTTTGATGATTTTGCACGTTTTTTTTGCGTCGTTAGTGTAAAGTTTACAACACCGTACCGGAACTGGAAGTTGTATGTGGATTAAAATTTATTAATATGGATTATGGGACCTTTTATTTCAATCTAAGTTTGTCAAAATCGGTTCAGTCATCGTGCAGAAAAGTGAGTTCAGATTTTTTGTCACATGCATATATTTTGCGACCTCGACGAACTGATTCGAATGGTATATGGTACGAGACTGTCCTGGGCTTTCTATATGAGTGGAGTCACAAGGACATCGTATGCTATGAAATGCTTCCGAATGGTCGAATTATTGATTGGACAAATTTACTAGCATCGATCATAGAATAAAAAGCAGACAGAACAAAGAACCGTTTCATTTCATCAACACAACATTCGGTACGGTAAAAATAAGTTATTTGAGTATCGCAATTTGATACACTGAAGTAGCTGATACCAATAAATTTAGCTTTGAAGCATCTGAATTGGAATCTCTCCAGCAATAATCGTTGTGCTATATTACGTTTCGTCTTCGACGCATCATTGCATAACAATATATGTTAAACTGTTGTGCCACTTCGCAGTACAGCAGTCATAATGTTTCTACTACTGCTTTTAAGTTTGCGCTGCAGTGCAACGTCTTAGCTGACAAGTCGACCAAAACCTTATTCACCCGCATACGAGCCGATTCAGATGGTTTCCAATTTCTGAAAAAAATGCTAACGAAACTATTTGATTTACATCAAATAAGCTCATTGAATAAAATAATTCGATTTCGGATTGCGCTTGTAATCCAATTATTTATAGAATACCTAATCAACTGACTAACCCGTGACCCAACTCCCCATCCCGCCGTTTTCACAATTTAACGCAGAACTAATCAAAGTGGTTACATAACAGCTTGCAGGTTAGAGCTCGCAATGCCCACGACATCAAAGCATTTAATCAACAAGGTTGTTTACGTTGTCAGTACAAGCCGGATTAGTCGCAAAAAAAAGAACAACATAAACAATCTCCTGTTATCAACACGAGCTTGGCGAGCAGAACATGAGCGCATCGGTGGCGATACGACGAGCTGCTGTTGCTGCTGCTGCTGCATTATGGGAAAATGCAGTCAACTGTGTCACATACACAAGTGCTAGCATACGTGCACAAAGCAGTGCAATCATGCTTCAAATCGGAGCTGATTTCTGTTACAAGCAACGCCGTAACTGAATAGACGCGTGGGAAAGCGTCGACTAATTGATGCATTGTACTTTTTTTTTTGATTATTATGTAGATTAGGTTTGATAGTTTTTCGTTGCTTCCCTGTGCGTTGGCTTTTCTTTTCATTTTGAAATTATGGTCACGTGGAAACTCGCTATTACTGTGTCCGGATATTTATAGCTAAAACTCAAATTGGCTGTTCATTCAAAGGGAAGGTAGTATGAGTTAATAGGTAATTGTTTCCAGTTTTCGGCCGTGTGGAAAAAAATAATGGTTTTTTTAAATTCATCGGTCACCACATCGAGTCTAAAATATGAAGCAGATATGTACTTCAAGTGTGTAATCGATTAAAAATGGCACACCGAAAGCCATCCGTAACTTTTGAACTACCTGAGTAAAAACCTTAAAATTTGGAGTAAATCATATTTATATAGCACTGTTTACAACTGTCAAGTTTCATTGTTAATCATATAGCAGATCTAGTTATGTCACCGAAACAAGAAATTTTGCGCGAGAAAATTGTTGAGCAATTCCCATGAAAATCCAGATGAGTTCCACCGAAGCTTAGAATTGTAAATTCGACTGCTTCTCGTGTAATAAGAACCTTCAAAGAGCGACTGAGTGCCCGAAGAAAGAAATTTCACTAGAAGTTGTCCATCAAATCGTGACGGATGCTTCTAGGCCGAATTCCGTCTACTTTCTGGGCAAGTATATATCGTGATTATGTTTTGAGTTTGCTGTTCCGGAGGACTTTCGAAAGAAGTATCTATCGAAATTTGCACAAATTTTTTGATCAGGCAGGCGATTTGCCGATGTGGTGGACTAAGCGCTCAATTAATCTAAAATGAGATAGTACTTCTCCAATGAAGTTGAATTAAAACATGGCATTATCATAAATATAGTTTTTTTTATTTATAGACTGTCCTAGAAAGTATGGACGCAACCAAAAACCGCTGCCATTTCGCTATGGTTCAGAATCTGTCAATTTTTATGGCTGCATCCTGTTGTTTACACTCTTCTCTAACCACTTGTGCAGTTGTTTATTCGTTTTCATTAGTTTGTTTCAAATTGCGTGGACTTTCAGCAGAACAACGTCGAAAAATTGTGTACAAATGGTGCACAGAACGCGGACTGTCACTGAGAAAGATAGCAAAATGGAAGGAGCAAGTGAAAAAGCCGTGTGAAATGCAATCAGGAAGTTCGGTGAGGATAACACCTTTGAGGATAAACCGAAAACGGGTCGAAAAAAAGGTCCTGCTAACCCTCAGTTGGATAAACGTATACTGAAGGCTTTTGAGCAAAAGAAGGAGGTTTCAGTTCAGGATGTGGCCAAAAAAGTGGGCACTTCGAAGTCAAATGTTCTTCGTGCTAAATAACGTTTGAATCTTCGAACCTATAAGAAGCAGAAACAATCAAAACGTAGTCCGAAACAAAAAGCATCGATCAGTCTGAGGGTTCTAAAGCTGTACAATACGATTCTTGCTGAAAATTTGAACTGCATAATCATGGACGACGAAACCTACGTGAAACTCGATTACAAATCCTTGCCGGGACCACAATATTATACGGTGCGAGAAGGGCAAGTGTTAAACCAATCCGAGACATCGATTGAAGTCGAAAAATTTGGTAAGAAAGCTATGGTCTGGCAAGCAATTTGTAGCTGCGGTAAGATTTCGAAACCCTTCATCGCCACTGCTTCAATGAACAGCGAAATATACATCAAGGAATGTTTACAAAAACGACTTATACCCATGATTCGAAGCCACAAGGATCCTGTTGTCTTCTGGCCAGATCTTGCTTCTTGCCACTACTCGAAAAATTAAATAAACACTCTTTCTTGAATTCATGATGAGAAACGTATCTAGCAATTTCAATTTTTTGCATTGTGAATTTGTTAAATGTGCTGAGTGATACAAAAAAAAAATCTAATCTTACTGCTAGCTGAACTTAGCACGCTTCTGAAATAATAATTTCATCAAAACAAACATAGAGAAAACCTCGCTTGAAACGTGGGATTGCAAGTATAAAGTCCTGATTTAAAATTGCATATCGTGATATCATTTTGGATAAACAATCTATTTCAGAAATAAACTGTTCTGTTTCATTAAAAAAAAGTTTGTTCGTTCTATATTCAATTAAAATAACCAGCACAATCGCAGGTTCAGGAAATATTGGCATAATTTTCATTTATTTAGCTTAAAAAATGGGAACTGATTTCTATTTTCGTGCTCGAGAACTTCTTCTAGATTTTCGAAAAATTGAGAAAAAATGCTACAAAAACAATTACTTGTGAACAATTACAGCCCACCAATTTGAAATTTTAGATACAGAACATCGTCTTCGGGCCATACATTCTATGTGGAAGAAATTAAATAAATCTCGCAGTACTCCAACTCCAAAAATTTCTGTCGAGTTTATTTCTCACTTGAAAATTTTAAAATTTCGAATTGCTATTCTTGAATTCTCAAAAAATTGAATTCAATGTTTTATATGAACAAAAAAACCTTTTTTGTGTTTCTGTCACCTTTGCATTACTGTGCAACGGTGCTATTTACACGAAAGAGTACCTTAAAAAGCGTCTCTTGTCATTCATAAGCACAAAAATTCAACTCTATTTTTGGCTAAATTAGCATCCTGCCGCTACGCTCGAAACGTGTTGAAGACGCACCGAACTAACGGAAGGTACGAGAATTCGGGATGAGAGATGAAATTAAATGAAATAAATTTTATTATTCCGAACTCATTAGTAGTTTTTCATTCCTGAAAAAAATGTAGAGACAAATCGATAATCGGTTTATTTTTTGGTGAGTATATATGAGCGTGCCATTTTTTTCGAATACACCCTTTATTTGGAGTTTATATGAGTGATTCATCAAAGAAGATGTTCTTTCGCATGGTAGTAACAGTAGTCCTACTATTTTTCTATTGTTTATCATCAACCTCAACAGCTCTCATCCTACCAGGAGCGCAGGCTTAAAATATCGTTTTGCTGTCACTAGATGACACATATGTATTTGAGTATTTTTTTCCAACCTTAAATGTTTTTTTTGGTTGGAAATCCCTTCTTCAAAACGTCATATTTGTTCAGTTAGAGGCGACCTAGAACCGTACTATTATTTCGTGTTGAACATGTCAAATTTCGAACCAACCAAAGAAAGAGCATTTGCGGCAGGTGATGACTTTCTTATTCAATCAAATTGAGAAAATATCTGACAATCATCGTATTTTTGGTGCGATTTGTGACGATCTTGTTTCAATCTTCAAAACTTTGACGTTTCCATTCGTGCTTCAATCGTCAAACGTTTATCGTTTCCAAATAGGCGATTTTAGTTTTTTATGGTCTAGCCTTATTTTGTGATTAGAGCACATAATCGGTTTTCATTTTCTTTACGTTTCGTCTTCGAATCAGCTTATGTTGTATTGTTAAGTCACCTAGCAGTTAAAAATAAACCGCAACACAGACGTAATGTGTCTACTATTTGCAGAACAGATTTTGTTTTTATACCGGAGTGATGTGCCGAACGAAAACGGCGTTTCGACTTTTACTGCACGAGTTTAATGTTATTGACTCTGAACGTGAAAATCGACTGAAAAAGTCCGAAAATGACACACAAGTATAAAACATGATGGCGCAGTAGTCGAAGTTTCCGATCGGATAAGAGCCATTAGACAAAGCCGAAAGATTGGTAAATGTGTTCCACACAAACTAAACGAACGACACAGAAAGGCGCATAAAGTGCTCAGAGCCAAATGCTCGTTTAGCGTAACGAATAATTGAGTTTTTACATCGGATAGTAACTGGCGACAGATAATGGATATATTTCGAGAACACAAAACGCGAAAAATCATGGATAATGTCAGGACCACCATCAGTACCGAATCGTTTTGGAGAGAAATAATGGTATGTCTGTGGTGGGATGAGGATGAAATAATGCAGTACGCGTTTTTTTATTACGTCGGTCAAAAAGTCGTCAGTCTGACAAAGAAAACAACACTTTTTTTCAAACTTAATTTCATTCTCCTTAAAAAGCACAGTTGTTCCAACAGCTTCCAAAGTTTATACACCGCTTTTATATAACGTTTTCTTCTTAACCTTAAAAACGCTCAAGTCTTAGTCAGTCAAGTCTCATTCTTTTTTTTTTCTTTACGAATTTATTCTTTTTTTTTATTTCGTCCAGAGCTTAAAATTGTCACGCATTCTTAATGAACGAATCCAATCCAATAGCCTAATTTTCAATATTTTACTGTCTCGTTCGTAAATGACCGACACCAAAACCAACGAAGAAAGACGACGCATTTTCGTTTCTCATTGAAAAAGTGAGAGAGAATAATTGCCAAAGTCACTCTTTCCTCTATGACAAGATGAAACCAAACTAACGTCTTCAGGGAGCATTAGCAGAATTTAATTTCTCATTCTTTCATCGATATGGCAAATCGAAGTAAATACATCCCAAAACCGCTTTGGAAACCAAAACTACTACAAATTCGAGCACCAACAGGTAAAAGTTATTGTGAAACCTTTTTCTGTCATTTTCGATTCTCACAGCTTCGGTTGAATATCGACATTGCATACTACGGGATTTTCACTGAAAAGTGCAAATGACTGAAAGGGCAAATGAAAGAAAAAAAAACACAATTTTGAAACCACTCTCCCGCTTATGTCATTGACTGGACATGGATTTCGTTCTCATAGTTTGCAAGCGAAGCTGAGAGTGACAGTAATGTCTCGTCATTTTCTTCTATTTTGAGCCAATGAAAATGACTTTTATTAGCTCTGATTTCGTCAAGCAAATGTAGATTACATATAAATGGTTTACAGTGTTTACTCATATACTACGCATTATTTCTACTACAAAGCTGAGATTTTATTTGATTTTTTACATAACATAGTAAGGTAAAGACGTTCGCAGTCCTGTCCACCATATTCATTGGAACTAACAAGATCTTTTTTTTTGTCACTAACTTTTCGTCCCCCCTTTCCCCGTCTCTTCACCAACTAACTAGATCTCTGTAGTTTTCAGACATTTTGTTTTCATATCCCCTTTTTACTTCGGTTTCCACAATATTTACTTTTTCATTCTCTTCCGTAACATCATCATCACCTACGGTCCTACGCTCCAGTCGATGACCAGCATGCGGGCCACCCGTCGGGCCTTCGTAGCCTGGGGGTGTTTCCCGCGGACTCACACGAACCGAAAGGAAGCGACCATAGATAGCGCCATCTGGAAGACCCATGCAATATTCAATTCACCGACCACCGCCGAACGCCAGCTGAAAGCTGGATTCTAGAAAATCCGAGACGACATATTCTAATGATACTATTCTAGTTTTAAGTTAGTCGTTAATTAAGATTAGAAAATACCCTTGGTATCTTAGAGCTTAAGCAGTGTCCCTAAAAATATATTATATTATTGAATAAAAAAAAGACGTTCGCAGTATTGATTGTTATGGCGCATTATTCGATTGACTGGACTGTATTTTGCATAATTTGTTCTTGTAAGTCCGTTCTAAAAATAATTGCCTGGAACGTAATTGACGGCTAGGTATATACAAATTGAATGCGTTGAGAAATAATGTCGCTGATAAAATAAAGCATTACAAAGTCGCGGCGTTCTTTAAGTGTTTGTTTATTGATGAGCATGCAGCGTGCTTCATGTGATGGTAGAGGAAATGCTGTCCAGTTTAATTTACAAAATGCACATAAAAGAAATTGTTTTTGGATCGATTCAATGCACTCTTCGTGAATAATATCATATGGATTCCATACTAGGCTGCAATATTCCAAAATGAGTCGGAAATATGTACTATATTCACCCCTATTCTGTATTTCGATCGAATCGAATTTTGTCGAACGAATGTAAAAATTTGCATTCTCCAATTCGATCGAGTGATGCTTTTGTATGGAAAACTCGAACTCGATCGAGCTACAGAATGGAAAAATTTCGTATTCGATCGAAACAATCCGATTCGAACGAAATACAGAATCGGGGTGATTGCAATTTTATAGTATATGTGTCTTTAAAATCATGACTCAAGCGTTTGATAGGGCCCAGCACACTTGATTTAATTATTGTATTGTAATGTTCCACAAATGTTAGCTTGGAGTCCAAGATTTTTTTGTCTACTATTTGATTTCCTAAAATTATATCTACAGAGTTGCGTTTTTTTTTCATTGAATTGGAGTAGACTTTTGCAGCACCAAATGTGGAATAGATTGACTTCGTTCTGGAATATTACAGAGTCGTTGATATTTTTAAATTGCATGAAGAGTTTCATGTCGTCTGCATACATAAGCACTTTTAGATTAATGAGTATGAAGGAAATGTCGTTTATATGTAAAATGAAAAGAAGAGGTGCAAATCTTTTTCAAACTTTTTTTTTCATCTGAGAACAGATAATAGTCGCAGGGGGCTAGATCTGCCGAATATGGTGGATGCGGTAGCAGTTCGAATGCACTTTGCAAAAAATTTTTTCATAAACAAATTCACGAGATTTTGTAAAGCCATTTTACAGTAGGACACCACTGCTACACATTCGCTTAGCCAGAAACTTCTACCACACCCGCTATATTCACCAGACCTTGCACTTTCTGATTTTCACTTCTTTTCATCGGCGGGACAACGCACTAGCTGAGCAAAAATCCAAATTTTCGAGGATGTACGTTAATGGCTTGATGAATGGATGTCAATGAAAGGAAAAGGATTTTCTTTGGGATGGATTACATGAATTGGCCAACAGATGGACAAAATGTGTTAAAAGCGAGGACTAACACTTGGAGTAAAGAAAAATATTTAGCCTTCGTTTTCGAATACTCAATTATATTTTAAAATTTGCACACCTGTTAAACGAAATAATTACAACAGAAAGATAGTGAAAAGGTTTTCAAAACAAAATCGTAAATTGTTTTATGACGCCTTTTTAAACCTGCGAAATAGAAGTGAATCATTATTGTAACTTTACTGTATTCTGTTTATATTTTGCAAAACTGCCAGCCACTCGCTCGCCACGCAAAGTGATCTCATCGTTTCGTGTTGTATTCGTTTGGTTATCTCTGTTTATAATGCTTAATTTACAACCCAATCACAAACAGTTGGCTTGTATTACTCATCGACCGAGGACACCGCTAGCTTGCCCGGTCAAATGATGATCCACACACACACACACCAAGCACGCGTTTCCACCGAAAAGTAAAAAGTTGTCTCTTCCTTATAAGGTGGCATTCAGGCGCGTGCGATTTGCAGCTCTACCGAGGTAGCAAGGAAAACCAATTTGCATAAAGTTCCTATTGAAATTCAATTGTTCGCTGCCGCTTATCAATTCAACGCGCCGCCGCTATAAAGTCAACTCAAGTTCACCTCGGAGGGTAGCCAGCCTAACCGGAATAGGTGAACCTACCGGGGAACAGATTGTGGGGTTGGTAGCTCGCAAAACTGGTTCTTATCGTTTCCGTTTTGTTTGGGACCTATTCAGGTCACCGAGCGTACCAAGGACGGTCAAGGCTGTCAATCGGAAACGATTTATTTTATGCGCTTAGATGGTAAATCTTGGTTGGGTCCGTCGTCGTAGTAGGGCTTGGGGTTGGGGTGAGGCTGAATTATTGAGGGTTGGTAATAAGGTTTCTCGTAAAGTGAAAAGGTCAATTGCTAACGATTGGCAGCGAGTACGAAGGAATAAGATCAGACCGGTACGTTTGCTGTTGTTACTGATTATTACGATTCATTTTGAACCAATAAAAATGGTTTTATCGAGTATAAACAGTGTAATGTGGAGACGAATCGAAAATTGACTCCACAGGATAATCCGGAGAGAAGCAGTTTAAATCATCTGGTAAATCGCAGTCACACAAACCAACCTTTTCAAGTAATCAGATCCATTTTACTTTAAACAGCAGGATGGTTGTCGAATGTGGCATTACCAGAAGAGCTCCTCACGCAGTAGTAGGAACAGTGTTTGTCGGTGTGTAATCTAATCGTTCTCGAGTAGAGTAAACCGGGGCAAGGGTAGTAAGCGAAAAGCTTCACGACTAATCGGAAACGGGTGATAACTACACTGGCTCCAAAGAACTCTGTGTAAAAAAAAACATACCCGAATAACAACTTAATGCGTTCCAAACAAAACAGAATAGAGAGAGAGAAAAAAAACTCGAATAACAAGCTAGCGCTTTACCGTGCAATCGAAACTTCCGCTGCGAGTCGGTCGCACACTACCCAGTAAATCAGCTCAACACGTAAGTTTTGGCAACAATTTCTGTCTGTACTGATCCTTTGTCCAGAGCGAAGCAGATCCAATGTGGAATGGAATTCAATTTAATTGTGGTGCCACAAATAAGTGATTATTTCCATTTCAATTGCTTGGGTCTTGGGATTGTCAGAGACAAGTAAGGCTCGTTTGAAAGCTACTATTGAGTCATTGATCAAGTTCGAGTGACTGCGACTTCTGTTTCCGGAGATATGATGGTATAAGTGACGTAACCGACAAAACACGTGGATTTCTACCGCTCTTATATTTATAAGGGTGCTAACATTTTGCGATCACCTCTATTATCGTAAAGTTCTAGTGGTCGAAAGTTTAAGCACCTCGAAAAAAGTTCTCATGCAAAATTTGAGCTAAATCGAACAAGGGTAAGGGGTGCTGGCCGGTGGTAAGGTTTTGACAATTTTCGATCTTGAAAAAGCACCGATCTTGAAAACGTACCATGAAATTTCCAAAATCGAAAATTTTTTTTGATGCCAAAATTATCAAAACAGCATGAAACGTTGAGATTTAGTGTCACCTCAAAAATTTTTTTTTTTGAAATATCAACTTTCTGGGAATTTTGATATTTTCTCTAAGTCCCAAAAAGTCGATTTAAAAAAAAAAATTTTTTCGAGATGACACTAAATCTCGACGTTTCAAGCAATTCTAAGCCTTTTGGCATAAAAATTTTTTTTTTTAATTCGGAAATTTCATGTATACTATAAGTGGTGGTGAGCTCTATTCATACCCTTCCCTCATCGGTTATTCGCGTGCGGTGATTCGTTTGCGGTGTTTTCAATGTAGCTGTAAACGAACATAAATTATTGTTTTACGTTTCGGATTCAGCTCATCAGTGCATTAGCAGATTATTTTGACTGCTAATGCCACCTCGCGGATCAACATAATCCGCTAAGCAGACGTAAAGTCATTGCTATTTACAATGCACTTATTTACAGTCAACATAATCTGCTAATGCACTGATGAGCTGAATGCAAAACGTAAAACAATCAAAACAGTCATGTGCACTTCTGCACAAATCGGTACCCACGAGGTTTCAAAACCTAAATGACTAAAACATGTTTGCGGCCATAAAGTCGTAAATTCGTTTTCGCCTGAGACGTCAGGATAGACCGAAGTGCTATCGGTGTAAATAAGTGCATTGTAAATAGCAATGACTGTACGTCTGCTTAGCGGATTATGTTGATCCGCGAGGTGGCATTAGCAGTCAACATAATCTGCTAATGCACTGATGAGCTGAATGCGAAACGCAAAACAATCAAAACAGTCATGTGCACTTCTGCACAAATCGGTACCCACGAGCAGAGATGTCTATCTCCTCTGTGTGACGAAGAGCAAGCAAAATTTCTCCCCTCGCACTGACAACTTCAACGAGAGCTCTTCTCTTTCGCATTTATACACCACTGTTGTGTAAAGTGTGCACGCATCATGAGTGCGTTAGTTTATTTCCTTTTACCTCTTCCACTGAATCGCACCAAAGTGCTAGAGCATTAGCTAATAAATTCTCTGAGGTGGATGCAGATACTTTCACAGAGGTGTACACGCAGGTGAGCACTCTGCTGTATGGTTTTCGTAGATGAAGCGTGGACACGCAAAATCAGCAAAATAAAACAATTTATCGTAAAATTTTCGGTTTTCCTTGCAAATTTTTCATAGCAAGGCCAGATCTACTCTCTATTAATTGAAGTTCACAGAAGTGTTCGCTCACCATCACGCGCCAGTGGTCACTTGGGTGTATTTAGACGAGAGCGATTCATGCGAAGAGAATGTGTTTCACTCGCGCCAGCTGCTTTAACCACAAGCACACACTCAAATGCTGTCTATTCGACACTGAGAAGAAGTGCGCTTTCCTCTTTGTGCGGTGCTTCGTTTTTTTCATCCTCGGTGTGGCAAAAATCTGACTCTAGCGTGTATCACTCTGGTGAAATGCCATCTCTGCCCACGAGGCACCAAAACCTAAATGACTAACATAAATTAAATTATAACTTTAATTTACCAATCCATATTCAAAGCTGTCTGGTGGTGAGCCTAATTCGTCCACGCCCCTTGTCTCTATTTCTGGGAAAAATACAATTTATTTAGCCTGAGTTGGTCCTTTTAACGGCTACGAATGATTTTTTTCTGGTTCAGACACCTTGGTAGTTTTAGATATTTCTAGTTGAAATAGTTGAACTGCTTGGGCGTTTACTGTAACTGTCAGGTACGAGATAAGCAGAGATGCCAGGTCTGCAGGTTTGCCTGCAAATCTGCCGATTTCTAATATAGTGCGGCAGACATTTTTGTTACAGTCTCTTTTACAGACTTTTGAAAATCGAGTTCTTCGCAGACTTTCGTCAATATTTACAGACTTTTGAGATGGCCACGCCGTTTTTGTTTTGCTCACCAAACCCATTTTTGTTTTTTTGTTTTTTTTTTATAATAACATTTTTATTCTGGCCTTTTTGCGTAAAAGCTTTACGTGGCCGATTGGTTTATATTTTTGTAATTTAAAAATTTTTTTTGCTATTGGATCTCGTTGTTACTCTTTTTCTAGGGGGAGATGAGTTTCCATTTCCATCCAACGAGGATCGGGGGACACTTCGTCCGCGGCTTACCTCATCATCCATTGCTTCATCGTCGGTGTTGTGTGTGATTTCCGTTTTCTTTTCGTTTTCCTTGTTGATTGTAGTCTCGGGCTCGTTGAGAGTTGCTGTAGATGCGCCTTGTTGTATATTGGTTGCAGTTGCTGGGTAAGTTGTTAACTGCAGCTGGTGTCTTTTGTTCTATAGGGGATACTGATGGTTTCGTTGAAGGGGAAAACCACTGTTGTTGGTGGCTGTCACAGATGTACTGGGGTTGGTTGGGGTTGGTGTGAAGGAATCACCGTTGTCCTTTGGTGTGGTTGTCTCCTTGTCCAGTTTATCACATGGCTTACCGTAGTGAACAGCTTTTTGGCAATATTGACATGCGGCCATCTGATTGTCATAGGTAACAAGTGATTTGCACGGAATTCTTGTATCCAGACCGAATGTCACATAAGAATGTATAGGCCTCTCCAAACGCATGCGTAACAAACGTACGCCATTTAGAATACCGGGGAAAAAGTTCCACTTCCACTTTTCTTTTTCGATAGAGAGAATCTCTCCGTATTGGGACATAGTTTTGCGAATATATGAATCGGTGACGCTTGAGGGAAGATCATGCACACGCACTTCTATAGCACTATCTTCCATATATACTGGAATGTTGTACTGAATGGTCTCGTGCTCCACATAGTGCACATTATTATTGTCTTTAACGAATTGAATTGCATCCAACTCTTTATAGAACTGGATATAAACAACATTATTCGTCTTATTGCATTGAAGTAAATGCACACGTTTAACGTCAAGATGCATTTGCTCCTTAAGCAAACCTTCAAGTTCTCGTATCGAAGGTCGAATTTTGCACTGTCAGAAGACAACAACAATTGTATTCTTTCGTATCGGCGGTAGCTTTTGTTCGTTTGGTTCACTCATTTCGAGGTCGTTCTATTGTTCACTACACAATACTGCACTTGGTTTCTTCCGTACCGAACGTAAGCGGTTTTGTTATATCGACTGACTTGGATTAGATGTGAAAGCGAACTGTAACCCATGTTTGTGTTTCATACTTTATAGTGAAACGAAAGCCCGCAGACAATTCGGATTTACAGACTTTTGCTACTCTGTTTGAAGATACTCGGAATTTTTACCTGGCACCTCTGGAGGCAAAAGATCAAGTTTGTCTTGTACTCAAAATCTGTCTTGAAACTGGTCGTCAAATGGTGAGATAACTAAGTCCTCACAAGTTCCTATCTCACGCTTCCCCGAGCGTCTATGATGACATTTGGTCAATAGAACGGCGTCGACTGGGTGCTATCGCATTCTGCGTTAGTAGCAGAATGAGAGGGTGCGAAATGGCTTGTAGGTTGAAGCTCATCCTAAAGTGCAATAGTTATCATGATATATTGCAACATGTGGTTCTGTTGTTTGTTGCATTATTTGTTATATATTGAATTGAATTATATTACATTGAATTATATATTGTTATTATTATTATTATTAATATTATTATTATTATTATCATTGCCGTTTCAACCTTCCGAGCGAACGGACGTGCTTTGTGTTTACTGCGAAAGCGTTGAAAACCAGTGCCGTGTGTGATAACGTGACCGGACGATCAAAACTAGATTATATCGCTATTGTGTAATAGACAATAGTGCTTTTTTCTGTGAGAGGTTTTTTGCACATTATACACTGAAGCAGTGCATTGTTGTGAGCGGATGATCGAAACAGTGCCGTTAGCCGGTGATTGTTTGATCGATCAAGGCCAGATTTCAGTGGCCATTGTGGTTATACTGTGCGCATTACAAGTGCGTGTGCTTTTTCCTCTCGGAGGTTTTTTGCACACCCTCGAAGCGGCGATACGCCGATCGACGAGGGCTTGGCCTTGGTGGCCCCCGTTGGATTAAAAGTTAAGTACTATTATTTTGTATATTTTTTTTTCTTCTTCATTCGACCGTTCATTTCCCCCCCGAATCATTTATTTCTGCGCGGAGGTAGCTCCGCGACATGTCAAATTCGAATCCCGACCCCTCCGTTCTCGATGATCAGATGGAGACTTCTGTTGGCAGCAGTAAGTCTCGCATAAAGAGTTATCCCGATGGGCTTGCACTCTCGGCCGGGCCTTACTCGGTTTATTTCCGGACCAAGGCTAAAGAAAAAAAATTGAATATTTTGAAAATATCGCGGGATCTGAACTCGCGATACAATACTATAAAAAGTATTGATAAAATACGCCCAGATAAGCTCAGGGTTCTGCTCACCAGCTCAAAGCAGGCTAATGAGCTCGTTCAAAATGATCATTTCACGCGGGAGTACCGCGTCTACGTGCCAGCTCGCGAAGTAGAAATCGACGGTGTGGTCACCGATTCGAGTTTGACTTGCGAGGACGTTCTTAAGTACGGAGAGGGCTGTTTTAAGGACCCCTCACTTAAGAACGTCAAGATACTGGACTGCAAGCGATTGCATTCAGTATCGATCGCCGGGGATGGAACAAAGTCTTATCCCCAATCTGACTCTTATCGTGTGACCTTCGCCGGCTCTGCTTTGCCCAACTACATCCTCTTGGACCGGGTTCGTCTGCCTGTTCGTCTTTTTGTACCTCGAGTAATGAATTGTACCAATTGCAAACAATTGGGGCATACAGCTTCTCATTGCTGCAATAAGCCCCGGTGTGCTAACTGTGGGGAGGCTCATGCGGATGGCTCTTGCGGTAAGGATGCTGAAAAGTCACTCTACTGCAAGGAAGGTCCGCATGACCTAATGGCATGTCCTGCGTATAAGCTGCGAGGAGATCGGATGAAGCGTTCCCTGAAGGAACACTCCAAGCGTTCCTTTGCCGAGATGCTTAAGAGTGCCACCCCTCCTAAACTGACAACGAACCCATATGCCTGCTTGTCAACTGACGAGAACGATTCTGACGACCCTTTGGAAGGTCCATCATCGGCGGTCCCTCATAGCTGTAGGAAAAGAATGAATAAATCCTCTCATAAGCTACCTAGTAAGGGTTCGAAGGTGTCTTCCGAAGGGCTTCGAAAAGTTACAGCTAACGGGAATCGGGACAAACCACCGAAGCAAAAGGCTCCTGGTCTCGGAAAACTCAGTTCCGAGATGGGATTCCCACCACTTCCCGGGACAACAAAATCCCCAAACGTCCCCGAAAATCTATCAGAGAACCAACTAGGTGCTGGACTTATCAAGTTCTCTGATGTTGTGGACTGGATTTTTACAACTTTTAATATTTCTGACCCTCTTAAAAGCATTTTAATTGCTTTCATGCCAACAGTAAAAACATATTTAAAGCAGTTGACTGCAAATTGGCCCCTTCTCTCAGCGATTGTATCCTTCGATGGCTAAATCATCCATCGAGGTCACGGATTTAATCACTGTTTTACAGTGGAATTGCAGAAGTATCATCCCAAAAATAGATTCATTTAAATTTCTAGTAAACAATCTGAAATGTGACGCATTTGCATTGTGCGAAACTTGGCTAACTTCTGAAATACACTTAAACTTTCACGAATTTAACATTATTCGCCTGGATCGAGATGATCCCTAGGGAGGAGTACTTTTGGGGATCAAAAAGTGCTATTCTTTTTATCGAATTAACCTCCCCTCGATATCAGGTATTGAAACTGTCGCATGTCATGTTACAATCAAAGGCAAGGATCTTTGCATTGCTTCAATCTATATTCCCCCAAGAGCCTCGGTTGGGCATCGGCGGCTCAGTGATATCATTAAGCTCCTTCCCGCACCGACGTTGGTTTTAGGAGACTTTAACTCACACGGTACGGGATGGGGCTGTCTTCACGACGATAACAGATCAGCTATGATCCATGATATCTGCGACAGCTTCAATATGACAATTTTGAATACGGGAGAAATGACACGGATTCCTGCACCACCAGCAAGACCAAGTGCGCTGGATTTATCCCTTTGCTCGACATCGCTACGGTTGGATTGCACGTGGGAGGTAATTCCTGATCCCCATGGTAGCGATCATCTACCGATCGTAATATCAATCACCAGCGGCTCAAAACCATCGAAGACAATCAATGTTTCGTATGACCTCACACGAAATATTGATTGGAATAGCTATGCGACCGCGATATCTGAGAAACTTGAAAGAACTCAAAAACTTCCTCCGGAGGAAGAGTACACGTTTTTGGCTGGCTTGATTCTCGACACCGCGACTCAAGCTCAGACGAAACGTGTACCCGGCGCGAAAACTAACATCCGTCCTCCCAACCCGTGGTGGGACAAAGAGTGCACAAATTTAAACGCGGAGAGAGCCTCCGCGTACAAAATATTCAGAAAAAATGGAACACCTGATAATTACCGGAATTACGCGGCGTTAGACGTTAAAACTAAGAACTTGATTAGAGCCAAGAAACGCGGTTACTGGCGTCGGTTTATAGACGGCTTAACGAAAGAAACATCTATGAGCACTCTTTGGAACACAGCCCGACGAATGCACAATCATAACACAACGAATGAAAGCGAGGAATATTCTAACCGCTGGATATTCGATTTCGCTAAAAAAGTATGTCCAGACTCTGTTCCGGAACAGAAGATCACCCGCGCCGCGACACCAAATACAAACGAAATACCGTTTTCGATGGTAGAGCTCTCACTTGCGCTCTTGTCATGTAACAATAAAGCACCGGGATTAGACAGAATAAAATTCAACTTGTTGAAAAATCTGCCTGACCCCGCCAAAAGGCGCTTGCTGAGTTTATTCAATAAGTTCCTTGAGGACAACATTGTTCCACATGACTGGAGACAAGTGAAAGTGATATCCATTCAAAAACCAGGAAAACCAGCCTCCGATCACAATTCGTATCGGCCGATTGCTATGCTTTCCTGTATCCGGAAATTGTTCGAAAAAATGATTCTGTTTCGTCTAAACAATTGGGTCGAGACTAATGGCTTACTTTCAGATACACAATTTGGTTTCCGCAGGGGCAAAGGAACGAACGATTGTCTTGCGTTGCTCTCAACCGAAATTCAAATGGCATTTGCTCGTAAGGAACAAATGGCGTCAGTTTTCCTAGACATCAAGGGGGCTTTTGACTCAGTTTCTATAAATATCCTATCTGAGAAGTTGCATCAGCATGGTCTTTCACCAATTTTGAATAACTTTTTGTACAATCTATTGTCCGAGAAATACATGTATTTCGCGCATGGTGATTTGTCGACAATACGATTCAGTTACATGGGTCTTCCTCAGGGCTCATGCTTAAGCCCCCTTTTATACAATTTTTACGTAAACGACATCGATAAATGTATCAACACATCTTGCACGCTGAGACAACTTGCCGACGACAGCGTTGTGTCCATTATAGGACCCAAAGCTGGCGATCTGCAAGGGCCGTTACAAGATACTCTTGCCAACTTATCCACATGGGCTCTTCAAATGGGTATCGAGTTCTCTACGGAGAAAACTGAGCTGGTTGTATTTTCAAGGAAGCGAGAACCAGCACAACTACAGCTTCAACTAGGGGGTGAAAACATAGCTCAGGTCTTCACATTCAAATATCTCGGAGTCTGGTTCGACTCCAAAGGCACCTGGGGATGTCATGTTAGGTATCTGAAACAGAAATGCCAGCAGAGAATCAACTTTCTTCGTACAATAACTGGATCATGGTGGGGTGCCCACCCAGGAGACCTGATCAGGTTGTACCAAACAACGATATTGTCCGTTATGGAATATGGATGCTTCTGCTTCCGATCCGCCGCGAACACCCATTTCATTAAGCTGGAAAGAATTCAGTATCGTTGTTTGCGTATTGCCTTGGGTTGCATGCAATCAACTCATACGATGAGTCTTGAAGTGTTGGCGGGCGTCTTACCGTTGAAAAACCGGTTCTGGGATCTCTCATATCGTTTGCTCATTCGATGCGACATTTTGAATCCTCTGGTGATTGAAAACTTCGAAAGGTTAGTTGAGCTTAATTCTCAAACCCGTTTTATGTCCTTGTATTTTGATTACATGGCTCAGAATATTAATCCTTTTTCGTTTGCTTCCAACCGTGCTCATTTCTTGGATACTTCTGATTCTACTGTGTTTTTCGACACATCCATGAGAGAAGAGATTCGTGGAATTCCGGAACACGTACGCCCTCGAGTGACCCCTAATATATTTTATAATAAATTTAGAACAGTCAACTGTGAAAAGGTGTTTTACACTGATGGATCAAACATCGACAGGTCCACAGGCTTCGGCATCTTCAATCAAAACATCACCGCTTCTTACAAACTCAGTGATCCGGCTTCAGTTTACGTCGCAGAATTAGCTGCTATTCAGTACACCCTTGAGATCATTGAAACATTGCCCAAAGACCATTACTTCATTGTCACGGACAGTCTAAGTTCAATAGAAGCTCTCCGGGCAATGAAGCCAGGAAAGTATCCCCCATATTTCCTGGGGAAAATACGGGAACACTTGCGAACTTTATCTGAACGGTCTTATTTAATATCGTTAGTCTGGGTCCCTTCGCATTGTTCCATTCCGGGCAATGAAAAGGCAGACTCATTGGCTAAGGTGGGCGCATTACAAGGTGATATTTATGAAAGACCAATCTGCTTCAATGAATTTTTCAGTATTTCTCGTCAGAAAACTCTCGAAAGTTGGCAAAGTTCATGGACGAATGACGAACTGGGACGATGGCTACACTCCATTATCCCTAAGGTATCGACGAAACCTTGGTTCAAGGGGATGAACGCGAGTCGTGATTTCATTCGCGTTATGTCACGACTCATGTCAAATCACTATACATTCAACGCACATCTCCGGCGTATCGGGATCGTGGAGAGCGGTCTCTGCACCTGTGGCGACGGTTATCAGGACATCGAGCATGTCGTGTGGTCGTGCGTAGAGTATCGCGACGCCAGATCGGAGCTATTGGAATCCCTCAGGGCCCGAGGTAGACCGACTGAGGTTCCGGTTCGGGATGTGTTGGCGAGTCGGGATGGTTCATATATGCTTGTGATATACCAGTTCCTCAAACACATTAATATACAAGTGTAATCTGTTACATCTTGCTTAGAAAGTTCCTCCTATTTATCGACGTTATTTCAACTGTGGCTAAGAATAATTTTCACCTGCAGGTTCGACACTAACTTCCGCCGATTATCCCGATTCCTCATCTGTCCACCATCTTCATCGGAACTAACAAGATCTTTTTGCTGTCACTAACCTTTTCGCTTCCCCCTCCCCGTCTCTTCTCCATCTCGATGTCAACTAATTAGATCTCTGTCGTTCTTAGTCATTTCGTTCCTATATCCCCATTTTACTTCGTTTTCCGCAATATTTACTTCTCTATATTTTTTCGTTCTCTTATGTAACATCACCATCATCGCCCACGGAAGGTCGCTCTAGTCATGCGGGCCACCCGCCGGGTGTTCGTAGCCTGGGGGTGTTTCCCGCGGACCCACACGGACCGAGGGATGCGGCCAACGTCATCTGGAAGACTCATGATATATTCCATCCACCGGCCGGTGCCGATCGCCAGCTGAAGGTTAGATCTGCCAAAGTCGACTACTGCGACCCCAATACAACATTATCCAATCATACTATCCTAGTTTTAAGTTAGTCGTTAATAAAATTAGAAAAAGTCCTTGGCACCTTAGAGCTTAAGCAGTGTGCCTTAAAAAAAAAAAATAATTATATTATTGAGTAAAAAAAAAATTATTATTATTATTATTATTATTATTATTATTATTATTCTTATTATTATTATTATTATTATTATTATTATTATTATTATTATTATTATTATTATTATTATTATTATTATTATATAAAAAGAAATATTATATTTCTCGCAGTACTGCGACGAAAGAAGAGCATAACTTACACTGCATTATCAACTGTTATATATTGTATCATAGCATATTACTTCATATCAGAGGTGGAAATAAGCCCGCTTTGCGCACTTAAATGTGAATCAAGATTTCCGATTGTGAATCAAAAAAACGAACACCGTGAATTTAAAAAAATGGCAACAAAGCAAATTGATATTATTTTCTAAATTGTGGGAGCTTAAACCCAAAAAAAAACAGCATTTTTACATGAATTTAATTTAGAGAAGTAACAGGAGCGCAGCATTTTCTGCTATTTCTGTGTATGATATTCAAGGTAATATTAATCAGCTTCATAGAACGCTTTGTGATTGGACATGTTTTCCTTATCATTATAATTCTTATTCATCGCAGCATGTATGTTGATATTATTAGCTGAATAAGTTTCAAATACATCACGAAGCTCCATGCTTTAGATGCGACCGGCGAAATAAACTCACCTAACGAGCCTAAAATTATTGATATCGGACAATCCATATTCGAGAAAATTGAGCGGTAATCAGTTTTGACGTTTACGTCACTTATACCATTATACCACCGGAACCGTAAGTGACAGCCATTTGAACTTCAAACCTGTTTAATGAACACAGAGTAGCATCAAAACGAGCCTAACTTTGTTGAAATGTTATTTCAGACAGTGATACTGATAAAGATGAGAACATTTTTAAATTCCAAGTAAAACAAAAATTTATCTTATCGAAAATCATTCGTTTCAAAATTCATTATAATATCTACAATAAATATGTGATGTGAAAAGATAATACTGACTATTTTTATTTACTGTGAATAAAAAAATTGGCTTATTTCTACCCCTGCTTCATATATTATCGTCTTATATTATATTACATTATGTTATATTATATTACATTATTTTTTATTGTTATATCACAGAGAATAGATATCCAACAGACATGCATGCGTGCAAAGTCGTGTGCAATGGTGATTTTTAACGGATTTTCTCATGTATGCTTTACACAACTTTTTTAAAAGGTTGTACTAGCTTGAATGTCTGTTCTCTGTAGTTGTATTATATCATATTATGTTATATTGAATTATATTATGTTATACTATATTATATTATATTAAATTAGGTTACATTGTATTGTATGATATTATGTTATATTCTATTATAGTGTATTGTATTATATTTTTTTATGATAATTTATATTTTATTATATTATATTATATTGAATTATGCTCAATTATTTCTATTTCTTTGCGTTTCGCCTTCGGCTCGTCAGTGCTTAAGGCAGTTCAATTTGAACTACCATCTCGTGCCTAGCAGTTCAACTTAAACCGCTAAGCAGACGCAAAGTTTGCACTACTTATGCAACCCTCAAACAATATTGCACAAGTGCTATATTATTTCTGACGTTCAATTTGAACTGCTTTAAGCACTGACGAGCCGAAGGCGAAACGCAAAGAAATAGAAACAAAATATGTGCTTTTTGCACAAACCAACAAAACCCCTAAATGTTCAATTATATTGACAACGGGGAGGGACAGGGAGTGCATCAGGGTATCTTACAAGTGAATGGCTGGATGATGGAGTGGATTGCCAACCTGAGTCACGTGGGGGAAGCTTCTTGTTTCTCCCTGAAGGTCTGAAATGAGTAAGACGCACCCTTCTAACAAACACACCATAAGGCGGGTTTAAGCTGATATAGCGAAATTCTTTATTATATGGCTTGATGTTCTTGCTGGAAGGCGCCGGAACCTCAAAATTCATTTTGGCCTTCTTAACAGCAGTCATATGAAAGCTATCTGATAATCAAATTCGGATCTACTGTAAGTCTACCCGCATGCACTGGTAATGCCTTGAACTTATGGTGGCTTCACACATACATACATAATCAAAATCTGTCTTGAAACTGTTAGGATGAGAGTAGCTACAGAGCAGAAAGTTTCACTTTGAGACAAGCCGGGGATCAAAAATAAATAATCAAGATAAATACAAATAAGCTAACTATCGTCCTCAGTTATTGATAACACTTTATAACTATTCGGCCGTCAAATAAAATAACTCCATATTTCTTTCTCTCTCTCGGTAATCGGCTGCCTAGAGATTGAGAAAAAATCTATGAATTAAAAAAAATAACATTTCGTTAAAAATTTGCCAATGCAGTTCGGTATTATAAATCAGACGCCTATTATGAACAAGTTGTCATTTCCAATGTTGTAGATTGTTCTTATAAAATAATTATCCTTGACTAACGTCCTGAGAATTTGAACTTTACATGATGCATGTCACTTCATGTCATGGAAATATTACATATTTTAAAAAGAACCGCGGAGTCAGACATCATCGCGGATCGGTGTTTTTTGGGGTTTCATTTATTCAATTGAAAATACCAGAAGCCGAACTCGTTTGATAGCATAAGTAAACTAAAAATATATAACTAACACTAGTGAAATCACTTCCAGTAGGCTCTCTCGCGCCATGAAAAAAAAACTCGAAGAAACGAAATTTGAAATAAGGACAACTGCATTACTGAAGCTGGCTGACCTACAGGCGAAATCGCTGGGCACCTAAAAATAAACCATCGGATGAACTTTCTCTTGCACTGGAATAACTGCATCCAAAAGCGCTCCGTCATATAAAAATGACCCGATGACGTTGCACAGTAACAGTCGAAAGTTGGTCGGCATCCCGGATGAAAGCACATCCCACAGAAATATGGTCGAATTTAGTTGGCTGACCGTTTTCCTGTTATCGATGTTATTTTTTGCTCCGACATCGGCCAGTATTTGTCGGCTCGCGTGTGGTTTCGTTCCGGTGGTCAATATCGATGACGGATGCATCTGCGGAACGTACATGGATGGGCTGGACGGGGGTCCTTTCGAAGCCTTCTTGGGAATCCCATTTGCCAAACCACCACTGGGTGCGCTGAGATTCGCTGTGAGTTTTGTGTTAAAGTTTCAATTTGTTAATTAAATTGTTTGTTGTTTTAATTTTCAACAGAACCCAGTTCCGAACGATCCATGGAAAGGCATTCTGAACGCAAGCATCCCGCGGAACGCGTGTATCCAGAAGAACGATTTTGTGCCGCAGGCTTCCATCGAGGGTGTCGAAGATTGTCTATATCTGAACGTGTATAGGCCTAAGGTTCGAGAGGAATTGAGATTACTGTTGCGATCAATAATTGTCACATTTTTAACTTAGGGCATCATCCGTCCCCTACCGGTCATGGTTTTTATTCATGGAGGCGGATACATAGCCGGCAGTGCTCATCCTGCCCTGTTCGGACCGGAGAAGGTAATGGATGCGAAAAAAGTAATATTGGTTACCGTACAATATCGTCTCGGAGTATTGGGATTTCTATCGACCGAAGACCAAGCTGCTCCGGGGAATTTCGGACTGAAGGATCAATCGATGGCTCTTCGTTGGGTTCAGCGGAATATTCGCGAGTTCGGTGGAGCTACGGATCGGGTAACTGCTTTCGGTCAGAGTGCTGGCGGCAGTAGCATTCAGTTCCACATGATGAGTCCTCTAAGTAAAGGACTGTTTTCAAAGGCAATTCTGGAGAGTGGCAGTGCTCTAGCATTTTGGAATGATCCACACAAGGATTGGTTTGCGCTAGCTAGGCAACAAGCCGCTGCTGTCGACATTTTTGGTGCGGCCGAAATGAACTCCTGGCAGCTGATTGATGCTCTGCGAAATGTTGATGCGGTTAAACTTGTAGCCAGTATTGATAAGCTGAAAAGTTGGAACGTACAGCCGATTATGTTGTATCACCCAGTCATCGAGCGGTACGTTGATGAAGAGACATTTTTAGCCGAAGATCCAATGATCCTTTGGAAGGAAGGACGTTACCATCGGGTACCTTGGATGACTGGATACGTTCCAAATGAGGGAGCAGGTCTATTATTATACGTGCTATCCAACGCTACATTATTGCAACAATTGATTGAAAATCAACAGTCACTGGTGCCTGCGTTTGTTGGTGTTTCTGAATCAATTTTGCCACAACTTTATAACGGATATTTCGAAGGAAATCCTCTGAACGTTAACAATTCCGAAGGAGCAAGTCGAGTAAGTTTGATAATTTTTCATCCACTGCTAATCGAACAGATAAATCTTCCAGATGGCAACAGATGCCGCCATATTATACCCGATGATCAAAGGA